>NC_059399.1:5206000-5840250 GCF_905220565.1 Melitaea cinxia
ATTTGAAACAAAAACTTTTATATTTTCTTCTTCGTGTAATACAATAAAATTATGACAAAGAATAAAAAGTTTTCTTCGAATTTTGTATTTAAATGAGTTGAAGACTGAAATCTTCAAGAAAGCAGAGTCTATAAATATTAGTGGCTCATTAGTCTATCAAATAGCAATGTTTGTGTTGTAAACCGGTATGTATATTTTTTTTTCTTTTATTTAGGAACAAACAGTTGCACACAATGTAAAAAAATCGTATATGATAATAATTTTAAGCCTATAGTTCACTGAAAAAAATAAAACAAAAAAAAATTAAAAAAAAACATAAAGCTAGTTAAAGTTAGGTAGTTAGATAATGCGTCGCGGTTACATGCTAACGCTACCCGTGGTTTCCTTCTACGACGTTGAGGGCACCACTGGTTTTTAGTGGGTAGTCCGACGCATTCTATCTGCGCCGGGAGCCCCAACCTCCGGTCGCCTAACGGTGGCGGGGTCAGTGCGTAAAGGCATTTTCCAGCGTCTTTGTTGGCTTGATTATCTTTGTTGGCTTGATTATTTTTTTTATGTTTCATGAACGAATTATATTCTTTGTGCTGTTTGTTTCCCAATAAAGGAAAAAAAAAAGGGTTGTTAGATATTGAAAAGAAGAAAATTCTTATTTATTTAGTTTTCTTTTTAGATCTCTTTTGAAGATGTTTTTATTCGCACCAAATATATCCATATCACTTAATCTTTTATTATACAATTTGCATGAACGTATGAAACAATTGCCAGTTTAGCACGTCCTGCTTTTAATTATTGTAAATAAAGCCTTTTTGCGCTTTGCCAACCCTACCCCCAATTCCTCTAGGATCTCTGATAACCTTACTCACCACTCACTCACACAACACTGTTTGAAAGAAGTATTATTTATTTTTGATATTCTGTAAGGTCGAGGTACTTCCCCGGTCGGGCTACTCCAGATTTTGTGTAGGATATTTCCTGCTGTGCCCCACCTCAGTGACAAAAGTTTGTAATTGTCACACAATCCGTTCGTCTTTAAATTAAATATGAATAAAAAGGCATTCCGGCATTAATGGACTATCTAAAGGGGTGAAATAGGGATTCAAAGTTTAAATGACAAATTCGTCATTCGCTCTTGACTAATAATTAAAAATCAATAAACACGTGTTTCAGCTTTTGTGAAAGTTCTAAACATAAATGAGCGACGTAGACGATGAAATTTGTATGTAAATCCGTTATTTTAGGAGTTACAAGCTTTAAACCTTTTCCATAGACGTTTGATCAGCATTTTTGAAATTGAGGGAAAATCTTTCGCATTGACGTTTTGTATAAAAGTGGGTCTTATTTTTGTATAAATATTATTTAAACCATTATTTTTAGACCCGATGTAATTTTTTTTTGTTTTGATCTAATTTTTACGCCTCTATATATCTGAAATATTTTATTAACATTTCGGAAGTAGAAATTTTAGAGACATAAAATTTTATTTTTTGAGTTTTGATTACATACAACATACTAAGTAAATATCCCAGCGTTTACGAAAATTTCGTATATTAAAATAGGAAAGTAACCTAAGAACAGGCTATTTTACGCACGACTGCTCCATGAAGCGTGATTGAGAGCGAGCTTTGCGAGCAGTCTGGAAGATCTACGCACGAAAATTGAACCATATATGTGGTACAAAGCGGCCATGAATTATTGTAATGTAATGATTATAAACTACTTCATCCCTACTTCTTTGTAAATATTAACAATTTCTATGCAAGCAAAGCCGCGGGCAACTGCTAGTCTTCTATAGGTGTATAACGAAGCCTCACCGTTTGCGTCTGATTTTCCCTTGAAGGCGTAGGTTAATGAGGGTTTCTCGCCGTCCTACTTTCCATACAATCATGATTTCTTTACAAAGATGGCGGGTCAACTTCGAGATATTACAAATTAGATAATACCTTTTCTAGTGATGCAATCATAAAAAAGTTCGCCTTGAACTATGAATATTAAATACGCTTAACAATTAACGCTAAACAAGAATTGTCCGTTTTTAACTCTCCCAAAATTTGCATTTTATCTTTTGTTTAATTTATAAACTTTCCCATTTTACGTAACAAATTCATTCTTTATTTCAAAGAGATTCACAATAGGGCCTTTAAATACTAGCAAAGCGTCCAAGTACTTAATTAGTGTTGAATGAACAGAGGAAAGCTTTTAGCATAGCTATTAACTTCTCAGGTAGACAATAATCTCATTTTTTCTTAATTTTTTAATGAATAAAAAATATCTGCGTCTTAGTAATATGAACAGGGTTAAAAAGATTTCGTTAAAAAGAAAAAGTATTTACTACGTTTTATAAAATGTTCTAAATAATTTTAAATGTGACTATGTATTAATTTGGTTATGTTTAATGTGAGATTGCCTTTATTTCATCATTAATGTACAAATATTCCATACATATGTGACTTATAAAATAATTATAATATAACAATATATGCAGACAGAGAAATAACTAAAAAGAGAAAAGACAATCGTTTATATTTTTGCCTCTAACAATTTTCATTTTATGCAACAGAATAATTAAATATTGTAATTAAATAATAAACTATATCTTTTGAGTGTGTTTACTAATATTAATAACCTCATTACAAGTCCGTTTTATACTTTGTGAAACGAAGTCCTAAATTATGAACGCAGATTTTTTGAAGAGCCTGATTTTGCCCTTATCTGTTTAATAACATAATTTACGACAACGTAGCGGGCAAAATTTCATTTAAAACTTAAGTAATAAACTACGAGTACAACTGGTAAAGTTGTAGCTAATTTTTTAAAGCCAGCAACTTACAGGGATTTAATAAAAGTTGTATTTTATTTTGTTGAAATGACAAATTCTGAGCACAGTAGCCTTTTAATTCTGTTGCTTAAAAATCGTTTATTAAAATAAAGCAATCTTTAATGCATTATTTATTTATTCATTTATTTATTATCTCTCATGGTAAGTTACATAAAAGTAAATAGACATAAAATATTTAAGAAAATAGAACTTGATGAAATACATTAAGTTTACTTTTAAAAAATGACTGACTGGGAAGAAAATAAAATAATTAAATTTAATGCTACCAAGCGGAAGCATGTGTATGGCTCGTTAAAAGGTGAAGATACTACCTTGGCCCAATTTTTCACAGCCCAATTTTCACTTCCTCTTTAATAATCACATTGAACTCTTAGACTGACATCTCATCAAATCTTAATTACGGGAAATACATTGACCTTAATGAGTACAGCCGAACTAGTTAGCCACTATCTTTTTTTGTACTGAGTAAAGCGAATATACTTATTACATAAGTTTGTAATGGACCTAATGTTAAGGTGTTGCAATTTCTTCATTGATTAATGTTTTTGATATCTTGACGTTTTTTTTATTACTTGTTTTTGTTTTCATTTCATTTCTTTGAATTTTAACAGGCTTATGTTTTAACTACTTAGCAATACTGTAATCCTCATTGAAATAGACCTGAAAAACACCAACTTGATACATTAAATAGAATATATTAAAAGATTGGTTGACACAGGTGAAGATTTCATTTTAAACCAATATTGCTTCCCTATCGATTTTAAGGATGTACCTTGAAAAGTGTATTCAGGTGAGTATAGAGTTTTATCTCTTCCGCTTTTCTACCACAGAGCATCGAGACACCTCGAGCAATGAGAAGCTTACATCCGCCAAGATTGCCGCTAAGCGGAAGCCCGTTTTGTAGAAAGAAAATATATGGCACAATGACATGCGATTTCTAAGTACCTTGAAAGTGACAATAATTGAAAACAATAAGTAAATTTTCGCTACGTATGTAATAGCATAGAACATTTTAATTAGTTTAAATAGTTAAAACAAAATTATAATATACAATAAATATTTTTTTATTTATTTTTCTTACTTTCTTGTACACATAAACTTTCAAAAATGTCAATTGGTCAAAAAAAAATGTATTTAATAACAAAATTATAGAAAATCACGTGAAAGGTTAATATTATTATTTCACATAGTAATCAAAATCACGTGAAAGGTTAATATCATTATTAACATTCACATAGTAATCGCTACAAGTTATACATGAAAAGAAAAACAAAAGCGTGTGAAAATAAATGCCATATTTTGTTCATTATTTTAAAATAGTTTTATTATATTCGTTTATAATGGTAAATAATAAATAATGTTTAAAGTTTAATTGGAAATTATTGACACTACACAGTCGTGAAAAAGGTTTATTCTGACTTAAAGGCTGCTCATACAGTTTATTAAAATTTCATAGACAGGCAGCTCGTCTTCAGGATTATAAATACGGGTCCTTTCTTCATTAAACATTAAAAAAAAAACAATCTTCTTACTCAAACATTGCTCAGTACTTTTTTCTATTATTACATACTATTTGCATTACTGTAAGGACTGTCCTTTACCCCCCCCCCCTCCTCTCATTGACAAAAGCCTCTTCTCCTATTAAGGAAAAAGCAAGAGCTTAATCCGCTAAGCTGCTTTGACACGAATTGACGGATGTATGTCTAGGAAGCTTCCTTTCGAGTTTGTCCTATATTGTTGATCACAAGATAAACAAAGAAATTTGTTATCGCGTAATTCAACATTGGGAAAGATATTTACAATTATTTAAGGAAAGGACTGTTGTAGGTACAATATAACATTACATTATTACAATATATGTACGTAAAACTTTATTGTTGTGAATATGCCTACGTAAATAAGTGCTCCCAAATCGAAATCAATATCTTAATTCAAAAGCAATTTATGTAAATATTTAAACTTTCAAGGTCATTATCGGTTGGTGATAATAACCGCTCTGGTGTAGTGGTGCGAGCTTTCGCCTAAAACACCGATGGTTTGCAGGTTCGATTCCCACTCGGAATGGATATTTGTATTTGTACAAATATTTTTTTGCAGTTTGGATGTCTATCCTTTTGGGTCTCCCCACCGTGCCTCGAGAGCATGTTACCGTAATACATGATTACGATCGTTACTCATACTAGTCAAGTAATCGAGTTATCGAGTTGACTTATAGTAATCGAGTTTCAAATCACAATAATTCTAAAGAAGTTTTACTAGAAAAAAAGTAAAACATCACGAAAATCAGCGCAGCAATCAGAGCATCTTAAGGTTAAATTTTAAGAGTTGCATTGCCTCCTACCAATGGAAAGCTGTAATGAATAGGTATCTCTTTTATAAAAATAGCCTTGTGCAAGGAGTGAGATACATACAGGCAATTTTAATATATAGATAGTAGTTTCTAGTGTAGGTAAAGAATATCATATTTAATTTAAACATAGTTTTTTTGGAGTTTACTCCTTAAGAATCGATTTTCATATAAGCGCCCCCCACCCCCTCGGTATGTAAAAATATGATGTAAAATCTATTGAACGTGTGATCTCGTTACCTTACTCGTAACGCCATCTATCGAAACCCAATAGGATTCCGATTGATTACGTAACGATGTTTTCTAATAACGCCATCTTAGATTGATAGGTGGCATTATTTGATTAGTTTATTTACCATTTGATATGGTATTCTATTTCTTAGACTAGTAAGCCTATTTTGTGCCTATTTAGACAGTCGATCTGAAGGAGTAAACTCCAGTCGTGGGTCGGAGCTGACACACACTTTTTTTTTCAATAAGGCGAAATTTTGTGAAACCCCTTTTTAATTTTAGTAGTTTCTTGATCATTACATAAAAAAAAGTCATCGGTCTGGCGCGATGGAGAGTGTCCCACACTGCGTTTACCAATACGCGGTCACCACTCTTGATTGAAGGTATTTATTTATAATTATTATTCAAAAATATCACAATTATAGTGGAACTGTCTCCCAATTAAATATTAAAAAAAGTTGGATCACAATAATAAGTACATTTTGCTAAGTAGGTACATTAAACGATAAATGGAAGTACCGAAAAGAAAATTGAATGAGATGAATCTCATAACAGCAATAATTTAGGTTAGTAAGTGTACAAATTGGAAGGACCAGCGCAATCATGAAAAATGACCTGTCTGCGAATAGATGCGGAAAAAGTAGACGATTTGTCACCGAGCTTTTGTGTTTTCTTTTATTTTTATATCACTTGACGAAATCACATTTTCCTTTGTTATTTATCACAATTACGACAGGTCCTTGATGTTTTGTTCCGTGATTAATTTACTAAAAAATGTTCGTGTTAAAGCAGAACGGAATATTGTATATTACATTTTCATTTCATAATTTTTAGGTCACTTTATATTGGAGGGGTACACCACGCGTCCGTATGTTTTTCAGCTTGTTGAGTCTACAATATTAAATATTATATACAAAATAAATCTATAATATCAATTAAGTATGCTTCTGTATACATTCATAAATGTACTCCTATTCTAAAGTAGGCTGAAAGAAAAAACTTTCGGTGCTGAGCCATACTTTTTTGTCCTGAGTCTGTTGTGTTGTTGATTTGTGTTAGTTGACAAGTGATTTGTATGCGACATCTGTTTTGTTGTCAATATAATTGATTGTTTGAGTCATATATTACCTAAGTCGAGCAAGTTATGTACTCGGCTTAGAATGTAAATAGGCTTTACTACAATGACCTAAAAGTTTATTAGCGTTACTTCTATAAAAAAAATAACGATAACTTCAAATTTGATGTATTGGGTAGCAAAAAGAAAAAAGGTACAATAATTGTGTTTGCTGGCAAACGAAAAAAAATCGACTTCAATTACATCGACAAGTAATACAACGTAGATAGACGAAAAAATAGTCAAGTAAATACGCATTATCAAGGATTTCTCCAAAAGTTGTAATCAGATCTCGATGAAATTTAAATGTGACCATATGATAAACATAGGCTTTCGATTAAATTAAAAATTATCCAAATGAGTAAAACCAGTAAAAAGTTATGTGGATTTTCGAGGGTTTCCTTCGATTTCACTGGGATCCCATCATCAAATCCTAGTTTCCTTATCATGGTAAAACACTTAGGATATGTCCTTTCTCCCTTATCCCCGAACATACATAATATATATATATATATATATTCGAACGAACGAACGGTCGAATTAAGCAACCTCCTCCTTTTTGAAGTCGGTTAAAAAAAGAAAAATAATCTGGTTTTTATTCCAACGCCTACTACAAATTAACACTAAATTTGTTTATTAAAATAATTGTACAGTTTTCATGTATTAAGTGGCCCGCAATTGAATGAAGAGAAAAACAATAATAAATAAGTGTTAATACTTATGAACGTTCAACTGAGGTAGGGCACAGCAGGAAATTTCCTGCTCAAAAAAAAAGGGGCAGCCCTACTTGGATAGTATTACGAACTTGCAGAAGATCACAGCTAAATAATACTATTTTCAAGCAGTGTTTTGTTGTTGGTCAGTTAGGTGACTAGAGCTCCTGGGGGGAATTCGAGTTAGGGTCTGCAACGCGCTGGCGATGCTTCTGGTGTTGCAGACATCTATAAGCTACAGTAATCACCTAGTTATCAGGTTAGCTTGTTTGCTGACCTAGTTATATATTTAAAAAATAATTAAAGAGTATTACTATCCTGCGATTCGATAATAGATTTAAAAAAATAAGTGTAAATGACTGAAACATTTTTGAAGTAAAACTTCTTTACGCATGCTTAACTTGGGGAGTAAGCTGGTGAATTCGTGACGAGAGTGTTACGAAAAGTGTGATGGGACGAGGTGAACTGAAGTTGACTGGGAGATATAAGTTAGTGAAGATAGAAAAAGAGAGAGAGTTACGTTTCGTAAGTTTTACTTCAGTCACGAGGTCTAAAGCACACTCGTTTTTTTTTATTTTATTACTTGTTAATAAACGTTCACAAGGCCTCAAAATAAATTTACATTAGCGACTGTTTATTGCTGCGTGCTTACAATTCAATGAATACAATTCATGTACTGAAGTATACTTATCAATTTTCTAAATATTTTTACATTATACACTACATAAAACAAATCTGGGTCAGATCTTTTCATCAGATACAAAAAAGTTAAAATTTACGTTGAGTTTTAACTTCACATTTTTATTCAACGAGACTATAATTTCTTCGTACAAATTTATTTTGTAACATTAGATATAATAAGAATAGTTTCCAATGTTATCAATAATACAGTGTCGAAACAACTAATAAACTAGGAAAATTCTCTCTTCAGTACTATAGGTACAGCCTGTAAATATTACATGTAGCTATTGAAGTGAATGTTACGATGATTTTCGTTCTTGGTATTTTGAATGAAGGAACAAACACACGCTTCAATGAAGGAACAAAGAATGATTTTTTATCACACAAATAAAATGAAAGCCGCTTTTTGTACCCTTATTTTTATTGTACACCTTTTATGGTAAATACGAGACTAAACGAGCAGGCGTGAAGCCAAATCGTACTCGATCAGCTATGTGTATTTATAAGAATGATATATTCAAAAGTTGTTGGATGTTTTTTCGACAGAAAAGAAAAAGATTGTCAACTGGCGATGTCACCTGTTTTTATTTCTGTTTGTTTAGAAATATCTTCGTTAATTGTACTTTTAATCGATTAAACTAACTAGTAACTTTTATATATATTTTTTGAACTCGTGTGTTTTGCCCATAGTCACCACGCTGGACAGGCTGGTTGGTGACCGCAGGGCTGGCTTTGTCGCACTGAGGATGCTGCTGCTGCCTTGGGCCTGTGAATTTGAAAGCCAGCAGTTGGATGGTTATCCCGCCATCGGTCGGTTTTTTAAGTTCCAAGGTGGTAGTGGAACTGTGTTATCCCTTAGTCGCCTCTTACGACACCCACGGGAAGAGAGGGGGTGGCTATATTCTTTGCTGCCCTAACCACACAGCTAAGTGATGCTAGTTTTACTTTTTTAGTAAGTAGCTGTAATAAATACTCTATAATTTTTTAAAATTATTTTATGAATTTAAAAAAGTTTATGCATATTGATGAGAAAATCATATATTTATTAGGAATACCAACACAAATTACAACAACAATATAAAAAGAAATATTGTACATAATAGATCAAAAAGGTATTTATAAAATTAAGATATAAAATAAAGGTATTTAAAAGTGTATTTATTTTTAAAGATAATCACAACATGCATTAATTAAACAATAAATACAAAAATAAATAAAATAATAATTAAAAAAAAAACAAAAAACCCGCCTGCGTGAAGAACAACTAATAGAAAATCAACTGAAAAAGCTGGAACAAGATAAAAAATTCAATATGCACACAAAGTCAAGTTATTTTAATATATTTTAAATGTACAGCACAAAATGTTTGATATTGTTTCTATTTATTTCGCTGACTTTGTGTGCATATATTTTTTTGCATATATTTTTTTTAAATTATTATTTTATTTATGTCTTTTTAGTCAGACAAATTACGTAAACGGTTCAATTCATTAAAACAGTTAACACCATGTGGTTGATTAAGTAATTTTTTAGGGTCAAGAGAACTGATAGCAAGCCCGGAGAAAGATCTCACTCTGCTCAAAGCAACGTAAGCCTGACCTTTAGCAAATAGGTGACTGCTTAAGTCAACAACTATTAGTTTTAATATAATGAAATTATTATTAAAATTATTTGTTTGTATTTGGTATTATGTATTTGTTATTGATTTTATTAATGTAATTGTAAATTGGTGTGACATTTATTAATTTTTATTTGTAATTTTAATTGTTTTTTTAACCATTGTATTTTATTAGAAAGGCTACATACACCCCGAAGTTGATCGTCGCCTAGGAGGCGAGTTTGGCATGGCATAGGCGTGGAAAAGAGCAAAGTCCATATTTTTTAAACTTTAATATTGTATTTCATTATTAGTATTACGGTAATAATAATCATGGTATACCTTTTTAAAATCCTTGTATTGTGCCCTTCAATTTGATACCCATATTTCGAGAAAAAATTTTTTTTTTCATTAACTACAATGGCTTCGCGCAGCCGCCATGTTTGATTTTTTTGATGTCACCTATCTAAGAACACTTGGGCAGCTAAGACGAACCTAACGATACCTCAATTATGTAAATCCGTTCAGTGGTTTGGAAATATGAGGTAGTAAAGAATATTACATACAAACATACAAGATACGCGCGAAAAACATAACCCTTCCTTGGCAGTCGGGTAAAAAAATGAATATAGTAAGAAAATTTACTGTTATAATTAAATAATTAGATAAATTAATAAAGATTCTTAAAAAGAAATATAATTATTTGACAAATTTATAAATAAGGTTCACAAGTACATAACACTAACATCATGAAAATTAAAAATCTGGAGAGTAAACAAAAGGGAACGGTATGAAAACATTATTCACTGACGTTAGAATTATTTCACACTATTCCCACTTAAAATTTTCTAACAAAAACTTCTGGTATCGTGCAATTAAAATATCGTACATTTATTTCTATGTATGTTAAAAACCATTACCAATTATATGAATTATTAAGCAATAAATCTGTATTGATTCTAGTTTTACTTACATTTAATAATTGCCAACTCGTTTCTGAATTTCCTAGATTGGAAACGTTTTTCCCAGGTAAAGTGCATGCCGCTCTAAATACATTATTCATAACAATTTACATCCAATATATTGAAGTAGGTGCGTTATTATTTCAAAACGAGCACTTAGCGAGTCTTCCTTGTTTGTATTATTAATAAAGCTTTTAGTATTTGCATATAAATATTAGCAAATTGTTTTATATTTTGTATAGAATCCTAATTTAAATTTATAAAGATTTTGAATGGATGTTTGGATTTTTGATGTGGGGAACCATTATTGAATATTTCTTAAGAAAAAATACAAAGCACGCGCTCTGTCCTGAGCAATTCGCTTCGTCTCAAACCATGTCAGCCCGATCGTATTCAGTTCCACTGGCACTTACAATAAGATTTTCCAGGTTGTTATTAAACCTTTACGCTAAGAAATACTTTTACGCACTTACCCCACCAAAAGCAACGGGATTATGGGACTCGCATGACACGGACAGTACGTGCCGGAATACCCACTAAAACCCGGCGTTGCCCTCATCGTCATAGCAGGGTACCACGGGATCGCTTGCACATGGTATCATGATAGATTGTAACCATTTATTACCCCATTTTATTTTTACCTAAATATTTCGTCTTAAATTTTTTTTCCCATATTATCGTACTTTAAATAATACCTAACTTAGTAAACTCTATATGTATCGGCATACATAACATTTTCGTAACTTAAACTATAACAATAACAGCTTGTGATCTACATATAAGTAGAGTAATGTGACTATTGTGCTAGTTAGCCAAAGTTACCTTATTGTTCTGAGTTTAATGTATAGTTAAACTTATCCTTAGCTCTAGCTCGGCGTCGACGAACAATTATGTTCAATAATTTTTATGCTTTATACAGAAAATTTTATATTAGGATGTTAATAAAAATGGTATACTGATTATAATCTTAAATCTATATTAAAGCTTTGCGAATAATATCTCGCGGTAGTTAAGAGAACATACTAGACACTGACCCTTCTGAACCTCATGATTTTAATTTATCTAACAGTGTGATACACAACTCCATAATGTACTTAGTTGTAACAGATTTTAGCAGTAATAAATTTAGTAGTTATGTAGATGCAATATTTTGATTACGAAAATTATTTTGATTACTAACAATTTTGGATATGATTGTTGAAGTTTAAATGTAATTAAAATTTAAAAGTTTGTCTGTAGTTTTAGGTTAAGTCTTAACTATAAAATACTATTTCTATGGTCTTTAAAACTCTATTGAAGTTGTAATCTTAAGCGCATCTATTAATCTCCTCCGTACCTCCTTCATTCTAAATCTAATACTATTAAACGAGCAATTCTTGTATGTATGTATATATATATATATATATATATATATATATATATATATATATATATATATATATATATATATAATCTGAATCTCGGAAACGGCTCTAACGATTTTCATGAAATTTAGTATGCAGGGGATTTCGGGGGCGATAAATCGATATAGCTAAGATTAATTTTTAGAAAATGTCGTTTTATCCCTGTTTTTAGGCAATGAAAAAATGGCTACAATATTGTTAGAATGCGAAGGTAAATTTCGCAATTGTCAGTATAGTTGTCATAGCTCAGGTGGGAAATCGGCCGATCGGGATCGACCGAGTTCGGACCGCTTCAAATCCCATGTCTCCAGATCGATTATTTTTTTCCTTTTTTTTTCTAATTGCACCCATGATTTTTTATTTAAATAAACAGTTCATATTTTTTATTATTATGTCAGTGAAATCGAAAAATATTATTCATATTTTATCAATATGATTACGTATATTTTATTATTATGATTTCGATCGTATTTAAATATGATTTTCAAAAAACACGATTTACTAAAAATAGAAAGCTAAGCTCGGTCACCCAGGTACTGACATTGGAAAAACTACCCGTGATACTATGGCACTGTTGAAAACTATTGATCTAAATGAATGTAGTGATACGGACAGTATTTGTGTAGTTAGTATAATTTAATTATCTTTACTAATAATTTGAATGGATACAAACAGACTTGCTGCCTTGATTACATTTATACACATAAATTCAAACCTGTATATTATTTTCAATTGAACTAGCACCAATAAAGCAAAAGCTTCTCGAATTATCGAAAACTACTCGTGTCAATACCGATCTCAATGTTGTTTGACACTCGATATGTCACTGCTAACGTTTAGAGTTCTATATACGATTTCATTTTGTTGGTATCTCGTATCTTCTTCGAAGGGAAATATATTTACTGTGGTCCAATGTACATTTCAATATTTTTTATTCAGTTACAATTGTATTATATCTTTTTTATTTGTGAAATATACTTTAAAGATTTTAAATATTTTATTAATTCTATACCTATTATATTATTGTATGCCTGAAATGTGGAATATCTATTTGTATTTACCACATATGGCTCAATACTTCTGATACTATTCTATACTTAAAAATATAGTTTATTTTTATTAGCAAAATATCGCAAACAACAGAAATTAAATTTATCTGAATATTGAAAAAACGTGAAAAATATCGGAAGGTGTGCTTAGTGTAAAATATTTAACTGATCTCGAGTAACTCATCTCGTTAATTAAATTGGACAGGAAACGGACAGGCGGCTGTGTGAACTAAAGCTCCCTTGACGACTTGATCTCTTTTAAAGAGAGCGACTGATTTTATTTATAGATATAACACACTACTATACTATTTCTGGGTAATGGTTATTAAATTACAACGATTTTTACCCGACCGCCAAGGAAGGGTTATGTTTTTCGCGCGTATCTTGTATGTATGTATGTATGTATGTATGTAATATTCTTTACTACTTCATATTTCCAGAACCACTGAACGGATTTATTCCAGCTTCTTTTTATTATATTTATAAGGTAGGGAAGGGTAGAAGAGCACACATTATATTTATACACATTATATTACTTACCTGTACAGAAATAACTTGCGTTGCACGTTCCACAAATGGACGAAGTCTTGACTCTTTTAAAGTCTCGGGATTGAAATTCAATTCGGCATGCAGAAATAACTACTTTGGAGCAGTGGTGCGTGTACCGTGTCAGCGCGTGCACACAAGCGGTTCGCAGGTTCGATTTCCGATCGGGGTTGATATTTGTATTTACAAATATTTCTTTTAGGTTTGGATGTCTGCTCTTGTGAGTCTCTCCACCGTGCCTCGGACTGCGGTCCCGGTTTTTATCATAAAAACCTGATAGCGATCGTTACTCATAGGAACCCGCCCGCAGGGGGGCAGTGTGGTGAATTAAGCTCCAATCCTTCTCCTACATGGGGAATAGGACCTATGCTTAGTAAGGGCTATTACAGGCTGAATCGTAATACAGAAACACTGCGAACCAGGGTACCGTGTCGGCCGATTTCGCAATGATTGAAAACAAAAGTTTTTGAGCAATGCGTCTGTGTGCTGCTGTGTTAACATACACAGCCGAGTCGTGGACACTGGCAAGGGGTCTGGTCCACAATTTTAAAGTCGCTCAATGTGCAATGGAACGGGCTACGCTTGGGGTTTCTCTCAAAGATAAAATCAGAAATGAGACTATCAGCTACAGAACGAAAGTAACCGACATAGCCCACGGAACTATTAAGTTAAAGTTGTAGTGGGCTGATTACTTGTGTCGCATGACCTAGAGTGGAGACCGCAACTAATCACTCTATTATATCTTAGAACATTTGATATAGTAAAGGTAATAGCATTCTATAAAATATGACTGAATTGGTCTACATATATCATCAGAGCAGTGGAAATGTTTTTTTGACATATTTTAACTTTAGCAAAAAAAAACAGGTCGCATTTGAGCTCACAAAGAAAAACCCACTAAATACATATGGATGTATACACAGTACATATACCTACCAACAAATCATTTTTTTACAATTTTTGTTTGTCTATCTGTCTGTCTTTCTGTCTGTTGGTTCCGGCTAATCTCTGAAACTGACTTTCGCTCCTTTTTGCTTTTCTCTCTGGACTTTCGCTGGCAGATAGTTAATAAGGAATTATAACTTAGGCTACTTTTATTTTAGAAATTTATTTGTTTTATAACTCTACGAACTAAATATAACTTTTTTGTTAAATTCCATGCGGACGAAGTCGCGGGCACAGCTAGTTTTTTCATAAAAGTGAATACCACTTTCACATGACTTTAACAATATTTATGTTAATATTTTTCCTCCCGAATCCTGTATTCATTATTTAATTTGGTGTGAATTTGTTAATTTAAACATTGTTTTTTCTTTAAGTAAGTTAATATCTGACACCTGACGCTGGATTTTTTGGCATGTAATTTGTTTTTAAATTAATTCATTAATTTTTCTCATTTTTTAAACTGACTTCAAAAAAGAAGGAGGTTACTCAATTCGACCGTATATTTTTTTATGTATGTTCGGGAATAACTTCGTCGTTTATGAACCGATTTTGATAATTCTTTTTTTGTTGAAAAGGAGATATCCCTGGTGTAGTACCATGACAAGGAAACCAGGATCTGATGATGGGATCCTAAAGAAATCGAGTGACACTCTCAAAAACCCTATAACTTTTTACTGGGTGTACCAATTTTGATGATTTTTAATTTAATCGAAAGCCGATGTTTATCATGTGGTCACATTTAAATTTCATTGAGATCTGATTACAACTTTTGGAGAAATCTTTAATAATGCTTATTTACTTGACTAATTTTTCGTCTACCTAAAAAAAAAATGATCCACTTTGCTTCAGTCGTTAAAAAGTTATACGTACATACATATCTGCGATTAATTTTTATTTGTGGTTCAATAAGTCCCGAGACTAAGTACTAAAAAAGGGTCTTTTTTATAAAATTAATTTTTATTCATCAACATAGTCTCCTCCAAGAGCGATACAGTCCCTCCAACGCTTTTCTAACTTTTCTATCCCATGTGTGTACGATTTGTCTTTGGCTTCAAAATAAGCCTCCGTTGCTGCGATAACTTCACTATTTGAGTCAAATTTCTTACCCTGAAGCATTTTTTTGAGGTCTGCAAACAGCCAGTAATCGCTGGGGGCCAAGTCTCGCGAATAAGGGGGATGAGGAAGCAATTCGAAGCCCAATTCGTTCATTTTGGCCATCGTTCTCACGGACTTGTGACAAGGCGCGTTGTCCTGGTGAAACACCACTTTCTTTTTGTTCATGTGAGGCCGTTTATCCGCAATTTCGTACTTCAATCGCTCCAATAAGCACATGTAATAGTCACTATTTATATTTTGCCCCTTTTCAAGGTAGTCGATGAAAAGTATTCCATGCGCATCCCAAAATATAGACGTCATAACCTTACCGGCCGATTTCTGAGTCTTTGGACGCTTCGGGCGGCTTTCACCAGCCGCTCTCCACTCCACTGCCTGCCGATTGGATTCCGGAGTGAAATAGTATATCCAGGTTTCATCCATTGTTACATACCGACGTAAAAAATCATTTTTATTATGATTCATCAGCGCCAAACATCGCTCTGAATCATTGATACGTTGTTCCTTTTGATTAGTTGTAAGCAAACGCGGCACCCACTTAGAAAAAAGCTTTTTCATGGCCAAATTTTTATGTAAAATAGTGAAAACACTACCAGCTGAAATCTTCACTATCTCAGCTATCTCTCGCACTTTTACCTTCCGATCTTCCAATACGATTTTGAGGACTTGGTTAATATTTTGTTGAGTCACTGCTTCATTTGGACGACCTGAGCGTTCCCCATCATTGGTGTCCATGCGACCGCGTTTGAAGTCGGCATACCACCGACAAATGGTTGCTTTAGAGGGAGCTGATCCTGCATAACATTTTATAAGCCATTGCTGTGCTTCAACGGTATTTTTTTCCATTAAAAAACAATGTTTTATCAACACGCGAAACTCGTTTTTTTCCATTGTATCGAAATTACAACCGTAGCGTCACTTAAATGTTTCAAAATCAATAATTTTATTGTTCCATTTTTAAAAATTGGACACATATTCTTGTA
Organism: Melitaea cinxia; assembly: GCF_905220565.1. Lineage (NCBI taxonomy): Eukaryota > Metazoa > Arthropoda > Insecta > Lepidoptera > Nymphalidae > Melitaea > Melitaea cinxia. Next base: position 5,222,521 of record NC_059399.1, read on the forward strand.
TTGATAGCCAGTACTTTTTAAAAATCGAAAGAGTTTTTAATATATGCGCCATTTCCAGGTTAGTCTCGGGACTTATTGAACGATCTAGTACGTTGTATTACTTGTCGATGTAATTGAAGTCGGTTTATTTTCATACTTGGCGGTAAAGAATGATATTGCGATGTCAACTTTCTTAGGAAAAAATCAGAAAAAAATTTATACCCAATATATGAAGGATCGGTCAAGCGTTTGGGATGCTCTTAATGTTATAGGAACTTAGCTGAAAATACGTTACTTACACAATTAAAAGAAAATTGATCTTTCTATGATTCATTAAATCGTTTGTTACTAACCATAGGATTAGACACATATAAACAGAAACATCAATAAAATATAAACTTTCCATTTCCCACAGTTGAGTAGTAATATAAACGCAGTAAGCACTCCGCTGTTCTCTCTTAACAGCATAAACTTTGTAATGTCAGCGTGAGCTTTAATTTATTATAATAGCCTTTTCCTAGCTATACCTTACAAGCTAAAGCATTTCATTTTAAAAGTTATTTTTAACCATTTTGCTACACCCTAAGGTTCTTGTTTAAAATATTAGATACCATATAGATAGAAAAAAAATGTAAACTTATCGTACATAACTTAGAAAAAGATATGCAAACTATCAAGGAATAGGTCTTTTTTTTATGTAGACAAATTAAATTCTTAATCATTATTTAATATTTTTGTTATATTCAAAGTAGCCAAAAATTGGAGGAAGTTATTAATTATTTTCCAGCTGTATTACATTAACATAATTTGAAACCGTTTTTATATCTAATTATACTACTGCTATTATATCTTTGTAATGCACACGAACGCACCCTTAGATCTGAGTCTACTTTGATGCTCGAATCTCCAGCTTCTTTTCAGATTCTTTTTCAGTTAAAGCTGTTCAACTTTGGAACGCTCTACCTCTTGCTATGAAACAAGCCCAATCCCTGTCTTGTTTTAAAAAATACCTCAAGGCGCACTATTTGTCACTTAGTACGTCATAATTGTTTTTATATCTCTGCATATTTTTATGCGTATGTTTATATATATACAAGAATTGCTCGTTTAATAGTATTAGATTTAGAATGAAGGAGGTACGAAGGAGCTTAATGGATGCGCTTAAGGTTACAGTTTCAAGAGAGTTATGTTTGTATGTATGTATCTATGTATGTATGTATTATGCTGTATATGTATGTGTATTGTTGTACTCGATAGTTGATATTGTTCTAGGCGACACTAATTGTCACTTCTCTGTGTACATTTCCCTACCGCTTTCACTACACTGTGTCCTATATGCTCAAAGGTTGACTGGAAGAGATCGCTCCTCTAGGGATAAGACCACCTTTGTACACAGTTTTTTATTTGTAATATGTTATTATTTTGATTGTTGTTGTGTACAATAAAGAGTTTTATTATTATTATTATAACCCTGCGCGCGTTGCTACGCTTTTTTTATTTATTTTTTTGGTCGTACCAACTCAGAAACTTTTGTGGGCCCATGCACAACACTTTGCTGAAAATCATGACATGATCAAATAAATAGTTTACGATTCTATAAAGTACATACAGACAAATATTCATTTTTATATATATAGATTTAACAACTGTGTTTCAATACTGAAATCTCATTCAGGTTTTATCAATTATCAGTCAGATACGTATTACTCATTAACTACACATTCTATCTGTAACGTAATTAATTTAGCTTTTACCTAACATACAACACAAATAAAAACTTTTTTGAAACGAGATACACTAATGACAAAGTAAACAGCTGGCATTTAAGGCTCGTTAAGTAATAGACAGCCATGCGGGCGAAATCAATTCACAGAACTAAGTTAAAGTTTAATAGTCGTTATGAAATAATTATAATTAATATGAATTATTAATGACTAAACAAATTTAACACTTGTAACGATAAATAAAATAAATTGTATATTAGCAAAACCAAACAAACCGATAAGAGATATTAATAATAATGAATTTCAAACATATCTTATCTATACAAATAAATAAAATTAGGGTGTCTGTTTGTAATATTAAAGTAACAGCTTTTAACTAAATGCATATGAATGTATACACAAATAAATATTTAAAAATAAATATTTGTAGAAACACAAAAAATACCCACTCCGAGCGGTAATCGAACCCACGACTGCCAATGTTTAGGCGCCGCCGACACGGTACACGCACCATTACACCAGAGCGGTCGTAGTATATTATTATTATTTTAATATAAATAATTTTAAAAAAATATTCTGCTTAGCATTCAGTTATCGCAAGACGACAGTCAGATAAATCTAACATTATAAAACTAAATTTAAAGCAGATATATATATTTTTTATGAATGAAATTCTTCTTTTCGCGACGTTAATAACTTTGATTAGCAGATCATAAATCACCAGGCTACTGTTATAAAGCATTACGGGTATTTATTGCCCCATTCAAATCACGGAAAGATTAAGTATCAATTTACGACGCAGGAATTATTACGTTCTCCATCTCTCTTTCACGAGTCTTTGTAAATATAATTCGAAGGGATTGTGTCGAAATATATTCAGTCATGTTAAATGATCGATATGAATTGTTTACAATAATATATTTTGTTTCGACACATATATAAACGTTGAGTACCGTTTTTACTTAGTTTAAGCTTTTTATAATTTATTCTTTATATTGTATTGAATTAAATTAATCCTAGATTTGTGATACTGTGTACTTAAAAATACCATTAGCTGTATTACAAAAAAAGGGTAAAAATGCTCAGAATTATGTGAATAGAAACCCGTCTCTCGATAAATGTCAAATTGAGATTATTGTTTCTATTTTAGTATACGTTTGTTTTTTTTTTTCCTTTTATGGGTCAAAATAATTTCTACGTAATTTATTTTCAAAAATGTACACTATTTATCGAAATCACTAACCATTACCGCCTATAAATAGAATACAACATTTATAATACAGTTATTGATTTTGTAGAAAAAAAATAGATCTATAAATAACGCCGTCAATGGTAAATGATATTCAATGAACCAACCTTTAACGAGGCTTGAAGCTCTTTTTAATACAGTAAGGTTTCCGTCCTTACACCCTTGCCCCGAAATAATAAATTATGTACCGTCTCGTACCAGCCGTGACAGAGAATTTTCTATGTGAACTGATTTGGATTCCGTTCGTTGATTCAAATTAAGTGTGACTACATATTGTAAGAATTTTATTTGAGAATTAAACCAACACGCATCGAAAGCGCTTTGCACACGTTACATATCATGTGTTCTTTTACATGCTATAAAGTACAATCACTTTACTTTTTAAAAAAGGAAAGAAAAAAAAAGATTATAGAATAATTCCAACGCTACCCATAATATATTGCGTACTTTCCTCGTGCCGTTTTCCAACGTGCTGTTACAGGAAAGTCGAGTCGTCGTCAATTTCTAAAGTACACTGAATCATTAGATATTTTACTTATATTAGTAAATGTGACGCGTTCCATCGCTTCTTATAAAAAAGGAGTGGTTTGCTAGGTAAAAACTTTTGACATCAATATCTCACAATGTGTGGTAAAATTAGATATATAGTATGTGCGAAAAACTCTGAATTTTCAGTCACAGGAAACACTGCTAAAAAGAATATTTTCGGCAGTAAATAATGAGAGATAAATTTGAAATTCAATTTATTTACTGCTGTTTAAGAAGCGTAAAATGTATAAAAAAAATTATTGTAATGATGTGAAATGAAATGTCTAAAATATTTGTTGTGATACATAAGAATTTTAACTTTCGTATTTTAGCATGGTAAATATTGGTAACGGTATATATATAGTTTATTAATTAACAACTACTTGTTATATGTAATTGAAAAATCATTTTTTTTAGATAATATAGCCAACTGATACCAAGAACACTGATCTCATATAGTCAGTCATATTTGCTTTTCATACTAAAGTAAATTATTAACAGTTCTTAATTAAGTATTTATAAAAAGTTACTGTCAAACATTATATATATATATATATATATATATATATATATATATATATATATATATATATATATATAATTAAAATGGCCAGATAATTAAAAATAAAATTTATATCTATGTCATAAAAAAGAAGGCACTAGTTTTAATTTACGATTCGGTTTTCAATATTCTCACACACAGACATACATTACTGCGTCTGGGATGCTTCTATTGAAAAATATCTCGGACAACAATAGATTTCATTCCAGAGATAGCGTTGCAATGGAATCGTAAATAAAATAAATATTCGTTTCATAAAAGCTTTAACCGAATTTACAATATTGGTATAAAAACATTTCAAGTTATTTTTGAAATATTTTGTACCTAGATTTTATCAAAGAAAGGTGATAATATTTTATTTATCATTAACTAGCTGTAATCGAGACTTTGTTCGCATGGTAGATTGTCATTATTTTTAACCTCCTGATTTTTTTTGTTGCTTTTTATAAAAAAATAGTCTATATGTTGCTCCAACCTTCTGTATCTTTTAGTGAAAGAACCATAAGAATTGGTTCAGCCGCTCCAAAGATTAGTGAGGATAAACAGAAAGGCAGGTAAAACATTTAAAATCGTTTGTGTATTATCGTGCAAATAAATATATGCACTTGAACAAACACAGTCGTTTTGAAATCACAGACAGACATGTTAATTTAATTTATATGTATAAATAAATAAAAATAGGAATCATAATTTTAAATACATTCTTTTTTTAAATATACAATTCAATAATTTTACTGTTACTCCTTATTACACCAGCTATCTGCCAGCAAAAGTGCCGTAAAAATCGGTCTAGCCGTTTCAGAGATTAGCCGGAACAAACAGACAGACAGACAAAAATTGTAAGAAAATGTTATTTAGGTACATGTGCCATGTATATATCCATAAGCATTTAGTAAAAAGCGGTTATATTATTTTTACCAACAGACACTCCAATATTATTTATTTGTCTAGATATCGGCGATACTAAAAATTTCCGGTACTTATTCCATACAATACACATACAACTATACAACCTACATCTAAACACTTAGTCTGATTTTAAAATTAATTTACATATTTTCAGGGCTGCGGGTTGAACACGTGACCTACATAAAGGACCTCTGTTAGCAAGGTGCGACAGGGCCCTTGCAAACAACCTCTCAGTCCCTTGTTTAAAATTAATTTCATGTACTATGTAATAACATGATAAGTAAATTAAAATCCAACAATTATGTATGAAAGAAAATTATACAGAAATTATATCACTACTAGCTGTGCCCGCGGCTTCGCCCGCGTTGAAATCAGTTTGTCACAAAGTTTTCCCGGCAAACTTCCAGTGAAACTCTCATCAAAATCGGCTTAGCCATTCCGTAAACCTTCCTCTTGAAGCCCTCTCTCCATTGGTGAAACCGCATGAAAATCCGTTCAGTAGATTTTGAGGGAATCGATCACATACGCTTTTGGGGACTTTGTTTTATAATACACTAACTGTTGCCCGCGACTACGTCCGCGTGGTTATGAAGATATGCATTACCATTAAGATGCTTAACGCAAATTATTTTTTTATTTCAGTCACTTGAAATGTTTATCACTCTGAGTAACTTTTTGAAAGGCACAATTTAGTATAATTTAATAGTTATTTTTATAAAACCTCTCTATAAACCACATCAGGCGAACTTATAGCTGCTGTTTATGTTTCATACAAACTATCAACCCCAATTAAACCCCCTTAGCGGTGGAATATAGGACTTTCATACAAACTTCCAACCCCCGTTTTATCCCCTTAAGAGCCGAGTTTCGTAAAATCCGTTCTCGGCGAATGTTTAAGCCCTGTAAAGAAACTATCTGCAAAATTTCAAGTTTGTAGCTGTTATAGTTTCGGAGATTTCGTGATGAGTGAGTCAACCTACCATACCCCGTTTTAACCCAAAAAGGGAGTTGATTTCTAAAGATACATTATTTGAACACCTTCTCACTATCTATAGAGTATACATTTTAAATTTCAAGTCTCTTACTTCAAAAACATAGGACTTTCATACAAACTTCCAACCCCCGTTTTACCTCCTCAGGGGTGGAGTTTCATAAAATACATTCTTAACAGTAGTTTACGCCCTATAAGGAGTCTACCTGCTAAATTTCAAGTTTATAGATGTTATAGTTTCGGAGATTTCGTGATCAGTGAGTCAACCTACCATCCCCCGTTTCAACCCCAAAAGGGAGTTGATTTCTAAAGACACACTACTTGGACGCTTTTTTACCATCTATAGAGCTTACATTTTAAATTTCAAGTCTCTTACTTCTAAAACATAGGACTTTCATACAAACTTCCAAACCCCGTTTTACCCCCTTAGGGGTAGAGTTTCGTAAAATACACTCTTAAAAGTAGTTTACGCCTTATAAGGAGTCTACCTGCTAAATTTCAAGTTTGTAGAAGTTATAATTTCGGAGATTTCGTGATCAGTGAGTCAACCTACCATCCCCCGTTTCAACCCCAAAAGGGAGTTGATTTCTAAAGATACATTATTTGGACACCTTTGCACCACCATACATACGTTTAGCATACATTTTAAATTTCAAGTCTCTTCCTTCAAAAACATAGGACTTTCATACAAACTTCCAACCCCCGTTTTATCCCCTTAGAGGTCGAGTTTTATAAAATCCGTTCTTAGCAAATGTTTATAGGGCTATAAGGAACCTGCTTGCCAAATTTGAAGTTTTTAATTTTTATAGTTTCGGAGATTTCGTGATGAGTAAGTCAACCTTCCATCCCCCGTTTTAATGGTTTAACCTCAAAAGAGAGTTGATTTCTAAAGATACATTATTTGGACACCTTTTCATCATCTATAGAGCATACATTTTAAATTTCAAGTCTCTTACTTCAAAAACATAGGACTTTCATACAATTGCAACCCCTGTTTTACCCCCTTAGGGGTCGAGTTTCGTAAAATCCGTTCTTAGCGGATGCCTACGTCTAATAAGGAGCCTACCTGCCAAATTTCAAGTTTGTAGGTCTTATAGTTTCAGAGATTTCGTGATGAGTGACCTTTCGCGTTTATATATATTATAGATTATAGATTTACTTCAATCTAGCGATATTATGATTTATGAATCTTAACATGATTATGTTCCTTGTTATTTTTTTCAAACTGAAGAAAGAGTCGTGGCGTTATTTCATTCCGTGCAAATTTAAAATGGTAATTAGGTATTTTATCATACCAAATGAACTAATATCATACTATTATATACTAGGTTGCTACTTATATATGAAGATTACCTAAATAAACTTGAGATTACTCGAGTTTTCAAAAGTGTTGATGCTATAAGCCTTAATTTTTAGTAAAAATATGACTCAATATCACCAAAGAGAAGATTTAGTACAAAAACAATTTGACCTAATTTTACACGCTACTTAGAATTTATTCTTAATTACCAACACAAAATCACTTAATTTGAAGATCTGTTCCTATTTATACTTGTATATTGTCTTCCATTACATTATCTCGCGACGAAGACTGATAGCAAGTTGTCGAAACTCGACGTGGCGTCGTCCCCTTGTCTTTCTCAAGTGGTACACATTTTGAACTTAATCCTAAACCCTTATATCAATTAGCATAAGAAATATAGTACAATGGCTATTATTTTGTTTTAAGCACAGAATTTGTATTTAAATAAGATTTACTCGAGACCGCCTGAAGTTCTGAGAGACTGAAATTTGAAAGATGTTTTAGATTATTATAAGCATGGTACTTACTATCTTCATCAGTCATCAGTCGTCATGCACTATTCTGTGAAATCCTATAAATATAACACTTTTGGGCCGATGACTGAGTGTTATATTATAGGATATCAGTCCTTTGAAAGCAAATCATTGGAGATTGAGATGATAGATCACCAGATAAATTCTTGACCAGTTGCCACTTAATACGTATTGTCATAGATAAAAGTGGCGAAACAGGATATAATTTAACTTTAAACGTGAAACGTGAAGCGATGTATTCGCATAACAGTAAAATTGCTTTATCCCGCTGCCAAAGAAATTAAATATTCAACGTTTCCCACGAAAAAGTTACAAATACGAGAAGCATTACGTCGGCACTTTTAAATATATTACTAATACAAAATTTCATAATGATTATATTTAAATAGAAAGTTCGAGCCACAAAAAAGTACATTTATTTTACCCTTTTGATGTTTAGTGTACCTAATGGTATATATTTGATGTTTAGTGTAAATAACTTATCTGACCTAAAACTAACACTACACTGTCTACAGCTGAAATATGGTCTCATCTTATTTTAGAAGTATGTTTGGTAGAAGATTTCTCTACCAAAAGTAACGATTTTCCATGACCTGGTGGTTTTACGTGCTATATATATGAAACTCATTAGGAAAAACACAGACATATTTTCACAAACACAGAAATATACCACATGCTGTTTAGGTTTAAAGAGTTTATTCTCAAAAAGAAAATTCACTTACATGAGAACAACATAATAAATGTAATGATACAAATATTCGCCCTATAAGTAGGTACTGACGGAATAGAATATAATTAAGTCGTTTTATATATATTTAAATTACTATAAAAGTGGGTATTCTCCAAAATATATTTTGATAGTTGAGACTTAAATCCATTAACTGAGCTTACATTTTTTTATATAGAATGGTAATCTATAATAATCTATCTATAATCTATAATATATATAAACGCGAAAGGTCACTCATCACGAAATCTCTGAAACTATAAGACCTACAAACTTGAAATTTGGCAGGTAGGCTCCTTATTAGACGTAGGCATCCGCTAAGAACGGATTTTACGAAACTCGACCCCTAAGGGGGTAAAACAGGGGTTGCAAGTTTGTATGAAAGTCCTATGTTTTTGAAGTAAGAGACTTGAAATTTAAAATGTATGCTCTATAGATGATGAAAAGGTGTCCAAATAATGTATCTTTAGAAATCAACTCTCTTTTGAGGTTAAACCATTAAAACGGGGGATGGAAGGTTGACTTACTCATCACGAAATCTCCGAAACTATAAAAATTAAAAACTTCAAATTTGGCAAGCAGGTTCCTTATAGCCCTATAAACATTTGCTAAGAACGGATTTTATAAAACTCGACCTCTAAGGGGATAAAACGGGGGTTGGAAGTTTGTATGAAAGTCCTATGTTTTTGAAGGAAGAGACTTGAAATTTAAAATGTATGCTTTATAGGTGGTGCAAAGGTGTCCAAATAATGTATCTTTAGAAATCAACTCCCTTTTGGGGTTGAAACGGGGGATGGTAGGTTGACTCACTGATCACGAAATCTCCGAAATTATAACTTCTACAAACTTGAAATTTAGCAGGTAGACTCCTTATAAGGCGTAAACTACTTTTAAGAGTGTATTTTACGAAACTCTACCCCTAAGGGGGTAAAACGGGGTTTGGAAGTTTGTATGAAAGTCCTATGTTTTAGAAGTAAGAGACTTGAAATTTAAAATGTAAGCTCTATAGATGGTAAAAAAGCGTCCAAGTAGTGTGTCTTTAGAAATCAACTCCCTTTTGGGGTTGAAACGGGGGATGGTAGGTTGACTCACTGATCACGAAATCTCCGAAACTATAACATCTATAAACTTGAAATTTAGCAGGTAGACTCCTTATAGGGCGTAAACTACTGTTAAGAATGTATTTTATGAAACTCCACCCCTGAGGAGGTAAAACGGGGGTTGGAAGTTTGTATGAAAGTCCTATGTTTTTGAAGTAAGAGACTTGAAATTTAAAATGTATACTCTATAGATAGTGAGAAGGTGTTCAAATAATGTATCTTTAGAAATCAACTCCCTTTTTGGGTTAAAACGGGGTATGGTAGGTTGACTCACTCATCACGAAATCTCCGAAACTATAACAGCTACAAACTTGAAATTTTGCAGATAGTTTCTTTACAGGGCTTAAACATTCGCCGAGAACGGATTTTACGAAACTCGGCTCTTAAGGGGATAAAACGGGGGTTGGAAGTTTGTATGAAAGTCCTATATTCCACCGCTAAGGGGGTTTAATTGGGGTTGATAGTTTGTATGAAACATAAACAGCAGCTATAAGTTCGCCTGATGTGGTTTATAGAGAGGTTTTATAAAAATAACTATTAAATTATACTAAATTGTGCCTTTCAAAAAGTTACTCAGAGTGATAAACATTTCAAGTGACTGAAATAAAAAAATAATTTGCGTTAAGCATCTTAATGGTAATGCATATCTTCATAACCACGCGGACGTAGTCGCGGGCAACAGTTAGTGTATTATAAAACAAAGTCCCCAAAAGCGTATGTGATCGATTCCCTCAAAATCTACTGAACGGATTTTCATGCGGTTTCACCATGATGAGAGTTTCACTGGAAGTTTGCCGGGAAAACTTTGTGACAAACTGATTTCAACGCGGGCGAAGCCGCGGGCACAGCTAGTTTGTTATAAAGTTCTGTTTAAAACTTTTTTCCGGGAATGATGATTGTAATAGCAATAATTTTGGGAGATTGTATTACCATGGCATTTTAATTTTAAACAACCATACTCAGTTTTCTAATCTATGGTAATATTATAAAGCTGAAAAGTTTGTTTGTTTGTTTAAGCATACTAATCTCAGTAGCAAGTGGTTCGAATTAAAAATTTGCTTTGTGTTTGATAGTTCATTTATCGAGACAGGCTATTTTTTCCCTAATTAATGGGGGTGAAATCGCATGGCGCAGGTAGTCTGGTATAGTCTGCTTTACGCACAATTTTAACCACGTACATTTCTCCTCTGTTGAATAAGAAAGCCTTACATTTCCGCCTCTTATAAGAAATATAAGTGTTCTCCATAATTTTCAAGTCGCGTTTCAAAAGTAAATATCAGGTCGGGGAAAAAGTTACTTCGTATTTTATATAGAAATTCAAGGTAAAATTTTACAAAAATTATTAACATTAATTATAACATATAATAGGTATAACGTAGGTAGTGACAGGATTCTGTTGCTGTAGAAATTTTGGAACTTCTCATTGAAAAACCGCCACAAGTATTATACTTATGACATGCCTCTCTTGATGTTAACTTTACACCACCTAAAGAACTCTGAAGAGAGCGAAACAGGTGAAAATCTGAGCTTGCAAGATCGGGACTATATGGTGAATGTATTAATACTTCCCAGTCAAACTCTCTCAATTTTTGTTGAGTGCCTATAGACGTATGTGGTCGGGCATTATCGTGATGAAAGACCACGTCTTTTCTGGTGATCAATTCTGGCCGCTTATTCTCAATTTCTTGCTCGAGTCTCAACAGCTGTTTACAGCATAAGTCCGAATCGATGGTTTTGCCCGGCGGTAAAGATGAATGATGCCCTTCAAGTACCAGCACACACTCAACTTCGCCATATTGTTTTTTTTTTTCAGTGAGTTCAAGTGAGAAAAGTGGCGAGACACTACTTTTTACTATTTAATTTTATTTTCTAAATGTCACCTTTTCAGACTATCAAAACCGGCAAGTTATAAACCAAACAACCAATAAGATTTTATTGCAACTTTTTAGTACAAAATACGAAATAACTTTTTCCCTCACCTATTTATTATAAGTATATAATATAGTATATAAGTATACAATATAGCTTTTGTATAATTATGTCCGGAATATTAGACAATTACAAAACTTCATCTTTGTTAGAATCTCTTTGTTATTTTCTAGAACATTCGCTATAGCGTTTACTGTATCTGATTGCTGTAAAGACTAGCAATATATAAACTTATACATTTAGTGCATACATGCACACTTATTACAGTAATAGTTATTACGTGTATATTAATGTCAGTCACATACTTAAAAATTATGCAATTATTAAAATAAAAAATAGGTCTTCGTTTCTAATAATGTGTTTCTTATTTTTAAGTGGTATCACAAATAAAAAAATCCAATGTACAACGTTTATTATTATAGATATTTTTTTATTCTTGGTATACTTATTGCTACCTATTTTTATTTTATTTATTAAGATTAAGTTGGAATTTATTTCATCGGATTCGGATCTTATTTTTGTTTGGACATTTATTTGTGCTAGCTCCGATTTGATAATAAATCATCACATAAAATTACAAATGAATTACATGAAAACGGATCGTAACGTATATTGAGAGTAACTGAGGTAGGGCACAGCAGGAATTTCCTACTCAAAATCTGGAGCAGCCCGACTTGGGTAGTATCTCGACCTTACAGAAGATCACAGCTAAATAATTCTGTTTTCAAGCAGTATTGTATTCCTGTTGGTGAGTAAGGTGACCAGAGCTCCTGGGGGGGATTGGGGATTGGGTCGAGAACGCGCTTGCGATGCTTCTGGTTTTGCAGGCGTCTATGAGCTACGGTAATCTCTTGCCATCAGGTGAGCCGAACGCTTGTTTGCCGACCTAGTGATATAAAAATATATTATGACCAATTTATATGCAAATAAAGTATCTACATGTATTACAAATTTATAGGTGGTATAAAAATGCAGTACAGAAGCAGTTTTCTCTAAATCAATGTTTTAGGTTTATGTCAGATTGAAAACCGTATTCGAAGCTGGAAATCGTCGCATTATTGCGAACTTGTTCAATCTCATTCGAGATGCACATTCTACTGGTATTCAATTTTCCCCAAAAGATGTTTGATTCAACTTTCCGACACAACAACAATGGTCTTCATTTCAGACTTCAGGATTGTCTATAATTATACAAAAATATTTAATACGTATGTTTTGTTTATATGAAATTATGTAACTTTATAATTTGTAATCAAAAAATATATATTTGTATTAAAAAATTGCAGATTCGACAGAGATTAATTACTCCGTCTAAGCTAATGAAAACGTCGCTCGAAATTTCAAACGCCTGAAGCTTAAGTAGTTGTTATAGCCTAAGATACGAAGTAGATGATCTTCATCCATATGCTTAATGGATAAAAAATAAATAAATATCTTCTTTAGTATGTTTAATATAAATAGCGAAATAATTAGCTGGAAAGTTTCTGGCCAGGCTGTATTACATTCAGCTACCATCATTTAAACCAGGTTTTTCCATTATTTTTCCATTTATCTATTAAACCTGTGGGTGAAAGTAACTAAATAAATATATATTAATATACATGTTTACACCTGCCACCCAGTAGTTATGCCAGGAAATAATTGTGTTTGCTCGCAAACGAAAAAAAAAACCGACTTCAATTACATCGACGAGTAATACAACATAGATCGACGAAAAAATAGTCAAGTAACTAAGCGTTATCAAAGATTACTCAAAAAGTAGTTATCAGATCTCGATAAAATTTATATGTGACCACATGATAAACATCAACTTTCGATTAAATCAAAAATTATCAAAATCGGTATACCCAGTAAAAAGTTATTGCGGATTTTCGAGAGTTTCCCTCGATATCTCTGGGATCCTATCATCAGATCCTGGTTTCCTTATCATGGTACTAAACTAGGGATATCCTCTTTCCAACAAAAAAAGAATTATCAAAATCGGTACATCTAGTAGAAAGTTATGCGATATAATACAACGTAGGTCGACGAAAAAAGCGTCAAGTAAAAACGCATTATTAGATATAGCTCGAAAAGTAGTTTTTAGATCTCAAATAAATTTAAATGAGACCAATTGACACACACCACCTTTCGATTAAAACAAAATTTGTCGAAATCGGTCCACCCGGTCAAAAGTTCTGATGTAACATACATAAAAAAAAAAAAAAATAATACAGTCGAATTGAGAACCTCCTCCTATTTTTTGGAAGTCGGTTAAAAAATAGACAAACCCACGTTTGCATTTTCATACAGTCGTATTAAATTTATTCTTTAAATTCCTAGGTGAGTTTTATAAAAAAAACAATTTTGAATTAAATATAGCCTGGCCCGGATTTTTCAGGCAAACCTTTCACGATTATCACGATTACTTTTTTTAATATACTAAAATAAATATAAAATCATTTTCATCCATTTGGCAGACATATATATATATATATATATATATATATATATATATATATATATATATAAATCAATCCCTATATCCCTTGGTCACACAATGCCGCGTGAACGGCTGGACTGATTTTGCTAATACTTTTTTTGTTGTGTTTGTTATTGTCAGTAAAAAGTTCTTATGAAAGAAAAAAATAAGGAAATTGCGCGGTAAAAAAATATAAAATTTAAGAATACTTAACCACCATATTAAATTATTTCTAATCTAACGCGCTTTGGACAATATAATTTTTTTTTTTATGTGTTTGACATTTGACATAGAATTATTAACAGAAGATTGGTTGTAACACTTTCTAAATAATAATAGTAAGCCTAAAAAATAAGTGAAATCGGTAAAGTCCTTCTAAAGTTGTGGCGTGAACAAGAGAAAAATAGTTAATTTATATATATGTACATAAATAAAAACAACTAATTATATTAATTTTACAAACAATTTAAACTTCAATGTTTGAAATTCTCTAGCAGACTCACAATAAAAGGAACATTCCACTTCATTTCCGTTATTTAGAACCAGATCGATAAGGATTATCGGAATGCTCTCGAGATAGCTGAGGTAAGAACGTATATAACGTTTAACGTATATACCTTTTTTATAATTAATGTTTTAATTTTCTATAATATCAACTTGATACTCGCTTTATTTTGAGTTAAAGGTCTTATTCTTGAGCATATAAAACTACTATTGCCCTTTCCTTCATTGATATTGCTTAGGTACTGCTTTTCTGTACTGAAACCATCACTGATTCATTCCGAATCTTTGATAGCTTCACATAAAATTTTCCTTCTTCTTTGATTTTGGAACTATTTGATGTTACATTGCTGATCAAACACTTGTGTTAAAGGTAACACGAAATTTATTGTTTGTAGTTAATTTTTCTTGACACGTAACCCTTATTGTCCTACCTCAAATATTTCTATCGTATCTGATAGGTGATAGTGATATTAATAACTGTCAACACTCGCCGCGAACAATACGTCATAATGGCTAATACATTATTGTTATGGTAGACCGTACTCAATCTGTCTGTCGTGCTGACATTGCTTTATTCGAATTAGTAATAAGTATTAAGCACCTAAAAGCTACTAACGAATAACTAAATTTAAAATACCTATAATACAAAATTATTTTATATTTTATTTATTCAGTACAAATATTTTACCTTTTACTGCTTCAATGAAATTTTAAGCTCAACAAACATTTTAAAGTATGTCTTGTTATTCAAACTTGCTTTGCTTGCTATACCCAAGTACCTACTTCATAATGTTTCATCATTACAGCCTATACAGTCCACTGCTGGACACAGGCCTCCACAAGTTCGTGCCAAAAATGGCGTAAACTCATGTGTTTTGCCCATAGTCACCACGCTGGGCAGGCGTGTTGGTGACCGCAGTACTGGCTTTGTCGCACCGAAGACGCTGCTGCCCGTCTTCGGCCTGGCATAATAATGTTTGTATAAAAGTAAAGATCGTTTGTATAAAAGTAAAGTAAAGATCATAATGTTTGTATAAAAGTAAAGATCGTTTTAAAACTAATTAAATAAGCGTTACCTTTTCTAAACGTTTTGTTCTTAATTTCCCTCATACGTAACAATTTACAGTAATAGGACGGGAATGTATATATTTTAACTGTTTTTAATCAATTTAAAAAAAAAAGGAGGTTTCTCAATTCCAAAGAATATATTTTTTTATATATGTTCTCGGGTAACTTCGTCGTTTATAGGCCGATTTTTATAATTCTTTTGGAAAGGAGATATTCCAAGGATGGTTATCATGATAAGGAAACTAAGATTTGATGATGGCATCCCAGAGAAATCGAGGGGAACCTTCGAAAATCGTAGTGACGACTGTTAATTTGTGACGTACGTTTGTTAATTTTTTTCGTCTACCTACGTCGTAGTACTTCTCGATGTAATTGAAGTCGGTTTTTTTATCGTTTGATAGCAAACACAATTATAAAGTTTTCTAATTAACACCGATATAGTTGAGTTTATAATATAAACAAATCTTAACCGAAAAGTATAGATACTAATTATTAAGATACCAAACTTCGCTGTAGAAAATTCAACTTCAATAATAAATTTGTTGAAAATTAATATTTATATACTATGCTTGACGGTGATTTTAAACATCGTGAGTTGCTGTGAGATGTATTATTAAAAATATATAGACAAATGAACAGGCGCCACAATCGCCCACCAGCGTAGTATTAAAAGTTAAATCACACAAACTCAAATTGGACATTTATTCGAACAAAGACATAATTACAATTCAAGATTTAATTTTAGAAAGTATTAAACTCTCATCACTCCTGCGCGTCATAAAACTGAAATACTTCAAAGTTTAGTCGCTTGCTAACTCTGTAAAACAATTTTGTGAAAAGCAATCAGCAAAACTTTTTCGTAATACTTTTTTTGTATTTGAAAGAATTTTGGACGAAAATTCAAAACTTTCTATCGAACTTTTGGGTGAACCGAAATATTCTGAATATTTAAACTTTAAGTGTAAGCTTCCTTTTACTTAACTTTAAAAAGTTTTTGGTAACAGAAAAGAGGTAGTAATATTTCAAGGTAAAAGAAAAAAATTAATTTGTACTCAATATGTACAAATTTACCGCGTGATCAGCTGTATGGAACAAAATCGTCAAGAAAGTTTCGTGTCTCAAAAAATAAAATAGTTTAAAAAATCCAGGTTATAAGTTTAGTATTCATATGGCTGTGAAGCTGCAAAGTATAACAGATCCTACCAAATCGTTTATTCTTCTCGCTTATAACTACTGTAATAAAAAACTGTATTGTTATTTATATAATTTAAAAAAATATATTATATGCTGATTTAAAATAGTACACAAAAAAAAACATTACCATAGCCGTGATGGCATATGAATCTATAAGGGTTGCTAATCATTCAGATTCCAAATTAGTCCGGTTTCTATATTTAAAAGTCATAAATATATTTGTACAGATATATGTTGCTGATCGATTTGAGAGACACACAAGGAGAGACAATTAGAACATAGTGCCTCAGAAATAACGTAAAGCTGTCGGATCTCGTTAATAGACATTGATAGGGGGGGGGGGGGATCTCGTTACTCATAGAAGGATAAATATTCGCTAATCCGTAGATATATAACTGCATATAGACAAATTAAGCTCCGCCTTTATTTGAGGAAGTCCTATGCCTAGCAGTGGTACTATATTTTCGTAATAGTATCACTATTGTATTTGCTTTTACAGTCTTATCATTCTGGTGTTATATTCTATTAAATTTGTTACAGGAATAGCCTATTATATAAATCTCGACTGACAGCTTGTAAAAGTAACGAACTCCCCGAGGCACAATATTTGCATAAGGATAAATATCCATTTCGAGCAGGACTCGAACCCGCGACCGTAGATGTTAAGGTACCTACACGGCACACCCACCATTACACCAGAAAGATCGTCAAAATATAATGTAAAAATATATCTGGGATATTTTACGCAAGAAATAAAAAGTAATAATAAAACACAATTAACGTTGTATTATTTATTTCGTCTGTGTTCCAGCCGCCCGGTACATCGAGCGGCGTATACTCGTTACGTTTAGTACACGTAGTAACGCTACATTACCAAATTTTCGAAATACTGATATTATCTGAGGGACGTAGCCCCGCAACGCAAACAAACAGCGACTACAAGACTGAGAGGGGGACGCCCGTGTCCGCAGTAAATACTCTATAACGAACATTTATTTACCATATAAACATTCATAATACAAATCATAAAAGAAACTATTTACACTATGTGATATTTTTTTTACATATATATCGGTTATTGCTCTATTTGAAAACACATTTTAATCATTTTTACTTCTTTCGAAGTGACAGTGATTTTTTTTTAATGTATCTAAATGAACACTGAAGGTAAAGGAAGGAATGCTTTGGCACCATCTGTCAATACTATTGTGTGATAAGAGATTTCATAGGAATTTAATTAATTCATTCGTTTTAGCTACCCTAAACAATGTAACCTATATATTTTTCTAGACCCAAGCCACTTTAATGAGATCATGAATCAAAATTTATCTAAGTTTTTCTATAGTTAAAATGATAAGAAACAATAATAGTTATTGATTAAAAGATAAGAGTATTTTTTATGTGAAAATTATGCATTCGCAATTAGTTGACTCCTAGAATAATATGTACGCAATATGGTATACACAAGTATATTTGACCAAAAGTCGATCATCGTAGATTAAGGACGGAACTCCTTGTAGTTTATGTAAAAGTAATACTTGTTCTTTACAATACTTGTTGTTTACCACTGAGGTCAACGTTTTTCTTTAGTCATTAAAATCGTTAATAATATAAATTTCATTATATCGAAAAAAATTATAAAATTTCATTATATAATGAACATATAGCTTAGCACAGCAGAAGGAACATGCTTGTATGACAATAATATATAACTATTACAGATTCTAAATACTTCTGTAAAAATTTAATAAACGGCAATACCAAAGTTTTACATATTAAATACTTCGATTGGGATAAAAAAAATAATATCATAATATCTTCGCATCTCATTAAAACGTTCGGGTATATTTACATAAATTCACAACATATAATTTATCTACATAAATATGAGAAACGAACGTTGCCTCTCGGTGTTGTTGTCGCGTCGAAGCCAACTGAAGCCGTGCGCCGTAGTCACTACACACTACTACCGCTACTGCGGCTGGCTACACACTGTCGAGCGACACTTCAAGTCGTATTTACACCTATGCTGTATATGCGGATCGTACTATTGAATATAACATTAGTTATCTTTAATATATTGTTAATTAGTTCTCATATCGTCTTATAATTAAACTAGACACTCATTCTTTCGAATATATCGATACGATAGAGATCGGGCATAGAAAGTCTTATAAAAAGCCATTTACTATTAACTTTATTTTAACTTACAGACAAATTTCTTTCGAAGTTTTTATTATCAGTACTGAACGCACCTATTTAATAGGCTGTATGTATATATGTATATTACTGTAAAAGTCCTCATAGTGATAGCCTTAGGTTTTAATAAACTAGTTGATTTAAATCAACCGATTTAACAAATCTTTATAAGTACGAAACAAAGGTAAGGTTGAAATTTTATGAGCAAGCGCTTGATATATTTTATGTTTTATCATAGGAATCCTATGAATTATAGTTTCTAAAATTATCACGTAAGGTAACAATCAGAAACTGCCAAGGCGAGCTTGAATCCCCATTTAATGTGACCTAGAAGCTGCTAATACCGCAGCGTCGTAGGTCTTAAACGTTCTAATTAATTAAATTAATCGATAGTTTCATCATAAAATAGATTTCCTAACCACTATTAGAAAAACTTAAGATGTACTAAGATCCAATACACAGTAAAAGACCAAAAATCATGTCTTGTAATAGAAATTCTTACATTTACCAATTTTTCTACTTAACAAAATTGTAAACCTAAGATTTAGACTTTACAGTAATATACACAGAAAACAAACGCTAATATGAATTTATGAAAAAGCGATGTAGATATGTTATGAATTTTTTTAAATATTCTCAATAAACGATTAATTAATAATTAGGTACATATCATATAGAAAATTTTTATATTAGTTTTCTTAAACTTTATGGCATATAAAGATCAAAAATCGTCGTTGCAGCTATATATCGTTACTTTTATGATGTCTCCAATAATACGACCCGGTATGTCATTAATAACAGCACGAACGAAATTAGTGTATTGTTCTAATTATAATCTAACGTTAATGTACGCGTATTACAATATTTATACTGCTTCGTTTATGTTATATTTATACGAGATTGGAAGATGAATGACTTAGTTGCGAGTAACAACAACACACTAATTCCATTAGCTAAATTCCTGTACAAACTCGTTAGGCGATTCATCCATTATGTATTAGATTTTTTTAATAAATTCACTTCTAAAATCATATTGTCATAGATTTTCAACCTTCAGAAAATATTATCATTAAGAAATATCCGTGCATGA
Source organism: Melitaea cinxia (assembly GCF_905220565.1). Classification (NCBI taxonomy): domain Eukaryota; kingdom Metazoa; phylum Arthropoda; class Insecta; order Lepidoptera; family Nymphalidae; genus Melitaea; species Melitaea cinxia. The sequence goes on from NC_059399.1 coordinate 5,242,571, forward strand.
ATTCTCTACCACGATCTACACGAGTCGCATACACGTTGCAACACCCTAATCAACTACGAATAAATTCTCTTTTTCCATATACTTAAGTTACTCAATTTCATACATAAGCACATTAACATGTCAATACAATAAAGTCCAACTTCTTTAATAATTTTATTTAGAAATATTTACGTTAATATTATTTTAACATAGAACATGACGAGAGGTCCTCGTTTGTTAAGTGAGAGTAGAATAAGAATTCATGAGCGAACATTCGGTTTATATAAAAGGCGAGGTTCCAACACAAGTCCTAGTATTATCACAAACAAGAAACAGGTAAAACGGTAAAGTATCAAAAACGTTGTGTCCCATATCAGTCGTGTTCTTTGTGCAATGCTATTTTATAATAAACATTTATAACAAAACTTCTCTTGAAGTGTTGCTCAAAAGCCATTTGTAACCAAATAGCCTCCGACAGACATATAAATAAGTGCTATTAATACAATACGTTCTCTATATAAAATGGACCAATCATGGCAGTGAAGTTTTAATCAGTGCTGTCATTGGTCGATTTCTACCAACCTTATATATATGTCCAGCAGACGCTAGTTTTAAGAACTGAGGTATTATCTGCGAATTTCAACACTGAACGTGTAGTGTGTGTGAACACTTTTAGTGCCAATTTAACTTTATATTTCTTATTAAATCATTTTTACTATAATATTATATTAATTTATATAAATTAAACGATCATTCAATGATTTCAATAACATGTTTTTGACATAATATATTAATTTATATAATATTGAAATTGCTTAACCTTTATAAATACTAGACAATAATAAAATCTATTGAATCTCTTTGAAATTCGTAAATAATAACTCCGATCTTGAGATTGCGACCGATCTCACTGGATAAATATGTATATCCATTCCTTCATAGAATTAGCGACTCGTAAAAATGCTTTACTAAATTCTATGTTAGTTTAATATACCGTTATACATATATTTAAGTTATTAATGAACAAAGATTATTTGGAATATTCGAAACTTTCATAACAGCAACACTAGACCTTCTAACTTGTCACGTAATCGCTCGTTCTACGACGGATGTCCATCGAATGGTACCTACTACGAGCTACTGATATGGTCTCAGTCTCAAGACGGTCCACGTCTGATCTATGATACTCTCCCTACTCTCCCTACAGACTTGTGTCCACTGTCGACACGAACAACTTGATAACTGGATGCCACGAATCCATATCGTGTATTGTGTGGCGGTGAAGTTAAAGTTTACGTGAGCCAATAGCGTGTCGATCGTGTACGCAAGCCTCTGATATGTGGGACGATGTGTGTAGCGCTTCGGGCCGTCCGCCGAGGTCCGCCCGAACGGTACAAAATCGGAGCGTACCTACATGTACGTATTCAATTATATACAATGTACAATACAATACGATAAACACTATGGCGTCTACGGGGCGGAGCGACGGCGGTCGGCGAGGCGTCGCCTCGCGCGTCAGATGGTAAACATTCTCACAATAATATACATCGTAACTCGCTCTATATATAACAAACATTTCACGAGCGCGCTCCACGCTCGTCATACAACATAATATACAGCAGAATCGTAGCACTCTTTCGATTCGATAAAAAAATTGACTAGAAAATCTCAATTCGCTATGAGCACTATGTGTGCGTAGATGTCGAGGAGAAAATGTCGGCGGCACGCCACGCCTCCGCTTCCTCCTCCGCGTCGTACTGCTGCAGGAACGGGTTGGTGGAGCTGTAGCGCGGGCTCGGCGCGCCCGAGTTCAGCGTCACCGCCAGCCCCGCCGACGTGCCCGGGATCGCGGAGCGTGGCGACTCGCGCGAACCGCCCTCTCGCGGCGTACCCTCGCGGGACGGACCCTCGCGAGGCGTTCCCTCTCGCGATGTCCCCTCACGCATCTCCCTCGAATTGAACTCCCTCGGCGTCGTCGCTCTCGGAGTCGGCTCCCGGGGAGTGCTGCGTGGAGATTCACGCGGGGAGGCTCGAGGAGAGTGTCGTGGCGACGCGCGAGGTGAGCTCGCTCGCTCCGGCTGCCGCAGTATCGATGATACCGATCCGCCGTGCTTAATAGTATCAGCCGGGCTGTGGCTCCCGGAACTGCTACTGGGCGAACCGGGAGATGATACCGTCACCTGACGGGAGCGAGGCGGAGCGGGTAGAGGGCCTCGCAGTGGCGACTGCGGACGATATTGGCCGACCCTGGCTGATGAGAGAACCTGAAACCGAAAGACAATGTTCTATGTAAAAGATATCAGGTCGAGTAAGAGACAACATTTCTTACGATACATGACGTACATGTGCGGGCGGCGAGCGGTCTGCTCCGTGCCGAGCCGAGAGAGCTGGCGGCGGAGATGCTGCTGATGCTCCCGCTTGATGCCGATATGGACTGACTGAGGGCGGAACTCGGCCTAGTAAATAGTAAAAAAATGTTTTCATAATATGAAAAATAATTAAAGTAACATAGTAAAAACATTGAAATAATTAAAAGATTGAGTTTGGATTTTCATGAGCGGTAGATAAAAAATTGATGTAATTTTTCGTTTAAAAAAGTGTCAGAAAAAATAGATTAGCTAATGAATATAATACAAGCTTTTATATTAAATTATGAAATTCGTGTGCTAGTTAATCTGATTTATAAATAAATATGACGGATTAATTAATAAAATATCAATACGATGAAAATATTTAAAGCGAGTTAAATTAAACAGTTCGACACGGCTCATCAATGTAACTTAGAGTCATAAAACGAATCCTATTACAAATACCAGTAAACATTTCTAAACCTGGGAGGGTGGCTGAGGCCACTGGCGACGCACTGACTCTGTTTCCACGCGGCCCGGTTGCTGGCTCGCCGCGCCGAACTGTCTACAAACATACATGCGTTAAGGTACCGCTTAGTTTAATCACAACAACGACAACAACGACATGCAAAAATTAACAAAGGACATAAGCACATTGAGAAAAGCTATAGTTGATTGGATGATTTAATACACGTTCTAATTTTTAGGCCGCTACCATATACCATTATATAAATTACTGATCGGACTGACGCTATTCATATTGAGACATTTTTAAGTGTACCTACACCAAAATTTGATACATTCTATATTGTTGTCTGTTTACACGAATTTCACTCATTATAATGAAAGCACTTTTCGGATTTTATCGCGGTTTATGAAGTTTTTTAGATTCCCGACGTTTCGAATACTTTACAGCAACCATGGTCACGGTAAACCAACCAGATTTTTTCTAATCCTCTTTACTAACGTTGGCTATAGCTAGGCATTATTTCAGCTAGGCTAGGCAGTATTTGTGCTTGTTCACGGAGCACTCTTTTTTAACCGACTTCCGAAAAAGGAGGAGATTCTCAATTATATTGTATTTTTTTATGTATGTTCAGAACCTTTGACTGGGTGGTTTTGACTTCAGAACGTTTGACTGGGTAGACCAATTTCGACATAATTTTTTTTAATCGAACAGTGGTGCGTGTCATTTTGTCTCATTTAAATTTATTTGAGATCTAACAACTACTTTTCGAGTTATGTCTGGTAATACATTTTACTTGACTATTTTTTCGTGGATCTACGTTGTATTATACCGCATAACTTTTTACTGGGTGTACCGATTTTTATGATTTTAAATTTAATCGAAAGCTAATGTTTATGATGTGGTTATATTCAAATTTCATCGAGATCTGATTAATTTTTGAGTAATCTTTGATAACGCGTATTTACTTGACTATTTTTTCGTCTTCCTACGTTGTACGTATTACTTGTGGATGTAATAGAAGTCGGTTTTTTTTTTCCTTTGCGAGCAAATACAATTATTAATACGCGTATAAAGCACACTGCTTACCAAACCAAAGCTGTGTGGTTACGGCAGTAAAGAGCCACCCCCTCTCTTCCCGTGGGTGTCGTAAGAGGCGACTAAAGGATAACACAGTTCCACTAATACCTTGGAACTTAAAAAGGCGACCGACGGCGGGATAACCATCCAACTGCTGGCTTTGAAATACACAGGCCGAAGACGGGCAGCACCGTCTTCGGTGCGACAAAGTCAGCCCTACGGTCACCAACCCGCCTGCCCAGCCTGGTGCCTATGGGCAACACACATGAGTTCACGCCATTTTTGGCGTGGACTTGTGGAGGCCTATGTCCAACAGTGGACGGTGACAGGCTGAAGTGAGTGATTGAGTGAGTGAGTGAGTATAAAGCAACACTGAACACACTACGCGAACGCCGATTACTCTATTTAATACTAGATTACTATTGACGGAATATGAATGTTCGAACAAATTTAATATAAAATACGATGGCAGCTAAATTAAGTAAATTGATATTTTGTCGTAGTTAGCGTCAAAGCTGTTAAGTTAAATTTAAAAGTGAAGTTTTGATATGTGAAACGTAAAACAATTGTGTATTTTTGTAAAACAATCTGAAATACCTTTTCGTTTCATTACATTTAAAGCAAAATATATTTACTTAAAAATACACGTAATTTTACACCATAATTAAAAGAAAACAGCAGCCAAGTGAGTTTTTGAGAAGATTAAAAGAGATATAAAAATGTGATTATAAAGTTTTTTTAAGAAAATTTTTAAAGATTTATAATAAGCATTTTAATGAAAAAATATATACATAAAGCAACACAGACGATGACATTACCTGAACGTTTCGGAGCTGGCCAGATCTGCAGGAGACATTGGAGAACGTGTATAGGACGTTGGTAGTCCAACTCTGCTGGAGGCTGTGATTGTAGCATCAAAGGTGGAGCCATCGCCACGGCTAAGTGCTGTGGCGACATTTTATTTCGATCTTGGGCAGCAACAACTAATGCCAAATGGTCAAGAAGGAAGACCAAAGTAGCACGAGCAGCACGAGGAAGGCATTCAACTATTGACGCCATCAACCGAGCATTACCTTCTTTGTCATCTGGAAGGCATACCCCTGCGAAAACATCATAAATTATAGGCTTCATTGTATAAATGTATATTTAATTATTTATAAACTAGTTAGTATATTACCCGTAACATTTCAGTCACGAAATTGTTACACTACAATTTTGTGACTGAAACGTTACGATATTTTTGTGACTTTTTAACAGACTTCCAAAAAAGGAGGAACTTTTTGAGTAATCTTTGATAACGCGTATTTACTTGACTATTTTTTCGTCGACCTACGTTGTATTACTTGTCGATGTAATTAAAGTCAGTTTTTTTTATTGTGAACTATTCTTTAGTTATTGCAAACATTTTTATTGAAAAAAGCTTAAAAATATGTCTTTTTTCATATATAAACTTTGTAAAATACCTAGAGCATCCAAGGTCATTTGGTATAAGCAACGGCTAAACAATGGCTGCGGCAACTCCGTCAAATAATCTTTTAATACGCCAGTGATAACGTTGATATCGGGAACCGAGTCCGGTGTAAGTTCCACACCTCTAGCATTTCGCTCAAATGCTTCTCTTAGTATACGTTTTTTATTTGCAGAACCACACAATCGATAAAGACCTAAAATCAGAATGTGAAATAAGATATACTGTAACTTATATATATTAAACAAATCTCAACACATTTAGAATACAAAAAAAATCTTTACCTATAATGTCCAAGCCACGTCTTTCTATTTCCTCTACACATCTTCGCACGACTAACGGCACAGGCGGCGCATGCGGTGGTCGAAGCTCTCGCGCTACTACCGTCTCTAACTCAGCACCGAATAGCGGTGGCGGCGCTAGACGTGGTGCAGCCGGCCGTCGTCGAAACAGTTCGTGTGGCTCCGTATGACGGACTCGCATATATAGTGTACCTCGTGGTTCCATCTGAATAATAGTCACGTTTGAAAATTAGCTCACTTTGCTGGCTTACTAAATTGTCTTAGTAAATTCACAATAACCTACTTTTATCGCAAGCTGGTGAGATGGAGAACGAGCCAGTAGATCTGGCAGTGTAACGGCGCCACGAAAACAAAGTTTGTGTCTATGTTGTGGATCCCAGGAGTATACTAATACATCGAGCTGGCGATTATCAACGAGTTCTAATTCGAACGATTCATCCCAATCAAATTGGAGTTCACCAGTACGTACCTGTATTAAAGAAAAAAAAAAGAAAATTGAAACAGTGACTATAGAATAAAGTACCTTGAATAATGATAGTAATCAGAATATTTTTGTTAAAATTAATCACTTTTAGAAATAATATTCGATTGCAGTCGAACGTGTCGTGTGTGGCTACGGCACTAAAGAATTTAGCCACCCCCTCTCTTCCTGTGGGTGACGTAAGAGGCGACTAAGGGATAACAAGGTTCCACAACCACCTTGGAACTTAAGAAGCCGACCGATGGCGGGATAGCCATCCAACTGCTGGCTTTGAAATACACAGGCCGAAGACGGGCAGCAGCGTCTTCGGTGCGACAAAGCCAGTACTGCGGTCACCAACCCGCCTGCCCAGCGTGGTGACTATGGGCAAAACACATGAGTTCACGTTATTTTTGGCGTAAACTTGTGGAGGCCTATGTCCAGCAGTGGACTGTATAGGCTGTAATAAGAGATTCGATTGCAATTTCTTGTAACCACTCATAATGCTAAACATATTGTGTATTTTATAATAGCTCTACTATATTTAACTAAATTAATCGAACTGGAATATTTGGTTTACTGACCACTGTACGAGCTTTATGAACACGGTCGCACTCTAATACGCAATACAAATCACGAGGTGCTACTGGAGGTTGTGGAGGAGCAAGAGGACCAGATGGTGGTGACCCTGGAGAAGATCCAGATGGTGCTGGACGTAATCCCCGACCAGCAAGGAGATGAACCCACAGCATTCCAGAGACTCCTCCAGCTATACGTGACAATCCCGTCATCGAGGTTGAAAGACCACCTGTACCTGGTTTGTCTACTTTGTATTTTAGGAACTCTGAAAAAAAGCAATTATAAATTAATATTCATTATTAGCTGATGGCCTATGACTGAAATGGTGTCATTATTTTACCATTGGGATTGATATCTAGATGACGTTGATGTCTTGAGCCAGGCGTTGGTACAGGACTGGGATTGGGGCAGTTGAATTTTGAACCCAGTTCAAGTAGTTGTCTCACGCGTCGAGCTGAGGGGGATCCTCCAACGGTTGGCCCTAGTTGCTGAGACGAAAGCGAACGAGCTGGTAAATGGCGTGGTCTTTCAATACGACGGGTAGCTAAACCGAGTGACGAACCGAAACGACTACCACTTTCCATCTGAAATCAAATTTAGACAAAAAGTGTAAAACAAATTGAGTTTTTAATTATTTGAGGTAAAATTAATGGAATAACTGTATAGTATATTTTTTCACAAATTTACTTTAAAATAAAACATTTTACGTAAACTTCGATAAAAGATTCTCTACTACTAGTATTTTTATGATTAAAGAAAAAAAATTATGAACCTATAAAATATACTAAGAGTATAATTAAAATTGACTTACATTTTTAAGAGCATCGTGTATGTTTTCAGCAGAATAGTGCGTAGGCAGCCTTGGACGAAGGGTTTCATATAGAGCGCTAGTAGACGGGGCTCGAGATAACCACGCACGATATTCATCAGAAGTGAACACTGAGGGAGAAGAAGGCAATCGACCTGCACATAATATTTGAACATAGGAATGTAAAAAAAATGTACAAAATAGAAAAAATTTGTAAAAAAAAGTGGTAATTTAGTAAATATTTTATTGAAAAGAAATTTTTCTTTAAAACTAAATCACTCTATAAATAAACAAAAATCTCGAAAAAAATTGTTATAAAGTACCTCTGGAAGAACGCAAGTCTAGTCTCGAAGATAATGGTTCAGGTTCGTCTTGAAGAACACTTCCAGCTCGTCTTGATAGACCCAATCTGATGAGGAAAAGAATATTTTAATTCTTACTTTAATAAGCATATACTCGCGTAGTACACCCGCTTCATATTAAACCTCACCGTTGTCCGGTTCCTCTTACATCTCTCGGTAACGAATTAAACTTCGATCCAATGTCTCTTCCTAAAGTGCTACTTCTGTAACCACTTAACCCTGAGTAGTATGGAGTTCTTGTAGGAGCTGTAGCTTCTGTATCTGACGAGTAATCTAAGCTGCGGTTTCTTCTACTAGTGCCAAACTTGCTGCCATAAGATGGTAATCCCAAACCCGTAGTTCCATATCCGGTTCCAAGTGTCGAACTCAATCCAGTTCCTGTTAATCCAGTTCCCAATCCTGAACTTGTTAAGCCCGAGCCTACTAGACTTGAACCTGTCAAACCACTTAGGCCAGTGGACGATAATCCCGAAGGTAGACCAGGTCCTCCTAAGCCAGCACTCGCAAGGCCAGTGCCTGTTAGGCTAGAGGGAAGACCAGAACCAGGCATTCCAACGCCACCATAGCGTTGTCCGTATCTACTTAAACTAGATGCTGCAACAATAGAAGTGAAATAATTTTTTTTATATAATGTGTTCATGTGATCTTAAATTTATTTTTATTGATACATTTGACCACTACCTCCTGGTCCCGCAGTAGAAGCTTTCAAACTAGATCGAAGTAGTGAATGTCGGCCGAAATCAGAATGTGTTTCTGCTCTTGGTAGCTGTTGTTCAGAACCCGATCGTGGAACCCTGCCTCCAAAACGCGTGCTTAAAATAAAATATTTGTTTAATATAATATAAATTAACATACGCCTCTATTATTTATAATTTAGCTATAAACAATTCGTAGTAATTAATATGTACAATATTTAAAATATTTTAATACCTTCCAGTTTCAGGATAGAAAGAATGCACTTTTTCCGCCAGACTTTCTAAGGTGTTGGGATAAGATCTTTCGTATGGAACGAAATGTGTTGCAGATGATTTCGGTTGTTCCGTTATCACTGGTGGAGGTGGTCGATAGCTGTTGATAATTTTGTTAAAGTATTACATATATATCCTGTTGGTGTTTTGTTACTTTAATAATAATTTATTAATCATCTTTGTACCTCCATGTTGAATGGTCTGACGGTGGTCGTGAATTGTAGTATAGATCTAACGGTGTTGAATCTGGCGAGAGCGCTCCTAGTTGCATACGACTTCGTTCCTCCCGCCCATCGCCTACGGGTCTTACTGCACTCCCAGGACCTCCCGTTGAACGAAGAGTACCATGTCTGTAAAATTGACCATTTTATACAAATTCTACCAACTCAAAATGATCGTTATACACATGAATCAAACACATTCTTGAAAAAAGTACCAATATTGTTTTCCTTATATTTACTTCATGTTATCGTTTTCTTAGTTTTACAATGTTGTAATTTTTTTTCAAAACAGAGTGAAATATTATAATAAAAAAGTCCCAAATATTACAGAGACATAAAAGATCTAAGACATTCAAGTTTGAACCTTGAAATATATAATACATGTATGTATTTATACTGTGTGAAAAAGTTATATCGTAGCAATTATAGCTTTAGGAGTTAAAGTTTTACTGTGAATAAAGTCCGTCGACTCTGTCTCGATCTCGATCATCGTCGTCCCGACAATCACGCTTCAGCACAACAACTGGGGGCGGTTTGTGCTCAGGGCGCGGTAACGATGGTGATCCAGGCCCCGATTTACCTAAGGAACGAAAGAAATATGTTACATTGTAGACTTTTTATTTTTATTATAATTAGTACACGTTAATAATAGAATACAAGAACTATATACAGTAGTTAACGTAATAAACATTTTCTGTTTGCTAAGGAAATCTTTATCTATATCAATTACCTTTTCGTTGTCTGGTACATAGCAACAGTCGTCGCGGTATCGACATAATAATTACTACGTCGTCCAGGGACATACGCCTGACATCGACCAGGTTGACGGCCAGGATTTCATCCCCAACCTTCAGGCATCCACTGTTATATACTGCCGATTCTAGAGCAATTCTAGATATAAACACTCCATCTGTCCTTGCACCACCATCTCCTTCTCTTATATAAAGGCCCAAGGTTTGACCAGGGCGTTTTACGATCTCCACTAGTTGAACTATGTGGCGTGCGTCCTGCAAGGAATAAAATATTTTTGGAAAAGGCCTAACTTACAATAGTCTAATTCTAGGGCTTTTGGTAGTTTGGGTATATTTAAAAACATACAGTTGTGAATTCTGCCTACTAAAAGCCCAAATACAACAACAAATATTGTACATAAATCGCTTTTTTTGAATGATTTTAATTAAAAAAGATATGAAGAAAAAAGTATTTATAAAATATAATATATATTTTTGACAGTTATATTTATAATTTAATAAACAAAGTTCGTCTTCGTCAATTTAATGTTGTAAAAGTAAAATATCAATGACTTTAGAATTACCTAGGAAGCATTTTCTTATTTCTTTTGTAGTAATGTTGATTATTTTTTTAACCGACTTCCGAAAAAGGAAGAAGTTATCAATTCGACTGTATGTTTTTTTATGTATGTTACCTCAGAACTTTTGACTGCGTAGACCCGTTTCGATTATTTTTATTTTTATTATGTCATTGGTCCCGGTGGATGTGTCATTTGGTCCCAATTAAATTTAATTGTGATCTAACTAGTACTTTTTGAGTTATATCTATTAATGCGTATTTATTTGACTACTTTTTCGTTGACGTTGTATTATACCGCATAAAATTTTACAAGGTGTACCGATTTTGATAATTCTTGTTTAAATCGAAAGCTGATGCTTATTTTGTAGTACGATTTCAATTTTATTGATCTCTAATAACTGCTAATTGAGTTGTGTTACTTGTCGATGTAATTGAAGTCAGTTTTTTTTCGTTTGCGAGTAAACACAATTATACTAGTATAAATAAAAAATGTTTCGAAAACATACGTCAACAAATTCAGCTAACCATACAAACGTCCTAAACGCTCTCGTATAATGTAATGGCGCGCAACAAATAGAGGCAATTCTCGAATCGACCGCAGAATGCGGCAGGACTGCCACAATGCATAGCAAGGGACAAGAACTGAGAGTGCACATCCCAACAATGTTAGTCTAGATTGCGTTCGCATTCCCAAAGATCTAGGCCAGGAACAATAGGGCTGTCTGGAGTGAGCTCTTTCAACGTTCTGTTGGGTTACGAGGTGAGTATTCAGGTCAATGGAGCACGTAAAATTACCTGTTTTAAAACGAAATTAAATGATAATCCGGAATATTTAAACATCAGTAAATTTGATTTATAAAAATAAAGAACATCGGAATATGTAAAGAAATACAAGTGCTAAACCCTTAAAACATAATTCTTTATTTAGTCTTCCTTCACATAATAAAAACCAGTTCTTCAAATTTTTGTACGTTATCTTTCGTAACAATGAGACTTATCATAAAAAAGATAATTAACGTAAAGAAATGTTGAGCACGTACTTGTAAAGCAAAGAACTTCTTAGCGGCTTCTATATTGTTTCTGCCAACTTGTCTCAATTCAAGAATCCGTACTATCATCTCACCACGTCGCTCTACTGCCTGTGAAATATTTAACACATTGACAAATCATTACAAATATATGTATATAAAATATATAATGTATATAAAAAAACTGTTCATAAAATAAAAGTGAAGATAGTAACATCCATCTTGGTACATTATTGAAATACGCCACGCTTAAGGTAAAAGATAAAAGTTCGAGAAGAAAATCAATATCGGATAAAAATTGTAATCCTGAGAAGTCTGAAGCGTACACTGTTAAAAATTTCTTTGGTAAACTTACTAAAAATGTGTGGGAAGTTTTAACGCAAAACAATTTAGTAAATTTACTAAACAGAATGCTTCAACTCAATTTGAGAAAATTACAAAATGTTTTTGGAAATTTACCAAGCAGTTCCAGAAGATTTAAATAGTAATTTTATCATACAGTTTTGTAATTTTACTCAAGAATGTATCATGAAAATGCTTAGTAAATTTACTATGCTGTTTTGTAACTATACTACTTAATTCACTTGAATTGAGTTTGATAAAATTGCAAAATATTTTTGGAGATTTACCAAGCGGTTACAGAAAATTTGATTAGTAATTTTACTATACAGTTTTGTAATTTTATTCAATAATTGATCATAAAAATGTTTAGTAAATTTACTACGCAGTTTCGTAACTACACCAACCAATTCATTTGAATTGGGTTTGATAAAATTACAAAATATTTTTGGAAATTTGCCAAGCAGTTACAGAAAATTTGATTAGTAATTTTACTATACAATTTTGTAATTTTAATCAATAATTGATCATAAAAATGTTTAGTAAATTTACTACGCAGTTTCGTAACTATACCAACCAATTCATTTGAATTGGGTTTGATAAAATTACAAAATATTTTCGGAAATTTACCAAGCAGTTACAGAAAATTTGATTGTTTAAGAAAGAAATAACAGATCAAATGATTTTACCGATGATTTTTTTTTATGCATACTAAGAACTTTTAGCCCATAAAACCGTCAGGGAATATTTAATATTTTAAATGATAGTTTATACATAATTATTCTCCTTATATTAGAACTTTAACTGAGAAAAAAAATCATTACTTTTAACTGCAAGAAAAAAATTAAATACATATATTAAGATTGAATGGAAAAAAAATAAGTATTCGATAATTCATTTTCTAACCAGCTAATTCACCAACATTTTCTAACTTTATAACTTGTTAAAAAAAAAATTCGAAAAGAGGATGACCCTGAAGGCCATCCTTGCAACTTCCCGCTATCTACACTCGAAGCGCGCCGAAGTAAGTTCAGGAGTGCTTTGTTGAGCTCTGCGAGCTCATCAACACTTCAACATTAATGATTTTTGAGCTCTTCGAGCTCAAAAATTTTTTTTAGAACTTTTGCAACAACGATATCTTACGCATCAATTGACCGATTTTAACTTTCTGAATGCTATTCGACGCAGTTTCTCGAGTACTAAAAATGTTGTGAAGAGAACAAAATCGATAAGTCTCAAAATTTCAAAGTTATCTTGAAAAAACGTTTTTTTTGGAATTTTTGAAATGCCATAACTGCAAAACGCGTGGTTTGATTTCGATGTTCAAGACGGCAATCGACGCAGTTTTTTGAGGCGTAAAAATGTTACAATGAGAGCGAAACCGATGAGACGTAAAGTCACTAAGTTATTCTAAGAAACGCTTGTTTTTTAATTTTTTCGATTTTTTTGGTTTTCGATATCTCACGAACGAATGAACCGATTTTGATTTGCAAAACGGCATTCGACGTCGTTTTTTGAGCTTAAGAGCTGATTAGGTTATGGAATTGATCGGTGCAATAGCCAAAAAGTTATTCTAAAAAAACATCATTTTCGAAAATTTTTTTCCGCGGTTTTTTTTTAAATTTCTCAAAATCTACCGAATCGATTCACTTCAAATTTTCAGGAAGTCTAAGTTGAGTGGAACCCTTTCGAATGCCACGAGTCTCGTTTCGATCGGTCAAGCCGTTCAAAAGTTATAAGAGGTTTACATGCGTACACACACACATCCACACAGACATACAGACACCCTCGTAAAAATAGTCAGGGAAGCTTTCTAGGGCCTTTAAACGTCGAGATATGATGAAAACTCGACTTTCGAAAAACGGGGTAAAACCAATAACTTCCCGATTTTTAAAAAAAATTTTAATTTTTTTAGAGGGAAGTTAAAAATGCTTTATTAATCATAACTTTACTATATATAATTTTCAAATCAAAATTTTACATATAAATATGATATAAAAATATTGATAAATTTTTAATAATTTCAATAATATGTAAATAAACATTTTTTTTTGTAATCTTTCAAGAAACTATGGTAAACCGAAATACTAACAATTTTGGTTCATCTAAAAAAGTAGTTACCCTATTATACTGTTAATTATACAAAACACTGTATAATTTTACAGTCAAAATAATAAAATTAATGAGAAGATTATTGAATTTCCAATGAATTCATTAGAATTCGAATTTAACTATTGTTTCACAATCTTACTAGACCACAGATTAAATTAAAATACGCACAATGTTTGTAAATTTACGAAGCTTGGAAACGAAAGTCGACAGCGTGTTTAGTAAAATTAAACAAGGCTAAAGAAAAATAGTATTTTTTAGTAATTTTACAATACATTGTGTAATTTTACAATAAGAATAGTAAAAATACCAAAAAAATTTTTTGAATTTTCAAAAATTCCATTGTAGTTTCAATTACAATATTGTTTTGTAAATTTACAACAAAAGTAGGAATTCAAAACACAAATAATGTTCGTAAATTTAAGGTGCTTGGTATCGAAAATTGATAACCTGTTTAGTAAAATTACACATGGCTACAGACAAGTAGTATTTTTTAGTAATTTTACAATACATTGTGTAATTTTACAATAAGAATAGTAAAAATACCAAAAAAATTTTTTAAATTTTCAATACTTTGATTGTAGTTTAAATTACAATATTGTTTTGTAAATTTACAACAAAATTAGTAATTCAAAACACAAACAATGTTAGTAAATTTAAGGAGCTTGGTATCGAAAATTGATAACCTGTTTAGTAAAATTATACATGGCAACAGACAAATAGTATTTTTTAGTAATTTTACAATGTATTGTGTAATTTTACAGTTCAAATTGTAAAAATAATAACAAAATTTGTAAATTTCTAAACACTTCACAGTAATTCGAATTATAAAATATTTGGTAATTTTACAAAAAAATATAGTATCTCAAATTACTAAAAATTTTGGTAAATCTTCAAAGTTTGTTATTAAAATTTAATAAACTGTTCCGTGAAATTACAATACAAGTAAGATTTATACTCTAAGATTGTAAAATTAAAGCGCATCTTAGCAAATTTTCTCATATGTCTTGGAAAATTACTCAAAATGTGTTATAATTTGAATTCATACACACTGATTAGTAATTTAGCCATCTCATGTTGAGTAAAAAAATGATAATTTTACAAAAATTTTTTACAGTGTATAAAGGGCAAATATAGGTGTGATGCGTATGTACAAATACCTCGAGAGCCGCGGCCGTAGTTGCGTCGTGATCATTTTCCACCATTTCAATTTGCCTAAAGATTTCATTGCTGACACCGGATACCTAAAATTAAAAAACTTTCTTAATCCTGTGATTGTTGAACTTATAAAATTTATTTAATTGGACAGATTTAAAACTTATCAATTACAATTATATAATTTTTAGACAGGTTTTATTGCCATTAACATTATGGGGCATAAGTTTTCGCTGTTCATCAACGCTTTCTGTATAATTATATGTGTAGACAATTATTTAAACTTCCTTTGTAATAATACCATATGTGCCATATATGTTTTGTATTGAATCATAACTATAACAACAGATGAGAACATCAATATTAAATTGTGAAGGAAGTGGTTTGACTCGCTCCCTCACTCGCTTGAGCCTGTATTATCAAACTGCTGGGTATAGGCCTCTTTTCCTATGTAGGAGAAGGATCAGAGCTTAATCCACCACGTTGTTCCAATGCGGGTTGGGGGATATATTTCCTACTATGAGTAACGATCACTATCAGGTGTGCATGATAACAACCGACAGCTTAACGTGCTCTCGGTGGCACGATGGGGAGACCCACAAGGACTGCACAAACACCCAGACAACGGCAAACATCTGTATGGCCAATACAAATGTTTGTCATGTGCGGGGATCGAACTCGCAACCGTCAACGCAACAGCCACAAACCAGTACTGTGACCGTTGCGTCAACGCGTCGTTTGACTATTATTGGCGAAAGTATTAATGTAATTGTTAGAATAGTATTAAGGTTAACTTGTTGTATTATGTTTATCATACAATGTAATAATTATGATTCTGTATAAATACTTGAATACCTTCCTGAAGTCCGGCTGCAGTACGCAGGGCGGCGCATGATTGGCGCGCGAGGGCTGCGGCGGGCCGGGCGGCGCGCGGCCCGGCGAAGCCGTCAGGTCCGGCGCCGCGCGGCCATTCTCCTGTTACAATGTCATTTTAATTGTTAAAAATAAATTTTGAAAAAATTGTTGAGAAATAACGAAACGTAAGTCTAAATGACATCTAAGAACATGATTTAAAAAAAAAACAAATATTAATTTTGTTTTGTACGTTGTAAAAGTATTTTTAGAGTAATTTCTACGGACAAGCATACTAAGATTTTGGTAAAAAGCTTACAAGGATGAATATCTATCGTCTATAAATCTTCCTGGTATATAAAGTTATCCACTGTTAATATAATCATGGATTCCCCAAAAGATATATAAATCACTAACTTTAACCCACGGCTTCGCTCGCATTGATTTTTTTTTAATAAAAAGTATCCTGTTACTTTTAACACCTCTAATAATATGTGTACAAAGTTCAATGATGATCGGTTAAGTAGTTTTCCGTGACCGTCGATAATACAGTGCAACGATATTACAGTACTCAGGGTTGGAACTTCATTACTGGACTGCTAGATGGCATTGAAGTAGCTAGCTTATTTGAGAAACAATTTTTTTATTTTTCGTAAAAAATAATTTTATTTTTTATTAAAAGTATCCTATGCTACTTTATGCTACTTCTAATACCTCCAAGAATATGGGTACAAAGTTTCATGATGATCGGTCAAGTAGTTTTTGCGAAACAAACAAACAAAAAAAAGCGTAACAAACAAACTTACATTCACATTTATAATATTAGTATGGATTTGTGCCACAAATAAACTCAATGCCTCAATAAAAATGTACATTTCAATAGCTTTTTTTTTCTTTCTGATTAAAATTGTCTATTTCAATAGTCCTTTTATCATCGGCTAATGTCGGTGCAGATGACGAAACAAAATGTGACACAAAAAATGCAGACGAATAGGTGAAAAGAGAATAGATAAACGAGCCAAAACAATGCTGTCCACTAAAAAGGGTACAAACAAAAAAACAGCAACGCTCTGATAGTGACATATGGAAAGCGTTTGTAATTTATATTTTAGCTACCTCCCTCATGTCAAATTAAAATGTGACGTGTAACAGTTTTATTCAACAATTATAAAATCCTCCATTAATATTTTAATTGCTAACGGCGGAACTTCGCTGAGGTCGAGCGCACTTCATTATTTTAGTTTCATTTATTTCTCTTTATTCTAGTTCAGTATTCGTTGCGAGAGACATGTAAATGAAAAACACAATGAACGCATGAAAGGAACGTTTTTCAATCGGAACACGAAACTGGGTCAAAGTTCAGAGATAAACATCCATATGTTTTCCTTATCGATATTTTTTTACATAGCATAGCAATCATGTTTCAACATGTCTACAATTTTGTTTAAAAGCTTTTTAAAAATGTAACCATGAAATTATAACTGTATCTATATCCGTAGCGTGCATTCCATATAGGCAGAAAGGCACTGCCTACCTTGTCATGTTACTAAAAATGATACATAAAACATGAACATTACATATTTTTGAAAAAGACATAAACCATAATTTAATTTAAATCCGCTTTAATTGAAAAACCCGCCGTCGTATATGCGAAATCAGCGCTTCGCGCGAATCGACGACGAGCCTTTTATGAAACTTCTGCCTACAATCGCTAACAAAATGTTAGCAATGACAGTAGGACATTATATAATGCTACATTTTTATAATGTCGCACGTCTTAAGGAATACGAACAAAGTAAAGTATAGTGTTTTTAACATTGGTCGGTTTAACAATGACAGTAGGTACAGCCTAAGAATAATCTGTCAAATCAAATTGTCTTGAATTCGATACCGTTTTTACCAATAATTATGATTTTTGACACGGTCTCATAATCGCAACATTCAACAGAGTAATTTCGTAATAGTAGTAATTCGCTTTGAATTTTTCGTTTGCGCGTTCTTGTTATTAGTGAAAATATTAATATATTAGAGATGAATAAGTTTACTTGTGAAATTTGTAATGGAGATGTGTGTTTGATGAAAGTAAATAGTGCATCCAAATTCAAAACGTCGATTTTACGGATAAATTAAAAATTGTTCAGGCGTATCGATTTAACATATAAATAACAATGACGTTGTAATTTTTCATTTATTAATAAATAAACAAATACTTTCATTATGTATACAATTTCGTAACTAAGTAATAGTGTTATCAATGATTTCCTATGTTTGACACAAACGAAATTATTATAGTCCCGGCCTTATGAGATCACAGTCTATCCAGTAACTGATTTGTTTGATAACTATCACTTGGTTGTTGTACGTGTATTTGTATGCCTACATTATTAGTATAAATGCACTTTACGTGTCCAATAATTTACTTGTCTGTTCTTGAAATTAGCCTAAATGAATTGAATTAGTTTCACTATTAGACATGTACATTAAGTAAATATAGCACCAATTTTTAAACGTGCAGCTTTAATTTGTGAGATATTGTCGCTGCGTTGTCCGAGCAACGTGATGTTATTATTTAGCTCGCTCTATGCGGACAGATAAAAAAAAACTTGACATTTTCATATTAAGATTATTGAATTAGTCTAAAAGCCTCTATTCCCAACAAAATTGAAATAAATTAGGAAAAAATTGCGAGAAAGTAGGTGAAGTGTGGCTGTTCACATTTTTTTGACTGCCTACCCTGTCTAAAAACTTTATGCACGCCACTGATCTATATAATGAAAATTATTGAATTGACGAAATTATTATAGCTTTTATTAATATTAATATAGATTATGTAATTTGACTATGTATTGTGAATTTTTAGTAATAACTTAGTTTTGTTTTGTTAAATGAAATAATGGAATTGAATGTGATGAGAATTTTCGTATTTTTATCTTCATATGACATGTATACGACAGCGACACTAACGCATTAGGATAATATCCTGTAATGTTAGATGTATGATGGAATAAATAAATAAATATAACGAAGCTCGTTTATTTTATTGATTTGTACATATTCGTTGAGTAAATCGATGATTACGGATTTTAATATTCAGCACATTTTTAAGTTTATAATTATAAGAAATTAATATAAAGAATACATGTTTTAGACATCATTTACGCAAAATATTTTTTTATTCCCAATCCGTTAAGATTGTGTGTCTGTGGAGCTATTCGGTCGATTGAGGGAGGCGGGCGGTCCATGACCTACTTCCCTCTCGTACGCACGAGGTCACTGTACTGCAGCTGCAAGATCCCGAATGCCGCAGAGGTGACTGGACGATCTCGGGCCACCAAGTGCTTTTATCTACCAACGCTCTAGTTTCGTTAAGTTACTACGGTTAAAATGCTTAAAAAACACAAATACTTTACGGTGATTAAAAAAAAAAAAACTATATTGTTGAATGTTGGCTCAAATTTATGACTGAAGTTTGTGAAGTATCGAACTATCGACTTAAATCGTTGATATTTTACAATATCTACTAACATTATAAACATTTAAAGAGGATTCATAACTAAATTCAAATAAAGATAATTTTTCTATAAAAAGTGCTATTTTGTATATATTTATTTTAGTATAATTATGTTTCAATTAACATGTGTTAACTATAATCAATCTGTAGAAAGCTGAAAACACTATTTTAAAATATATTTTACATACACAGAAATAACATAATATTTAAGTAACCGTTTTTATCCTATGTCTGTAGATATCAATTGTTGTAATACCTACATTTCAGTTTGTTTTAGTCAGTTTCTGTTAGTTTGTAGACAACAAATTTCGACGATATTAATGTAACTGCTTTTAGAAATTTAGATCAACTTTAAACTAATTTAAACGTTCTGAATAAATCTATTTCGGATAAATGTAAAAATGATAAAAATATTCTGAGTTATTTAAACTATTAGTCAGTTGATTAATAATTTGTACATAAAATTTAATCTATAATAAGTAGTAATAACAGGATTAACTTTTATTAATTATGTGCCTTAACAAGGAATTCAAAACTGTATGAACAATCTTGGCCAATTAATCTTATTTAATTGAAGTTGAACAGATAAATACCTTCTGAAAAACATTATTAAGCCAACAAGGGAAAGCAATTACCTAGTGATATATAACAATAAAGAATAGAAGAAAACGCAAAGTCATGATTCATAGCGGCATCTTTGATTTATTCCGTCCGAGTCTAGGAACAAAAAGAGGGTAACTGAAAAAAGATTGCGTCCCATCCAACGTGACATTTCACCCACTTTCCTAACAATTACATACGACATAACCACTCTTTACATGCTTTCCACGTTTGGTATATTCCTAAACGGTTAAAGGTTGTTATTGTAAAATATTTTCTATTCCAGCTGAATAAGATCAGTATTTCATTACCTAGTTATTATGAATATCTAGATGTGATCCACGTAGAACTGAACAATGGGAGGGTGGAGAATAAGCTGCCAAGTATCAAAGCATTTTCATTATGTTAGCTTTAATTCAATCGTTTTTCTATTGTTCATCAGTCAGATTTTTGTAAAAAAAAAAACTGATAATTTTTCTCATTTTAGACACTTTTTACATCTACCTTTAGAAAATAATTATAAAATATTTTCCACTTAATGCGCGTATTTACTTTATTCCATAAAAAAGTAAATTATTAAAAAAAAATACTGACATTACGCGTTTTATTCTCTATGGGACGAAATACAAAACATTTTAGTCTATAAAACGAAAATAATAAAGACCGTTATTTGAACAAGATTTTTAAGTTAGAACATCATTTATCGGTATAATTTATGAACAGTTTAATAAAGCACTGCTATTTGCAGACCTTCAAAGAAATCTAAGTTACTATATCCCCACTTTCATTGTAATTTGTAATCGTTTTCCAAAATTAATTTGAAAATTAAAGTGAATTAGGTATTTTTATTTTATTTGTAAACTTTATATTTTGAATTTAACTTCGTTAATCTGATAATGAAAATAATTTGATATTGATGGTTATTTATTTGTAAACTGCCAGAATAACTACCAAAATATAATAAAACGCAAGTCATAATCGTTAAATTTATAAGAACGTAACAAGGTATCCAGATTCAAAATACAAGAGACAATCCAAGACGGGGCAGTTAAAAAGACGCTCGGAGCGCGAATCGATGAGCGCCGTACGCCTAATCGATATGCCGTACTACTTGCCTGAATGAACTGCGCGCGCCGCCCGCCTTACGTAACGCGCACCTAACACCTGTTGCATTACTACCACCCAGTTATAACCCGGCTATACTAAAAAACCCCGCCCATCCACTACGGCGTTTATTTAACACTCGCTCCGAATTTAGGCGGGTTGCTAGTGTCAATGCACCGCGGCAACCTTCGGCGCTGCACTCAAGGGTGCATAGTAGTGGCTAGTAGAGGCATGATAATGATCTTCGTTACCGATATTAGAGTATAATGATACGATTTTATTGAAATTTACCAATATTTGTGTCTTGATATTATTTTTCGTAGAATTTATATTTCATATATTTTTTTGGTTTTCGAAGCGATTTTTAATTTTTTTACACACAACCTATGATGCCTGAACCGTAAATATATCTAATACTATTAAACGATCAATTCTTGTATATATTCTTATACGAGTATATATAGAATCTGAGAATCTGAATCTCGGAAACGGCTCCAACGATTTTTATGAAATTTAGTATGCAGGGGATTTCGGGGGCGGTAAATCGATATAGCTAGGATTCATTTTTAGAAAATGTCGTTTTATCCCTGTTTTTAGGCAATGAAAAAATGGCTACAATATCGTTAGAATACGAAGGT
This sequence comes from Melitaea cinxia, assembly GCF_905220565.1. Lineage (NCBI taxonomy): Eukaryota > Metazoa > Arthropoda > Insecta > Lepidoptera > Nymphalidae > Melitaea > Melitaea cinxia. Next base: position 5,264,259 of record NC_059399.1, read on the forward strand.
AAATTTCGCATTGTCAATAAAGTTGTTATAGCTCAGGTGGGAAATCAAAATTCAATTCAAATCCTCAAATATTCAGATCGATTATTATTATTTTTTTTTCTAATTGCACTCATTATTTTTATATAAATAGCCAGTTCTTATTTTTTATTATTATGTCGGTAAAATCAAAAAATATTATTAATTTTTAATGTTTTTTTTTTTTACTTTTGATTTTTTATATTTATTTATATTTTTTACTATTGTCGGTAATAAAAAATATTATTCATATTTTATAAATATGTAATTTGACATACGATTTACTAAAAATACCGAGCTAAACTGGGTTACCCAGGTACTGTAAGCTCTTATACGTATGGAACGCGATTTGGAAGTCTTAATTGCTGAAAATTAATTAAAGGAGTTTTTCAGTTTACTCGTAGTTGTAATCGTTCGAATTTAATTTGATACGCTGTATACATTATACATATATATATTAAAATAGAAAAGTTTTTTTTACAAGTTTATAACTATGGACGATTTACTAAACGATAATAGAAACAACACAATACAATAAAATTAAGCTATAACTTTTAAATGTAACTAGCTGCACTGAGTTAACATATTTTTTTTTTTGTAAATTTTTGACTCCAAATTATTAACATCATAAAAATCGTTTCTTCAAACGCTCGTACATTTCGATACATTTTAAAATATAAAGAGTAAAAATTGGAATATCTAATTCCCTTGAAAGGTGCGCGACGCTATAAAGAAATTATCTTAAGATGTCTCATGTCTTTCAAAGGCTTGAACTCGTATACTATCGTACAGATGTATATTGCATATATGAAATTATACAGAGGGGAACGAAGCTTCGTCAAGGCTACACCGTCTAGACGTGGCTTGTTACTAAGTTGTTACTACATCTGCTGCTATAGGCTGATTTGAGAAGTAAATAACTCATCTCCTCCTTTACAGTTGTTGAAACTTAATCCAAAATACTGCTTCACTGATCCTTTTCAGATGTTAATACAACCACAACCGACAGCTTAATGTGCTCCAAGAGACACTGTAGGTAATTTGACTAGGTCAAACACCCAAAATAAATATTATAATATAGGAATCAAAAATATGACCATCAGCTTTGATGGAAAATTTGTTACCACATCACAAATTGACATCGAATTGTGCTACAATTTATAATTTTAGCAATTTCGTTTTAGTCTTAGCTTTGTGAGAATTTAAATGTCAGAAGTCGTGAACAGAGTGACCTTTGATTTTACTAAAAGATGTTTGTGAAAAGTATATATAGCATTAAAACGGATTTTATCAAATAAAATATCGAAAATATGTTTGCGTTTTTATGGTAGGGTGCGTAGTCTAACATCATAACGCGTAATTGGTAATTTAAAATGTTTGATTATCTGCAAGGGTCAAAATAGTGGTTTATCGGCCATATATTTGCATCCGAGAAATGTTGAATTTACTTCGTGTATCCACCACGCTGCTCCAATCCTTCTCCAAGCCTTGACGAAGCTCCAATCCTTCTTCTACATGGAGAAAGAGGCCTATGCCCAGCAGTGGAATATAAAGGCTGAAGCATACATGTTGCCAGCAGCCACAAACTGGGGATCAGAGTGAGTAACTATTGCGGCATCTAAATTTCTAATATTAGGTCTTTACCTATGAAATTTCCGTTTCATTGTAGTGGCTATTTCAAAACTGAAAAAAAATCGCTAAGAACTCGAATTTCAAATTAATTTTTTTTAAAAATATAGAATTCTTTTTTTTAAATTATTCATTTGTTTAATGGTTAGCGTTCTGTTTACATCGCATTTGTACGTTTCCGTTATCGTAGATATGTTAACAAATTCGAGTGATTATGGAGTATGAGTTCCGTCGTGGTAGTATTTAAAGCAACAGAAGCGACACGCAACATCAATGATGTTTACGGTGCGAACACTACTAACGATCTTAACACCCGTTATTGGTTTGTTAACTTTCTTTCCGGAAATTATGATCTAAGAAATGAACACGTAGTCGGCCAAAAATTTTGGTCAACTATGACGAATTAAAGGCGATTGTGGAGGCTGATGATTCTCAAACTACAGCTGAATTAGCAGCAGCTTTCGGAGTAAGCACTAAAACAATATTGGTCCATTTGCGTCAAATTGGCAAGGTAAAGAAGCTCGACAAATGGGTGATTAACGCCAGCGCGAAATACGCGTCGAGACGTGCCTTTCACTGTTCAACAGACATCTAAACGAAGGAATATTGAATCGCATTGTTACTTGTGACGAAAAATGGATTCTATTTAATATTCGCAAGCGCCTCAGCTAGTTGGTTAGATTCTGGTTCAGTGCCTAAACAATACCCTAAACGAAAAATGACCCCTAAGTAAGTAATGGTAACTGTTTGGAGGTCTAGTGAGAGTGTAAATCATCACAGCTTCTTACCAAATGGTATGAACATTACTGTAGATGTGTACTATGAAGAACTAAATACAATAATGAGAAAGCTCGGACGTCTCCAACCAGTTTTGGCCAATCGCTCGGTTCCGCTGCTGCTGCACGATAACGCGCGACCTCATACTGCACAGCAGATGGTCTCCAAGTTACAAGAGCTGGGGTTGGAAGTTCCCCGTCATCCACCGTACTCACCAGATCTTGACCCTATAGACTTCCACTTTTTCCAGAATTTGGATAACTTTTTGGCAGGAAAAAAAATTCAATATTTGACGACTTTTTTTCAACTTTGACGAATTTGTTGCCTCTCGTCCAGAAGAGTTTTTCAAGAAAGGCATCAATAAGTTACCACTACATTGGCTAAAATGCATTGATTCTATGGATAATTATTTTGTATAATAAAAATAAAAAATATGGAAAAAAGCGTTAACTTATTTCATCAATAAATAATTTTGTTTGCTGGCCATCATATGGACCAATTTGTCGTAGCGAGCAGATGAGATGATGCTAGTGTATGAGAAAATATATTTTTGAAATGGTGAAGAAAATTTGCTATGGCTCATCATTGACCTTAGCCCGTCTATTGTAGATAATTTAGACAGTGTCATACAGACACTGTCGCCTAGGTCACTCTTCAGGAAAATACACAATTGCCTAAGCTCTGCGCCACCCTCTCGACTTTACTGGCTAGGCCTACAGGAATGACGAGTCGATACGTGTGGAGCTAGTTCGGCTGCAGGAGTATTTCGAATTTTAGAGCTATGCCACGAATGCTTGATGGATGGATGGAAAAGAAATACTCTTACATTTTTTGTATTCAAAATACAACAAAAAAAATATTGCGAATTCTGTGACACGATATCAATGGATGATAAAAGTTGCAATAAATTAGCACTACTGATAGTTAATACATGTAATCAGTGCAATGTGAAATTTTATCCATTTGCTATACCTTACTGCAACAGATTTAACGCGTTCTGCTTCAGGTGCTCCAATGCGGTTTAACTAATTTCTTCTCAGGGAATAGAAACTTATCACACATGTAAGAAAAATCAGTGCGTATTCAAACAGTTGGAATGTCCGGGTGAAGCTTATATTATCCTATCTTATTATATCCATATCGTACCTATCATAATGATCATATGAAACAGTTATACAGTAATATTAGTTTCAAATGTCTTCGTCACTTGGTATATGTATAACCTACGGACAACTCTCGCGTCACGATCATGTCAAAAGATCGAAATTTCATCAACATTAATCAATCTCGCTCGGGTCATTTTATATTAATAATGAGACAACTATACTGACCTACTTTCACTGAATAATTTGTAAAGATCATATATATACAATGCAAAAGTAATTGAACAAAAAAGTAGTGAATGCAGATTCCTCGACATAATATACAAGGTTCCAGCCGTCTAGACAGGCGCCGACACTAGCCATTAGATGGCATCTAACAGGCTGACGTAATAGTGGATTGTTCTTCAATAAAAAAGTGGAGTAAATTTTGTCTTTAGGGTGACCTCCTTTAATTTTGCTTATATTGACACGACTTTATATCGACTGCTCACACTTTCACAACTTGAGTTTGTTGTGGTAATCTATATAAATAAAAATGAAACGCTAAATGAGTCACTAAGCACTAGAGAATGGCTGGACTAATTCTAGCTTATATTTTAGTACCCTAATACTTTAGCGATCTTACGGCGTGAAAATTTAAGAAAATAGCGTAAAAACGTAAGGTAAACGTATTTTAACATCACGCGTTTGATAGTTTGTAGGGCAGGACAACGTCTACCAGATGGTAAGCTAGTGATATTAGAGGAAATGCTCCTATTCATTGATATTTTTAACCGACTTCAAAAAAGGAGGTTAATCATTTCGATATATATATGTGTGTGTGTGTGTGTTCGCGAATAACTTCGTCGTTTATGAACCTGTTTTGATAATTCTTTTTTTTTTTTTTGTTGGAAAGGAGATATGCCAAGGTTCATACCATGATAAGGAAACAAGGATCTAATGATGGCATCCTAGAGAAATCGAGGGTTACTTTCAAATATTTTAGTGGTGACTAGTGCATTTGCAATTTTTTTTTTTTCGTCTACTTATGTTGTATTTCTTGTCGATGTAATTGAAGTCGGTTTTTTTCGGTTGTTAACAAACACAACTATATAAAATATACTAACGTATAAGCTAACATATTTAGTACAGGATTATTTACACATACATACCATATAAACGGCTTACACCCGCATAGATTTTAGTTTGCTCAAGAAGATGGTGGAATAGTTTATATATTGTTATATGTATACGTAAATACATATCACAAAGCACTGTACTTGCGTATATGAGAACTTGATATTTTTGTTGATTCTTAGAAATAGATTTAAACTTCCAGTCATAAAAATGAGCAGGTATAGTCGCAGAGACTCTTACACCTAATACCTTTACTCATTTGATTTTTGTAGTATTCATTGGTATAGGTACTGGAGCGTAATCGTTCTTCAAATTTAATTGAATTAATTGTGATTTAAACTAATACTAAAATTAAATAACAAACGACTAATGTCTCGGTTGAATCGTTGCTATAGTCATATTGTATCATGCCATCTTCAATATAAAAGGTATATATGTGATATATTTTTAACACTTCAATGTATTTAAAGTCTGACTCTACAATCTTGTATCCAAGTTTAGAACAGACTACAAGAAAACTTCGTTCGCTTTTGTACAAAAGTTTTGTACCAGAATATATTTCAGGAATACATATTGGTACAGTCACCGATCATAAAATATTCCGTTAGGTCTTTATTGACATATTCATAAGTACAATTATTGTAACACTTAACTCTTAGTAGTTTTTATTGCTATTTATGTTTTTAACAATACAATATCCTTTGTACTGAGTTTAATGATTTTTTACTATATTTTTCATTGTTTAATAAATTAAGATTATATATTAAAAGAATTTTAATAAAATAATCAAGTAATTGTGTAGTAAAATAACAGTCATAGAATGATTTTAACACAGTTTTAATTTTAAAAATTGTTAATCATAATCTAGAACTTACTACATTTTGACGTAAACAGTTATCGAAAATGATAAACGATCATCATTTTAATTTAAAACAAAATTGTGTTAAAATTTTATTATGCTTTTAAGTAATATGCAATTTGAGGTAAATAATTTTTTTATTGCTAGTTGTATAAATTTTACTTCACAGTCATAGACAGATCGTTTTAATATCGTTTTATTGCATGAGGTTTTTAAAGCAATGAAAATTTCATTAGAAATATAGTATGGTATATTTCTAATACTATCTATGTACTACCTACAGTCCTACACTAAGTTGTGATCTAAAGTAGCAAAGGTAATGTAGGTTACATTAGAGCAGAGATAAGCACTCGTTTTACCTACTCATTAGAGAGAACGCTTTGCAGTGAGAACTTTTGTTTTATAGCAGGTACTTACTTTTTAATTTTAAAAACAATAATAATATTTTTTATTTATTACTAAACGTAGGTTTCCTCGCAATGGGGGTGAAAATTCTCTCATCTCCTAGCACGTCTTTAGCACTATCTAATTTAAAAACAGATTAATAATTTTACCATAGATTTTTCATCTTTTAAATCCACTGCGCTATCTGCTATCTCAAGCTGGCTCAAGTTTACTCGTATTTAACTATAATAATATTTTTTTTAGCAAATTATTATTTACACAAAAAAAACAACAAAAAATCTTGCACTATTCGCAAAACGAATTACCATTTTTCAGAATTCACATAAATAGTCGCAAAATAAATTTTTAATTTTCCATTTCTATTCTACGAACCTGTAATGTACTTCTAATGTATTATTCAGGGAATATCGCATTAGTTACACATCTAAAGCTTTATGAGTCAGAACAGCTATTGACATGCTTTGTTTCGCCACGAGTTTAGTCAACCTTTTATGTCAATCAAAAACATTCTAAATATTATATTTAAAAGTATTCTTGTTACTACAACTAAAAAAGTATTTCAAATACAAATACGTTTTTATAATTTTGTAAACAATACTGACTGTTTATCTTTCAATTTTTTTCCTACATGTTGCCCCCAACCCGCATTGGAGCACACTACGTGGGGGAAAGAGGTATATGCCCAGCAGTGGGATGTTACAGGCTAAAACATACATGTTTCCAGTAACTGTAAATTTTATTGCGATTTCGAAATTAAGATTGAGATGTTTAATTTTTTTATTTTTTTATGCTACTACTGTCAATTATAATCGTGCGTTATGCCGATAGATTTTATTATTTGAAAGCACTCGCTATAGTGATAAGATCAATTTGGTACATATTATTCTGTTTGTATTTTGTGTAAAAAACGTTATTATACAATTATAATGTAATATAACATTTAACCGTAACTTTACGATAATACTTTTTTCCAAAATGTAGGATGCAATATTAGAATATTAAAGTCAGTGTTATTTTGTCAAAAATACGTTGCTTGCTTTTTGTTACATTAAAAAAAATTTTTTTAATCAAGTCATAATTTTTCAAGCTGCTGTAGTTTTTAATGCAGTAAAGGTACCTGTCAAAAAATACTTAGTTGTATCATAATATACTTAACGATAATGATAGAGAATCGCAAAACTCAATAGAAAGATAGAGTAAAAAACCAGCTCTACTCTCAGGCAAAGTTAAACTTGTAACAAGCTGTAGCAAAAATGAAATCATCAACCCTCCAAGTAAGATCTTGCCCGAAGATTAAGACAAGAGTGTACAAGACTGTAATTGCGCTTGTACTACAATATCGAATTAAAAGATTCGTAACTCATAATAACCGTTGGTACTGAATGGTACGTTTACGCTTATTTCATGCTTATAAATACTATTTAGCTCAAGTTTTTTTTAAAATCAAGAATCTAATCTCTATTCGCCGTAAGCCTCGAGCTAAAATTAATCTTTTTACTATGTGAATGGTTGTAGGTTGCGTGATTTCTTTTTCCCTTTAAATAAATATTGTTAGTAATATAAAAATTTAGTACGTAGTGTGAGTAAATATCAATAACAACAACTTATATTTAAAGAAGTACGATGTTGTGTTACCTACTTTAATTATTTAAAAATATTTTTAATATTTGTTTTTAACGTACGTATATATTGTAAAAAGTTTAACTTATTGTAGATTTTTTTATAACATGAATAAATAATAGTAAAAAATATTGTTATTTATTTAATGTTAATAATAAAAATAATTAAAATAAAAAATGAAACCTTCACTTTACCTAAATAGAGATTCGTTATAAATTACTTTAAATTTCTTTTCATTTTAATTTTAAAACATTACATACATTATATTAGCTCATGAAATTTACATATATTACAAGTTACAAACTTGAGTCATGCTTTTAACGCGGTCGACAAAAGCTCTTCGAGTGCGTCACGTGATCGACATTACGAACTTCATGCATTAATATTGGACTTAAGGTATTTCCGCTATGAAACGAGGTGGTTTCCTTAAAATGGTGTATTCCTAAAAATATCGTGTAGGTTTTTTAAATATGTAGTTTGAAAGATTTTGGAATGTGGGTAAACTGTATTTTTACAACACAATTACATTTTTTTATTTTTATATACAAGTAGGTCGGCACCTCGTTACGCATCACATGAGCACAACACTATTTGAAAGCAGTATTATTTAACTGTCATCTTCTGTAAGGACGAAGTTGTCCTATCTCAGTTAGTTACGGAACCTCCAATATAACTTACATGGAACCATTGCAAATGCACTGGTCTCTATAGCGTCTGTTAAATTTCTGTATCAATCAAAATACAAAATTAAGTCATTTGGCAAATTACAATTAATTTCCTTAGCTTTTATAACAATTTGCATACAAAGTTTCATCGGGGTAATTTGTAATATGATTTTTTTTTTTACCCTTTAAGCTATAGCCTTTTCGCTATAAAGCTTATTATTCGGTGCAGGATTACGTAGATGATAAAGATATTTGGATTTAGTGACCCTGTATTTTATACAAGATACTAGCTGACCCTGCAAACGTTGTTTTAACATATATGTTATTGGCCCCTTAATCCCCCTTCCCCCCTTTAAATTAGGGGTATGAAAAACAAATATTGGTCGATTTACAGACGTAACCGTTCAGCCGTTTCGGAAAATGACGATGCGCAAGTACTTTTGAAAAATAAATGAATAGTTATTTTTAATTTTGATTTCAAAATCATCGTAGGTAAATCATTTAAGGTTTTATATCTACTGTTGTTATGTTAAAATATAATTTATTTATTTTTTGTAATGTTATAATATGTGTTGTAGTGATTAGAGCTCACTTCAATTTTTAGCAATTTCCAATGGGTGCATTAACTTTAATTTCAGAACCGCTCGTTTACTGACTATTACCGAAAGAAAAGTGTTTGTACAGAATTAAGCATCATTACTTTCCGCCTACATTAACATACGGCTACACCGAAATTATGCAGGTAAATTATTTTATAATTTCACGCCATTTATGTACACTACACTAAGTAATATTATTTTAAATGCTAGCTGTGTCCGGGACTTCGTCCGCGTGAAATTTAGCAAAAAGCTATTGTTCAGTTCGCAGAGTTATAAAATATATAAATTTATAAATAAAAGTAGCCTAAATTACTCCTTATTACATCAGCTATCTGCCAGTGAAAGTTCCGTCAAAATCGGTCCAGTCGTTTCAGAGATTAGCAACAGACAAACAGACAGATAGACAAAAATTGTAAAAAAATGTTATTTGGTATATGTACTGTGTCTACATACTACATACATCATATACATTTAGTAAAAATCCGTTGTTTTAATATAACAAACAGACACTCCAATTTTATTTATTTGTATAGAATATGTATGCGTTTAATTTTTTGCTAATGTATAAATAGTCTAATAGTACATGTATTGTTTAAATGGAGATTGTTTCTTGTTAATATTTGTTTCCTATTTTAATATTCACTAACCATACATATCCATAAGTTATACTGAAAATAAAATTATTATATTATAATTTTGTTGATTCATACACGTTTAAAGAGTCATTGATAGAATTTAACACAAAATTTAGTCTAAATTAGTATAAATGAACGTGTTGTGCTTGGTGTTTTACAAAACAGTCCACAACTGAATCTCTTATTCTAACCGATATGAAAATTTCCTGATCTTCTAATAACTTCCTGTCAATCTTCAACATCCTCTCAGAAAATGGGTATTTAAATAGACTTGCGACGCAAAATCGTCTTAACACTGTAGAAAATAAAGTACTATTTGCGTCGTAGGCTTTCGTAGCTCATTAGGGCAGGCTCCAGCGCCGGTTCGCGACGTCAGCCCCGCCCTCTTAAAGTTTCCCTGCTTTAATGAAAATCGCTGGTCCACGTCCAAAACACTTTTAAACGATATTAAATTGACTGTGAGGAAGCCATGTTCCTATCAAATGAAAGTTACTCATATCAAAATATATGTTGAAACACATGTGATAAATATACCTATACTGGATGTATCTAAAGTTTTGCGAAGCAAATAAATAACCAGGACCACGCCAAATTTGTACCGCAACCTTAACTATTTTCTACTCAGAGGCAGTCAGATCACTCATTGGTTGTAATGTCGTCCAACACGTTAAGATAGTTTTCATACTTTTATTGTAAAATCCTTTAGATTCCAGTGGAAGTGCAACTTTGTTCGACGACAAAGGTCAATATAATTATGCAAGTGGAATATGTATGTATTTTAATAAATCATCAATAATTGTGTTTGCTCGCAAACTAAAAAAAAACGACTTCAATTATATCGACACGTAATACAACATGGGGACACGAAAAAATAGTCAAGTAAATACACGTCATCAATCGTTATGTGGTATAATACAAGGTAGGTTGAAAAACTAGTCAAGTAAATACGCATTATTAGATATAACTAGAAAAGTACCTTTCAATTAAAAAAAAATCATTGAAATCCCACCCAGTCAAAAGTTCTGAGGTAACATACCCAAAAAAAAAAGTATAATCGAATTGAGAACCTCCACCTATTTTGGAAGTCTGCTAAAATTAGACCTGATTGGGACCACAGACCTAGAGAGAAAGAGAGATTAACACTTTTTTCTTTAAAAAAACAAACATTACCGCGGAAAGTAAACATGGATAACTTCAAAGGGAAGACTGATATTTTCTAGGCGAGCAGTCCCATGTAAATAACACCGCTAGTCTCTGTTAGGAAGGATATTGTGCAGTAAAATTACTTTTCATTACTTGATGAAATAAATTTTACAATAAAACATGACCGTTTCTTTCACGCAGATGATTTCTATTTATGCTAATCGTCAAAGATTGGACGTCAACAAAATATGATATAGTCTTAAAAGTCAGAACTATGACTTAATTTTATGTAAATATGAAGTAGACAAGAAATCTCCTGTGAGGCACTGGTATTACAAAGGAACATACGGTGTGTAGACTAATCAAGAAAGAAATAGGAAATCAAAAATATGCTCTTCTGATTTAGAAGTACTTAAATTACGTAAATTATTTCAATTTATTTATGATCGTTGTTAAATTTTCGTTAAAGTATTCAGCACATGATCATAAAAGTCCTTCTCCGTAATTGGAATAATAAATCAAGAAGACATCGGGCGACCATTAAGTAATTTTAAAAATACATCAGAAGCAAATTTCTGACATGAAACGTTATTATTCTTCTTCTTCCTTAAAATTATTCGAGACATAATGCTAAAATTAATCTTTCCTAAAATTTTGATTAAGATTACATTGTTCCATTATAAAACATTTCTTTTATTTAAATTCATCATTAAGTTATATTTATGATTTTGTAATATTATACTGTCTTTATCCGCCAACCCGCATCGGAGCAGCATGGTGGATTAAGCTCTGATCCTTCTCCTACATGAGAAAACAAGCCTATGCCCAGCAGTGGGATATTACAGGCTGAAGCGAATACTGTCTCTAATTATCTATTTCCGGAAATTTGTACTTTGAATTGATTTATTTGTATTTAGATACAAGATTGAATTCTATTTAAAAAAAAAAACCATAAACAAGTAACTGTTTCAGAACATTCTGACAAATTTAGAAATATGTAGAAAAGTGGATTCCTCAAAGTTCATTTTCTGACATAACACAAAAACCACAAAATTGTATAAATTAAAAATAAACGTTATAAGAATAACATTTATAACATTATACAATTATTGAATAATATTTTTCGACAGTAAACTTATGCCATTGTAATAACTAAATTTTTACTGCTAAACAATTTTTAATATCATATCAAAAATCGATCGTTCCATCGTGGATATAAAAATTGTTTAGAATTCCCTAATGTGCGGGTAGCACAAAAATAAATGGCACGAATTTTTACTGCTACTTTAGAAATTTCGAATTACATCATACAAAGACTAATAAAAAATCAAAATCCGATTTCACTGACGTTAATGGCTTCTATCCTTTTCTTATTCGTGACATGTACTTAGCATAATATTTTATTATCCATAACGTTTCCAAATAAATAGAGGTATGGCTCAAAACTTAATTAATAGAGGTTAAGATTCGCGTTCAAATAAATCAAAAAACCTTTGAGCTACAGTACCTCCTTACAGTTTTAGATGATATATTAAGTACGGTCAATTAACTGTTATCTGGTAAGGAATCGTTTTTCAAGACATCTAATTTCCATCAAATCTTGATCATATTTAAACTTTCACTAGCAAAATGTCTTTAAATTAACAGAATAAGGATATTTGGACCGTTTACATACCAACGAAGTGTTGACAAAAATCGCCACAAAAATTTTGAATTGAGTACGTCATCTTTTTTGGGAGTCCGTCAAAAGCACGCAAATCAATTTGCAGTGAAGTTAGTTAAAAAATAGTCACGAAATATACTTTAGCTTTAAAACGAGAAATTAGAAGGTATTTTCGACTTAAGTGTTTATCTTCCTTTAGGAGAACGAAAAACGATTGACTTCATTTTGAATTTTTAAATAAGCTTCAAAGCGGTGTTTCGAGATTTTCAATTACCAGAATTGAGATATAAATGCATTAATAATAATACAAAGCTCAAAAGAAACATTAAAAGATTAGTTTTTTTTAAAGAATTTTAAACATTTTGGTATTAATTTTATTATTGAATAAAACAATATTCGCATAAAGTAAATAATTTGAGAAAAATAAAAACAATATCTAGATTCAGTATCCTTAAAAGTACTTTTTAAAGTTTATTTAGAATAATAACATTTAGATAGGTTTAAAAAATTTAAATAGAATTAAAATGGTCTTTCAAATAAAAATAATATTGCTGATAAAACCTACAAAACTTTTTACTTTAAATATAAACTTTGACCTTATACAAATTAATTTTTCTAAAGTAAAATCGAACTTTTAAGGGCGAAATTCCAAAAACTCACTTTGGACGTTAAAATAAATTACCGTTTCAAATTTTCGTATAGAATAACTTTTAAATAACTATTATAAAAAAATTATTCTAACAATAAAGCATAAAAAAAAAACAAGATCAAAAATTGTTAAATTGTATCTGTAAAACGGTTTAATGCTAATATCGCAAAGTGGTACTCTCAAAGGACCCAACGCGTATAAAACCCCAGCAAGCACAGAGTACGTATACATAAGGATAAAACAAAACGTTCATCTTAGTATGGATCCACACCCCTCACCCGATTGCCTCCTCTCTCGCCTTCCTCTGAGCAATGTCTAATGAGAAGCGTATACCTAAAATTGGGCGCCAACTCGAACTGGAACACTAGAGTGAAGAGCAAACGATTCAAAGGTGGAACATCCGAACCTTTAAAGAATGAAACTGTATCAACGAATCGATATGGCGCTTTCGGCCGTAAATATAATATACAGAAACCGAACAGCGCTATCGAACGCGATTTTTCAAGATTCTATTTTTCAAAGAGTTTTCTTTATAGCAGTAAAGGATGTTCCCTTATTCTGATGTTGAAACTTCTTGATAAATCAATTTTCTTAGTATTCTTGATATAATATTGAACTTCATCATTCAAATATGAGGTTTACAAACCTAATCGTTAAAAAAAGAAATAACAGAAAAAAATTGTTCCATACATAATAATTCCATACATAATGCCTAGATTCGAAAACGTCAATAAAAAAAAAACAATGCATACAAACACCTATTGATGTGGTGAAAAATATTTCATGATTGCAATGTCATTTAGAATATTAAGAATTTAGAAACATTTTTGGTACAATACAATTTATCACATTTCGTGAGCCGAAAAAAATATATCTATAACTGAACAGACTTTACATATTTTAAAGAGTAATAACTCTAGTGTAATAACTTTAGTATAAATTAATGCATTAAATTTATTATTGCGTTAATTTATATTTTAAAGAAACTCAATTGAACCGTTTTAGAATAATCTCCTGCAAATAAGAATGCTGCTAACTTACTTAGCAAACGTTAAGGTGATCAAAATAAGTCGATACCTTTTGGTTGTAAAAAAATATTGACATAGCTTATGGATTAAATAAAAAAGAGCAATTATTTCAAAATCACAATTAATTTTATCAAAACTTCAATAAGTAATATATTTCAACAATACAATTAATGTGTTTTTGAATACAAAATTAAAGAAAAAAAAATGTGCAATTATAAAACCATTAGCATCAAAACAGACAACAGTCATAAAATAGCCTTTATTCGTAAATAAATAATAACAACGACGACGGCTGTTTGCTATTGATTACTACGTTACTTTCATTTTCGATCTGTTTTTTTTTTTTTTTTTTTTTTTTTTTATAATTTATTCTTACTAACGTTTAAAAATAATATATGCATCTATTCGTACATATACATTTTTCAATTTGTATTTTTGTATGATATATAGCATAAAATAAGGAGTGCTAGTTGTATTTATGTTCTTTTATACTTTAAATAAATTAAAATTGATGTAAATTTTAACTTTTATAAGAAAACCGTAGCAGGCGTTCAGTAAATTAAATAAATACTAAATTATGTAATCATTATAATGATAAGTATAAAAAAAGATAAAATTACTAAAATTAAAGATATATTTATTACTTCCGGACATGTTTTCTAACTTTTAATTAATAATAATCAATGTTCGTAGCAATCCGCTACGAAACTCTCATGGCTGTCTACAAGAATAATTTTTGGCGTCCAACCAATATTTCATGTCATTCGTTTTAATTGCATTACACATTGATTTTGGCCCTTCTCAGGGCCAACCCAAAGGCCCTTCTCAGGGCCAACCCAAAGGCCCTTCTCAGGGCCAAGCAGAAGGCGGTATCGAAGTTCTGGAAGATATTTCCATCACCTCGTTGTCTGAGTCGGAGCTGGGGCGAAAGCGCCTTTACTCAGGGGGTTCTGAAAACTCTGGCACGGAGACAGGGACGGGAGCGACCGCGGGGAGTAGAACCCGTCCAGTGGCCAAAAGGGGCAAGGCACCCACACTCAGGGGCGCCAGAGCAGCTCTGAGAGAGCGCGTGGAGAGAGACCGGGAGGAAGAGTTTGAGGCGGCACTCGACAAGAGAGTATTTAGGAAGGAGCAGGGTGTGGGGGGTCATATGGAGGAGACCCCCATCGAGATAGACAATATCGAGGAACGGGGGGCCGAGGAGCTCAGGGTGGCCACTGAGGCCAACCTTAACTTAATCCTCGGCTTGACTGGGAAGTCAGTCAACCTCAAGGGTGGTTACGCTGCCAAAATCAGAAGGGCCGCCGGTTCCATTAGGGAGATGCTGGAGTCCCTAGTGGTCCGCACCGAGACGGACGAAGTCCGAAGGCTGAGGGCGGACAATTGTCGCATCGCGCGGGAGCTGGAGTTGTGCCGTGAGGAGATACGCGCTTACAAACGGGAGTTCGAGGATAGCCGCAAAAAGGTGGCTGAATCCACGAGCAGAAAGGAGTCTGCCGACCTAATGCAGGATATAGCGATTATGGTCGGCAACATTGTGGACGACCGCATGGCGGCTCTTCAGCTCCCTGCTGCCCCTCCTTGCGGCACCCCAATGGCTAGGGACAGCAGACCACTGGCGCGAGCTACAAGGGCCACCAGTGCGAGCAAGAACCGAATGACGGCGGCCTCTAGCGCTAGCGTGGGTGCCCAATTAGACTCGGAGGAGCCCCCCACCCTTCCCCTAGCATCGAGCAAGGGAAAGGGGAAGGGAAAAGGCAAAGGAAAGGGAAAGGTTAAGGAGGTGGAGTGGACTGCGTTCGGTCCCTCCACCTCAAAGCAAGCGGCCACTCAACGGAAGGAGGGAGAGGTGGCTATACCCCATGAGGAGCCGAGGGCAAGCTGGACAGAAGTCGTCCGCCGGAAATCGGCGGCGAACAAACGGACAGCTTCAGCGCCGCCGGCGAAGAACCCGGTGACAAAAAAAACGGCAGCCTCAACGCCGCCGGCCAAGAAGGAGACCCCGAAGCCTAGGCTGGCGCTCCCTCGCTCTGCGGCCGTAATTATTAAGTTACGGCCGGAGGCAGTAGCCAGGGGGGCCACGTACGGGTCGACATTGCTTAAGGCCGAGAGCAATATCGACCTCAACGAGCTGGGAATAGGCCCGCTTCGAATTCGCCAGTCGGCGACCGGGGCGCGACTTATCGAGGTGACCGGCTCCACGTGTGGGGAGAAGGCCGATGCCCTCGCCGCTCGTCTAAAGGAGGCCTTGGCTGAGGAGGTGGAGGTGCTCCGGCCTGAGAAGCGGGCAGAGATGCGAATCTCAGGCCTGAGCGACGCGGTCACAGCGGAGCGCTTGGCTACTGCGGTGGCGAAGGAGGGGGGCTGTTCTCCGGGACAAGTCCACGTGAGAAACATTCGCGTAGGGCAAATGGGCTCGGGAACAGCCCACATTGAAGTTCCAGCAGCAGCAGGGAAAAAATTGCTGCAAGCCGGGAAAATAGCGGTGGGGTGGAGCAGGGGGGTCGTCCACCTCCTGCAGGCGCGTCCCAGGCACTGCTTCCGTTGTTTGGGACTAGGGCACGTCGGTGCCACGTGCCCAGCAGGCACTGACCGCAGCACACTGTGCTATCGCTGCGGACAGGCTGGCCACAAAGCCGCCGGGTGCTCGGCCGCCGCTCGTTGCGCGGTGTGCGCGGACGCTGGCAGGCCGGCGGGCCACGTGATGGGGGGCATGGCGTGCAAACCCCCATTAACTCGCGGGAAGTTCCCCTGGCAGACATCCCAAGGGGGGAACCAAGTGGTGACAGCAGACGCTGAGATGGCCGAATAATGTCCGGGCATCTCAACGTCCTCCAGGCGAACGTCAACCACTGCGCTGGAGCCCAGGACCTTTTCTTGCAGTCCATGGCGGAGTGGTGTGTTGACGTCGCGATCGTCGCCGAACCATATGCCGTGCCTTCTTACCCACACTGGGCGGGAGACACCGAGGGCTTGGTGGCGATCGTGGTGAGGCCTGGAGCTGGACCCCCCCTTGTCATCAAGGCGAGGGGACATGGGTATGTGGCTGCGGTTCGGGGGGAGGTGGCTTTCGTCGGAGTCTACTTCTCCCCGAATCGTGACCTGGCGGCCCTGGAACGGTTTCTCGATGTTCTGGGGCCGCTGGTGGGGCAGCTAGCTCCCCTTCAGGTTTTCGTAGCCGGCGACCTCAATGCCAAGTCCACGGCTTGGGGAAATCCGGTTACGAACCCAAAAGGGAGGGAGGTAGAGGAGTGGGCGCTTGCTGCCGGACTATCCCTGCTCAATGTGGGGGCAGTCCAGACGTGCGTGCGTTGGTCGGGAGGTTCCGTGGTAGACGTCACGTTTGCCACGCCAGCTATCGCACGCAGAGTGGAGGGGTGGAGGGTGGAAACGGAGGTGGAGACTCTCTCGGACCATCGATACATAAGGTTCGAGGTGTCTCCAGCTCCCGTCCGTCCGGCGTCATCGTCGTCGTCAACGTTGTTCAGGGGGTGTAGCCAGTTTCCACGTTGGGCACTCTCCAAGCTCAACCGGGAACTGGCAGAGGAGGCCGCAATCGTCGGCCGCTGGAGTCTCCCGCCATTGCTGGAGTTTGGGGTGGATGAGGCGGCTAACCGGCTCTGTGACACATTTACCGCTGTCTGCAGAGCGGCCATGCCGCGCGCGAAGCGTCTACCCCAACGGCGGGCGCTCTACTGGTGGTCGGCTGAGATAGCCGGTCTCCGGGCCGCCTGCAACGGGGCCAGGAGGCAATATACTCGGAGCAGGCGGAGACGCCCCCAGGACGTGGACAGGGACGACAGGCTGCGCAGGATCTACGTGGAGAAAAGGAAGATCCTGCAGCAGGCCATATGCCGAGCCAAGGAGGAGGCCTGGCTGGAGTTAGTTGGGGGTCTAGAGAGAGACCCCTGGGGCCGACCGTATAATTGGGCGCGGAACAAGCTCCGCGCCCAGTCGGCCCCCATCAGCGAAACGCTCCAGCCGGAGCAACTGGGAAGGATCGTCGGGGAACTCTTTCCCGACGAACCCGAGGGTTTCATGCCCCTCAGGATGGCTCGGCAGACGCCGGACGAGGAGGAGAGTGTTCCGCCACCCGTCACAGAGGCTGAAATGGAGGCAGCTCTGTCCCGCCTTCAGAGTAAGAAGAGGGCGCCGGGTCCAGACGGGGTGCACGGGAGAGTACTTGGGATCGCTCTCGGGCACCTCGGCGATAGCCTCCGGGAACTGTTTGACCGCTGCCTGCGATCTGGCCAGTTCCCGGGGGCCTGGAAGGAGGGTCGGCTTTGCCTACTTCCTAAGGCAGGGCGGACCCCGGACTCGGCTTCGTCGGTGCGACCGGTGGTGTTGCTGAACGAAGCTGGGAAACTCTTGGAGAGAATAGTGGCTTCCCGGCTCGTTCAGCACCTGGAGGAGGGCTCGGGACCCGGACTCTCGGAATCCCAATTCGGGTTTCGAGCGCGCCGGTCGACCATCGACGCCCTCAAACGCCTACGGGCGGTGACGGGTGAAGCGGAACACAAAAGGGAGGTGGTGCTCGCGGTGTCGTTGGACATCGCGAACGCCTTCAACAGCCTCCCGCATGCAGTGATTCGGGAGGCACTCAAATTCTTCGGAGTACCCCCGTATCTAGGGAGGCTGCTGGAGGCGTACCTCTCCGATCGCAAAGTAGGCCTCGAAAATCGGTCGGGGTCCGTGGAGTGGCGGCGGGTCGGCTGCGGTGTCCCACAGGGATCGGTGCTGGGCCCGATCCTGTGGGACATCGGATACGACTGGGTCCTGCGAGGCCGTCTCCTCCCCGGGATGGGTGTCATTTGCTACGCGGATGACACTCTCGTTTACTCCCGGGGACGAGACTATAAGGAGGCGGCGCGGCTGGCTGAGGTCGGACTCGACCTCGTGATCAGCCGCATAAAGAGTTTGGGGCTTCGTGTCAGAATTGAAAAGACCGAAGCCCTCCTCTTTCGCGGGACCGGACGCAAGGGATCCCCACCGGGGGCTACCCTGCAGATCGGAGAGGGGAGGGTCAGGATGAGCTCCCAAATGAAATATTTGGGGCTCATCCTTGACGGAGGGTGGACCTTCGGTCCACACTTCGCTATGGTGGGACCGAAGGTCGTGAAGGTGGCGAGTGCACTGGGCAGACTCCTCCCGAACCTCGGAGGACCCAGCGCCGCCTGCAGGCAGCTATATTCCGGAGTCTGCCGGAGTATGGCGACGTACGGTGCCCCGGTTTGGGCGGATCGCCTCACTGCGAAGAATAAGGCCGCACTGCGGTCGGCGCAGAAGATCATCGCAGTGAGGGTGATTCGGGGGTATCGTACGGTATCGTGGGCTGCAGCTACTGCTCTAGCTGGCGACCCCCCGTGGGAGCTCGTGGCGGAGGTCCTTGCCGAGACCTACTCATACGTCTCGGGTAGGAGGGCTCTCGGTGAGAACCTCACGTTGGACGGGATCCTACGGGTGCGCCGGATGGGGCAAGAAGCATTAATGCGGAGGTGGGGGGAGGACCTGGTGGAGCAGCCGTATGGCACACGCGTAACGGCTGCCTTGCGCCCGGTCCTTGAGCGGTGGATGCGCCGTAAGCGCAAACCCCTCACCTTCCGTCTGACGCAGGTTCTCACCGGGCACGGCTGCTTTGGTGAATACTTGTGTCGGACGGCCCAAAGGGAGCCGACGACTGAATGTCACGATTGTGGCGCGGCGGTGGACTCTGCCCAGCACACCCTCGAGGTGTGCCCGAGATGGGCGGCGCTACGTCGCGATCTGACGACAGTCCTCGGAGGGGACTTGTCACTGCCGAGCGTTATCACCGCGATGCTCGGTGACGACGAATCCTGGAAGGCGATGGTCTCCTTCTGCGAGACAGTAATGTCCCAGAAGGAGAACGACGAGCGGATGAGAGAGGGGGCCGCCGACGAGGCCTCCGTCCGCAGGCGACGAACGGGGGTGCGTAGGAGGCGCTACTTAATGCGTCTCCAGTAACGCCCCTGTGCCCTTGTCGGGCCGGGATGGGAACCCGGTCCTGCTAGACATGGCGTCGTCGGGATTGTTCAGAGGTGAGCCGGACAGTCCCATGGAGGAGAAGTCTGGTCTTTTCGCCGAGGCCAGCCTGTCGCTGGAGGGATCCTGTTGCCTGCAGTTCCGGGACCCTCCAATTAAAGCGGCTGAAGGCTCCCGCAGGGGTTTTGGTCGGTAGTGCACCCCCAAGTGCTAAGCCGACATACGGTCTAGGAATGCCTACCCGGGCATCCTGGATATCACCCGTAAATGGGTTACCCTGCGATATCAAAAAAAAAAAAAAAAAAAAAAAAACACATTGATTTTGAAACGTCTATTTTATTAGACATTAAAAAGGTAGTTAATTAACATTAATTTAAAATTATATTTTCACAATCTAATTACTTATACGAGTACAATTAAATAATCTAATTAGAATTTTTTAAATAATATTCTCAAAATAATTTTAGTCTATTTAGTTTGTTATATCTTGTTGTTCATACAATTTTATTTACCTTAAATCCTTAATATTTTACTTATTTTTAAGATCATTAAAACAGTACTTGTATATAGAGTACTGTCCTGTATACATTTTGTTAGATATAGTAAATTTTTCTATAATGAAAAAAATTATGTCTCTTTTAACCACCGGCTATAGAAGGACTATTTACGCCTAAATTTGACTAAAATATTTTTTATATCTAATAATTAATTTCATTTCATCTTTTATTCACTTCGCGTAATTAAATTGCAGTAAGAGATGCAGCAGTTTGAAAATATTGACAAATATTCGTAACTTTTATTATCAAATTTGACCTTAACTATACTAATGATACATATTACAATTTATGTAATGGTAAGAGTATACCATACAGCAATACATAATCAAAGGCACAAGCAATTACGAGAAAGACGCTTAGCATTACATTTTTTCCACGATTCAATCACGATTCAGCCTATAACATCCCACTGCGGGGCCTCTTTCGCTCCTGCTTAACTTCGGGTTGGCGGATTTTCCACGAGTATTAATAAAAAATACAATAAAGCGATAAAAGCATTCATGGTTTTATAAAATTTCTGTCCATTACATAATACCTCAAACAACAATTAAAACATAGTTGCGTGTATAAACTAGTATGAACAACAGACGTAAATAGAAACTTGTAATGAGAATGGATGTGAGTGCTCTGCTGCGGTTCATCTACACGTCTCAGAACTTAGACATGTAGTTTTCGTCAGAGTTAACTTAACCGCTAAACACTTAATATGCGTTTATTAAGATTTATAGCAATACTAGCTGGTACCGGCGACTTCGTCTGGATTAGTAAGTACTTCGAGTAGCATATTATCTTCTCAATATCTATCTTTATACCAAAATTCATCAAAAATTGGTTCTGTGACATAAAAATCAATTTGTTACTACCAAATGTGCATTAGAAATATATTATCAATTTTTACTGTATTTATGGTTCACTGATTTTGCGATAATGACTTACTCATAAAAGATAGATATATGCTGTCGCGGACTTTTTTGTACGACTAATTAAGATAAATATTTCTCCAATACATTATATACGTGTAAACTCTACAGTTTTTGCAGCGTACGTCAGAATAGCTCACAGATGGCAGTTTTTTTTTTTTCGACTTACTTGACAACCATCGTTATATTTTGGACAAATTAGACACTTTCTTTAAAACGTATAGCCTATGTGTTATTCTAATGTATAATAATATTATTGTAAACTTTCATTCAAATCCATTCGGTAGTTTTTGCGTGAAAGAGGAATAAACATCCATACATCCATACATACAAAATTTCACGTTTATAATATTAGTAGGATTAGTTCGGTGCGTATCGTACATACAGAATGTCCTTGACAACTTTTATTACATTTTAATTATTTTTATAGTTATATTATATAATCATTTTTACATTAATAACCACAAAATATAATAGTTCTTTTTCATTATTAATATCAGATTTCAATGTTATATAAAATTGATTCTTTTTTTCATTATATATCAAAAAGGCACTGAACTTAGAAGAACCTACAATAAAAATGAACAGGTTTAATTATAACATATTATGGTACATATTACTTCCTCCTGTTATTATCTAAAAGTATCTAGCGGGAATACACCCGTTTCTTAATCGACTCAGCCATTTAGATAAAATATAATTTGTAGTCCACAATTTGGAACTAACGTTTAATTTTACTTCTATCGAGTAGTCATTTGATTAAACTCATTGAAATAAAGCACAATATCATGAATATGTCACTTTGACGACAAACCCCGTAACAATATAATCATTTAACATATTATCATTGACTCATTAATCATTGACTTAGTGACGCTGTATTTCATGCAACATGTTTCTAATTTTGTTCTAAAATACAGTTTATATATTATTTTCAAAAGAGTAACTGCGGAGTTTCTTGCCAATTCTTCTCTGCAGAATCTACATTCCGAATCGGTGGTAACTTCACTTTTACAAAAATAATAATTAATTTCTAAAGTTTTAATTTGTAAAATAACGATTCGAAAGTGCTCTTGGAGCCTATTTGAATAAAGCAATTTTTGATTTTGATTTTCATTTTTGATTTAAATAATCTGTAAAGAGAAAGTCTGTTTCTTTTATATAACACGCCTTCGACACTATAATACGAATACTGGACACATATAAGTAATAATTTACTAAGAATGCTTTTTCACTACACAACACTGCAATAATATTGCCGGGATATAGCCAGTTTGTCAGTAAAGACATGTCGCTAAAATGTGTACTCTGTATAGAATTGTAGAGTAAAATTAAGGATGCATCGTCACAGAATAATGTGTAATTACACATAAATTATCATGAATGTATGAGTTATCTGGAACAACTAATGCCTAGCAAACTCGTTTCTTGACATTTTAAACGTCGTGTCTCTACATAAAACTGTCAATAATTAATCATACATTTGTATGATAAATCGTTTTCTTTCTACAAATTGAGGTTGAATTTGTTTGAATTAAATAATCACTAAATGATATATTGCTACCATTAATGAATTAAAATCCATAAAGCCCAAACTTTTTGATTTGTATTTACTGTACTTTGTATATTTATTAAGTTGACAACTTCACACATTCCTCGTATCTGGAATCAGTACAGTGAGGCAACATAGGTGTCGCTCCAATATATTAGAGGGAAGACAACGAAAATAAAAAAAATAAAAAAAAAACCTGTAAATTTACAGTAATATAAAAAAATATCTACGATCTAAATTGATATAAACATTCAAAATTTTTCGATTTAGCGTATTTAGAATATATTTTATTGTTGCCCTTGTTGCACTAGCCTAACCCCACGGTATCAGTGTGCCTCCGACTTAACTTAATATAAGAAACCCAGGTGTGCCCACAGCCTTATTTTTCTCTGTACGGCACACGTGCAAGATTTCAACATCATTTCGGACGAAGATGACAAGCAATGAAAGGCGACCACCGCAGAGACCACCGCAGCGACGGCCCCACCGTGCAAACCTTTCTTCAACTTCATTTTATTTAATCATTCTTCTACTTAACATCAGTAGGGAATCACCTCTTTAGTTAAAAATTTAATTATAATATAAATTAATAAAGTATTATAAGTAAATTGCTTTTTTGGCATCTGCGGCTGCAACAATCGTAAACTCCCTTCAAAATATTTATATATTATTTTACGTACTACATACAATTTTAACTTAAAATAATTAATTATAGAACCAACCTCGTAACTTTTTATATATGAACACTACGAGATTATTATATTTAAAAATTTTAAAATTTCATTCTAAAATAAATATGTAGACTTGTAGAGAACTGATTTAAGAGCGAAACTATGTATTGAATTTCTGGTAGGTACTTCTCGATAAGGACTACATTTTGTGACGTTGTTAGCTTCACATTTTACTAAATAATTCTTTGGAAATGACAATTCACAGAGACTGAAGGATACTCGAATAAAGCATATTTTGATGTTGAGATTATTATAGCATCTGTTTTATTGGGACAGGGCTAAGCATATTGTATATTCTTTATATATCCTGCTTAAAATCTGGAGCAGCCTCATTCTTTAAAAAGATCACAATCATTTAAATAAAGCTACTCCCAATTCGTGTTGTATTCCTGTGGTAAATAAAGTGGCTAGAGCTCCTGGGTGGAGTCAGGGGTAGGGTCAACAATGCGCTTGAGATGCTTCTGGTGTTGCACCATTCCATAAACTATGGCAACTACTTATCATCAAGTGTGCTGTACGCTTGTTTGCCACCATAGTTTTATAAAAAAGGAAACATCACACACTTCATCCTAATACAGTCCACTGCTGGACATAGGCCTCCACAAGTTCGCGCCGAAAATGGCGCGAACTCATGTGTGTTGCCCATAGTCACCATGCTGGGAAGACGGGTTGGTGACCGCAAGGCTGGCTTTGTCGCACCGAAGACGCTGCCGTGTTATCACTTAGTCACCTTTTACGACACCCAAGGGAAGATGGGGGGTGGCTATATTCCTTACTGCCGTAGCCACACAGCAGAGAAACATCATTAATTGATCTTAATTATTATACATTATTTTCAAGTTGACCTGACAGATTGAAGACAGCTTCTTCACTTCAGTTCTTTGAGAATATCAAACGACCAAAATATACCTATTATTTCTATGGTCGACGAAATTCTACTGAAGTTGTAACCTCTAATGCAGCGATCAATCTCTTTCGTGTCTTCTCCATTTTACGTGACATTCGCAAAATTGTCTGTGCTATCTTGGTACTAGTGAGAATCATTAATCCTACAGTAATAATATCAAACGAAAATCATAAGCATAATTTATTGAAAATAAGAATAAAAGAGAACTTTTGAATTGACTTTTTAAAAAAAAAGTAGTCACATACTTGTTAACACAGTTGATTTATATTTATTTGCATTATTTTTAACGTAAACGTGATTACTTGGATTTATCCACATAATATATTTTTTTCATACTTACACATACTTACACATTTTTTATTTTAACATTTAAATATAACGTATTAAAACATGTATAGGAAGCCTAAACTATGGAATGAAAAGAAATATTAAAAGTATATGTTGGTATCTGCCAAAGCCAAATGAGCTAATCTTCATATTTGGCTATTGCTTCTACCGGTGTTGGGAGCATGCGCTGAGAAATTTTCACCTTTTATGAAATGACAAAAGTCAGGCGCTCGCGGGCTCTTGGTCTATAAAGTATTAAACATGCTACAGGTTTTTGAAAAACATTTTTAAGTACAAGTCTCCTCGTAATCGTTGTATTAAAGTAAATTTCAAAATAAAAAAATCTTACCTTAAGTTAATGTCTATTTAATTATTATATTCCCTTTTTTCATTGAAAATATTTTTTGTACGAATTTCACCAACAAATAAGACCTTCTGACAAATTTTTGTTGTACACGACCCTTTCATCTTTTGTACAGAACAAAACTTTTACAACCTTTGTTGTTTTCAGTACAATAGAACAATAAGGGTGATATTACGAATATATTTTCGAATAATTCTATTGTAATTTTATTTATATAATAACTTATTTAAATAATATTTTGTCTAAAAGCTTATGAATCTTAGTTGAATATGTATCTTTTTACAATACTTATATTTAAAAATCTTAAAATTATCTATTCTATAAATATTTTAATAAAATAAAACTTAAACAAGATTGTTTTTGAGTTAATATTCTCGTGTGACAATAAAAATAGCTTTAAGTAGAATGTGACAAGTTTCGCTAAGTCAGCAGAACGCTTACACTTAACCAACTTTAGCTTTTCACTAGCCTTAGGAACATGTAAATTGTCACTTAAAGCTTAATTTAGGGCAAACTACACCATATGTAATATATGATAATTATGTTCGGTAACGTATTAAGTATTTAAACATGACAAAAAGATAACAACAAATTATTTATAATGAAGTTTATAATTGTTGCTTATTTTAGTAATTTATGTATTTATGTAAATCGTATAAAAATGTTAAACTTAAATTACTACAATAAAATATTTTTGTATTTAAATGATAGGTGACTGATTTTCAGAACAGTTATTACTAATTACGTATACCATATATCTATAAAATGTAATACAACACGATATATGCGATCATCATCATTATCATTATCATTATTTCAGCCTATTGCAGTCCACTGCTGGACATAGGCCTCCACAAATTCGCGACAAAAATGGCATGAACTCATGTGTGTTGCCCATAGTCACCACGCTGGGCAGACGGGTTGGTGAACGCAGGGCAGACGCTACTGCCCGTCTTCGACCTATGTATTTCAAAGCCAGCAGTTGGATGGTTATCCTGCCATCGGTCGGCTTTATATGTTCCAAGGTGGTAAAGGAAATATGCTATCTCTTAATCGCCTCTTACGATACCCACGGGAAGAGAGGTGGCTATATTCTTTAATGCCGTAGCCACACAGCACAATATGCGATATATAAACCAATATAATTGTGTACTATGTCTCTAGACGACAATCTTACAATAAATGTCACCATTTAACACAGTCTCAAAGCTTTCAGTGCACTTTATTACATTTCAGAGAGTCTATTTGAACAAAATCTTTTATACGGTGTTGCCCTAGGTCTAAATTGAATGACGTCATCCGTGGGCGATCACCTAATACCATTTAATCCACAACGTGCCAGTTATCTGTGACGTAGGAAATTCATACATATTATGTATTCAGTGGTCGATAAACATGATAACAATTATTAAAGCAAAGCTTTTATTACTTTTGTTAATATATTTACTGACTAAATTCTCAAATCAAATACGAGTAAATAGTATAAACAGAAATGTTTGAGAGGACGAATGTATGTTACTATTTCACACAAAAACAACGAACCAGATTGTAACGAAAATTGGGACGTGGATAGCTGTAGATCCAGAAAACACATAGGCTACTTTTTATTCTAATGTTCCCACAGGATTAGACAGGATTACACAAATGAAAGCGTAAGGCGCAACTAGTACTCTATTTTAGGTATAATTGCTTAAAAAAAAGCTGTAGTTGACTACACCTCGTTAAAATTGCAAGTCTATACTCGACCAGAACTCTCTAGATCACTGCTGTTACAGAAAGTCGCCTTAAAATTGTTTCTATAGTTGTGTTTCGTACAATAAATAAAAGCTAAAATTGTTGGCAATCTGCAGCTGCTTTCTATTTCTCAGATTCAACAGTCTTTATTGCACTGGTTGATCCTTTGACAAAGGCTTACTTTAGGCCGTGATTGCTTAACATGACGTGTAACCATATTACATTGTAGCTGTATCCACTAAAATAATAATTTTGTATATTACTATGTTTTTATAATTGTAGCATATGTTAATATCAACTCGAGATTAGGTTTGAGTGAAAGTGTTAAGTTAGCTGTGACTTGAATTTTCTGTCAAAATATATGTTTAATGATGAATTATTGAATGTTGTAAAAGCACTGATTTAAAAACATGTTTAAATCCAACTTGTAACTGACCAAAAATAAACACTAAAATCTCTATTGATATCAAATATTAACCTTAAAAAATTTCAAAGGTATTGTTCAGTAAGTACGTGACAATACTTGAATAGTGAGGGTGAATAAATAAAAGCGCTGATAGCGAACCCCACAATGGCTTAAAACCGCACACATGACCATATATTCAAACTATTTTTATTTATCCTGTTGTTTCGTTATATTTTTTACATAGCTCATCCAAGTATGAATTCAGCGTCTTGCTTATATATAATTGCAAATTAAAATACTTAACAATTTAATAAAATAAATGACTTATTAAGTAAATAGTACTCCTCAGTAACTTATCATGATTAACGAAATGCTATATCGAATTTAATGGATTGGCACTGAACTTGACTTTGCAACTGAACTTGGCTTTGCAACTGAACCCGCAACTGCAAATCATAGTTTCGATTCCTAATACTCATGAAAATTTAATAAAGATTGTAAATATATGTATCATCGTCTCTTTCTTAACCGACTTCCAAAAAAGGAGGAGGTTCTCAATTCGATTGTATTTTTTTTTATGTATGTTACATCTGAACTTTTGACTGTGTGGACCGATTTCGACAATTTTTTTTTTAATCGACAGGTGGTGTGTCTCATTTGGTCCCATTTAAATTTATTTGAGATCTAACAACCACTTTTCGAGTTATATCTAATAATGCGTTTTTACTTGACGCTTTTTTCGTCGACCTATGTTGTATTATACCGCATAACTTTCTACTGGATATACCGATTTTGATAATTCTTTTTTTGTTGGAAAGGAGATATCCCTAGTTTAGTTCCATGATAAGGAAACCAGGATCTGATGATAAAATCCCAGAGAAATCGAGGGAAACTCTTGAATCCGCAATAACTTTTTACTGGGGGTACCGATTTTAATAATTTTTAATCTAATCGAAAGCTGATGTTTGTCATGTGGTCACATATAAATTTTATTGTGATCTGATAACTACTTTTTGAGTAATCTTTGATAACGCGTAGTTACTTGACTATTTTTTCGTCGATCTACGTTGTATTACTCGTCGATGTAATTAAAGTCGGTTTTTTTCGTTTGTGAGCAAACACAATTATTTGTATTTTTAGTATGTTTTCCCTATTGTTTGTGTGTATGTGTGTGTGTGTGTGTAAGGACACCAAAACTGTGTCCTGCTGGGAGCGGTTAAGGGCAAAAGTGTGTTATTATATAATAACAACAGTATAATTTGAATTTGGGAGTTTAATTATTTTGTTAATGAAATAATGAAATAACTTGTAAAGTTAACGTAATTTTTTAAGGTGTAGACTAAATTTTTACAACGCTTAGTTTCGTTCAGTTATTTAGTGTTCAATTTTATTCTACAAGAAACGTGAAATCTTATTTAGTGACCTGTGTAAGCGTATTACACAATTTCTGTAATATGTACTTCCTTTCAGTAAACTGTGAAGCCGTAGTTCACAATCGACGACTAATCTGCTTAGACACTATGGGAAGGCTTTGTTTAACTCTTTTAGGCTTTACACTGTCTGATATCAAAATCAATTCGACAAACGTTTGATTGCTTACTTCGTTTGTGAAATTTAATATATCTGTGCGAACGTCCGCATACATTTCATTGCAAATAAAATTAATTAAGGCAAAGTATTTACATACTTTTGTGCTTAACATTGAAGTGAGTCTTATACTTAAAATACAACAATTAAATTATCTAATTTGTCTAAAAATATGTAAATAAATAAATAATAAATAAACTCTTCACACTCAAGGTACACGTGGAGCAAAGTTTTTATTATTAGAAGTTACCTCTGTATCAGTTCAGTTTTTAAAATTATCTTATCGGTAAAAAGCTGAATTATATAAAATTTTGTAAAGATGGATAGGTGTTTATTAGATAGTTTTTATAACTTACTTTTGATAACTACTAAATTGATCTTAAGAAGTAACTTACACGTCAGGATATACAAAATAACGCATAAGCTACTTTTTATCGAAAATTACGTGGGTTACAAACTACGTGGTGCACCGTGCAGCTAGTATTACATACAGTATTCTAGTGTATGAAATAATTACAATAGAATCGTACTAAGCTCTTTAATATATTGAAGTAGCTATGAACTTTATATGTCTAATGGTTTATGAAATTATCGAAATAAAAATCGAACTGAACGAAAAAAGGGTTTCAAATCACGGATCAATGATACGTTACTAATTCAACAAGCCGGCCTGTGATTACACTCCGATTTTCCAGCCACGCCCCCGCTCGTAACTAAGGCATTTTGTTTCAACGTGTATGAATTATTATAATATGAAGTGTCACTTTTTTAAGTCCTGTAAACCCTAAAAATGTTAACATTATTTTTAAATTTCAATTATGTTTAATGATCATCAATTTAACTTTGTTATTGATGTCTATAACTAGTTTAAAATCTTTTCGTAATTAGTAATTTTGTCTACACTTAAGTACAATGATTTTAATTAATGAAAAATTAATTTCAAATTCTTTATCGCGCGACTTTAAGTTGCATTAGCTACAACTTGTATCATACCTCTACTAAGCCCGCCATTCGCCCAATGTCTTTTTAATAGTAACACGGTAAATAAATTATTAACTTCAATAATTTCAATAATGACGCAAACATTACAATATAATTATAGTATACAATATGGTTATTATAAATGTTACCTACTGTTGAATTACATTGTGAAACAGTTCGAACAATGAATATTTTTTTTTTTGTTATATGTTTTTAAAACATACATACATTTAACTACTACTCTGGTGTATTTCAGTTAATTTAGTGTTTTTAGGTTTAATATCATAACGCTGCATCTTTTAAAAACAATAAAAAATTACTATCATATTTTAAATAATGAATGTGTCTAGCATTTCTCTACTGTACAAATAGCAAAAGAATTTCCATTCTTTTGAAATGAGGTGAATCGATTCAGTTTTTTTCATCTTTTGTTGATAGAAAAGAAATGAGGGCATATAACAGTCATTTAACCATGACCTACTTTTTTTTTTAAATAGTAAAAATTTAGTATTTCTAATAAATAGAGATTACAGCTCTTTATTTTTAAAATTATTTCAACTAAAATAGTAATAATGTTATGTAACAATAAAGTAATAAATAAGTAAGTAACAATGTCACTACAGAGTAATCTCTACTTAAATCTTATAATTCTAAAATGTAATGCCACATAGCAACGTTAAGATAACCTTTATAAAAAAAACACGTAGGATTAGAGGATCACTTCTAATCCTACGTCCGATTAAATATTTACTTCAAAACTACCCTCGTATTTAAATCAACTAAGTTTGACCTGAACATTAAAATGAAATGATTATAGCAATAGCTCATATACGTAGGTAATATGTGATTAAAAAAAATTGTATAAAGTATAATTATATTTATTCATACAATACCAGTAAAAGCCCTAAAACTGTACCATTAACGTTTTAAACTCTTTATAAAGCAAAAACTTTTCCTTTGTATACTTTTTATTTCTAAACGAATAAAAATGATAAATCTCTCTTTGCACAGTGCATTAAAATTACGGTCAGTACAACAAAAAACATTATTTAAATAAAAAGCGTTTGTAAGTAGGTAAGAACGAGTGCGTTCAAAAATGGGTGAACGTTTCGATTATTATTTTAGTTTTCTACTGGTATCACGGCTGACCTACATTATTCCGTGTTGTTATCAAATAAGTAGTAATGACTACTAATATTTCTTAAATGAATATAACTATTGGAAAAATAAGTGACCTTTTCGTAGATTCCATTTCACAAAGTTGACAATTATGAGTTTTCCTTTAATCTGATAGAAATATATCTATGTTGACTCGTCGTTCTCGTAGTAATGGGTATCATTTTAAAAATGACAAGTACCTATTTTCGTATATAATCTATACAAATAAATAAAATTGGAGTGTATCTTTGTAAAATAACCGCTTTTTACTAAATGCGTTTGTATGTATACACGGTACATACACCAAAAATAACATTTTTTAACAATTTTTGTCTGTCTGTTTGTTCCGCCTAATCTCTGAAACAGCTGGACCGATTGTGACGGGACTTTCACAAATTTATTGATTTTATAACTCTGCAAACTGAATAATAACTTTTTTGTTAATTTCCGCGCGGAAGAAGTCACGGGCACAGCTAGTAATAACATAAAGTTCGTCACCCCAATATTACAAAAGATAAGGTAAATTATACTGTGTGCTATTATGTTATAAAATTATATTATCGTGGCAACATAACACATACCTAGCATATTGTAAGAGATGGCGATATATGTTAAACGAATATCAACCGTGTTGTGACATCAATACGTCTCTAATGTAGTTTAACTCAACTACATTGTTGCTGAAATCAAATTTTCTCCATTTTAAGAGTTTCCTTGGCGCATGTTTAATATATTTATATCGACAAAATGGCGAAAGATCGTTTTTTTTTTTTTCAATACTTATCTCTCTCCTCAATTAAAACTTATCACAAGAAGGTCGTTTATATTTATTACTCTAAAACGTTTTATTTCAAAGAAAGTAACTCTCGTTCTTTATAAACCGGACCCTATGCATTTCATGTCTTAAGTTGTTATACGAAACGCCTTGTAAGTTTATACCAAATAGATTCAAACTCGTAGGTTTTCAGATAATTAACAGGATACTTCAATTAAAATTAAAACGAACTCTGCGATCTAAACGACATAATAACGTCTTTACTGACAAATAGTATACTCTGTGAGATATTTTTTAGCATAAGAAAGAAAGATGGAGTTTGTCTTATAGAAAGAGGTAGAGAGTTCCAGAGTTGTGCAGCTTTTACAGAGGAGTTTAAATAAAAAGAGGTAATAGGAGAAGGAGTTTTAAGCGTCAACATCAACTTTATACACATATCTTTGAGTAAGTTTAAAATTTTTAAAATTTGGCGCCCCGCTCACCTTCCTACACGAATATAACATAGGTAATCTATGATCAATATTGAGGATCATAGATGAATGTAGGTACTTGTGAAATAATTAAACAAGAATTAGGATATACAATTTAGTTGTTCAATATAAAAATCTATTAAAACTCATCTGATATTAAATTTTTTAGCACGTAGGTGACAGAGGTGTCCCCAATTACATCAATTGGGCATTATGGTAATAGGGAAAAGGTCCAGGAAAATCCACAGACTAGGAGTTAGTGAGGCCTTAGCAAGCGGGGTCGTCGAACGGCGTCGGCGTCCGGGCCGGGAGGGGCGACGGTTTCGGCGCGCGTTATCGATCGGATCGCATACCTTCCTGCGGCCGCAGCAGAGCATCCTCCGAGCGCGCGACTGTCCGCCCGGCGAAGATTTCAACCTGGTTAGTTTTCGCCACTGCATCGGTACCGGTTAGCGCGGCGCTTGCGGGAGCGGCCGCGGTGACGGCAGCTCGCGCATCGCGGTCGCGGTCGCGCCTCGTACGCGGCCGGAGCGCGCGAGCCTTCCTCGCGGAGTGCCCGCCGCACGTCCGCGCCTGCGCCTTCCACACCACCCGACACCCCCACACTTACTCCTCACGATTAATAATTCCGGCTACGCTGCCAGTGCGTATGTGGGTTAGTTTTTTGGCGATCGATGCGATTATTTGGTGCGAGCCGTTTCCGCTAGACCGCGGTGCAACCGCCAGACGACCTATTAATCGCTTTTTGACGTCCGTTGATAAGAAATAAGCAATATCTCTCTAGCTCTGCTTGTGTCAATAGTTGCTAAACTTAAACAGGTGGTCAATTTGGTTGCATTAATGTCATCGCCACGTAATTAACAATGGTCTACACATACCTATTAATGTAAATAAAATATTAATTTAGCATAGCACTCTCTGCTGTGTGGTTACGGCATCAAAGAATATAGCCACCCCCTCTATTCCCGTTGGTGTCGTAAGAGGGGACTAAGGGATAACACAGTTCCACTAATACCTTGGAACTTAAAAAGCCGACCGATGGCAGGATAATAATCCAACTACTGGCTTTGAAATACACAGGTCGAAGACAGGCAGCAGCGTCTTTGGTGCGACAAAACCAGCCCTGCGGTCACCAACCCGCCTGCCCAGCGTGGGCAAAACACATGAGCTCGCACCATTTTTGGCGCGAACTTGTGAAGGCCTATGTCCAGTAGTGGACTGCGAAAGGCTGCTGTGATGATGATGATGATAGCACTGTCACAGGGATTTCGCTGTTTTTCAATAAATATCTAATTTCACTTAAAAAGATCAAAAATTTCATTTCAACAAAATTGAACTTTCATTAACATAAACAACTTAGTGTATTCGTTTTATTGTAATTTAAACTGAGATTACAAGACATTCCTGAAAAAAAAAATTTAGTCTGAGAGAGATGTTGCTAATTAAAAGGGGCAGAAGTTTGTACATTGTTTGGAATGATAACAAGCCAAAGCCAGGAAAGTATAACTTCCGGCAACCATACAAAGAGCCGACTAAACCACATAGGGTGGATCGCAAAGTCCTGGAACCCCCTTTTCACTTTCCCGCTTTGATAATTTAATGAAAATTCAACGACCCTTTTGGACGTACTTGCACGTGTCAAAATTGACACATCGGGCAATTGCGCCAATTAAAGGGGAAATTCATAATGCATGTGAAGTTGACGTTACCAATTACCCTAATTAACTTAACGAAATATTATGTGAAAAACTTGACCCCATTTTTAAACAGTTTGACTGAAAGTTTACTAACACTGACATTCATTTATCTTAACTTAAAAAAAGGATTGTTGCTTTAAGACAAAAATACATACACATAGTACGTATAGCATTCAATTTTGCATTTTCATAAAAATTCAGCGCCTGTAAAGGTAGTTCTTAATTGCCATATAGCGTGGTGCTCCCCACTAGAACTGATTAGACCAATTTAGTCAATTGTTTTAATTTTAGTTTTGATGCAGCAATAATACGCTTAGTTACGGTACGAAAATATTACCATTAAACGAAATAATATAATTATAAAATTGTTTCAATTCAATGTGACCCACATTTTAGTGTAAATTTTTGGGTTTAATTCTTCGGGGATCTGGAAACACAAAAATCGCACTAAAACTAAGAAATGATAATAATTATTATGAATTATAAAGAGCTTTTGCAAGCGACATTAATAATAATAATTGCGTTTGCTGGCAAACGAAAAAAATCCGAATTCAATTACATTGACAAGTAATACAATGTAGGTAGACGAAAAAATAGTCAAGTAAATACGCATTATCAAAGATTACTCCAAAAGTTGTTATCAGATCTCGATGGAATTTAAATGTGACCACATGATAAACATTGGCTTTCAATTCGAAATAATCAAAATCGGTACACCCAGTAAAAAGTTATGCGGATTTTCGAGATTCCCTCGATTTCTCTAGGATCCGATCATCAGATCCTGGTTTCCTTATCACGGTACCACACATCACGGTACCACACCAGAGATATGTCCTTTCCAACAAAAAGAGAATCGGTTCATAGACGACATTCCCGAACATACATTTAAAAAAAATTACGGTCGAATTGAGTAACCACCTCCATATATATATATATATATATATATACTAACACAAACTTTATCGTATGGTATTAAAGTTCAAATTGACTTTTAAGTATTATCACAAATCTTTTGTATGGGAGTATAGAAAAGTGTTCTTTTTAGACTTTTTCAGGAAATTTAAATTTTTTTTTTTAGAATTTTTTTCTCCGTAAGAACCATCCTCGTACTTCAAGGAATATTTTAAAAAAAGAATTAGCGAAATCGGTCCAACCGCTCTCGAGTTTTGCGCTTAGCAACACATTCAGCGACTCATTTTTATATTATAGATATATATATATATATATATATATAATTTAACAATTTTTTATACGTACAAAATTATATACATAATGTATTTGTCATGGAGACATATATACCTCCTTTTGTGAAGTCGGTTAAAAATAAAAATTAAAAAATATATTTATCATTGTAGTCATTATTTTTAACAGTACCTGAAGCAGAGAAAAATCGGCTAGTAACTCCGCAGTTACTCTTAAAACAAAAACATTAATTGTGAAATGTATTTTTATACAAATTTGGTAATATCTTGCATGAAATACAGCGTTACTAAGACTACACATCTTTATCATTTATGTAATCCTGCACCGAATAATAAGCTTTAGCTATTAATTTATTTTTAATACAAACCTTAACGACGACGACGCGTTGGCGCAACGGTCGCAACAATGGTTTGTGACTGTTTCGGGTTCAATCCCCGCACATGAAAAAGATTTGTATAGGCCATACAGATATTTCCCGTGTACTGGGTATTTGTGGGTCTCCTCAACGTGCCTCATAGAGCACGTTAAGCCGTCGGTCCCGGTTGTTATATGCCTGATAGCGATCGTTACTCATAGTAAGGAATATATCCACCAACCTGCACTGAAGGAGCGTGGTGGATTAAGCTCTGATCCTTCTCCTACAAGGGGAAATCCCAGCAGCGGGATATTACAGGCTGAAAGCGCACAAACTTTAAATTTATTGTCAGAGAATTTCGATATCGTTTGTGGAATTTTATTACATGTTTTTATCTTATTTTTTGTTATAGTAGTAACCTCAAAAGGAGACCTTTACTTTGCGCAGTCGAAAACGTGAGGTTATAATTTTATTATTCCTTCGCATCTTTATACTGCAAATGTTCTGTTTATATCAAAACAATCGATATTCTTATGAAAATACATTATATTGTTATAAATATATTGTAAAGCAATTGTTAATATCATCGCATCGAGACTCGAGCTATACTACTCGAGATAATAACTGATTAATAACTTTTTTGTTAAACTCTACGTGGACGAAGTCGCGGGCACAGCTAGTTAATATATACAATTCAGAGATCATTATTAATATATAGACTAGTAAAATATTAAAATAATAGGAAAAGTTATTATCATATTTATTTATACAAAAAAATACAATAACACACTTTTATGTTTAGACTAGCGACTCTTCGCGCTATCTACGCTTTTTTATATTTTCTTTTTTTTTTTTGGTCGTACCAACTCAGAAACCTTTGTTGGCTCATGCACAATACTTTGCCTCAGATCATGACAAGATCAAATACATAGTTACTGTATATAGATATAAAAGACATACAGACAAACATTCATTTATATGTATATAGAGCATATTACAAGAAAAAATAAAAGACATCTTTTAACTTAGATAAGTCTTACACATTAAACTGTCCTACATTTTAGTTCTCACAAATTCGGTCACTGGAAACTATCCAAGTATTTATCGTGTTCAAAGGAATCCTTAGGCTTTCAGTACGGATATTAGTATGAAACGATCCAACTGTATAGTATGAAATTTGACCAGCTGAGCGTGAATGCTAACAAAATGGCTAATTTGAAATAATATATGAAATTGTTTTTCAAACCTTTTTACTTTAAATAATTGTGTTTGCTTGCAAACGAAAAAAAACCGACTTCAATTACATCGACGAGTAATACAACGTAGATCGATGAAACAATTGTCAAGTAACTACGCGTTATCAAAGATTACTCAAAAAGTAGTTATGAGATCTCAATAAAATTTATATGTGACCACATGACAAACATCAGCTTTCGATTAAATTAAAAATTATTAAAATCGGTACACCCAGTAAAAAGTTATTGCCGATTTTCAAGAGTTTCCCTCGATTTCTCTAGGGTCCCATCATCAGATCTTGGTTTCCTTATTATGGTACTAAACTAGGGATATCTCCTTTCCAACAAAAAAAGAATTATCAAAATCGGTACACCCAGTAAAAAGTTATTGCGGATTTTCAAGAGTTTTCCTCGATTTCTCTGGGATCCCATCATCAGATCCTGGTTTCCTTATCATGGTACTAAACTAGGGATATCTCCTTTCCAACAAAAAAAGAATTATCAAAATCGGTACATCCAGTAGAAAGTTATGCGGTATAATACAACGTAGGTCGACGAAAAAAGCGTCAAGTAAAAACGCATTATTAGATATAACTAGAAAAGTAGTTGTTAGATCTCAAATAAATTTAAATGGGAC
This sequence comes from Melitaea cinxia, assembly GCF_905220565.1. Taxonomy (NCBI): domain Eukaryota; kingdom Metazoa; phylum Arthropoda; class Insecta; order Lepidoptera; family Nymphalidae; genus Melitaea; species Melitaea cinxia. Next base: position 5,301,761 of record NC_059399.1, read on the forward strand.
CAATTGACACACACCATCTTTCGATCAAAGGAAAATTTGTCGAAATTGGTCCACACGGTCAAAAGTTCTGATGTAACATACATAAAAAAAAGTCGAATTGAGAACCTCCTCCTTTTTTGGAAGTCGGTTAAAAAGGTACCTACTTATGTGTAAGCCGTATCAATAAAATATGTAGAATTTGTAAGTGTAGAGTGGAAGAGTAGTAAGCTGTTATGCGTAAACAAAATGTTACTCAAGTACGTCTTTAGCTAAAGCTAAATTAAAATGAACTCTAATATTCCCTTTTCTCTCACATAGTAATTATCAAGAATATATTAAATACGTATTCCTGGAAGACAACTATGTACCTACGTGCTTCAATCTAGCAGATTCAACTGTAGATTTGGTTTTAAGTAAAATATATTGCATACTAGCTGCTGCCCGCGACGTCGACTGCGTAAACGCTATACAGCACCAAAAACACTTACGATTATCTATACATATAATAAAATGGTAGGAAAGTCAAAACTGTGTGTACTGTAGTGTATAGATACGCTTTATGTAGCTCGATTGGTTATGGTAACGATAACTACATAATATTTTCCTCAATTGTCAGATGACTTTCCAAACTGTGTGTGTATGTGTGTGTGTGTGCGTTTGCGTGTGCGTGCGGACGTGCGTGCGTGTGTGTGTGTGTGTGTGTGTGTCTGTGTTTGTGCTGTTACTATGACCTAGATATCTATAAATACTCGACTTGTATCAACGCATTCGAGTCAGAAATAAATAGATACGAAGGAAGACTAAAGTAGACGTTTCTTAAAGCTGAAGTTGCAATAGGGTATTCGTTCAAAGAAACGACTGGCTTTCGTCAATAAAAACATCGAGAAACTCAGCGATTTCACCCAGTACCAGGTTGGTAATCTGTTTAAATGCCTCGAAAGGATTTGCTTAATTATAACTGGACACTGAGTATATTAAGAGTCGCCGTCAATAGCAAGATTCTGAAAGTATTTACTAAAAATTGCTACAGCCATTATCTAAGTACTTGTCGTATGTTGTTTGCTAACTTCCATGATCAAACGTCCATAATTTTGTTCTAAACTAACTCTTGGAGAGTGTCGTCGGGTATTTCTTCCCTCAGAGTCGAGTCGAGTCCGCCACACATGGGTGTAGCGAGGTTTTACTTGTAACCGAAGGAGAGTTTAGTGCAGTTATCGCGAAACTCAAATCGAAAAGTAAAGTGGACCTCGTGATGGGCCGCATGGGTCGACCGTTAGCACCACTGCGCCTCACGAGAACCTCACCGATGAGGCGGTTTCCCAGGGTAGTGTTGTGGGCGATTTCACTAGACTTCTCCAACGCGTTCAACACTACCTTGGGAGACGGAGAAGGCCGTACTGCGATACCACGGCATTCAACTGTACCTATTTGCAAACCATCATCGCAGACTACTTCTCGGGAAAGGCAATCGACTTCCCGACCTGCGGAGGCGGATGGACATGGCGGTCAATGTTTGAGCTCCACAAAGCTCAGTCCTTGGTCTGTTGAATGTTGCGTGGGGCCATGTTACCGGGAATTGCGCTCGCGTGCTACACGGACGACACTCTGGTGACAGTCCGTGGCGGTGTCAACTAAGAGGCGGATCGCCTTTCCATAGCCGGTGTGGCACATGTGGTGGCTAGGAACCGGACGCTAGGTCTACACGAGGCGCTCGAGAAGACGGATGTCCTTGCTTTTTACAGGCCCAGGTGCACTCTTCACCCGGGACGTTAATAGTCGTCGCAGGTGCTTCCATCGCCGTCCAATCGACGATGAAGTAAGTGGAAATCGCTCTCAACGATTGATGGAAGTTCGACGAACAGTTCCGGCAACTAGCACCTGACGACTAAGACCAAAACTTCTGGTAACAGCCGGGGCACTTGGAGGACTGTTATAAAATATCGATAGTGCCGATTGCTCCAAATTTTTACGCTTTTCTCTTCTTTTCGCGTTTCTTACTAGAAGTAATGCATATTGTTGCATTACGTTTAGAAGTATAATATTTTTGTACGAAGTCACCTCGAAAGTACTAATTTAAGTTAATTACAACAAATATTTTACATAATTACTTACTCAGAAAAACCAACTTAACACAAACTGATATCTTAATAATGAAAAACTTATTTTATTTCTGTAAAAATTACATTGTTTATTAAGTAAGTATACTTATACAAGATATTGTCAACAAATATAACACAATATTTACACAATTACGTTTAAATGTATAGTCCTTACAACAAAATAATTAAAATGTTCTTATTTTTGTTTTGACTGCATCTTTTGCCTTAGCTTCTCCCAAGGATCTTCTAACATTGAAGGATGCAAATAGGATTCAATGCTAGGTTTGTTTTCTCTGTCATAGCTAGTGTTAACGTCGCTCTGAAAAATAAAAAGCAAATATTTTATTTGTGTGAATTTTAAATAATTATAATAATCAGATTATTAGGTTTGCTTATTAATAATATACCATATGGTTATACACCTATACAATTAAATTAAATTGGAGTCTCTGTTTGTAATATTAAAATGACCGCTTTTTACTAAATGCATATGGACAGGATACATATACCAAAATATATATTTTTTAATTTTTTGTCCATCTGTCTGTTTGTTTGTTCTAGCAAATCTCTGAAAAGGCTGGACCGATTTTGATAGGACTTTCACTGGCAGATAGCTGATGTAATAAGGAGTTACTTAAGCTGCTTTTATCATAGAAATTTATTTATTTTATAACTCTGTGAACTGAACAACCACTTATTTTGTTAAATTCCATGCGGACAAAGTCGCAGGCACAGTTAGTCTTATATATATTATGGTTAGTAGTAAAAAAGAGTAATCTTAAACTAGCATAATAAAGTATTAGTTTTTAAATTGTTGTTACGTTTGAAAGGGATAATCTTTGGAACTACTGACTTGATATTGAATTATTTTTTCTAAAAAATTTGATTAATAAGACAAGTCAAAAGAAAAAGTACTACTGCAGCTCACGTTGACATTATGTCAAGTGATATGTCAATACAATATAGTAGAAGAATGATAATTACCAGATAAAAAAGATAGTCTGCAACAACAACGATATCTATCTATATCTAGTAGCTAAATCACCATTTTTTGCCAAAATTTGAATAAACTTTAGGAAATGATTGTGGAAGATACTTATGGGTATTAATTAACCCATGTTGTTACTATTTAGCATAGCATATTAATCCTTACGAAAAACAGTTACTTTATCATCAATGACGTGAAGATGATTTTTAGCCTTAAATAGCACTGTAGTGAAAATATAATCCTTGCTTTTATTTATACTTAAAGGACAGAAAATACATGGAGAAAAATAAAATGAATCATGTCAAAAAATCTTTTTATGTTTGATGTAAGTAAATACAGTATAAAGTTTATTTTGTGATTTTTTAGTAGGACACTGCATGTTTTTAGAAATATGGGAAAATGAACAATAAAGTGAATTACAGCAGCTGGGCGAATAAAAAATATAAAACTTCTAGCTGACCCATGCTTACTCCACTAGGGAGGCGTCAAGTCCAGTAGAATAAGCATAGGAAATTGACATTACTCGTTAATTATAAGTTTACAGTACTCAGATGGCATAAAAGTATCACTAAATGTAAAAAATCGACTATTACTGACCCCAAAACTATTAGTGTGTTGAGAATTATTTGACCAGCGATTTCGATTATGTCCTCTTCGTTGGTGATTCTTATGTTGCCAATTATTTTGATAACCCATTTGCTGTTGATTCCCATTTTGCCATCTGTTTCGAACTGGAGTACTTTGGTTTAAGGGTATGAAATCATCTGACATATTTATTTTTGTTTTTTAAGTTTCTAATACATGTAAATAATTGATTTCGTAAAACACAAAGCGTTCAGATGGCCAAGTAGTAAACAACTAAACACATTAACGCAGTGTTGTGCAGTTGTCCTTGTGCTTTTAACTTAGAAATGTGTCATACGTCAGTAAGACTGTCACACCGTGCTGTCACAGTCCACAGATGCTACTTGTAACTTGTTTGTCACAAATGACTTAAGGCTAGCTTACACTTCGATTAGTACAGGTGTTTAGCAATTGCGGTGCGAGTGCCAGTCCTTAGTGCCAGTTGTGTTCAATACTGTTTAGCTCCTGCGATTAGTAATTCAAGTTTTGGGCGTCGAGCAGCAAGTATGGATGAACAAAAACAAGCGCGCTTGCTATTGCAAGAAATACTTTTAAAAAAATGAACGCGGTAGTGTTTGAAACTAAAGAACTTTTCGAATCGGAACTTGCAAGGTCAAACTATAGGAACGAAAGTGGATAAGTAGTAGACCCATTCATGGCGCACGCTACCAACTTCTCCAGGAATTGGCTTCTGAAGATACCACGGAATATTACTATGCTCAGGTTGACTCTTCTTTCATTATACTACTTAGCTTCGTCGCATCTGCCATACAAAAATCCGACACGCTTATGAGACTTGATTTGCTAGCAAAAATTAAAATATACCCTATGTTATACTTGTTGGCAAATGAAATTAGTTTACGCTGCTTACAACACCAAGTTCAGGCTACCAAGATCGACTAGGTACTTCTTTGTTTATATCCGAAGTGTCCAATGCTATTTACAATGCACTGAAAGATTACATAAAGGTAGTATCGAATAAAAATAATAAATATTTTTATTAAAGTAAGTTTGTCTATTTCAAAAATCTTAAATCATTCAAACAGAGCTGCCACTGCCAAAGCCAATGTGTCATTTTTTGTTGCTAGTACAGTTTGAGATTCATTAATATCTGAAATTTATTGATTGATTGGTATAATGGCTTTCAGTTGTGCCAGAGAAGCACGGTTGATTCCGCCAATGTCACGTAGAGTGGAAAACATCCGTAGGAGATTGATTGATTGGTGTAGTTGAGATAACAGTCTCAATTTAATTTTGAAAACAGGCAAAATAATCAGACTTTCATTGTTACACCTTAACCTAAAACAAAACAAACATTTAATTAGCAGTTTCTTTATTATTGAGGTTCAAGTGATAGATTAGGGTCATTTTTCTCAGCATAATGGTGTATTGTGATGTTGAAGGACTCTTTTCATCAAGAACTTCATGATGAGAATCCAGCTACTCTAAAATAAATACACATTTAACATTATCAATTTATTTGTTTCAGGTACCTAGTGACACCAAATAGAAAAAGATTGAGCAAGGTTTCAAAAATTCTTGGTGTTTCCCTAGTTGCTAAGGTGTTATAGATGACCATTAAAGCTCCACCACAAGCAGGAAGTTATTACTACAACCATAAAAAATCTAATAGCATTGTACTCGTGGCAGTAGCAGATGATGGCTACTGTTTTACATATTTTGATGTTGGCTGTAATAAAAGTATATCAGATGGTGGAGTTTTCTCAAATTGTTTTTCATTCTGCTGAGGTGAATTCTTTTGATAATCACCTTATGATTTTTGCCGAACTCGCATGCTTTGACTGGAAGGTATAAAATCTTTAAACATATTTTTTTTGTTTCAAAAGTTAAAAAACTGTTGCTTCACCTACTTACTAAACCTTTGCGTTGAAACAATGACTTGTTTGCATGTGTGTTCATAAGCTCGCGGTCTATAAATAAATGCCAAAACGATACTTACTGCCCCGTATTTTATTATCATACTCTATTTTGTACTACTTACAGCACCATAAATTAATACTATGCACAAAACTGCCATAAATCACCTGTCTATAGCGACAACTATATAACTGAACTATCTTTGTTTCATCTATAGTCTGGCCCAGTCTGGCCGCTCAAAGAATGCATTTCTGACAGATCATGTTCGACTAGACGATGCAACTTTAAACTGGCGTACAATTTACGGCAAATTTTTTAAATATCTTTTATTTACCTTATTAACGAGTGATAATATTAAAATTCGAATAATTATGCCAACTTACTGTAAATGTATTAATTTTAGGCTAAAATTATTACAATTACTTAAATAACAAATATAAAAACAATAGCTTTTAAAAGTCAAACCACGTCAAACGACGCTGTTTCAAGGTTATGTCTACTGTTTGTTTTTGTAGTGATGTAACAAAATAACGAGGCAATTGTAATCGAATATTATTGTAATCTTAATCTAATCTGTCGGTATAATATAAAATAAAACGTTATAATTTTATAATATATAGTGTACTTAGTACTTAATAAAGTTAATTATATAATAAAGGCACGCCCCAAAAAAAACTTAAGAAAATTAGTGTCATAATATTCAGTCAGATGAATTTAAAAAAAAAACATTGAAAATAAAGTTACTTACTACTATATATTTCTGGTAAAAAATGGCAACCCAAAATAATAAAATATAAAATATCCACTCGACTTGGCAGCTCCGTAGATTCTGGATAGCCGTAGCGTGACTTGACTTGATAGCCACCGGGCGACTCGTGAACGCGAATATTGATATGAGAAAATTATAATGCTCGCGAACCAACCCGCGAGTGCGCCAACTACCGACTGCGCCAATTACGTTTAGCACAGCCGATGGATCCAAAAAAAACCAATTACTTTTATAATTTTTTATTAATATAGTGAAATTATAATGAAATTTATCCCAAGAACCAGTAGTGCTCGATGCTAGTCTCTAATAATTAATTTATTATTTTTTAAAAATCTAAAAAGGTAAAATGTGAGAATGCTGATCGGGTATCTTGATTGACCGCATACATTGCAGCGGCGACTCTTTGAGACGCGCGGTGTCAGCGATTCCTTTTCCTTTTACATTTCCCAAATAAATAAAGCATTTTTATTTTTTCCCTTCACTACATTTAGAAATTACGATTCAATTCAATTAATTGATTAATTAAAGAATTATTTACATTGTGAATATTTATTGAATATATTGAAATTCTTATAAAAAATAACAAAATATAAATTTAATTGAATAAATGTGTTTAATAAATGCAATAAATAACGTTATTAATATTATTAATGTTATTTATTGTACATCACTAGTCATGACGAATTGACAAGTGTCCGAAACGCATTCTCTAAGCGGCTGGACTGTAACGTCTAGCGTCTAGGAAAGAAGAACCGCTTAGATGAATACTCATTTACCTCATCAACGCCATAATTTCAAGGAATAATGTTAAAAACATAATAATGATAATAAAATATTTTATTGTACAAGAAAACAAAAATATTACATCGAACAAAAGCATAGTAAAGTATTATGAAGTACAATAGGCGGTCCAATTACTTAAAGCAACATCGGAAATTTCTTTAAAATTATTTAATTCCTACTGAGTTTTTTTTTTTCTTTACACCTTATTATCGAATTGATTTTAATAATCAGCTAGCAACACAGTGAAAGATAAATGATGAAAGCTTAAAAACTACGATTCCAAGTCAATATAAATCATGCAGCCTAAAAAATAATAGCTATCTGGTCGCAGATTCATTATAAAAATTGTGTTTTATTTTTATTAAAGACAATACGATGATTTAGTGATAATTAAAAAACCGATTGGTTTTATTCGGTACAGGAATATTTCAAAATGTGGATTCCTTCGAAATCTCCAAAACTGGCTGTCGGTAAGTTTTGACGTTTTAATTCAATCATCAATACATCCTGCACGATTTAACAGGAAATGTAAATACATGTTATGAATTTTTAATAAATTATTTCCGAAGCTGCAATATTACCGAAAATATATGTACTTTTGTATATGAAGTACTTAATATAATTTTTGTTTTATTTCTAACTGTAACTAAGTCAAACATGACTATATAATTAGTATTTCTTTGTATATAAGGAAACAAAACAAATTATTATTTTTTTGCATTATGTATAATAACACTTAATTCGCTCTTGTTGATTTTATAAAAATGCTGTTGTTTAAAAATTAAAACAAGATTTTTTCTTGTTAATGTCATAAACAAGAAAAAAAAACAAAAACAAAACGGATGCAGTGTATAAATTCTTAAATGAAAATTATTAGAATTTTGATATAATTTTATCATACTTGATTTATTAGTATCTGTAAATTATAGCGATATTTTTTTTATTTTATTAAAATAACATTCTACCTTTTTTCATTTATAAAAAAGGGATTGTTGGTATTTTTGCCTTCTCTGCTATTGTACGAAACACATTTATGTATTTTATTTCATTTTCTAATTATTTATAACTTAAAGGCCTTCTAGAGTTTAATTATAACTTATTAAAATAGTAGCTAGGGGAAAAAGATTCTTTGTTTTTTATACAGAAATTCAAGGTAAGATTTTACAAAATTTATTTACACTAATTTTAATATATATGTACCATTGTATTCGATAACTTGCCGCTATCTCATAGGTAGTGACTTCTCATAAAAAAACTGCCACATGTAGTTTTGATAATCCTCTCTTGATGTTAACTTAACACTACCTAAAGAATTTTGAAAAGACTGAAACATGGAAATTTATAAGGGTGCAAAATTGGTGCTATATGGTGTATGCATTAAGACTTTCTGTCAAACTCTCTCAATTTTTGTTGAGTGCCTACAGATAAAATTTGGCCAGGTGTTGTTGTGATATAAAACTACACCTTTGCTGTTAATCAATTCTGGCTGCTTAAACCAATTTTGTGCTACTCTTACTGATACTGTATAAGGATCATAAATGTAACAAAAAAATTTTCGTGGCTTAAGTTGCTTTTTCCCATTTTTAAAGTAAAACTTTAAAAATGTACCGAATTTCTTCATTCCTTTCTAACCTATTAGATAACATTTAACGTTTAGATCCAGCGCGCATGACATTTACTAGATAAAAAGTTTTATTACTAATAGAAAGGAGATTGTTTATTTTATAACAATAATGTTTTACGATATATATTCTTTTAAATATTTACTTTTTTGGTAATGAAAATTATCTTTCGGATGTATAAATTTTGTTTCATTAACATTTTTATAAAAATGTAACAATTACAGTTAATCTTTAAGAATTTGTAAGAAGCTTAATATTATGATAGTGATAATAATTATTATTATTATATTAAACGATAGTGATAATAATAATTATTATTATATTAAACAATAGAAATAAAATTTAGTGGAAAATTTGAATGAAAGTTTGTTCAAATTAGAGGTTTTCATTACTTGTAGATCTTGTGTCTTGAGAATTATTGGACACATTATTACTGTCTGAACAAATATTCTGTTGTATGCTAACTGTACTCGGAATCACAGTATCTGATCATATTATACTCTAAATATATTGTAATTAAGTCATATATTCTATAAATATAACTTGTTTACTTTTCAACATTGCTATGTTGTTTGTTTTAGCTGTTTACAATTGGAAAGGAGATGTTCGATCAGGATTACCACTTGAGATCGGTGAAACAGTACAAATATTGGAAGAGCATGGAGGTAATGTTATTAAAATGCTAAAAATAAAAATAGCTCGTTTAAATATTGTTTATTCTTAAGTCATTTGCAAACAAAGGCATGATAAAGATAACGCTTGACATACACAAATATTAGCCTTGAAAAGGCTATAATGTGTATGAGTTACAATTATTTCTATGAATATTGTAGAAAGTTTTAAAAATACATGAGGTCAGATATTTATGCTATTGCATTGTAGTGACATCTGTAACTTAAAATTTATAAAATTGTTTAATGTGTAATATAATTATGAAGAAATCAAATTAACAACATAATTGTAACTATAGCTAGTTCAACAATTTGTTTTCTTACGTCATATAAAAAAATATATAACTATAGTGTTGAAATTAATTAAGATTAATAAAATTAAGCTAAGTTAACAAAATGTATTTGTTCGTGTTGTTTGTGGAAAAGAATGTATATTTAAATGATTAATTAATCTAAAAATATTAATAATTAATAAGCTGAAATTATTTCTGTATTTAGCTATAAGTTCTATAAAGTGCCTAAAAATGGTTTCTACTTTCTATACACAAGCTAGCAGATTTCAACAAAGATTACAGGCATATTTATTAACTTCATAAAATAAAATTACTATCATCAATTTCATATCATTAATATAATAATACAAAACATAAGAATATAAAACACAAAATAGTAATTGTGATAGATGAATGAATATCTATACATATAAATAAAATTATAGTGTCTGTTGGTAATATTAAAATTACCGCTTTTTACTACATGCATATGGATGTACATATATGATAAATGTCATTTTTTTTACAATTTTTACCTGTGTCTGTTTGTTCTGGCTAATCTCTGAAATGGCTGAGCAGTGATTCAAGAGAAAGGTTTACATGTATAATACATGCATAATATGGTAGCATACTGATAATTTTAGAGGTGTCTAACATATCTTTGTTGTTGATAGTAGCAGCATTGCACCCGTGCCAAGCGGGGGTGGGTCGCAATTATTAGTATAAATTGCATTTTACTATGATTTATCATGTTTGTTTAGGGTCTAAACCCTACCACTTTTCAGTATTAGAATATATTGTATTTATTGTGTTTACAGCTTGGTTTCGAGGCTTTAGTACTAAAAACAGATCAGCCTGGGGTATATTTCCCGCTTGTGTTGTTTCTATTCGACCATGTACCGTAAAAGGAACTGGTGCTTCGGCAATCGCTGAACTCAAAGATGATCCACTTGTCCGAGAAATTGCTTGTGTTTTGAGAGAATGGGCTCGACTTTGGAAGAAGTTATATGTGGTAAGTATACAACTAGACTTTTTATGTTTTTAAATGTTGTTAAATGTTGTATTTTTGTAATGTGTGCAATAAAGTTGTATACTGTGTATTCAGCTTGTAATATCCCATTGTTGGGCATCTTCATGTAGGAGAAAGATCGGAGCTTAATCCAGCACGCTGCTCTTCTGCGATTTAGCAGATAAGTTGAGTACAATGAGTAACGATCGCTATCAAGTATTTATGATAATAACCGGGACCGACGGCTTAACAAGCTCTCCGAGGCACAGTGCAGACCCACAAGGACAGACATCCAAACCGGAAAGGTATATTCGTACAAATACAAATATCGATCACGAGCGGGAATCGAACCCATCAACTGAGGTAGGCATAGCAGGAAATTTCCTGCTCAAAATATGGAGCAACCCGACAGGTATTACCTCGACCTCACAGAAAACCATAGCTAAATAATATTGTTTTCAAGCAGTATTGTGTTCCTGTTTGTGAGTAAGGTGACCAGAGCTCCTGGGGGAGTTTGGGGATAGGTTCGGCAACGTGCTTGCGATGCTTCTGGTGTTGCAGGCGTCTCGTCTATAAGCAACGGTAATCGCTTACCACCATGTGAGCCGTATGCTTGTTTGCCGACTTAGACTTATATCTATGTCGGTAATATATATATGCTATAAATTTAAAACAAGCATATCCATTTCTTGCACCTTGTATTGTACATTGTTTACAAAGAAAAATTTACTTCTTGACTAATCTCCTTGTTTGTTACAATCTGAATCATACTTTTGCTATGCTACTAATGGGCGTTGAAATAATTCTTTTCCTATTTTACGTACGTCATTTGTATTATATAGTATATTTGTACGTCATCTTTTAACTTGTAGTGAAGTATTGTTTTTCTCTCGCGGATGAGGAAGTAAAGCATTGAGTAGTTTTTATTGTGTTTGCTGTCTTGGTCGTAAAATAATTATCAGTTTAAATGACAAACATCACTTTTTGAATGATACAAAAAACTTTTAACAATTCAAATCAAGAATTATCAAGTATTTTTTTTAAAGTAAAATAATTTAATAAATTAATCAAGTGTACAATACGTATTTATATTACTAGACCGAACTATAATAAAGAAATTACTTAAGGGCGTACCCTATCTGAATGACCTCGGGCGTTTCAACTCGCTTGACCGCCCCCTTCCCGCTCTTCACCTGACAACTTTTACGTATTTAAGCGCGTGAGGTAAAATAAGACATCTAGCGGATTTGTTGCGTATTATTACAACGCGCAGTTATCAATCGATTTTATAGGCCGAGAGTTGATAACGCAAACAGATTAAAATACCTAAATATATTTTATTTATAATTCACTTCTAAATATATATGAATACTAACTTTGCAAATTCTTTAAATACGCTACAGAGTTAATTTGCAATTAGGGATGGACTAAAAAGAAATACCTGGATATCTATTTGTTGGTAAGTAATTTAATTAGTATAGATGTGCTGATTATAGCTTTGGCCGACTAGCCAAATAGTCGATTGTAAAGAGACCACTAGTCAGCAGGCCGAATAAATTAAAAAAAATCCTACTCTTTTTAACCGACTTCAAAAAAGGAGGAGGACCGTATATATTTTTTTATGTATGTTCGGGGATAACTTCGTCGTTTATCGACCGATTTTGATAATTCTTTTTTTTGTTGGAAAGGAGATATCTTAGGTGTGGTACCATGATAAGTAAACTAGGATCTGATGATGGGATCCCAGAGAAATCGAGGAAAACTCGAAAATCCGCATAACTTTTTAATGTACCGATTTTGACAATTTTTGATTTAGTCGAAAGCCGATGTTTATCATGTGGTCACATTTAAATTTCATCGAGATCTGATTACAACTTTTGGAGTAATCTTTGATAATGCGTATTTACTTGACTAATTTTTTGTCTACCTGCGTTTTATTACTTGTCGATATAACTGAAGTCGGTTTTTTTTCGTTTGCCTGCAAACACAATTATTATATTGAGTACACATGATTAAACATACACTCATTGATTTAAAATTGTGATTTTTATTTTTAAATATGAATCGGTTACATTTTTGCTTTTATTTGAGTATATTTCTTAAATAATGTGTTCGGATCAATCAGTTTTTGAAGTATGCAGTCAATATAGAATTTTGTCAACTTTTGTTTTATTTCCTTCTGCCAAAAATTATCGTCTTTATTAATAATTTCGATACTAAGCGATTCATTTTCACTGCCCCATACCGCATATATACATTTTTTGCTTTGTGTTACATGTAATTGACCTTGAATTTGGTAATACCAATTTTTGTTAATGTGGTATTGACCATTCTTATTTATTTTCCAGACGGTTATTTTTTTCTTCCTAATAGCTTCGTCTATGCCGATTCTATGCGCTGTAATGGGACATTTCACCTCAATGAGATGACGATGTTTGCCAATAACCTTGTGATTGTGGTCGTATGTATTTTCAGTGAAACTAGGCAAATTTATAGCTGACAACACTTCTTCAAGTTGTGACCGGCCACATCCTATTGCGATGGTACCAGCTACTGCACATGCATTCAAATTTAAATAATTGTCTTCACAGATATCATTTTCGATTGTAAGAGTTACGTTATACATTTTACAATGAAAAGTAAATAATGATATTAGACTATTTTGATTTTCTCCTGTTAGTATTATATCATTCGATGAATACGCTAGATGGCCATGTTTACAAAAGTTGAGTAATTTTTGAATTGAGATATGGCCACAATCTTCCTTCCGACGTGTTTATCGGATATAATTTCTTCCGGTTCCGTAGTAACAGTATACTGAAATTAAAAAAATAACTGAATCGAGAACAAAAAGTTGAACACATATTTTATTTGTTTACCAGAAAGAAAATGTGAAAGGTAAAATAATACAGTGATAACTAAAATGGAAATACCTCTTTTTCTTCACTTTCTAATCCCTGACAATAGGTTGAATTAAACCCATTAGTTGACTCTGCAAACTTATTCTTATGTGCCATAGGCGTAGTTAAATCTAGACCTTGTGGCACTTTTTTGAAGGTAGTCCTAGAAAAAAATATACATTTACTAAGATAATAACATATTTTACATTTTGTACACATTGAATTAAGATAACACAAAGACACATATCTACACACACATCCACGCAAACAAATACTAGTACACTTATTGCTGCATTTTTTTTGGTACTATATAGGTATGTTTGACACACTTAAACATACATTCATAAATAATATACATATACAAATACTTTATTCGTCGATTATAAGTAGGTCTGTCATTTCATTAGATAGTATGAATAAAGACAAAAAGAATACACAATATAACATACATACATACATACATACTTAATTACATACACACATACATATAACACACAAAACTATTATGTATACTATATTACTATTACTTAATCGATGCCTACGATTAAAATGTCACTTCCTGGCTAGGTACTCATTTTTCATTTAAACTAATTCTAAGTAAAAAAAGGAAATTAAAAGAAATAAATAAAAACCGACTGCATAAAAACTGAAAAGAAAGATAAACAAGTCCAGTACTCAATCTAGATTCCTATACTGAATACTGGACTTGATTTTAAATCACTCACAGCGATTTAAGCAGTCGGGTTCACATACCGATTTACTTTTTTTATAACCGCACCAAGTCCGCAAAGCCCAGTCAGGAAGTGTCTAATAATGCGGTGTGACTCTTAGCATATTTTACTTACTGTGTGACATCGCAAGTTCGAAGTTGACAATTTTCTGAAGTTAAATCTTGGTTTTCTATATTTCCATCGAGTTGTTGTAGTACGTGTCTTTTTCTTTGAGCTCTGTAAATAAAATAAGATGATTATTTATATTGTAAATTTTAGTAAATTTAATTGATATTATATTAATTTTATTAATACGTTCTATTGTATTGTAATAAACTTACAATACAATATAAAATTACGATAAAAAATCAGTACGTAATTAAGTACTTACACTGCGATTTTTATTTCCGTGAGCCTTTGTTGCTGATATCATTTCACTTTTGATACTTTCGGCATATTCAATTTACACAAGTAAACAAATAGGTAGTTATTTCGTCCTTTCGCTCGCTTATAAAACTAAATAAACAGTATTTGCACAAGCAAATAAGTAAATGCGTCCTTTCGTTCACTTGTAAAACTAAAGTGTCTACAGTGTCCTATCACACAAATGTCAAAATTGTGGGGTCAATAAAACTAAAATAATAAACAATAAATGCGCGCGCGTCGCATCAAACGACACAAGCTCCTCATACAACGGCCGAGAGGCGAATGCTCCTCGTCGCCCGCGCAGACACCCGCTTGCCCGGTTTACTTACGAAATTCAATATTACAGATTTCTCAAAAATTATCTATTTAATTGAAAAATTGGCAGACAGTATTGAAGAGTAATGCATTATTCACTACTGGTTAAAGTTTCATGTCTATGCGTTGCATAATTAGCGAGTTTATACGGATTTTAGACCGAGAAAAGCGTTCACGAAAAATTCATTTTCTCGTGATAAGGTAAATTTTTCAATATATCAGTAGACACAATTACAGATCAATTATCAAGCTAAAATATTGTCTTTAGAACTTTATTGTTTATTCAACGTTCAAGCATACTATAAGGAATGTAAAAACAGTAAATTCGGCCGGGTAGCCCCTTAAGGAAATATAGTTCTGCTTCGTGTTGATTAATAAACCAAGTCTAAAGATGTCTAATAAAAAATAATGTAACGACACTGCAGTAAAAAGTAAGGATTACATTGTAAGCACCTTTTCATAATATTACAAAAAAAGATCATGTTAATTTTTTTCAGTTCTATTTTTTACTAATATTATATAAATTTAAATGAAAAATAATCGTTTTAGCCATATTTATAACTAGCTGTACTTGCAACTTCATTCGCTATATTTTGTCTTTTATTTTATAAAAGAGCTCGTAGTATATACTCAAAATATGTTAGGTGTTACTGTGCCTCGGAGAGCACGTTAAGCCGTTGGTCCCGGTTGTTGTTATGTACAGATAGCGATCGTTATTCACAGTAGGGAATATTACATCCGCCAACCCCCATTGGAACAGCGTGGTGGATTAAACTCTGATCCTTCTCCTATATGCGGAAAGAGGCCTATGCCCAGCAGAAGGATATTAAAGGATGAAGCGTACAGTGGAAGATTTTTCGAAGTAATGTTTTATGCCGTCAATGTTTTTTTTTATATTTTCAATGGTTAAGAATTGGATTTATTACAGTTTTTAACCGACTTCCAAAAAAGGAGGAGGTTCTCAATTCGACTGTATTTTTTTTTTTTTTTTTATGTATGTTACATCAGAACTTTTGACCGGGTGGACCGATTTCGACAAATTTTGTCTTAATCGAGAGGTGGTGTGTGCCAATTGGTCCCATTTAAATTTATTTGAGATCTAATAACTACTTTTCGAGTTATATCTAATAATGCGTTTTTACTTGACGCTTTTTTCGTCGACCTACGTTGTATTATACCGTATAACTTTCTACTAGATGTACCGATTTTGATAATTCTTTTTTTGTTGGAAAGAGGATATCCCTAGTTTTGTACCATAATAAGGAAACCAGGATCTGATGATGGGATCCCAGAGAAATCGAGGGAAACTCTCGAAAATCCGCAATAACTTTTTACTGGGTATACCGATTTTGATAATTTTTGATTTAATCGAAAGCTGATGTTTATCATGTGGTCACATATAAATTTTATCGAGATCTGATAACTACTTTTTGAGTAATCTTTGATAACGCGTAGTACTTGACTATTTTTTCGTCGATCTACGTTGTATTACTCGTCGATGTAATTGAAGTCGGTTTTTTTTCGTTTGCGAGCAAACACAATTATATTCTTATAAGTAAACAATATTGATTTGTTCCTTCTGTTATATTATACATGGCTATATAGATGGCTTGAAAAGGGATAATCATTACAGAAACCCTAATGAAATAACTTTAAATGTTAATTAAGTTGCCTAACCGTTTTAGAGAAACCTTTACACTGCGGCATACTGTACTTAATAGTAAAACATGATACTTTAAGCAGGAAATGCAAGAGACTAGTGAAAAAAAAACTCGTATTCCTTTAACCCATAGTTGATAGCTTGAATGTTTTAACTTACCTACGTTTAGTTCTTGAACCTTAATTAGATTTAATATATAGTGCTTTGAATTTGGCAGTATTCGTTGCGATATTCTTTCTTACCACTCGTATTATGGATGTGTATACCTAATAAGCTAGATCTTTTTAATGTAATAGCCTGATGCCTTGCTATCTTAGTTGCGTGATTTTCAATTCCGTAGAAATTTTTTTTAATGCTTAGAACCTGGATGAGCCTGACTGGGGAAGTACCTCGACTTTACAGAAGATCATATGATTAGTTGTGTGGCTATGGCACTAAAGAATATAGCCACCCCCCTGTCTTCCCGTGAATAAAGAGGCGACTAAGGGATAACACAGTTCCAGTTATAAAGCCGACCGATGGCGGGATAACCATCCAAGTGCTAGTTTGAAATCATAGGCCGAAGACGGGAGACAGTGTGGTGGCTATGGACAATACACATGAGTTCTTGCCATTTTTGGCGCGAAGTTGTGGAGGCATATGTCCAACAGTGGACTACGATAGGCTGAATGAAGTGATAGAAATTTCAACATTATTCATCAGCCCATACGAACCCAGTATCATATTGGTGGTGTTGAATTGAAGGAAAATGATTCGGTTAGAGATTTAGGTGTTATTTTCGACAAAAAGATGTATTTTGTCCCACATATTAATGATACTGTAAAGAGAGCATCGAGGATCTTGGGCTTCATTATTAGAAATGGAAGAGCCTTAGGGAAACCCAAAACAAGGATAACTTTCTATTTTAGTATTGTCCGAAGCCTGTTGGAGTATGCTAGCGTAGTATGGCGTCCATATTATGCTGTACATATGCCTCGAATTGAACGGATTCAGAAAAAGTTTATGTGGCACCTTACCTGCTCGCAGAGAGTGACAAATGTTAAAGCCTTACAACGAGCGGTTAAAGTATTTTAAAATACCGTCTATTACCGAAAGATTTGAATACATAGATTTTAATTTCATCCAGAAGCTAGTTAATAATAAAATAGATTGTCCGCCACTGTTACAAAAAATTAATTTTAGAGTCCCTCGTAGGTGACCACAAAAACCTATAACACCCCTCTACCTTCCACTTCGGCGTACAGTCCTAGAAGCCAACTCCGCTATCCCTAGACTCTGTAGGATAGTCAACCACTATAGCACTAGTATTGACATATTCAGCACGAATTTTAATCACGTGAAGAGCTTGTTTTATTTGACCAAGTTTCACCAATAGTGACTAGTAGATTGTAGTGAAAGCATACAGTGACAGATAGGTACTGACTGATATTCGGAAAATTGTTTAATTTTTTTTTTTTTTTTTTTTTGTATAAGTACTTGCATGCTGTGTTTACCTTTAATTAGTTTTTGTGTTTAGTGTTAGTTTTTTTTACTTTTATGAATGTATTAGTACAAACACTGTAGGTAAACCTTTTTATTAAATAAATAAATAAAAGAGGTACTAATGTTATGAAGTATATACATATCTCTGGTGTGACGACCGCTCTGGTGTAACGATCACTCTGGTGTAACGGTGCGTGTGTCGTGTAGGCATGAAACCACCGGAGTCGCGGGTTCTATTCCCGCTCGGAGTGGATATTTTTGTTTATACGAATATATTTTTCCAGTTTAGTTGTCTGTCCTTGTAGGTTTTCCCACTTTGTGACGTTAAGTTGTCGGTCCCAGATGTTATAAACACCTGATAGTCATCACTATTTATTGTATCGAATATATCCGCCAACCGGCTGTGGAGCAGCGTGATGACTTAAGCTCCTATCCTTCTGCTACGTGGAGAAAGAGTGTAACAGGCTGAATCGTGATCATAACGATCAAAAACAATAACATAACACATATTAAAAAAAAAACTGTAATTTTTCTAAAATCCATAGGAACGAGAAACGTACAGATTCAGTGCAGTAGCGAAGGTGATGCGTGAACTTCTTAGCGGTCGCAGGGCCTTACTCGCTGGGACTTTGACCCAAGATCAGACTAGGGCCTTGCGACTGAAACTGGTCGCAAAACTAGACTGGGGTAACAGGTCAGTGAAAATTTTATTTATTATTACATGCATGGGTACACTATTATGATGGAATTTATAATGGTTAGTTTTTTTATTTATTTTTAGGTTTAATGGCTTTATTTTACTAGAACTTAGTTTTTAAAACATGAAATAAAATTATATATTGAATAGGTAAACGTTTAAAGACTCTGCAACTAGAATTTATTTAAAAAAATATAATACAATAATCAAGGAAATACACACAACATGTCTAAGAAATATATAGATGCACATATAAATTCGCTATGTTCAATAGGGTAAATTGTAAGTTGAGAAATTCTAAATTTGTAATGTAATTAAAACTAGCTATACCCGTACGAATAATTCGCACTGAATAAGTATAATAATTATCACTTTACAATATTACAAAAAAGTATTTTTACGTGAGTTGATTTGAAATTGAACAAAAAACTTTAACAAAACAAAAAAAAAAAAATAACAAAAATATTTGTGTTAATGAGATATCTATACAGATTTTTCAAATATCAATATTTTATTGATACAAGAATTTTTTCCTAGAAAAAACGTCTAAGAATTCGAAGATCACTGTGTCGTCATCTATATTATTTGATCAACTTGTGCTGGTATAAAGTGCAAAGCTAATCTATTAATAATGACTATGGTATTTTATGCATACTTTACTTATCGCATGGCCTTTGTTTAGTATAATTACTAACAGTACAAAATAAAATAATATTAAGTGCATTTATTTATGTATTACTTATATATGTCTATATATTATGGTGGTCATGGTAGTTGTACCAATTTAATAATTTAAATATTAAAGCTGGTTTGAAAAATAGTTATCTGTAATTTTAATAAAGATATTTTTTCCTTGATTTGTAAAGTTACTAGAGGCGTAGAGAATGAGTATGCATTACAGTAATCCGAGCAGTGCATACTTCAATGCCAGTTCTCATTTTAGTTGAATATTGAAATGGCTTTTTGTGTAATATTTATTTGATATTGAAGTAAAAATACTTACAATAATTAAGAAATATTTGATTAATTTGGATTATGATATTTTTTTTAAGTAAGCAAATAAAATATTCTAAATTTTTATTAATATTTCCAAATATGAATCTTTGTAAAGTCAATTGTATTAAGGTTTAAAGCGATGGAGAGACATTGTTGTTTTAAGGGTTATTAAAATAAAGAATAAATCGCATTTATTGATTTGTTTAATTAAAAGGCTAAAACCAAAAATGCAATTACAATAGTCTGGCAAGTTCTTACAATTTCATGATATCGGAATGCTAAATAGGATCCTTTGAAAATCTTATATATGTTGATTAAAAACTAATTTACATTTCAGTGGGTCGAATTAAATGTTTTAACCTTAATATTAATCGATGATCCTAAGAAAAAAAAAGCTAGATAAAAGTAAAATGTACTATAATAACATGTATGTACCAAGAGTACGGAATAAATGAATTATATCTAGTTTAATTACAATACACAGTTAAAACATTGTAATAGCAATACAACAGAGCTTATTATGCTATTTTTATAACGAGATTCGTGAAGTCCAGTATTATACGATCTTATTTAATGAATATGGCTTAGATGACTGTAATAGCCATTTAAATCTAAACTAAATGTATTAAAAGGAATACAATTCTTATGGAATGATGAAAATCTGTAGTTACGAGACATTTATTACGAAAATGCATATCTGGCGAGGAATTTTCGAAAAGTATATGTTAAATGGCACTAATATTTGAGTGTAACGAGTATATCTTCTACAGATTAAACACCTTGACTTTTGCACCAAATTTCTTAACCTATACGTTTATGTATACTATTAAAAGGCAAGTCAAACTGTTACATATGTTTACAAAAGAAACTGTTTGTACTTCTCTATTGCCTTTTTTATTATTTGTCTTTCTACTAGTAGGAGGTTATATCAAATGATTTATAATACCTTAATACATCAAAATTAGATGTATTCAACTGTCATATTGTAAAATAAAAAGATTTTTTTTTTTAATATGACAGAAATGTTGAGCTTCTGATATGTATGCCATTCTTTTCATAAATGATATAACGTCATTTTTAACCTTATCACAAGTATCATTCATTATACCTATTTTATTAAAAATGTTTGACATAGTGTATACACTGAATATTCGTATACAATATACACATACTTAATTAATTAAACGTAATTATTTTAGAATTCATCTTTTTCAAACCAATTAGTCTACGCAGTCTTTAGCGTTTTGATATAAAAACAACAATAAATTCATTCAATTTAACATATATCAAAAAGTTCATACATGCATCAAATTTTCTTCGAATACAAACATTTAACTAATTAAAAAATTTCAAAAATGTCTTAATATTTATTGAGACCCTGAGTTTGAAAGCTAACGCTTCGCTAAGGCAAATACGGCTTGTAAAAACTAGTATCGCCTATTATAAAACAGGAATGTCATGAACTTTAGTAAGTTGTATAGTCAATGTACACTTACTGCTGAAATATTAACCGCTTTATACACGATTTTTATTCAATATACCCCATTTTGTATCTATATAGCTCTAAAACAAATTTGAGAACTCAGCGTGGAAGTTATAACAAGGCTAGAAGATCAACAAGCAGACAATTCTCAAACAACGCGTTAGAGTAGTTTCTTTCATTATTTTTGATATAATCGTGTGGGTATATTACTACATATTAAATTTTCACTACTCTACGTCTCGCTCTCCTTAGAGAACTTGTCGATATCGGGATATATCGGTGCCATTTCTAGCGTAGAAGGTGCCGATGGCGGGTTAGAGCCGAGATGAAGTCGACGGGCTAGTTCATCTAACACCTCACCGAATACACGAAGCGAAATATTCTGTCCCAGCAAATGCAGCAGAAGAAAGTCCCCAACCTAAAATATAATACATCATTACTTAGGTTCATTACTTTTAACAACTAAAAGAAAATGCATAGATTTTTTGCTTCTTAATTATTCTAAATAGTTTGTAGCTGACCTGAGTCTTCCTAACGAGAGCTTCAACGCCATTGGGAGATCCGAATCGGAATCGTCTTTTAAGAATAGTCTCGCGGGTACTTGGCAAAAGAATGACAGCTGTTGAGTAAACTAGAGCCAAACCAGAAACAACGGAAAGAATAATAAACCTGAAAATATAAAAATAACACATTATTATTAGAAAATATAAGGTTTTGTTATACTAGAAAAAACTATGTAAATAAAACTTTAAAGCAACAATGGAACAATAATTTAGTCCAAAGTCGGTTCGTTCACCGAATCAAGGTTATTTATAATTACCATTAGGTGATATAAACGTCTCAAAGGCTTTTATATTTAAATGCATGCTAAGGTCAAGCAATTAATTGAAAAAAAAAAACAGATTGATTTATAAATGATTGCTCACCAGAACCAAAGGAAAATGAATATCTTCTCGTTGAGAATATTTAGAGCGAGAACACAAAGTGCGTCGTGTTTCTGGATTGTTCCAGAAGCTCCGTATTTGTGGAAAGTACACTTTGTGACTCTAGGAAATACTTCGATCTGAAAAAAATACATAGGTTAATTTTTTTTTTCTATGTTAAAGTAGATTAAGATGATAAATGCTATGTTTATTACCATTGGGTCAGTGCGTTGTTCCTGATTCATATTAGAGAATTTAACCACATCAGTTCCATAGGATAAAAATGCGCCGCCGAGGAAAGTATCCAAGAAAAATATGTTTCCAACCTACACACATAATTTTTTGTATATATTGGGTTCTTATTCAATTAGCAATTGACAAAAGTTCATTAAATTATCGTGTCATACTCACAACATTGACAAAATTTAGGAATTCGCAGAAGAAGTAACCGAAAGAGTAGGTGTTGTGCATATGGAGAGTGTCAAGTAGGTATTGGACCAAGCGATTCTGAAACAAAAATTTTATATTGTCTTTTATTATGAGTGTACATATATAAACATACATTAAAATACTTTAGCCCATTAAATATTGATGCCATCATCGTTTCTGCTACCTTATATATCATAAACATAAATTGTTAATAAATTCTCCAATTACATTATGCAACTAAGAACTGAGGTCAATCAGTAGCGACATCGAGTTTTATTAGTAGGTCTTATCTTAATTGTACCAATTGATGGAATCGCTTACTATACTCATGAAATTCAACAGTAACACGGAATTCGTGCGTACTTAAAGATGTTCTTGTTTACCTGTCTGTATGCATAAGTAATATAGGAAGTGTAGACGAAACAATACCGATAACTCCTGACACTGTTTTAGTGGCCATAAATAGATGTACTATTCAAAGACATGCTTTAAGTCTTGGACAATAAGATTAAGACCAATTGTAATTTATTGTAGTTCTGTTTACCTGGCTCTTAGTTTTATCGTCAGCAATAGTGGCCATAGTTCCTCGCATCCCCTCGGAAATCATTCGTACTTTGCCTTCTTCCCAGTTCTTCCAGATCCAGTGAGGAATGTAGAAAAGAATACCCTGAAAATGTATTAAAAGATATTACGTACATCTGTTCAAACATATCATACGCCGTAATGCTATTACGTGACCCTCTTTGTTTAAAACGTACAACTGGCTTAAAAATGTCGTAGTTTTTATAATCAGGTAGTTAAAGATGTTTTTATCACATCCGCTATAAACAAACGCCTTCATTAAGTTAGTAATTTTTTCGTAAGGAAATCAGGTGAATAAATTGTTTTAGTATTTTTTTTTTCATACCTGGAAGAAGAGCATAAATGGAACCCATTGATAGTATGAATGAATTCGTTTCTCTTCGTCAAAGTCGTTACCAAGACCGGGGTGAGCGACTCCTTTAGAACCGCTATATGGCAGGGTGAACGTGTAAGTAATCCAGCAATAGGTGTTCAAGACATGGCCTGGAACAGCTCCGTCGCTGATGCAAGAAATCGGGTCACCTGAAATACAATAGAAAATGAATTAATCCTCTTCTAAATTTGATGTCAATGTATACTTTGTACTTTACTGTGGAATTGCCCTAACATTTCGAAATGCATTGTATTGTGTCTATCTATATCTCTTATTGGAGGAAGTATTACCGATTTCTCACGCGTCCTCGACATTGTATCGCGTATTGCGGATGACACTAATGTTGGGTTTAATAGCACAGCTGCCCCCACCTGCCGTAATTGTCGGTCGTGACTTGATCACCTTGCCCGTGTTGAGGGTTACACTATCTATAATTTAAATAACTAACAATATTATATTTTTGTACTTTTATTAATAATTTATGTTAAACATTAATAACTGTAAATGAAATTTATTTCGCTGTATATTTGCATAAATTTGCAGTAATGCTTTTCCTCGAAAATAACAATGAAATACCGTTTATAAATTCTCAGAAACGCCACTAAGTTAAATAATATAGGTATATAATTAATAATTTAAATGCAATTCTGAAGATTGTTATTATTTATGTTGTCAAACACGACGTAATATTATTGAATTTAACATATTTTTGTGGGTTATAACATTCTAATGGCATAAAGACGTAGGCACGTATGTCCTGTTTATTGTCCATTTATTGTTATTTGTTAAACGACATTGAACTACATGTGATTTGTCAGTGAATAAATCTAAATGCCTGTTTATAGCATAACAATGAGTAATAACTGTAACCCAACCACTGATATCGTATCTCGTAGGTATTGATCATTATACTTTAATTTGTAAACTAATTAGATTATCTAAAGGGCAAGGACCAATAAGAGAATATTAGAGTCATAAATCTACAAAATACTCGGAGAAACAAATCTGAAAATATATGATTTGTGTTTATTCAAGTGAGATTCATTAAGATGTAAATAATATTAGCGTGACTCAATAAATGGTTGGAAGATTAGTACCAATTGAAGCAATCGCATGTTTGCTAAATGCCCTATAACGAGTACTTAGCATTGTTAGAACGTTTATCACCGAGTTATCTTACAAATATAACATTATTGTTCGGCTATCATAAATCTACACAATATTTGGAGAAACAAATCTGAAAATATCCGATTTGTGTTTATTCAAGTGAGATTCATTGAGATGTAAATAATATTAGCGTGAACTCAATAAATGGTTGGAAGATTAGTACCAATTGAAGCAGTCGCATGTTTGCTAATTGCCCTATAACGAGTACTTAGCATTGTTAGAACGTTTATCACCGAGTTATCTTAGAATTATTGTTCGGCAAATGGAAGCAGAGAAAGCCTGTTGAGATTTAAATAAAACGCTGACTGAGCGTTTAACAATTTGACGCAATTAACAGTCGGTCACGGATGCTCTTTTTAAAGATTTTTTATTCTATGTGTGGTTACAATATTTTTATTATAAGTATTCAAGTTATAAATTTAATAGACATCTTTCGATGCTACTATCGTGATACTACTATCGTGATTTGAAACACACAGGCCGAAGACGGGCAGCTGTGTCTTAGGTGCGACAAAGCCAGCCCTGCGGTCACCAACCCGCCTGCCCTGCGTGGTGACTATGGGCAACACACATGAGTTCACGCATTTTGGCGCGAACTTGTGGAGGCCTATGTCCAGCAGTGGACTGCAATAGGCTGGAATGACGATGATGACTACCGTGATATGCATAATTTATTAGTACACATAAATAAAACACATCAAAATTAACTAAACATTGATCTATTCATGCATTATGCAGTGTCCTAACAATATGCAAGCTACAATATCCTTCTGATAACAAAGGCAAATATTAAGCAATAAAGATGCAAATGACATAAATAAAGTGCACATTGAACACGTGAAGGCAGTGTGTGAAATTAGGTCATCTTCGACGGTGACTGCTACAAATACAGGTACCAACTAATGCGAGTATTGCGATAAGGTTAATTTATTGCATGTTACTAAGACTACTAGATTGAACTATACTCGATACAGCTTGTAAATGTACTGAAGTAAGGATAATAACACTTACAAACACAACTACAAAACAAACAACACAACACATTAACACAAACACACATTACACAATTACAAAATTTTAAATGTATTCAACTAGTGGTCTCAATCGTTCTGTGCACATTGTTTAATCTGTTTTCTAAAATGTATCCCATTCTAGTACCAGCCTGCTTTTAGAATTTTAAATTCTTTAGTCGCTTAACAAAAATTTCCGTATACCGGTAAAATTCGGTTTCGATTATTGGTTTCATTTTGTGTTCTAAGAAGCAAATTTCCATCTTGGAATCTTAAAGAGGTAAATGAAGTGGCAAATACTGTAAAAGGTGAAAAAAAAATTGAACTCATGATTTGACATTTAGCATCAGATCTTGCCTGTTTGAACTTGATAAGAGTGAATAAAACGCCTATTTCAGCATTCGACAAAATTTGTCTCTTTGTAAAACCTCACGAATCGCTTTGTTTAACAACATTATTTTGAAGCAATAAGTGCTTAAAAACAATTACTAATCTTGTAAGGATTGTTGTAATATATCTAGCGAAATATTTTTATATTCATTCTAGGTCACGGTAAACATGAGGCCTTTAAAAGACTAGGCAGCTGTTTCATTTAAACATTACCATACTTGTATGGGCAAAACATTAAAAAAATCTTTCATGGTTTCGAATATAAAATGAAATGTGCTTTGAGACCATTCCTTAATTATACAAATAATTGGTAACTATAGAAGAAAGTACATACAAAATACAATTTAAAAAAAAATATTATACGGAATGTACATGTAGATGTTCATATAATATATAGCTGACCTGGCGAACTTCGTACCGCCATATTTTTTTTAATTTTGCAATAAAAATATTGCGGTCATTAATCGAAATATAACATAACCTATACTTATTTTAAGTTGGACAAAGTTACATATCTGTGAATAATAACATCGTGACACGAGATTTATATATATATATATATATATATATATATATATAGAAGATTTAATTTCTTATTGAAAAACGCAGTCGAAATAAATATTTACAAGACTAAGCCTGTAGGCTAAATAAAATAAAAACCTAACATCGACTGTTAAGGATTACGTATACCTTTGTCCATTCTATTTTATGTTTACTAAAACTTTGATCTCTGCAAGAGATACAATTAAGAAATATTTAGTCGTTAGTGTATCTGAGTAAATAGGTACATTATATGTAGGTGCGTGTTTTGCAAAAACTACCTATTTAAGTTTAAGGTAAAATACGCAAAAATATTTAACGAAGTGTTTCAAATTGATTAATTTCAAACATATTCAGTCTGTATATACATAAGCTAGTTGCATTATTATCTTAGCAACAGTTGTTTATAGTTCTCTTGGCAACGGTTTAGAATAGGCTTTATCGCCAACGTGTGCGATTTTGATTACCGACACCTGGCTTGCAGATGTAGTGCCATAATATTAAACATTACAACGTTGCACTGATTGTAAACTGCATACTGTTAATAATAAACTTTTGACAGACTTGTACGTGATTATTTCATGTCACATATGTGGGTAAGAATATTAAATATAAAACTTGGTAGGAATATTTATTTTAAATAAAAAAGCGTAAAAAGATTCTACAGTTAGTATACTTTCTTAAGGATGATTCATATTAAAATGTTATAGAGGACGGAAAATTGTCTATTTTATCTTGAACGAACCTTGAAGTGACTCAACCAAAATAATGAAAGTTTCTTAAAAAACATATTTTTCATCATTCTCATTAATATTTAATATAAATACGTAAATTTTTCTTCGAATATATTATTAAATATAGAATTGTATAAGATAACTAGTTGACCCCGCAAACGTAGTTTTGCCATATATATTATTAACCACTTAACCCCCCCCCCCCATAACAAAATAGATGTTGGCTGATTCTCAGACCTACTCGATATGCACACAAAATTTCATAAAAATCGGTCAAGCCGTTTCAGAGGAGAAGAAATATTTAAAAATAAAACTTACAAAATAATTTTATTCACAAAGCCGGTCTTATCTCTAGGTAAGCGATTTCTTCCAGACAACCTTGCGGTAGAGGAGATATTAAAACAAAACAGAGTAGGTCATCAAAAAGGCAAAACAAAAATTAAAAACAAAGTGGATCCTATAAGTATGGTAACTAACATTGTGACACAAGAACTTTATAAAAGATAAAGAACTTACTACTATTTTTTTTGCGTTAGCGCTCAATTTGTTACATATTTTTATAATAAATAGCAAGCTGAGAAATAAATTTAACCCTAAAAATTCTAGAATTAATTTCATCTAAATGTTTTAACAGTTAAAGTAACAATTGCAAAGTTTTTATGCCTAGATCGTAAACGGAATTCAGTTTAGCGTAGCTAAAATATTTCTCATTTCTGACGAACTACAAGTAAATAAGGAAAAGTGATTATAACTATTTATTGATAAACTTTAAAGGTAAAGAGTGTTAATGAAAAACGTTAATGAAATCAACAACAAAAATATAAAATCTGTAAGCAAAAGCGCATGTGTCAACTTCTTAAATTAGAACTTAGAATATTACTCATTTGTAGCATAACAATATAATTAAGAAACTGTTTATATGTATATATGAGCAGAATTATAAAAAAACCGCGTGATAATCTTATTATAACCAAATGCAATGTCGATACTATTTCTTTGTTGTTACTTTATACGTCTCATCCATCATCATTACTTCAACCTATCGCAGTCCACTGCTGAACATAGGCCTCCACAAGTTCGCGCCAAAAATGGCGCGAACTCATTAAATTGAATATATATCTCATTAAATTTAAAAAATAAAGTTGTTTCTCTCCTTAAAAATAAACTTGTTTTGTAAGATTAATTTTACTGATTACTTCTTCGAATATGATTATAACGTAACAGTGTGAAAAAGTTCCCTTTACGTTAATATCATAATCTATACAAATAAATAAAATTGGAGTGTCTATTTGTAATATTAAAATAACCGTTTTTTACTAAATTCATATGTATGTATATAGAAGTTATATATACCAAAATAACACTTTTTATAATTTTGGTCTGTCTGTCTGTTTGTTTGTTCCGGCTAATCTCTGAAAAGGCGAGACCGATTTTGACGGGACTTTCACTGGCAGATAACTGATGTAAATAAGGAGTAACTTAGGCTTCTTTTATTTTACGTTTTTTTTTTTTTTTTTTTTTTTTTTATAACTGCGAACTGAACAATAACTATTTTGTTAAATCCACGCGGACGAAGTCGCGGGCACAGCTAGTAATATATAAAATGGCTTCCTTTATTTGCTTTATTTATTTTCTTTAATAAATATAACGGATTTCTATATTTTATTGGCAAATTGATAACACAATTTCAACTGGCAGTTACGAATCTACATTTATTTTAATTAATGTTTTATGTAACATTTTTTGGTCTGATCAAATTATAATTTTCAGTGATGAAACGGATAGCATTTTGGCCGGATACCGGATATTCGGTCAACCATGTGGCCGAATAGCCGAATATCCGGCCGCCGGATATCCGGCGGAACTTAGCTGTTTGGTGTATCGCACACACACTTGCCTTTTTTCCCGTGGGGGTCGTAAAAGGTGACCGAGGGATAAACCTGGCTCAAAATCATCAGGGTCCTGGAGAAGGAAAACTTCATTTGAAACCCGGAATCGGGTCTCCGACAAGCATTCGTGGCATAGCTTTAAAATGCGAAAGACTCCTGCAGCCGAACTGGCTCCACACGTATGGACTCGTCGTTTCTGTGGGCCTAGCCATTGAGGTCGAAAGGGTGGCGCAGAGCTTAGACAACTCTGCGTTTTCCTGAAGAGTGTCCTAGGCGACACAGTGTCTGTCTGACACTGTCTAAATCGTTTGCAATAGACGGACTAAGGCCAATGATAATGCTACTGAATTACTATCCGGTATCCGGCCGGATACTGAATTACTATCCGGTATCCGGCAGAATACTGAATTACTATCCGGATACCGGATAGTTACCGGATATCCGTTTCATCTCTAATAATTTTGCATAAAAATGTTAAATAAATTATAAAACATTGTGATTTAAAAATTATTTTTGTTTTCTTATAGAAAAATAAATTAATAATCTCAATTCTCAACATAATGAAACTTCTAAGAATGTTAGTAAAATAGTAGTTTTAAAATTTTTTTGTAGTTGATATTTGTAATCAATATTCAACATTTTTTATACATGCAATAGTTCAGTGACTCGTTTCGCTTCAATGATTTCCACCTTTTAACCTTAGTACACGCCTTCTAGTATTTGTGTGTACAATCAATTTACTCGTGACGTCTCAATTTGGGTAACTGTTATAATACCTACAGATGTCTGGTATAACAACAATGAACTCCAAATGACTCACTTTACCTCACATGCGAGATGATAGACCAGACAAACTGTTAGTTTTTCCTATCTCTAGGTTATTAGTTCATAGATTGCGGGCAAGTTTTGTGTATTAACACATTAGTACGTTTTAATGGAAAATTAGTAACTTAATACTACTCCTAATTAACTTATACTTTCTCTTTGCTTTAAAAAAAATTGACTTTCAAAGAATTTCAAATCTAAGAATACGTTATAAAATGCGTGCTGATTTATTATTTATGGTGTATTGTTGGTGTCAAGTTATGCTAAAATATTTAAATTCTACAAGGCAAGAAATTTAAAATGCGAATAAATAATAATGATTAAAAACTTACCAATTAAATTGTTAGCAGTTACAAGGATGCAAGATAGAAATAAAATAGCAGAAGTTATCCTGTAGTGCATCCTGAAAACCATGTTGTCGATGACGGCTTTGTCAATGAGGTAACGGACTTTCACGAAGCCGGCTACCGCGGAAGCCAATCCGAATACAGCCATCTTTGTTCAGTCTTCTCTGTCTGTAACAACAAAAATATAACTGAATTGTTTTATAAATCCAAAGTAAATCCCTTCGTCAATGTGTAAGGAAAGGATATAAATAAGTACAATAGTTACTAAAAGAAGTTGCTATAAATAAATTTATAACCAATAGCGTCTGTTGTCCGTACAAGATTTACTTAAACACTGAACAGTCATTTTATTGTCCTCATTTTAAAGTTCTATTAATAATTCAAATAAACGAAGAAAGAATACTGATCACTACAAAATTATCTTTACGTGTCACAATTTTATTAAAATGAAAGTTTGGAAGAATCCACATTGTGTTAAAATATTTATCGTAAATTCTGAATCCCGTTAAGTGATAATTATGAGTGGCATATTCGTATATCAACCATTCAAACGTTTCTCTCAATCATTGACCTGGCGTTTTTTAAAATTCTTGTCTACCCACGCTTACTATACGCGTACTACATAAATGTGTATGATTTTTTTTAATTCTTTTATCTTATTTTTCTCTAAAATTAAATTTGCTAAATTTGTGGTTCCATGTAGTCTTCGATATGAAATTGGCTTGAATGAATGGTAAGAATACACCACAAATGGTCGCCAACTATCATAAGTGGCAATTCATCACAAATGGATCCAACCTTGACGACTTCTTGATCTCGTTCCTACGCGGTGTCGTCTGTCTTAAGATACATTATTTAAAACGTAAGGGGAACAAAAATTAATAACTTTTGTCAGCGTCCTCTTCAATTGCCTTAAGAATGTAGGCGTCCCTCCGTTGTATTATACAATGCTGTATATAGTAATCTATCTTTATATAATCTGTAGTAGGATTCGGAGCTGTAATTTCACTTCCATTCCGTCAGTAATACGAGTATATTAATATTCTATCATAATCGAGTTTAGTTTGGATTGATATGGCCCTAGTTGCGGTAAGTCGAATGGTGCGCAAGCGCAGGGCCTGAGGCGGGTCGTCGACCGCTGCTCGCCTCCTGCGTTCTCAACCTCCCCTCTCTTCTCCCATTGCCTTACCGCCCTCGGTTCAGAGTAATGCATCGCGTAGAAGTGAATTTTATGCGGAAACCAGTTTACCAGTCCGGGTAGCGCCTGCCTTAATCTGTTTTGCACGTCGATCTTTACGATTGACTTATTTTTGTGAGCAAGAAGAAAATCAATATACTTAATATGGTCACATCATTGTCGATTTTTGAAATTGATAACTCATAGTAAATAACCATAAGAGCTTCCTCGTTATCTATCTAGTAAAGTAATAAAAAGATTAGCTTAGGAAATTGAGGTATCGATACATTACACTGATTCTTTTTATCGAGGAGTATATTATTACTTACATAATATACTCCTTGATTTATGGCATTACATACTATTACGATTGGTCGTGTTTGAATAAGTTCCATATAAAAGACGATTAGAACCTTATTTAGCAAAAACGAAGTTTTGCTTAACTTGTATTTCTTGTTATAAGAGTTCAATGAACATTTAATTTGAGATCATCAATAAATCTTATTCTTTTTTTTAATTATAGTTAAAAGCTGTGGGCACGCATTCGCTGTGATCTAAAGGTCGCTGAATATGTAACGTGTTTAAATCTGGGCGGAACGAGACAATAATTTAGAAAGCATCGTTTTACATATACAAAATGTAAACAAAAGAGTTCCATCGCGAGTGTAAGTTCAGGAAAACTATCATGGACGAGCGACGTGCTATACCGTGCGGTCTACATCTTGTTCGTATTTTTGATACATATGCACAGTAGCTTCGGTAGTATCGACAAACGCCTCGTATTTTTTGATAGCCGCTTGTATTTCTTAAATGTTACGCTACGTCAACGCCTTGGCTTTAACGTTGTTTAATAAGCAGACTCTTTAATAATAATTAAGGCAGACGCGGGCGTCAAAGGCAGTGATCCTCGCGTGGGAAAGAATCCCCATACAAATATTTTTTATTGTTTATGCTTTCAACAATTAATCAATCTTACGATTTCCCATATTTTTTATCGATCAAGCGATTACGTTAAAAATTCAGTGAATATATATTCGTAACAACGTGAAAGACATTAAAATGTAGGTGAATGGTGATTGTCATTGGTGTAATCTACGTGATCTCGCTACGCGTGTTCGCCGGACGATGACGTTTCATCCGATATAATTAACTTGAACATTGACTATTGCATCGTTCTACATTGTTTACCTCGTAGAAATTATGGGGAGATGCGTGATTAAAAAATCAGCCTACTCGCTTTTCTGATGGATGTTATTCGATACAAGAAATAATATCTGATTTTATACTTGCTGTTACAATGTATGTAATCTTTAAACAGACTGCAATAACATATTTTAGTTTATTTTGATCGACCAAGTTTCGGTTGACTAAGTAAGAAAGAAAAAAAATGTAGTTTTATAGTCGTAAATAGCGTATTCGTCGTTGAAAAGTTTAAAGTTTTAGTTATTTTTCAATGGAAATATTCATGCGCAAGATAAGCTTAGATAATATCGGTCATCGGATCCGCCGCCCTTCGCTAGTTCCCGACATAATATCAACCATACGGAAATGCGCTCCAAACCTACAGTGCGGTTGCACTAAAGGTTTAGATTTCATGTATCGTTTGAGAGTTGATAAATTACAATACTTAAGAGCCATTTCACAAAAATCGGTAACAATCCGCGAAATTGTAATATTTTGACGTCGTTAATCTCAGTGTTGGATGCAATAATGTAATTTATATTCTTGAAATATAATAGAGCAACCTTTATTGTAGTCCATAGTCAGATCAGAATTTTGATTTATATTATGTGTATAAAATTATTAACCTTTTCATCAGCCTCCTCCCTGGGTAAACGGTCCCAATGTATACTTTGAAGTCCTACTTTTCAATAACCTCTACGTTGAAACCATTTTAAAAAAATATCATAATATGTGGAATATAATTTTGTTGTCCACTATCATAGATTTTTATTCCATTTGTATCTCTATTAAACGATAAAAAAAATTTAAAGTTACGAATATTTTTCAAATAAGTACAATTTTAAAAGCGATATTTCTCTTAGAAAACTAAGAAATTTTAACGAACTATCTTCATCAAAGTAAACTTACATCATTAAGGAATACAAAAAAAATAATTAAAAGATGTAATTATTTTTAATACATTTTATATTAAATAATAAAAAGATAGTATATATTGCCACGCATCATGCCCGGTAAATCAGTCGAGCGCTAGCGCTCTTAGAGGTAAGGTCCACGCCAAATTCTGCGCAGCCGTCTCTTTCGCTCACACGCGCCAAGCGCCTGTTGTTATAGCGGATAAAACGCATTTGATACTTTCATAATAAAATATAAATAAAATAAACATATTACGAAAATGACTGTAAAATAATATAATGATAATTTCTGTAAACAAATGTATAATTTAATTTTCTTTTCTCACACTATCAATACAAATAGGCACTTCAATCTGTTTGTCTTGTTATTTGTTAATTAATATGTTTGTCGGTGTCGATGTCATTAAATGCTTTTTTATTCATATCGTAAATATTAGATTCATTCGTAAACTGAAAAAACTAAATCAATTTAAAAAAATTGTTTCATAAAATTGATTTTTTTAATTTTATTTTAAAATATTGACTGTTGTTATATAACATACTTGAAATTTTTAACAAATTAATTATGTAAAAAACATTTTATACCATAGTTATAATTTTTATTATAGATCAGAAAATGATCACGATGGTCTTTTGGTTGTCACACTATACGTACTA
Organism: Melitaea cinxia; assembly: GCF_905220565.1. NCBI lineage: Eukaryota > Metazoa > Arthropoda > Insecta > Lepidoptera > Nymphalidae > Melitaea > Melitaea cinxia. Next base: position 5,336,263 of record NC_059399.1, read on the forward strand.
GCACAAAGATCGCGCGGCTCGTACGACTCGCGCGATGCGACCAAATTTACCTAAACTTGCAGAGCGTAAAATTGTGAAATGGCTCTTAAGGGTGGTTTCGATTGAAGCAGAGACGAGAGGATATTAGCGGTACAGAGGTTAGAAAAAACCAAGTAATTTCATTAAAGTAATTAAGAAAAGAGATCAGTTTTTTCCTTTTAACAAAATTTGATGTGGATCTTCTTATTTGTTCGTTATTTCTTCCTTATTGCATTTTAGCTCCATTCGATAGACACGCAGCCTTATGTGACGATGAAATTTATAATAGACAGAGTTTTATTACAATAGTAAGATTATATATATATATATATATATATATATATATATATATATATATATATATATATATATATTTAGACGTTTATTTAGACGTTATTATAATTAGCTACATAACATGCATGCATAACATGTATTAATTACAAAAGAGATAACTAAGTAAAGTTATAAAAAAGTAATCGATCCTTTATTGAATTTATTTATGTAATAAAGAATGCCTTCAATTATTTTATTGTAATAGAAATTAAAAATGTTTAAAACCCCTTCTTGAATGTACCAATTAATGGGCAAACCTACAAGAAATTGCTTATTTTAAATAAAGAAGTATTTGTCACAGATATATGGCCTCCTTATACAACTATAAATGTTATTATACTGACGGCTCATAACGATATTACAGATACTCCGTTATCAGAAAGGTCAAAGTTGTAAAGTTAATCAATCGCGAATATGACACACAACTCGCGTATAAAGAAACTTGTTCGACTAATTGTTATTGCATGTGCGGAATACACAATGTTACGTCTTAATAATGTGGATTGTTATGCGTCCACGACTCCTTATACAAAACAAAGAGACTTGCCAAAAATATAGAAATGGTACGAGGTATGAGACGTTATACAATTTTAAACTTTCTAGCGAAAATGTAAATCACTAACTTCGCTATTAATTTACGTGTTAATCATCAAATGATAGATCAGCCAAAGTCACCAATCACGATGTATTTATTAGATGCTTATTTTCGTTATGTTCCCACTTCCCAGTCACTAGATTCCAATTTTTTAGGCCGTTGATTTGTATAAAACACATGTTCACAACATGTTGTTTTGCATGTTTTAGTTTATAATCATGAAACCGTTTCGTCATTGTAACTTTGCTTGTTTAGCTGTGACATAATTAATCAAGAATATAATTATGTAATATACAATTTGCTGCATGTAGTTTTTATTTATTTCAATGTTCATGATCATGATCATGATTTACGATAAATAAAAAAATCTATTATCTTTAATATTTTGTATTTAATGTTGAATATTATCTCGTTTAGTAAAGATCATATTCAAATACTTAAAGATAATGCGGGATAGAGGTTATCGCGTGTTCGGGATCACTATGCAGGTGGCGAGCATACTCCGTGACAAGAATCCACTGTTTGTGACCTGTTAAAGATATGCTCGTTGCCTGTGCGATGAACAGCACTGTATCTATTACATTTCGTGTTTAATTCGACATCGAAATTTCTAACTGTTCTACTTGACGATCCCCTTAAATTTACTTTCTTTTTAAATTATATGCATTCAAATATAAAACTTAAAATTTAGTTTACGATACAGATACAGATAAGCTTAACGTTCTTATCATTCGTTTCTTATACTAGATTTAAGTTAGCAAATAAAGGTAAAATGAGTAACGGAAAAATCAAACTGAATTCATGGTATCGATGACTAAAAATACTATTTATTCTTTCCGTAATGGCTATTTTGATTTTTACAACATTCAAGCAGCTGAATCAACCCTAATAGTATAAAATTTTACCATAGGAATCGTCTTCTCAAAATCACGGCATTATTGTCTAGTCGCGTCGAGTGCATTGTAATGTTATTTAAATACGTTTCGGGAATTCAAAGCTTTTTTACTTGAATTGAATTTTAAATAGATGTATAACCTGAATAAAAAATAACATATACATGTACAAACAATATTACTGTTACAGAAAATATAATATGCTTCTATATAAGATATTCCTATTGCTATGAAAATAATATATTCCTATTTCTTAAGGATTTCATAAGGTTTAGTTAGACATACTTTTTGTGATAATAATTTAGCCACTTACCTATATTATTGATATATTTGTACTATTTAAAAAGAGGATCGTAACTCAAAATATTTTTAGACACTTAAAAAAATACGCAGCAATAGCTAAGTGATTAGTATTAAGAAGTTAATTATTTCAGGGTTTTTACATCTCACCTAAATAAACTCGTAGCTTTATCATTTCAGCTCATCTGTTAAGGTAATTAATGAATTATAATAAGAATTAAATAAGTCAAATACCTAATCAATCAAATAGTTATGTGGAGTAAGAACATTTTTGTTATCATATTAACGTTAATGATTAATTAATTCAGAAGTAATCGCCTGACTGTTAATTTATATATTTTGATTTATACGACTATTAGAATGTAAATATATGTGATTGTGTTACTTTAAGGGCGGCTTGCAGCGTGTGTTAAATCTAGATTTAAAACTCGATTTTGCCTTAAATCAGATTGAATGTCTTGCACGTCATCGATTTAGCTTAAATCTCGATTCAAATAAACGTCAAAGTTAAATCGGCACCAGAGTCGGTTTAGCGTAATTAAATCTCGATTTTGTTAACCATCATTTGCGAATACCTACGCGACGTTATTGTTTATTTGTTTGTTTCTTTCTGTTGTCTTATGAAAATGGATTTTCCTTTGGACCATGAGTACGATTTGTTATCAGATGATGATGAAGAAATCCTGCAGTATTTGGAAACGCCGTTTTTCTTTCGAAGAGTCTTTGAGTGTTTTTTTATTTTCTATGACAGGATATTTTTCAACAAGTATCAAAAGATGCATTATTTCATCGTTAGTAAAATTAGGCGCCCTGGATTTTTTCATTCTAATGTTGCAAACGGAAAATCAGAAAACTCGAAAAACACAAAATCAACTATAACAAAAACACAACACGAAACAAAACTGCTTGACTTAAAATATGCGCGGAAACATAACCTATGAATATAACAAATTAACAAATTGTTCAGTTCACTTCTTTGCTTAAATGGCTTTTAGTTGTATTATAACAAATTGTTATAAAAATTATATTATAACAAATTGACACCTACTATTACAATGTACTCTGTGATTGACACTGATAAATATACGTTTCTGTGTACGCGATATTGCTTTGGTGTACATTATTGTATCTAAAACGGAACGTAAAGAACGAACGGCGACTGAAAGATACGCAAAATCTCGATTTAGTTAAACTGGACATAATTTTATTATGAGCAACGCAACTTCGATGAGACTTAAGTTAAATCGAGTTTAGGGTAAAATCTAGTTTTAATAAAATCGAGATTTTTGTAATTTTGCTGCAAGTGGCCCTAAATATGGTTAAACAACCAAATACTAATAATAATAACTACGGGATTTGTTGTATTCATAAAATTCGCACTAAAGGGTACAGGGTCCCTACCCCTTGTTCAGGTAAATGAGTGCTTAGTCGCTACCTGTGGGAAATTTAACATCTCTCAATGGGTTTAATTCAAAACCCACTCACTACGTCATCTTCATCTGTCATGTTTAACGACCGCCCTCTAAAGAAAGCAGAGCAAATAAATCCCCGAGGGCTGTGCGAGAGGCTTTTGTTCCTGCACAAGCTCATATGTATGCCGTCAAACTGCATTCCTCCGTTGTCGATAGGAGCTAAGCGTGTCTCAATACACTCCGAGCTTTTGTAACATAGCTTACCTTTTCAAAAGTAACTGTTATTTTACCCGCCGAGATTTTGTAAAACGCGCACGTATCTTTTTCTCACAGCACAACAAACACAAACGCGCGGACGATTGCACGTAGTCACGTCAGTTTTACGTCATATTATTCGGGATACCTAAGTTAGTAAAGTCAATCTATTGGTGTAAAACTTGTGGCAATAACGGCCGCCACACCGCACACCAGCTGCACATGGGTTGTGAACGCGAACTGGAAAGCGCACTCGACTCAATCGGCTCGAGCGTCGACTAGCGCGTGTATCACTACCGACCGGCAGCGTGTGCGCACGACTGCCTATCTCTTTCCCTCTTCCGTTCGATCCAATATTCAGATTTTCTGTCCCTCTCCCGCCAAATTTGAGTAAATGCACAGTAGTCAGTGTCGAGAATCCACCGGGGAACGAGTTCTGTCCCATCGCGACTTCTTGCGTTTTCTCCGTGGCGGATGCTTCAAAGTTTTGTACGCCAATTTAAAGCGGTTATGAACATGATTATTGATTGTAACGGGTAAAAATTGCTCGCGGCTTTTAATTAAATATATTGGTAACTCTTATTATTATGTAAAATTGGAGTATTAGTTCTACTCTTCTTTGTTTACATTGTTCTTAAAATAATTCTTTGTTAAAACATACGAATGTAACAAATTCAAGTACGAATTTATTTTTGCGAATATTAATATTAATTAATGTGTAAAAAAAATTAACAGTTCTTTTTTATTATAAATTTATGATAGCAGTTTTAACGAAATAGGATTTAAAAAAATTGTACACAATCGTGTGATACTGAATGGCAAATTGATACACCCATATTTTAACGCAGTGATTGAGCATTTTCGCATCGAATAGCTTGACGGCAAGCAATTATTCTTAATTAAAGTAGATGTAATGTTTGTATAAAAACAATTTATCATTATTAATCATTAACGTAGAATTCATTAAATTGTATGAATGTAAAATTCATACTTGCCTCGCACCAATACGGGTCATCGCAATTAATAATAATCTAAAGAGGTCTCGTCTGGAGTCGTGGTCAGCTGCTCTGTCATTGGATAGGCATTTGGACCGTTCTACCTGTGCTCCGGTCGCTCCTTTTTTTTTTTTTCAAGTAAATTACGTGGCTTACATGACTCAAGATTTTAACATATGAAAACCAAGAGAGTAATTCTGCGTTTCATTAAAAGTATAATGTCATAAACAATTGAAAAATAACATACAAATAAAACCCACAATTTCTCTCGAGTTGACTTTAAATAAATCCACTATTCTAAAGTTTTCTATTGCACAAGTTACCTATATGACATTAGGACCAGCAGAAATTTATAATGGTTGTGACCATCACCCAATACTATAAATTTTATGGATTTCAGTCTTATTTGTTCCATTCTCTCCTTTTTATAAAATCTTCACTTGTTAAAACGTTTTCTGTATGGTTTTGTTTTCTTCGTTTTTTAATATACAGTTTTAGACATAAGTTTTTTTTACTATATTGTTTTTCTTTTTTTTTGTTTTGATACCAGTGAACCTCTTCTTGTAGAAATTGTAAGAATCTTTATAACAAAAGTAGTTTTAGTTTTTACTACTATTTCTATACTTCAAGACAAAACTACAAAACATGATATAATATAATCCAATAAAGAAAGATTTTTGACACTAGACGACCGACATGCACATAGGTAATCAATATAAGTACGTATATTATAGATAGGAAAATATTAGCCAACGTTTAAACTCTTTAAAAGTTCAATGAGCTAAAAACGCTACCAAAACTTGATTTACCAGTTCTGAGACTGTCATGCGAGCTATCTAGACGTCTGTCTGTACGAAATACGTATGAGAGCGATGTGATGCAAAGATTGCGGATATGTACGGAACCTCTATTTATTATTCACTTAACGTTGAAGACTGATGTCAAATAGATTATAAAATGTAGTAAAGCATGGGAAACGATGTTTGATATTATCTCGATTTGTATAAAGGTTTTTATTGGGTAATTATAAGTAATTGTAGTGTATGTGTTCAGAATCAGAGATTTTTTTTTAATATTATAATCAGAACCATTGAACAAATTCGTAATTTAAAGTAAATTTGAATTAAAAGTACATACTAATAAGTAAGAACGTCATTAAGAATTTAACATCAATCGTCACCTAGAAGTAAAAGGCTTATTAAAATATCTCTAAAAGCCCTAAGCGAATGTGACTAAAGTTAAATTAACTTAATTATTGTTTTAGTAAATTTAGTTAGTATCTATACTTATATTATAAATCTTAAGTTTTTTTGTTTGTTTGAACGCGCTTATCTCAGGAGTTCTATGGATTTGAATGGAAAATTATTTTTGTGTTGGATAGTTTGTTTCGAGAAAGGGTATAGTCACATCATGTGTACGTATATTATGATGATCCTCATGCAAATATTATGTTCTTGGTTTCTAAGTTTTCCTTAAAGATTTTTCTGCTAAGTATAGACAGAACTGTAATAATGTTGGTAAGTGATAAGTTTTAAAGTACAATATGACTCGACCAATTTTAAAAAGAGTTACAAATACTGGTACAGCAATCATGAATCAGTCCTGCTCTGATATCGGACAGAACCTACTACATGTTCGTTTGGTACTATTATTGCCTCACTTGTGTTTGGTGTCACGTGGCGCTTATTACTTTCACTTAAATCAATCACGACTATTCAATTTATTGTTATATAATGGGCCTTACGTTATTACAAATTAACTAGTTGCAACAATTCATTGAAGTCATTATATTGTAATAAAGAAGTACAATTAGACCATTTTGTGATTAATAATTGAAGACTATTTTTCCTTATAAAGATTCGTATTACAAATAGAAATATTAAACCAAATAGTTTTTTTTCGTTTGCCTGCAAACACAATTATAATAAATTATTTTACTTATACATTAGAACAATGTAAAATAGATCCTGTATTCAGGAGAAGCCTCATGTCGACGTCAATCAGTAACATTCGAATAACTGGTTTGGCGACCTTTATGCACTACGTCAAACGAAAGATTTCTTGTACATCTGCTCGATATGAGAATACATTACTATCGTCACGATTAAACAAAAATTAGTATGTATTTATTAAGATACATTAAATGTTACTAATATTATGGCAAAGAATTGCCATGTCATACCATTTGTGCGTTTTGTTTACGTGACAAAATAATTGAATATGATGAATCAGTTGCAAATTTACGTTATTTTACCTAATTGGGTTTTGTCTGCAAAATATGTTTATACTTCTGCTTTTATATATGTGACCTATACTCAAAAAGTAGATGACATTGATAGCATACATGACACATATCTTCATACATTGTATATTATAATTTCCTGAATTTGTAATTATTTTTAAGTTAATGATTTTGTAGATACAACATTAGCCTTAATTAGAAAATAGAACAAAACTGTTGCTGCAATAATTACAAAATAATTGGTTTATTAAAACTTTACCCGCAAAAGAACTTTGAACGTTGCGAAACTTCAACCGAGCATTCAAGTTTCGCGTTATAAAGCTTACTTTACATAACTTTTACAAGTTTTTGTTTCGACGAACGTAAAAAATACTGTTGTACATTCAAATTTGCTTAACGACTCGAAACGATCTCGCTTACATTATAAATTCCTGTTTAAAGTTGCATCATATTTAATGTCCTGGCATGTTACTGTGTGACTTGAATTCTTATTGAAGTGATTAACTTATTATATTAGTCAATAAAAGTCGCCTTTTTCAATAATATCAATAGACTGAAATATTTTTGATGAGATAAACATAATTGTTGATGATTGAGGATGATGAAATCTTAATTTATAGTTGAACTTATCTTTTATTAGATTTAAAAAATATATTTGTAAAATTAATATTGCTTGTCCTATGCTTATTGAAAGACAATATTTAAAATAGGTATTAAGTTCTTAGAACCACTTTGGTGATTCACAATAACATATTCAATACAGGTCCGTTTTTTACTCGGAATTATGTTTTGCAAGAAGCTTTGAAGCGATCGGCTAAGTGAGAGGCGAGCTCATATAGAAAGGGTTCCATACAACCGAAGAATTATAGAAAACTTAATATTTTACAAGCCTAAATAACTGTAAATTATTTTTTATTTATTTTCATGTCATAATTTTAACGCCATACCATTTATACTTCTGCCACGCTATTGATACTTTTATCATTATAAAACAATTCTAGACAAATTTTAAGTAATTATCAATTATTGTTAAGTGAAATACACGTAATTTTCGATACCATTCTTCAGTACAGAACCAGACAGTGTTCCCATTCAAGTTCTTGACACAGGATAATGAAAATATATTATTTCGCGTCGTAATGTATTTTGCTGAATTTGTGGTTTTCAAACGATTGCAAGTTCGAAATGGGAATTTTTCTTACGTGTCGACTACGTGCGTAATAACATGTTTCAGTCAATGAGGCCTATCAATCGATTACATAATTACGGTCTGTTACATCACTATACTTAACTAATGCATATAATTAACGGATGAGTTCTGACATTTGATTCTCTCGCGGTTACGTTATTTGATTAAGTGCGATTTAATTTCATTAACGGTTTTATTTACTTGTTGCAGAAAACTTGGACTCGAACTTGTGCCGCGTCGTGGCGCTGAAGCCGTTGACCCGGAGGATATAAGTTTAGTGGAGTTATACAGAGTACATGCGGAGAGCGCTGAGCGTGCTGCAGCAGTAAGAACTTGATATGTTCATTTGAATGTTTTACTTGTAAAATTATATGAATTAACAGAAAATATATTCTAGTAATCAATTACCGTATACTGTTACGTTAACAAATTAGTAAATAGCCTCACGAATTCTAGAAAAAATAGTTTATCATTTGGTTTTAAGATTGTTGAGAAGAATGTTTTTTCGAAAAGTTGCTTTTTTCGTCAGAAAGGCAGTATCAAAAACCACACGACATTACGTCACAATGTAACGGTATATGTGTAAACTTTTTCTGAGAAAATGACTTAATGGCTATAAGCATTCGTGAACATTATATACGATGCAGTACGAGTATGTTGACCTGTTACAAGAGTATTTATAAGGAAACTCGATCTAAAATATCTAATATTTTTTAGATAAATTTGAGAGCTGGCTGTGATATTTCTTTGAACAAGTTTTATATAAGTGCTAGACTTAAAAACTTGTAACTTTCCTTCACCTTCTACACCTATGTACATGAATAAAATGATAGGGGTTCGCCGCTGTGCCTGCATCACGGAAAACATTACTGACTAGATTTCAATTACATCTTCTAGTTATATTTCATAGTTAGCCAAAACATATGATGTAATATAAGTTGTTAAAGATTTAACTAAGAAGAAGAACTAACTAACTAAGACGTCGATTTTAAAACACTACGCGTTTTTTATTATAGCTGTATTTTAAATTAAAATAATGTTAAAAATTTACTATTAATTATTATCATTTTATTTTAATTTAGCACTTCAAAAAATTACAAAAACGCTTGTTAATTGATATTCTACATCTATCTACATAATATAGATATACCTAGTAGGATTTTTTTTACAATATTCATTCTTAAAGTTTTGCATTCCTCCTTTTTGAAGTCGGTTAAAAAGATACCTATTTGTTCTTAAATAATACAAGAATATGTGCTATGAGCTCTTCGCGTGGGACTCCCATATTCCTCCAACTTTCATGCTTTTTTATCCTATATCCTTAATACTTATTTTAAATATAATTTAAACAAAATTTAGCGATCTAGGATTGCTTTGATAGATTAAAACTGCTACTAGATTTTCTCATGAGTTTACGCCATTTTTGGCGTGAACTTGTGGAGGTCTATGTCTAGCAGTTGACTGTGATAGGCTGAAATGATGACTAGATTTTCTATACGAGTTTTTTTTAAGATGACGACATGTCAAACATGTTTGCCTCAATCTGCCCGTGTAAAACAAAGCGGTCAGCGAGCTACGAGCATTTAAAGTTTAGTTAATAAAAAATAGTAAAGTCAATTAAACTACACTTAATCAATGTATAAACACATGACAAATTAGTAAAACAAATTGTTCTGCAAAATTATGTGTATAATTTGTTGCCATAAGAATATTTAAATGTTATGGGCATTACATAGGTACATTGTTTTCTTCTTTGAAGAAGCTTAATATGATTTCGATAAAATACTTTAATTGACTAGTTTTAGGAAAAAGGTTATGGACCACTTTTTGTTATAATGGCTGTTATTGTACTATTTGAGTACGGGTAAATTTATAGTGGGTATTGTAGGGAGTTGTTTTTAAGTAGTTTTGAGTTGATACCACCGTCTAGGTAATTCGCTATACCTAGCAGATGTTTATACATTGTTATATAACTACATAAATTAAAAATATTTTGTTATTTTAATTTTAGGAAAAATATAAAAATGAATTTCGCATAGTCATTTAGTGTAGCCAATAGTGTGATGAAACCCAAATTGTATTTTGACAATTAAGAAATGTGAACATAAATAAATAACTTCATTAAATACAAAGGCAATATATTCTAGTAATGACTGATAATGATATTGAAAGAAGATGAAACAATAAACAGATATTATAGTGAATATTATAGTTACAAACTTACTAATGTTATTTTACTGTCCTTATACTTTAGAAAAATATATAAATTATTTAGTTAAAAATCAATATCTATTAAAAAAGTCAGACACTTTTCATTGTAATTGAATCACAGTCTCATTTCATATCTAAACCGTCTTTGTGTGAGTAATTGACAATATCCTTTTTCATCGATGTGGCAAATCTCGCGTGTATGCAGCATAACACCTTTTATGGATCTCTGTCTACATGCATGAGACAAAATCGATCATATTTCTTGATATTCAACTAAACAAACTTCTTATTTAGGTATTGTAAATATTTTAAAGAAAATTTTGGAAATATATATGAAATGCACAGACTTGAAGTCTGTGAGGAAATTAAACGAAAAAAAAAAATACTTTCTAACTTACTAAAATTCAGAATAATAAAACTACATTAAGACGAAGCTTCTTGGATTTTTTTAAATATAAATTTACACATTTAAAATCAAAATAACTGTTTTCTAATAGGCTTCAAAAGCAAAATCGAATCGTCATTTCACAACTTTAAATCTGCAGAGAAGAATCACAAAAACTCCACTGTTTCTTCTTTTAAAATAATATATAAACTGTGTTTTAGTACAAAATTAGTAACATCTTGCATAAAACTGAACATTTAACTGAGGTAGGGCACAGCAGGAATTTCCTGCTCAAAATCTGGAGCAGCCCGACTGGGGTAGTACCTCGACCTTACAGAAGATCACAGCAAAATAATACTGTTTTCAACCAGTATTGTGTTCCTGTTGGTGAGTAAGGTGACCAGAGCTCCTGGGGGGTTGGGGATTGGGTCGGCAACGCGCTTGCGATGCCTCTGGTGTTGCAGGCGTCTATAAGCTACGGTAATCGCTTACCATCAGGTGAGTCGTACGCTTGTTTGCCGACCTAGTGACATAAAAAAAAAAATAAAATAATAAAATCCAGCAACACAAGCTCACACATCTTTACCATCTATGTAATCCTGCACCGAATAATAAGCTATTTCTATTACAAAAACTAATCTACCTAAACTTTAAATAAGTAACTGATTTTACGTATTTACAGTGGCGTGGTACGTTACGTCGCGCCGGTGGGTCAGGGAGCAGCTTTAATTCTGGGACACTTACCAACAACTCAAATGTATGCTCAACTCCAGTTCAATCCCACTATCTGATGTGTAGTATGCGAGACTTTGGTCATACTGCTGGTGGCGATGAAGCAGAATTATTGTTATGGCTCCATGATGCAAGGAGAGCACAGCCCTTGTCCGAAAGGTTTAGGGTCCGTATCGCCAGAGATGGGTTTTCCAATTATGTTGATAGGCTCCACGCGAATAGTACGCTTTTTGCGGTAAGTATTTTGTAACAATTTAGTGTAAGTATTTAATTGTAATACTAGTGGTCGCCTAGTGGCCGAAATTCGACCATAATTAATTGAAATTATAAGTTTGAACATTATTAAGGTTTTAATGAATTTATTATGGTTATGTTTGACTTTCAGTAAAGACAAACAATATTAATCTATAATGTACTCTCAATTTGACGTCGTTAGCAATAAACAAATGAGTATATGTACGTATATGTGTGTGCGTGTGTGTCAAATACATGGTAGTGTGTTTAATGTTTTTTTTTATTAATTTCATGTTTCTTCTATGCATAATTTAAAAAATATTTCTTCTCTATCGAAATTTCATACTCCTCCGTCTGCGCAATTTCCGTAAAAAAGGTTATACAAAGTTTTTGTATATAGATTAGAGAATTTCATGATAATTATGAGGTTTATAATAATAATATCAGATAAGTAATTTGAGTAATAATTGAAGGAAACTTATGTAGGCCACTAAGACTGAGTATTTTTAATTGGAATTAGTTTAATAATAAATTTATATCCTTATTCTTGTCTATGAGATTTCCCAACAAATATAAACAATACATTTTATATAATAATGAATACAAAAACCTGGCACTGTTTTATATTCTATTAAATTAAAGGTTGTATTTAAACATCGTGTAATTTACAGCGAATAGCTATAATGCCTTGCAACATAATAATAAGGAATCTTACTTTCCTAACGGATTGCTTCTGAGGACGAATATTTTACAATATAATTATCTTGATGATTATTGTTTTGGCATAAAATAACCATAGTAATAATTTTGCTTCTAAATAAATAGGCAAGTTAGAAGATTCTTTAATATCAAATAACTATGTAATGACTTGAAGTTATTTCTTAGTTCGTCAATTTACTCATGAGAATCAAAACTTAATTTTTATTTTGATAGTTTTTAGGAATTTGAGTATTCGTTAAAAGTTCTTGTGCTTAATTCCATGTCAGAAAAAAAGAGAATCAGGTATAGATTTTTTGTGTCATCTATGCATCTTTTGTATTTGAATAATAGCATCTTAGTGAAATTCTACGTCACAAAAAGTGTCAATTGTCTTTTAAACCACATTTTTGTACCATCTATAGTTTCGAACGACCGTGCATCAATGCACAAATTATACACAATAATGTTTAGAATACGGTTATAAATCGTTAAAAATGACGAAAATAATATATCTTTAATTTATCTATTTCTATTCAAGTAAATATAACCTATTAACCAGAATATTTAATATTGACCTCATCGTATATCATTACTGTTTGTTGATAAACTCTTGTACAAAATATATGCTTGGTATGAATGCAATCAACATTACAACTACTAGGTCATATAACCAAATCTTTATTTTTGTAATCACTTTATGTGATTAGTACTTAGAGCTATATTCATATCCAGCATGCACTGTAAGAAACGCAACAATATTTTTTAAATATTACTTTATAATTGTATATTTCAGGATCTGTCCAGTACAGACTTATCACGCGAACTATGGCTTGTTGCTTGGGTGATACGTGTTGGACGATGGTCTGGAGCGGGGGGTAATGGGACAGGAGAGAGAAGAGGCCCTGTTGCTAGAAGGCCCCTTGGAGCTGGAGTGTTACCACTGTCAGAATTCCTAAGGCAGCCAGAACCCCAGACACTTGAAAAAGAGTACACGTTCAAGGTAAATATATAATACTAGACTTAGGTAAATGTGTTATTAACAAAGTAGTATAATTGTCACGGGACAGAAGATAGATAAATGGATGAGACGAGATTCTGGTTTTGAATATATTTTTGTATGCTTTTCTTTAAGCTACTAATGTATTTTCTTCTAGGTGTATCAATGTGAAGAGAAGGATTTCCACCAGTTACATGACATGCTTATACGAAAGCAGACAAATAAGTGCAATATTTTACCTGGTCAACCTAATTATGGTAAGACTTTTACATTGGCACTTCTTTTTTACGAAGATTAGATCCATCCCTATGTTTAGTACTGATTTTACTGTTTAGCAGCAAGTATTCCCAGTATCAATTCCAACCTCTTAACTTTACCTAACGCAGTTTAGGTCCTACGCGCTTAGTTTGCATTTTTAGCAGATTCCAAGCTGAAGCTGCTCTAGCAAAATTTAGAACTTTTCTCTAATTTTTTTCTAAAAGCTATAATTTATTTCCGCAACTCGCGACGTTGCAGATAATCTATAGGTCACCGTAACCACTTAACATCAAGAGATCCTATATATCCTCGGTTGCCCCCTCCTTTTTATAAAAAAGAAAGAAAAAAGAAAGAATTAATTCTCTACGAAATTACATTGAACCCGTGATAATCCGACTAATGTTTGGCAGGGCAAAGTCAGATTATAGAGAACTGTCAAAACTCTCTATAGTCCCGTATTTTTTAAGTCAACAAAAAACGTTCAAAGTTCAGAGAACCTATTTAAATATTACAAAATAATAATAGTAAAAAAGAATAAAAAATAATTAATGCTCCTTGACCCTTACGTGTCTACAGTCAATTCAACTCAAAAAAAAAAAAAATACATGTCGAACACAATAATGGTGGCGCGTACAAGTAATGACTTTTTATGTACAATCCACAGTCAACAGGATAGGCTTGTCGGATTACCAGGGGGCGGCGGATTAAACAGGATTACTGCTAGTCCATTGTATATAATGTTCAGAATATTAAAATTTCTTGTATTGTTATAAATTTGTTTTTTTTTTAGGTATAGTAGTAGCTCTAAGGCTAATAACTAACACTGGCAGCATATCAGAAGCAGTTACATCTGGGGCAACAGTGACAGCTAAACGGGGATTCCCTGACGTGATAATGCCGGGTGATGTGCGCAATGACTTGTACCTAACATTGGAGAGAGCTGAGTTCGAACGTGGTGGTAAAAGTACGGCAAAGAATGTCCTGGCTACTGTTAGTGTATACGATGTTACTGGACAAGTTATAAATGTGAGTAGTGGCAGTTTTTTTTTTCTGTTATTAGGTTTAAAAATCTTATTTTGTTTTAATGGTACTGTTTAAACTTTGAGAATAGGACGTAATTACATAAACAATCAATCTGCTGCTTAAGATGTCGTGATTATCATAGCAAACCAATTGTACTAGCCAAGTAGAATACCAAAGCTATTAATGGTCATCGTTGACTGTACAATAATTACCAAATAAATGTATGTGTGTATAAATTATTATGTATTTATTTATATATTGTATAATTATGTATTTATATTATATTTTTATTATCTATATGTTTAGATTGTACACGCTAATTTTGCGACTGTTTTATAAGTTTCCTGTAGCAGGACTACTGGAAGAGATTCCATCATGGGATAAGTAGTGCCTTTGTACCAGCATTGTTTATAAGAGCTATTTCCTTTTGCTTTCCTAGTGTACATTAATTGTTAAATAAATAAATAAATAAATTAGCAATTGATTGTCGTAAAAGACACGAATCGAGTGTACGAACCGTGGCCGTCCCCAGGAGTGCGTGTGGGGCGCGAGCGGCGCGGGCGCGACGTCGTACGAGTCGCTGGTGCTGTACCACAACAACGCGCCCGCCTGGGCCGAGCAGCTGCGCCTCACCGTGCCGCTCGACACCTTCACGCACGCGCACGTGCGCATCGAGTTCCGCCACTGCTCCAGTGAGTGCCGCGCGCCACCGCCATCTAGCTCATCCTCCGACCCTCCCCGGAAGCTCTGGCCGCTTTCCTCACGACAGGAACACAACGCTATACAAGAGCAGTAGCTGTGGTCTTCTGTAAGGTCACCTTAGGATCGGAATCCGGAGCAGCCCGTTTGGGGAAGTACACCTTACGTGTTGGGGATCTTCTGTAAGTAAGGCTGCTCCGGATTTTGAGCGGGATATATGCTACCTATGCAGGCCTTAACAAGCCTCGAAAATTGATATAACATATTATTCCTAAGAAGTGGAACTTAATCCGCAATTGATATAATATATTCCCAAGAAGTGGAATTTAATCCGCTAAGCAAGTCAATTTTTTTTTTATAGTGGAAATATATTTCAGAATTTTCGAGACGTGCAGGTTATATTAGAATATTTTCTCGTGTCTAGCAATGAGACATTTTTACAGATTGTTAAAGTATAGAAGATACAGTATCCTATTTTAAAGTTATTACTCCCCTAATATCCACCTGTAACATTATTACAGCGCGTGATAAAAACGAACGCAAGCTGTTCGGGTTCTCATTCGCTCGTTTAATGGAGGCGAGCGGCGCCACCTTACGAGACGGAGCGCACGATCTTTACGTATACAAGTGCGACGACCCTTCCAAGTAAGTGATATTTTTTAACAAACGCTTCATGATATACTTGAAAAGAGAAAGTGGTTTCAATTTCTAGTGTTCTAAATTTACATTCGCTGCGGTCTGATTGCTACAAACATTTCGATTCCGGAAGTAGGTTAAATAATTCTCGGTCATTACCACAGTCTTTCACCAGTTTTATCAGTCCTTGTGAAATCAATTGAATTGAATATTTCAATCTTATGTAATAATAAATAAGCTAATGTCGCTCAACCCAGAAGAGTAAGATAGAGCTTAAAATATGAAGTTAAGAGGCCGAAATGTTAAAGAAATTTTGTTACTTATTTGCTTGTGACAATCAGATATTATATGTAATACCTGCTTTTGGTCTATTTAGACATTTTTTTTTATATCACTAGGTCGGCAAACAAGCGTACGGCTCACCTGATGGTAAGAGATTACCTTCTGTAAGGTCAAGGTTACTACCCCAGTCGGGCTGCTCCATATTTTGAGCAGGAAATTCCTGCTGTGCCCTACCTCAGTTTTATGGAATGGTTTTCGGTCGAAAATGATTTGTTATTAAAAATATAGTACAGATACAAGCCAGTTTATATTTAGCTTTCCTCTTTAAAGAAAATTGTTTCTACTGCGGTAATATCCTACTTAAAAAATTTCCAACTTCTGTATTAAAAGATGTCTATAAGAAGTGTTGATTCTCTACAAATCTAATAAACTTTCTTTTGACAGGTTACTTACAGCTAGTTATCTCTCATTACCTTCCTGCGCCAACGATACAACTCGTACTCCAGCTACAAATGGTGTACTTGGCACATTCCAACGGAGTACAAAAGAAAATTGCATTATTAACACATTACTTTGTTCCACTAAGTTGACACAAAACGGTAAGATATACCATTATTTGCTATTTAATGTATAAAAATGTGAATTGAAATTACTCCTTATAACACCGGCTCTATGCAAGTAAAAGGTTGGCCGTAAAGGCTCTATGCAAGTAAAAACTATTGCAAATTAAGACTCGAAACAAAGTCCAGGAGCCAGGTACAAATTTGGTCAATTATTACTTCTCGATTGAAACTTCGTAAAATGCATTAGGGATTTATATTATGAATAATAGTCTTTTTGTAAAAAAGTGTTGTTGTGTCGTTACAACGCTTCAGCCTGTAATATATCACTACTGGGCATAGGCCTCTTTCCCCATGTAGGAGAAGGATCAGAGCTTACTTCACCACGCTGCTCCAATGCGGGTTGGCGGATATATTCCCTATTATGAGTAACGATTATAATATTATAACGAGTAACGAACTATCAGGTGTACGTGATAACAACCGGTACCGACGGCTTAACGTGCTCTCCGAGGCACGGTGGGGAGACCCACAAGGACTGCACAAACACCCAGACCACGGCAAACACCTGTATGGCCAATACAAATGTTTGTCATGACTGTGTCGTTACAAATAGACATCTAAGCTCTAATTTTATAGATCGTTATTCATACGACAATTTTCATCCACAGAGGATTTACTAGCTCTACTACAATGGCGAGCCAGACCGGAAAAAGTACAGGAAACACTACTACGAGTCTTACGATTAGGAGACGGTTTGAGTTGCGAAGAACTCATTAAGTTCCTTAGAGACGTTTTAGACGCTCTGTTTGCTCTTTTCTCTACTGAAGATGGTAATAGGTAAATACAAGTTTTTTTAGTTCATATTAATTATAAGGTAAATGCTATTTTAGAGTAGTCATTAAATTTAATTACTTTTTTTTCAGCACACCACATTCAGGTACAGTTTTTCTCGTCCTAGTGTCGATCTGCAGCTTGTTAGATGAACCTCGATTCCAACATTTCCGGCCAGTTTTGGATGTTTACATAGACGAACATTTTTCGGCTGCGCTTGTATACAAGTATGTAAATAGAATATTATTATAAGTAGTACTTATCTTTATAGAATAACATTATTTATTCAGAAAATTGTCAACTATTACGTATTATCTTTTTTATTATAAAGAAAAAAAAATTATATATACTACACTATAAATTATCTGTATAAAATCAACAATAAGTCGCTTAACAAAGTTACATCTATGAAGGACTTGGGGCTTATTCAAGATTCATAACTCTTATTTGATAAACACATTGATTACGCAGTAAAAAGGGCCTCCAAGGCTCTCGGTTTCATTATGACAAGGTCTACACATGAATTTAAATCTATTAAAACGATTCAAGTACTTTGTTGTGCTTACGTGCGCAGTATCCTTGAGTATGCCTCTATGGTCTGGAGTCCACAATATAACGTGGATATTTCCCGTGTTGAGTCAGTACAGAAAAGGTTCTTGAGGTACCTACAATACAAGTGTGAGCAATCGGATCGTGGTTATGAGACGAGATACAATAGATACCACTTCTTACCCTTGGGAAAGAGACGGCAACTATTTGATATTACGTATCTCTTAAAAATTGTCAATGGCATCATTGATTGCCCTGCTTTGCTGGAAAAAGTTAGCATCTGGGTTCCTCCAGGTACCCATCCGCTAGCAATTCCTAAAGTTAATACTAATTACCGCCGCAATTCATTCATTATTCGAGCGAGTGAGTTTTTTAACAAACTGTCAATAAATAATGACGAATTAGAATTGTTCCGTACTAAGCCTCAGAATGTGAGGAGATTGTTTGCTTTGAAGTTCTTTGGCCCCCGCGTCGGGGGTGCAACAAATTCTTAAATACTGAATCATTCCTCATCTTCAGGGATTTTTGTTTTGTTTTGTAGATTTACTATCATT
Organism: Melitaea cinxia; assembly: GCF_905220565.1. NCBI lineage: Eukaryota > Metazoa > Arthropoda > Insecta > Lepidoptera > Nymphalidae > Melitaea > Melitaea cinxia. Next base: position 5,355,148 of record NC_059399.1, read on the forward strand.
ATTTGATGGTCTCATCATTTAAATAACCATATGCGAATACCTGTAAATAGCTTATTCGAAATGTACAATTTGTACTCATATAATGTCTTATGTGCTGTTGGTGTTCCAAATAAAATAAAATAAAGAAAATATTTGATATTGCTAAAACCTTTAAAATAATATATTTTTTAATATCGTAATTTGTAATACATATATTACTTTTATTGACCAATATTAAGGCTGATTTTGGTGGCTCGAAATTTGTAACATAATTTGGATTTAAAAAATTCAACTTTGTGTGTTGGCTGATATAAAGCGTGTGTAGAGTGCATATTTTCTCAATTTGAAAAAGTATACTATTTTGATTATACCTCATACATACGGGCAAGAAAAGAAGAATTTAAAAAGAATTTTTTTTATGTCACTAGGTCGGCAAACAAGCGTACGGCTCACCTGATGGTAAGCGATTACCGTAGCGCCATAGACACCTGCAACTCCAGAAGCATCGCAAGCGCGTTGCCGACCCAATCCCCAATCCCCCAGGAGCTCTGGTCTCCTTACTCACCAACAGGAACACAATACTGCTTGAAAACAGTATTATTTAGCTGTGATCTTCTGTAAGGTCGAGGTACTACCTCAGTCGGGCTGCTCCATATTTTGAGCAGGAAATTCCTGCTGTGCCCTACCTCAGTGACTGATAACACAAAATACTTACACGTAGTCTTAACCTGTAGGTGTTAACCTGTCGTCTATAGTGAGTGGAACGCTCCGCAGGGGGCTGCTGTCGTCCGTGCAGCACTGCGCCGAGTGGGCGGCGGGCGCGGAGGGCCAGGAGCCGATCCGCAAGTGCCTGCGCTCGCTGGGCGCCGTGTTCCGCCTGGCCGTGCGCTCGCGCTGCCTGTTCGCGCGCGCCACGGGCGGCCAGTACGAGGACAGCTTCCGCCGCGACGTGCGCGCCGCGCTGCACGCGCTCAAGGCGCTGGCGCAGCACCCGCACCGCGACCACCTCGCGCCCGCGCAGGTGAGGCGCGCCTGCTCGGAACTGGCCTCGCTAGGGGGCGCTTCGGGCCGGTGGGATGTCCGTGTCGAGAATGTTGTACAAGAGAGAAAAGAGTTCACTAAGTTATATCAGATGCCTACACACCGGCAGTCGCGCATTATAATATTTCGCTCGCTCACTCGCTTTAGCCTATCGCAGTCCACTGCTAGACAAAGACCTCCCCAAGTTCGCGCCAAACTTCCCGGTTCTCCGCAGTTCTCATCCCCTAACGGTGATCTTAAGTAGATCGTCTGATCGGACCGGAAGACATCCCACACTGCGTTTGCCAACACGCGGTCCACTACACTTCTGCCCTAACAGTCATCGGTCCTGCACTTCTGCCCTAACGGTCATCGGTCCTGCACTTCTGCCCTAACGGTCATCGGCCCTATGACAGAGATGACCAGCTCAGTGCCACTTCAACTTGTTTATTCTACCAGACTTTTTATTTATTTGAATATTTGTGTTTATACAAGTATTTATTTCCGGTCTGGTTGTCTGTTCTTGTAGATCTCCCCACCATGACTCGGAGAGAACGTTAACCCCCCGATCCCGGAAGCAATCATTACTCATAGTATGGAATATATCCACCAACCCACAGTGAAGTAGTGTGGTGGATTAAGTTCTGACCCTACATGGAAAACAGACGTATGCCCAACAGTGCGATGTTACAGGCCAATCAATCAATAAATCAAAACTTTAAAGGATTGCATGAGATGGGGTGATGAGATGGTGAGTGGAGTAAGAAATATCTTGCTCTAAGTATGAAGCAGCCGACTGAGTAACCTCAACCTAAATGAAAAGCTCAGCCAATTTATGCTACTCTTAATTAGTGGTGTTTCTGTGTTGAGTAAATTAACTGCAATAGCTGCTGAGGGTGCGCTGTGTTGACCACGGGGGTAGAGTCAGCAAAGCGCTTTGGATGCTCCTGATGTTGGAGGCGTCCATAAGTTACAGTAACCACTTATCAAAGAATAATCACATATGAAACGCAACGTTAAACAGTTTGATTATTATTAAATTAGAAAAATAGTACATTTTAAGTATTACATAACTACTTAAGATATTATGTTAGATAATTTGACACGTAATTATAATGAAACCAGCTGAAAAAATCAGCAAGGACGACGCAACGAATAAAGACGTAAAAGATAAAATGAAAGCTATTTTTGTAAAAAAAGTAAAACTTCTTTACGCACGCTTGACTTGGGAAGTAAGCTGGTGAATGCGTGATAAAAAGCGTTACGAAAAGTGTAATCGGGCTAAGCGAACGAAGTAAGACGGAGAGACACATATTTTCTTTATATCTAAGACTCAGTGCAGGTCTATTTGTGCAGGTCTATTGCTATAGAAGTTTTACTTCAGTCGTGTGGTCTAAAGCACACTCGTTTTTCAATTTATTAGATAGCTCTAATGACGTCATGGGCAAGCGTGGCTAAAGAAGTGGCGTCAGCGCTGGGCCCCGTGGAGGCGGCTCGCATCACCGCGGCCATGTTGGACGCGCCCGCAGCCAACGCGCCGCCAGCGTTGGCCAAGGCGCGACTCGCCGCCGCGCAGGAGATACTGAAGGGGCCGCTCGGGCAGGACCCCGGTACTTAGCTATATATACTGTCTACATATACGTCTATATGTACTTATCTATATGTACTTTTTTATAACAATATATATCCACGGGCTTATAATGCCCGTGCTCTTGTTATTCCAACTATTTGTTTGTTACTCTCGATTACCTTGGCACCTACATATGCAACTTAGAGACTAATTAAACTAAGCTTAGTATCTCTAATCCTACGTGAGTCCACCGACCAAAATTTAAAGTTATGCTAACTTAATTTACTTATATATATAATTACTACTATTTATTATTACTTTTTCCTTTTCTTCACTTTTATCTTAGAATTATCCAGGGGTAGAAGCTGTGTACATTTCTTGACATTTTTGTATTTATACTGTTATTTTTATTATCTAAGTTTATATTTACACTTATATGCTAGTTATCATATATGTACACTTATTTCCTAGTTACCTTATATATACACTTATGGCCTACTGGCCTACTTACAATATACACTTAGCCTAGGTTACTGTTAGTAAGATATTTTTTTTTTTTTTTTTCGTTTTTTGTGTCTTTTTTATATATATTCTTATATATTTATCACCATATATGTAATTTTTTTTTAAATTAATATTATATAATTAATCTTAATTAATTTGTTACACATGTTAAATATAAATAATTTGTACACGTTATGTTATATGTAATTAATCCTATTTAATTTAGTAATCTATAATCTATAATCTATAATCTATATCTATATAATATATATAAAAGCGAAAGGTCACTCACTCATCACGATATCTCCGAAACTATAGCACCTACAAACTTGAAATTTGGCAGGTAGACTCCTTATAGGACGTAGGCATCCGCTAAGAACGGATTTTACGAAACTCAACCCCTAAGGGGGTAAAACGGGGGTTGGAAGTTTGTATGAAAGTCCTATGTTTTTGAAGTAAGAGACTTGAAATTAAAAATGTGTGCTCTATAGATGATGAGAAGGTGTCCAAATAATGTATCTTTAGAAATCAACTCCCTTTTGGGGTTACAACGGGAGATGATAGGTTGACTCACTCATCACAAAATATCCGAAAGTATAATACCCACAAACTTGAAATTTGGCAGGGAGGCTCCTTATAGAGCGTAGACATCCACTAAGAACGGATTTTACGAAATTCGACCCTTAAGGGGGTAAAACGGGGGTTGGAACTTTGTGTGAAAGTCCAATGTTTTTGAAGAAAAAGACTTGAAATTTAAAATGTATGCCTTATAGATGATGAAAAGGTGTTTAAATAATGTATCTTTAGAAATCAACTCTCTTTTGGGGTTAAAACGGGGGATGGTTGGTTGACTCACTCATCACGAAATCTCCGAACCTATAACAGCCACAAACTTGAAGTTTGGCTGGTAGGTTCCTTATAGGGCGTAAACATCCGCTAAGAATGGATCTGATGAAACTCGACCCCTAAGGGGGTAAAACGGGGCTTGGAAGTTTGTACGAAAGTCCTATGTTTTTGAAGTAAGAGACTTGAAATTTAAAATGTATGCTCTATAGATGGTGAGGATGTGTCCAAATAATACATCGTAATCTATATATATAAAAGAGAAAGGTCACTGACTCACTCATCACGAGAACTCAAAAACCGCTGGATGGTCCATCCATCCAAGATGGACAAAAATGAAATTTGGCAGGGAGGTAGATTATAGTCAGTAGACGTCCGCTAAGAACGCATTTTGCGATATTCCACCGCTAAGGGGGTGTGATTGGGGTTGATAGTTTGTATGAAACATTTACAACAGCTATAAGTTCGTCTGATAGGTTTTTTATAGTGCAGCCTGAAAATAAAACTAAAAATGTGGTGTATAGAGAGGTTTTATAAATATAACTATTAAATTTTACTAAATTGTGGCTTTTAAAAAGTTACCCAGTGTGATAAGCATTTCAAGTAACTGAAATAAAAAAATAATTGCGTTAAACATCTTAATAGTAATGCATATCTTCATAACCATGCGAGCGTAGTCGCGGGTAACAGTTAGTGTATTATAAAACAAAGTCCCCAAAAGTGTGTGATCGATTCCCTCAAAATCTATTGAACGGATTTTCATGCGGTTTCACCAATGGAGAGAGGGCTTCAAGAGGAAGGTTTACGGAACGGCTAAGCCGATTTAATTATTAGCCGATAATAGTTTCACTGGAAGTTTGCTGGGAAAACTTTGTGACACACTGATATTAACGCGGGCGAAGCCGCGGGCACAGCTAGTTAGTATTTATATTTATATAATTAATCCTATTTAATTTAGCACTTAGTACTTATGTTTATATACACACTATTTATTCATTCAAACAAGTGTCTTCACCCGCCAATAGTTTTCAACATGTCGAGCACACTCTCAGTGACGGCGGCATCTCTGTGATGAATCGCCATCTTGAGACTGTGCTCGAGTATTTTCTTATCCGCGGTCTCCGCTGCCCTCGCCACAATGCGACCAATTGCGTCGTCACGGTCGTCGGTGTGTGTGTCTAGTCACCGCGACTACAGCGTGCGAAACGCTGTCGTGGATCCTGAGCCTCCTCGCCTTCGTCTGGAGGACAATGACGTCCTCGTAGGTCTGGCCCTGCGCCTCGTGGATGGTTAAGACGCGCGATCCCTCCCCGGATCCGTATCCCTGGTCAGTCAGCAACCTTTTCTCCTCTTGCGTAAAGACCAAGTATAAGGTTCGGTCTCTTCTTGCAGGAATACGCGCGCCCGTGAGGCTCTCCACTCGCAAAGATCGGATCTTTGGGCTTGAGCTGTATACGTCTTTATAAACTTCGCTGATGGCAAGGGCGACGTCTTTGGGATTTCGATGCGTGCATGACAACTCGCACGAGATGGTTGTTATCCGGGTTGGTCTGCAGTACCGCATTTCGAACAGGTTGTCCCTGTCGATGTACGGCAGCTGGTTTATGTCTCCGATAAGGACTACCTTCTGAGCTCCCGATAGTCGGGCGGCCATTACTATGGCTCCGAAGTGGTTCATGAGGGCCTCGTCCACCGTTAGGCGGTTGATTTTTGAGTCCTCGTTGAACCCATTAACTAGAACGGAGGCCATAGTGCGCACCTTTTGCTTGGCTTTGTTGCCGTAGCGGTGCGCCAGTTTTTCTTTTAAGTCTTTGGCCGCCTCGACTGTGGTCGTAATCACGACCTCCGTGTCCTCATCGAAGTCCCCGACTATGCGAGTTGTCTTGCCGCATCCCGGTACCCCGTTTATCCACTCCAGTGATGGCAGTTCCCAGGGCACGGTCGGTAAGCCGTCCCGGTCGCCCGAGATGGTTTTCGCCATCCGTAGCATCCGGTTCCCCAGCATTACTTTCGTGCATCTGGCCACTACCACCACTGGGTCCCCTTCAGGTGTTTCGAAGGTTTGTGGCTCCTCGACATTCCCCTCCGACTCGACTGCGCTCACGAAGCCTGCTGTGCTGTTATATGCTGCCATATACCTACCCGACATCTTGCCCTTGAGTATTTGTCGGGTTTCAGTGTTGTATATGGCCGCTTCGGCTTCCTCGAGTTCCACCTCCAGCAATCTTTGGTGATCGTACTGGTAGGCCTGCATGATCTTTTTGCAGGTGGCTAGGCTTACCTCGCGGTTTGCCTTTATTATCGCCAGGAACTCGATTAGGGCGTTCTCCGCATGTTGTAGCGGTGTGGAGGCAGGTCGAAGTCTCGGCGGTGTTACATGTCCCATGTCGGCCTTAGTACGAGCGGCCGGTGACGCCTCCGGGTGCCTCGGACTATTGTCTCTGGTGAACCTGCTCAGCGCCGCCGATTGCCGCTCACCCTGTCCAGCCTTTTTGGGAGAGAGGTGATGCGATCTATATGTACTTATCTATATAACTGTGTATAAGACCGTTTTATATTGTCCTAATAAAATAATGCAAGTTTGTCAATAATTTGATGATTACAGAGGCACGCAACATTGTCCTAACAACCGCGTGTCATCACCTTCGAGTCCACTTAGCGCGAAGGGATGAGCTATCCCAATGCGCAGACATGCTCGAGGAGCTAGTGACCTTGTTGTGGAAGAAAGAGGATCCTGATCAGCCGATAGATGAAGATGAGCTGGATCCGGACGTGGACGTGCTGTGCTTGAACACGCTGGACGTGCTCGTGGAAACCGTGCTGCACTTGATTGGAGGCAACACGTCTGTGTTGGTAGGTTTCTATATTCATTATATTAACAATGCTAGGAGAGCTGGTCACTCACCTGTGGAAGAAAGTGGACCCTGATCATCCGATAGATGAAAATGAACTGGAACCGGATGTGGATATTTTGTGTCTGAACGCGCTGCACTTGATGAGCTGCAACACGCCCGCGTTGGTAGGTTTCTATTTCGATTTTCTGAAGAAATTTATCGCATAGTTACTGGTATCGTGGAAACTTTAACTGACTAGTATATCACTTCATTATTATCTAGAACTTTTTAGCTAAATTGGGTATGTATCCGTGACTATTGATAGATCCGTGAATATAGATAGATATCTACAAAACTACCCATTTATAATATTATTAATAATATTGAACATTTCATTTGCAATAACTATTCTGTGTACCTTGAAAGTGTAAATAAAATATTTGACCATAAAGGTTTGTTATTGTCACACCATCATCATCACATCAGCCTTTCGCATCATCATTTGTTATTGTATTAGCAATATATGGAAATGTAAATGGTATGAAGTAATATCACCAAAATTCCGAGTTCGAGCAATTCGAGTATTTCTTTAAAAAATGTACATATAATGAAAATCCACTTTTGAAATATTTTAACTTTTATGTTTACAATGGTATGATACTTACTAGAATACCATGATTAATATTAATCTTGTACTTTCTAGTGTCCAATGGTAGCAGGCTTGTTAGGTGTGATGGAGTTACTCAAACCAGCACACTACCAAAGACTATGGAGCCATCTTGCCCCACACCCTCATGACCGGAAACCACTCAAAGATTTCCTCATGCGAGCCTTTCTGGTGTTCAGGCATCTTATTGAGCATGACGTACGTATAACAAATATTACTACATTTATGATACTTCTCTAATTCGGTTATGCAGAGTTGACATTATTTGTTATTACGCAGTACCTGTAAGTTGCGGCGTGACATTTTATACATATATCTGCAGACATGCACAATTTTTTTTTTTACATTTTGCGCATCGTTTGTCTCATAAAAAAGTAGGCAAGGCTAAAATTAACCACAACGTTTCTTAGATAAGCATTTAGTTGCATAAATATGGATTAAAACAGATAACTATTGTTTTACCAAATGTTAAATAATTTTAGTTGCTGAAATGTAGTTTGTATAGTTCGAAAAAATGTATAACATACTACAATCATTTGCTTAGATGTACATATCTATACAAAGTACAGACGAATAGATTGAAATGTATACATAAAATAGATTCTCTTATATATATATCTTCTATATCTCTATATATATATTATCTCTATATATATATTATTTCTATATCTCTTTATAAATATATTATAGATCTTCAATTTCAAAATGAGTAAAAATGGTCCAACGTTCATGCTATTATCTTTTAATTAATTTGCCTAAAGTAGGCCATTACTGATAAAATTTGAACCTTGAGACTGTTAATTGCTTTACGAATATATTTTTTATTAGTATATTATTTCAAGTCTTAGTAAAAATGTATTTTATTTAGGTATTCCCACCGGACTGGATGGTACTAAGAGTGCAAAGCTGCAAAGTGTTATTGTCAGCCTTACAAGATTTGGCGAAACCTCTATTGGAAAGATTCTTAGGAGACGAACCACCACAATTTGATTCTCAGGTAGGTATTACCATTTATTCATTTTAAAAAAATGGTAAATTTAATTTGTATGTATAGTATAATATACCCTTCTTAGATAAAGATAATAAATTAAATTGTTACATTATTAGGACGTTTCAATAAAAACGTTGTTAGACTGTTGAGCTAATAATTTTCCACCTTTTATCTTAAATAATAATAAGAATTGTAACTTAAAGTAGATTTATATTCCCTTTTTTGTGTAGTTGAGATATATACTTTCATTTTGTCCATTAGTCTATTCAAGGAAATGTGTAGTCGAAACGCAAAAACTTCATCCAAAATAGATTTTGAGTTAAATTTCGCAAAAATATATATTCAAATACTGCGCTCCTTATCTGTGTAGTAGTAATCTTATAACGTTTTGACTAATTAGTGTATTAGTAATGGCAGCAGTATGTTCAATACACTGAGGGGAGACCGCAGCAAATATCCCGACTTGGGAAGTACACTCCTCTCAAGTAATTTTGTGATCCTGTGGTGAATAAGGTACGCTTTTAGAGTGGTTCGGGTATAGGGTCGGCAACACGCTTGCATTGCCTCTGCTGTTGCAAGTGTCCATAAGTTACAGTACTCGCTTACCGTCAGGCGGACCGTACGTTTGTTTGCCGTCCTAGTTATATAAAAAAAAATTCTTTGTCATCATCATCATCACCTCAGCCTGTCGCAGTCCTCTGCTGGACATAGGCCTCTACAAGTTCGCGCCAAAAATGGCGTGAACTTATGTGTGTTGCCCATAGTCACTACGCTGGGCAGGCGGGTTGGTGACCGCAGGGCTGCCTTTGTCGCACCGAAGACTGCTGCCCGTCTTCAGCCTGTGTATTTCAAAGCCAACAGTTGTATGATTATCCCGCCATTGGTTGGCTTTTTAGAGTCTAAGGTCGAGTGAGTGTGTTATCCCTTAGTCGCCTCTTACGACACCCACGGGAAGAGGGGGGGTAGAGGTTCTTTACTGCCGTAACCACACAGCAGATTTTCTTTGTAGTGGTAGTCTAACATGTGTATGTGTGTGGTAGCTGTGGTCAGGCTACCTGGAGCTGGGCGTGTCGCTGGTGACGGCGCGCGCGCTGCAGGCGGAGCAGTGGGAGCGCGGCCCGCAGCGCGCCGCCATGCGGGCCGCCGCCGCGCTGCACCTGCTCGCCGTGTGGTCGCGCCTCGGTACTGACGCGCCTCCGCTGCACCCGCACCTACACCTACACCTGCACCCGCACCTACACCTACACCTGCACCCGCACCTACACCTACACCTGCACCCGCACCTACACCTACACCTGCATCCGCACCTACACCTACACCTGCATCCGCACCTACACCTACACCTGCACCCGCACCTACACCTACACCTGCACCCGCACCTACACCTACACCTGCATCCGCACCTACACCTACACCTGCACCCGCACCTACACCTACACCTGCACCCGCACCCGCACCTACGTCTGCACTACTATATTGTCATCTTTATCTTAAAGTCATCGATTCAATCTGGAACATCCACCTGCTGAGCACAGATATCTGTCCCCGTCTAGGAGAAAAGTTAAGAGTTTAATCCACGCTAGTCTACTGCGGGTTGGCGGATTTATTCCCTACTATGAGTAACAATTACTATCAGGTGTCTTAAATAATAATGGAGACCGATAGCTTTACGTGCTCTCGGAGAGACACGGTGGGGATGTTTTTATTATTATTCAAATTTATACTATCGTAAACATTATGTATTGTACTAGCACAAAAATTAAGGTATATAAAATTTGAGTACAATACAATACAATACAAATACTCTTTATTGTACACTATCAGAGAAAAATAATTTTACACCGAAAAAGAAAATATAGACATGTACAAAAGGCGGTCTTATCGCTAAAAGAGCGATCTCTTCCAGACAACCTTAAGCATGAAAAGGACATGACAAAAGAATTAGACGGCATGGAGCATGAGTAACGTTTAATAAAAAGAACATCTTTGAATCAACGACATTTAACGCAATAAAGTGCTACGTAGTAACACTAGCAGAATCGTTTTATTAGAGTACAATTAGTGTACTATAGTAAAAAAAAACGATTGTGCTTCTAACCACACGACTGAAGTAAAATTAACAAAATGTAACCTCAATATTTTTATCTTCACTAACTTATATCTCCCTCTCAACTTCCGTTCGCCTCGCCCGATCACACTTCTCATAACCCTCTAGTCACGCATTCACCAGCTTACTGCCCAAGTGAAGCGTGCGTAGAGAAGTTGAACTGGTAGAGGATATTATGTACAATCGAGGAGTGTATGGATAGGTTAGGGTTATTTTTTTTTTTTTTTTTTGTATAACGAAACTGTCGTAAAACGTTGTACTTTTTAAGTTGGATAGGTTAGAGTAATTTTTTTTTTTTTTTTTTGTTAAACGAAACTGTCGTTAAACGTACTTCTTAAGTTAGATAGGTTAGGGTTAAATTACACTCCTCGATTGTACATATTACCCCTGGTAGAATGTATACGTAACGGTTGCGCAGGCGCGGCGCAGCTGCAGCTGATCGGGCCGGCGGTGGGCGCGCTGCTGGAGGTGACGCTGGTGGGCTCGCTGCGGCGCGCGGCGCTGGGCGCGCTCGTGGCGCTCATGGCGGCCGAGCGCGCCGCCACCGGCTCGGCGCGCCGCACCGAGGCCGCGCTCGTCGACAAGCTCGACTCGCTGGTGGCCGACAACAAGGCGGACGAGCACTACCGCCGGCTCTTCGATACCGTGTACGTGTGCCGTGTGTGTGCCGACTGCACGACTCCACTCGAATCCAACTAAACTACTCGAGCGGTCCATACGTTCCTAAGGTGTAGCAGTTTTGCGCTAAATTTCATGCACAGAAACAAATGTTGACGTCCCTTGAGGATAGAATTGAGGTACAATGGCGAGGTATATTGTCTTACGATGATCGGGGACGTCGCATTTCGTGCGCATTTCGTAATTGTTTCCTTTTCTTTACACAAGGGGCGCTATACCTTTGGTACTTTTTTAGGACATCTATTAAAAATCTATTATTTTATTGACTTTATGACTTTACTTGATAATGAAATGGTTACCACCAATACTAATAAATGAGTATTAAATACTTATATGTTACATATTTTTATTTTTGTACTGGACAGAACTATTTTGTGTTTGAGACTCCTGCGTAGAAAGCGATTCCCATTTTGTCGCCGATCGTTCGATATCCGTACAATCCGTAAAATGTCTCAATTTTGACAAATTCTCTTCTAATAAAATAATTAAAACCTTTACTCACCACATTGCTCTGTTGCTAATTTTTATACAAGAATACACATATGTGCGCTTAAAAAAATTTCTCACAACCTGCACAAAAATCGTTGCTGTTTTTCTCCATTACTATTCTATTACGCACATTTAGTGACTGGTAATGGCCGATGCAATCTAAATGAATGACGACTTTTATTTTGTTATTTATACTAGTCTATTTCGACTTGTGTCTGTAAAAATATTTGCAATAGTTTTAGATATACTATGTATTGTACTTTTTGAAATAACCTATTTTGTGTGACATGCAAACAAAAGGGAGCACTTGAGTTCTGTGTAAGTATTAAATTGATCATGATAATGTCTAAAAAATAATTTAAAAAAAATCGAAAAATCGAAACAAATAAATGAAACATATTTCACAATAGTTATTTCTTATAGTTATTGATCGGAATAATATTTCGAATGTAATGTAATGACGGGTGGACAGACTGATGGAGCGCGTGTCGACGGAGGGCTGGCGCGAGGCGGGCGCCGCCTTCGTGGGCTGCGTGACGCGGCTGCTGGAGCGGCTGCTGGACTACCGCGCCGTCATGCAGGGCGCCGAGCACCGCGACAAGCGCATGGCCGCCACCGTCAACCTGCTGGTAGTACTCTGGGGCGCGCACTGCGCGGTCCGCGGTGCACTCTACACTGTGACAGTGCTGCACAGTGTACAGTGAATCTTCATAATCATTCGGTTCAATTTTCCGCGGTAAACAGGGTTGTACATGTCGGTACGGCGCTCTGCAAGAGCCGGGTGGCGTTTGCCACCGCTCCCTCCCTGCCCTTTGCTGAATGAATCGCAAAAATATGACGCCGTGTTGGCGCAGCGGTCACTTCTTCTTCTCCTTCTCCTGCTCCTTCTCCTGCTCCTTCTCCTTCTCCTTCTCCTTCTCCTTCTCCTTCTCCTTCTCCTTCTCCTTCTCCTTCTCCTTCTTCTTCTTCTTCTTCTTCGTCATTGGGTGACTTGTCTAACATGGCTAAACTAAACGTATGTCATATTATGCTTTGCTCGGCTCGGGTGTGCAGTCGGCTGTTGGACTCGAGATTATGGTAAAATAATGTTACCCATTTAATTTGGGAAGAGCAAAGGTTCAGAATTTATTGAATACTAAGCTACACAATACAATTGCTTAGTGCAGTTTTCTTGTAGACAAAATTTAGTAAAAAGGATAGCAGTATGTTTAATTTGTATCAATTGTTCACAGAACTTCTATAAAAATGAAATCGATCGCAAAGAAATGTACTTGCGTTACGTGTACAAACTACATGATCTACACATCGCTTCTGATAATTGGGTGGAAGCTGGATGTACGCTGTTGGTAAGAAATTAGAACATACTTATATTCATTTTGTTTTTAAAGTTAGACAAAAATGTTTTAGAAAATATGATACTTAAATTATTTATATTTTCAGCTGTATGCAGAAACATTGAACTGGGATAGTGATCAAATCGGCGTAGATCCAGAACACCCTGAAACTCCTGAATGGAAACGTAAAGAAGCTTTGTATAATCAAGTGCTGCAATATTTCGACCGTGGAAAAGTAAGAAATATAAACATTCGTAGTATTATTTATTTTTGTCTTACTTACACATTAGGGAATTCTAAACAATTTTAAATATCGTATCAAAAATCAACCGTTCCAGCAGTCGGTCGGTCGCTTAGAACCTAAAAATCCTCATATCAAAAATTTCGATTTAAAGGGTACATTGTTCCATAGCTTAATTGGCTAAAGCGCCGACACAGTCAGTCGGAAATGCAGGTTCGATTCCTGCTGGAACGGTCGATTTTTGATACGATATTAAAAATTCTGTAGTATTCTGTTATAATATTTTTTATTTGAAATCAGGTACTTATCGTATGGTTCAATTTAAATTTGAGCCAGACCTGACAAATAATTATTAATTTATATTTAATAATGTGCATTGCACTATACTTATCTTGTTTTTTCTTTTATTTTAAAACAAACAATTACATCTGTACCTCAAATAATTCACCAGCGCTGCATCTGTTTTTCTACACTTTTTTTGGAACTTTTAAGTGTTTATGGACGGTAATCTAGGCTTTCTAATTATTATTTGAATATTTTCCAGTGCTGGGAAAAAGGCCTGCCTCTGTTGCGCGAGTTGGCAACTCTATATGAAACTCGTTTATGCGACTACGCACGCCTCGCACACTGCTTGCGTACCCACGCGACTTTCCTCGACTGCATTCTAGAGCAATTACGACCTGAACCAGAGTATTTCAGGGTCGGGTTTTATGGAAAAGGATGTCCTTTGTTTGTTAGAGTAAGTAATGGATGTAAATCTTAGTTTTTTTTTTTTGCTCGGCTCGCTCGACGAGCGCTATCGGCGGGTCTGTTAGGTGCAATAAAGATTATGAGATTAATGATGTTCTGTAAATTGTAAAATATTGTTACTAACAATATTTACCAGTGATATTTAAAACTTATCATATGCGCAGCGATCGGATCGCAATAAATGAATAATTCTTGCTGTCGCTATGTAATTAATTGATGATGATTGCTGAGTTAATGTAAATTTTACAATAGAATAAGCAGTTCGTGTACCGCGGCCTGGACTACGAGCGAATCGGCGCCTTCACTCAGCGGCTGCAGGCGGAGTACGTGTCCGCCCACATACTGATGAGGAACACGCCGCCCGACGACTCCGTTATAGCTTCCGATGGGCAGTGTGAGTAGAAATTACTATATAATTCAACCTGGATTAATTGAGGGAAAAAACGTACTAAAATTTTATATAGCCTATATAAAATTTTTCTCTTTTCTCGCTAAATTTACTATCCAACACAAAATGAATTTTTCAATTCGAACCATTATTTCCCGAGATTAGCGCCTTCAAACAAATTCTTTAGCTTTATAATATTTATTATGATACTAGTTGACCCAGCCACGCGTTACTTTGGCTCAGTAATTATAATTTATTAAAACATAGGTAAAGTCTATATTCAAACGCGTAAAAATTCTATAATCTAGAAATAGACATACAGCGTATTCTACCGGATATCTATGAAACTTAGATGCCAAACCGCCGTCTATAAGGATTTTATAGAAATAACCGTTAAATACTCTCAAAAGTCGTACAATAAACATTTAAATTGTAATAACCAATATTGAGATCAATAATTGAGATAAAACTACCCTCATCATATCATCTTCTAAGTTGGACCAAATTACAGATGCTTACAAAATTTGATAAAAATTGGATCAGTAGTTTCGGAGTTTATATTTACTTATTGAGTTTATACAGGATTGACTTCTACTCGGATGCAAGTCATTTCTGTTTTCACCACTGTGCATCAAAAGGCATTATGGTCCGGTCAATTACAAATTCGGTACGGTGGTCAATTATTTGTTCTCGGGCAAAACTTCGTAAAATGCATTAGGGATTTTTGTTATGAATATTCGCGACCGCCATCTGCGACTCCGCGGGTAAGGCGGGCAGTGGCATCCTTCTACGCATGGAGAAAAAAAATTATTTAGTCATTTCCTCCTACTTTTAAATTTGCCGGATTATAGTTCACTTAATATTAAATATTAATATATTTTACTAGCCCGTTGGCACAGTTTGATGTGACTCTGCTTTCTGCTCCGAGGGTTGTGGGATCGATTCCCACCCCAAGTCTGGGTGTAATATAATTATTTATTTATATATTTATATATGTATTATTTATTAGTATGTTTATCGAAATAAAAAGTATGTAGCTATATACCAGTCGGCTGTTACCTATAACACAAGCTTTAAGTTGCTTACTTTAGGAACGAAGGAAAGGTGTAGATATTTATTATTATTATTTATTATTAAATATCTTTAAGGAAAAATAAAGTCAGCTGATCATAACATGGTGGGTAATACGTCATCTGGCTGCTTCAACATGAAAAAAAATTATATTTTCGATAATTTCCTCTCAAACTTTAAAAGTTTACAAGGTACCAGCTGACAAACTTTTCACTGAGATACAGCAACCTGACGTTAATTTTTATTCATAGTAGCATATAAACTATCACCAGGTAATTTTTTAGTTGTGTTAGTTTATTAATATATTGAAAATTATATGTGAACAGTGAAGAAAGAAAGAAACACGTTAATTACATGATGAAGACATATCATTAGTCAAATTTTGTTTAGCACTATTGCTATGTATTGTTATTTATGCTGTTGATTCTCGTAATATTAAATAAGTAAATAAAAAATGAATACATATTCGGTAGATATCCAGATCTGTAACGTGAAGCCGGTGAGCGGTCGTCGCCAGTGGCCGAGCGGCGCGCCGGAGCCCGTCAAGCGGTTCTACGCCTGCAACGACGTCGACACCTTCCTGTGCGACCGGCCTCTGCACAAACCTCCCATTGATAAGGATAATGAGTTCAAGGTGAGTTCTAGGACGCATCGGCATGGAATGGTAGTTGGTGGTGAATGGTTCGAATTCGGAATTCCACCACTGAGATTGTTAAAGGCTTTGAGAATTTACTTTTGACCTTAGAATTTTAGGTCAACGAGTTTAAGGTGAGTACGGGACCTGCGTATCGACATACAATTTTTTTTAATTTTATATAACTACCTAGTTATATAAAAATAAAAAATAAAAATAAGCGTACATCTCACCTGAAGGTAAGCGATTATCGTAGCTAATAGACGTCTGCAACGAAGCATCACAAGTGCGTTGCCTATCCTCAATTTCCCCAGGAGTATTCGATATAAGTCTCCTGTAGACATTCGACTAATTCGAGCGGATGAGTTCAAGGCTATCCTGGGATTAAACAATATGTAACCCAGAGATTTTGTAAAGCGTTTGCTTTAATAATTTGTCTTGTTTGTTTGTGTAAAGTTATACAGACTGGTCAAAATAAATCTTATTGTAGAAAAAATAAATACGTTAATATTTACTATCACTCAAATCACTTATTAGCAACGTAAGATTAAGCTTCAACCAATTTCTTCAATAAGAGAAAGTTAATAAAATATTAAAGTTTAGAATGTCATTCGCCTAGATGTATATGTTATTATAATATTTAATTTTTATGTAATGAATAATTTGTAATCAGTTGACATATTAAATATACTGCTAATGCATAAACAATAAATATATAAACGCTAGTTTCATTTTTAACGTATTTTAATAAAACATAACTTAAACAATCGATATTTCTTTATTTATTTTCTTATAGAGTCTTTGGATTGAGCGGACAACACTTGTGACAGAAAACACTCTTCCTGGAATACTAAGGTGGTCTGAAGTCATATCTCGGACTGTAGAGGAAATACCGCCTGTTGAAGTGAGTATTGTGTGAGAAATTTTTACAGTGAAAATATAATGGAGGCATGTTAATAAAAAGTTTTTTATTTTTAGTTTGAAAGTTGTTCCTTATTTTCTTTAATACTTTACTAATTGTTATTAAATATGTCTAAACAGAAATAGTTAAAATATGTTTTAACGTTCAAAAATGCAAAATACTTTGGTTAAAAAAATTATTGTTTTTTATATTAGGCACTACATGTGGCCACTCAGTGTAAATTAAAATGAATTAGCGAAATCGCAACGAACACATTTTTTTTTTAAAGAAAATCAAAGACAATTAAAACAGTAAAAAGTTTAAACACAAGAAACTGTCTCCCCCAGTTCGCGTGCGAAACAATGGAAGCGACGGAGCGCGAACTGCGAAGCCTCATATCGCAATACACGGCCGACCCGTCGCGGAACATCAACCCGTTCTCCATGCGGCTGCAGGGCACCATCGACGCGAACGTGCAGGGCGGCATCACGAAGTACGAGCAGGCGTTCCTCGGCGCGGAGTTCTCGCGCGGCGCGTCGGGGCGCGAGGCGGGCGCGGCGCGGCGGCTGCGGCGCCTCGTGGGCGCGCAGCTGGCCGTGCTGGAGGCGGCGCTGGCGCTGCACGGCCGCCTGGCGCCCGCCGACGTGCGCCCGCTGCACCGGTCGGCCCGCCTTCCTTACCTTATTATTATTATTTTTTTCTTTTTTTTTTTTCTTTTTTTTTTTTTAAACGCTGGAAAATGCATTTACGCACTGACCCCGTCACCCGAAGGCGACGGGAGTGTGAGGCTCCCGACGGAAAGTGCAATGCCGGACTACTACTGCTTTCTTACCTTTTTTTTACGCTGGAAAATGCATTTACTCACCCCCGTCACCCGAAGGCGACGGGAGTCTGAGATTCCCGGCGGGAAGTGCAATGCCGGACTACTCACTAAAAACCAGCGGTGCCCTCGTCGTCCTAGTGGGGCGCCATGGGACTCCTTATAACTGCTTTCTTACCTAACCTAACATACGAACCTATCAAACTTCTTGTTCCGATTTCGATATTCCGAAATCGTTTTTTGTTTACTTCGTTAAAGCAATGTGTGTGTAAGTAGGTACGGAATTTAACAAACTTTGACAATTTTTAGTTAGCTAAGAGAGAAATTTTTTTGAAGTAAAACTTCTATACGCACAGTCAACTCGGAAAGAGAGCTCGAAAAGTGTGATCGAGCGAAGCGAATGGAACGAGAGAGGTGCGAGTGCACATTTTCTTTCTCTCATAGCCAGTTTCATTTCATATATCTAAGACACAGTACATACCTGTTGTGCAGAAGTTTTACTTCAGTCGTGTGGTATAAAATAAGCTCATTTTTTTTTCATTGCTATACTGTTGTTTGTAACAAACAAGTAAAATAATCAATGATTTCTTATAAAACAAAAAAACCGAATTCTAATTACATAAACAGTATCAACAGTAATACAATGTAGATCATCAATAAAATAATTAATTAGACCTTATTAGAGATAGCTAAAAAAGAATCTCGCTCTAATTTAAATGAGGCCCATTTAAATCAACTTGTCAAACTTCAGCTTTCGATTAAAAAAATTAATCACCAAAATCGGTACAACCAGCGAAATTTATGAAGTAACGCATATAAAAAATACAGTGAAATTGTGAAACTATTCCTTAAAAAGAAAAGATAACAGTAATACTACTTTACTTATTTATATTTAAAAAAAAAATGAACTTTTAAACACTTGTTACTATCTGTTTAAAGACCTTTAACGTTAGAAAACGGTTAGAAATTTTAAAGTAAGGAGCTTAAAATGTAAAACATGAATTACGATAATCCGTATGTCATTTTGTCATTAGAAAATTATTGTGATGACTAAATCTAAAGTAATTTGTATAACAGGCGGTTAGTTGAACGTTTTACGCAACTGCGACAAAACTTGGGACCGGGGCTGACGCGAGCGAGACGTCAATTATCCGAAAGTATTGTTAAGTAAGTATAAACAACATAAAACTATTCTAAACTCATAATATTGCCTACAAAATATTAAAATAGTGCAGATAGTTATTGAATATTTTGTATTGTTAAATTTACATTGAAGTACGATGCATCGTATTTGCATTCAGCCTGTAATAGCCCACTGCTGGGCCTAGAAATCTTCTCCATGTAAGAGAAGGATTGGAGCTTAATCCACCACGCTGCTCCACTGCAGGTAGGCGGATATGTTCCTAATATAAGTAATGATCGTCATCAAGTATTTATGATAACAACCTGGATCGACGGCCTAACGTGCTCTCCGAGGTACGGTGGGGAGATCCACAAAGCAGACATCCAAACCGTAAAGAAATATTTGTACATATAAAAATATCCATCCCGAGCAGGAATCGAGCCCGCAAACCGTTGGTGTTTTAGGCGACTACTCGTACCACTAGACTCACACCAGAGCATTTGCATGCATGATAGAAAATTTATTAAAATTGTGTTAATATTTTAGCACACCGCTGCCCCCAGTGCCCGCGTTAGACAAGAGGTCACACAGTATTCAGCAAAGTGACAACTATTACGAAGATGGACACCTTTATAATAAGCCCATAGTAAGTTAATTATTTTTAAAGTGGAATAATATTGTTCTCAATAATAATAAAATGATGTGTAATAATAATACCATTTTCGAAAAAATTATTTTTATACGGTTAGACGAATACTTCTCTTCTGTAAATTTCTTTCTTTACCGAATTTCAATACGGATTTAGACCGCGCTCAAACACCTTAGCAGCACCTTTGGATTTAATCAGTGACAAAATTAATTTAGATAGCAAAAAAATTGCTTTAGGAATCTTTATCGATCTACATAAAGCTTTTGACACCGTCTGCCATAAATTGTTACTTAACAAGCTTGAAAACATCGGAATAACTATTCCAGCTCTTCCGATTTTAAAGTCTTACCTTAGTGATAGGTATCAAGTGACAAAGATTAACGATATTCAAAGTGACCCGCAACCCATCACATGTGGTGTAACCACAGGGTTCAATCCTAGGGTAGCTAATTTTTCTGGTGACGTGATTGCGACACAGGCGCAAGAGGATTTAAACACTGTTTTTGATTGGTTTCGTTACAACTTACTTACAATAAATTTATCCAAAACCTTACTGACAAACACACACAACCTACAAAACCTACTGTACTTTTAAGCCAAAAAATAAATAAAAAATTGTAACCTATAAAAAATTAACTATTGATGGTAAAGTTTTAATAGAAAAAAAAAGAAGAAAAATATCTCGGTTTAAGAATTGACCACAATCTACTGTGGATTTCTTAAATAAACTATATTAAGACAAAGCTTACCTCGTTTCTCGGTTCCATTCGACATAATATTGGTTGTTTTCCCCGCAAAGTTAAGTTCATGCTATATAACTCAAACATTAAATCACATTTCACATACCTTATCGAATTAAGGGGAACAGCATCAAAAACAAAATTAAATAAACTACAAACCTTACAAAATAAAATTGTAAAACATTACTTAATTATAACTATAGAACTAATACTGAAAAAAAATTATAAGGAAACGAAAATAATGAATATTAATCAATTATACCACTTTCATACGCTATTATTTATTTATAAAAATGTAATAAAAAAAATTAATTCAAAAATAAAATTTACACTAAACAATGACAAAATATAGTCAACGAAGGCCTGAAAAAACTTTTCTAATTTCAAAAACTAGAACTAAATACGGACAAAGGACCTTGGGTTTTGAAGGAGCACAATTATATAATAAATTACCAGACGCATTAAAAAACCGTAAATCATTAAATATATTTAAGAATGGACTTAGAAAACATGTCTTGCATTAATTTTAAATAAAGTGAAGTTTTACTTGCGTCCCTATGCGGACGTAGCCTCGACCGGCCGACCGGTGTGCGACCGTCGACTGTGACAGTACCATCTGAGTACGAGTACTTTGCCGGCACCACTTATTTTGAAAGCAAGATAGATAATGGATAGATAATAATGCATATAAGTTGAGGAATGGTCTAATTTTAGTAAGTAAAATGTTTGCTGATAGAAATTCGTTGTAAGTACAGTGTAAAACAAATCATAATGTATCTGTGAACTGCTGGACAATTTTTGTATTTTTACCCACATAATATGTTGATACTTTCTCATGTAAGTGACTGTGTGTTTTCAATGAGAAAATAAGTATTCTTTAAACCTAAAATGAATGATGAATGAATCATGAAAAGTAATTTAATTTTACCTTTTGCTGTAGTAATAAAACTTGTTTAAAAATGTGCTATTTTAATAAATAGTTTTAATGTCTGTATTGTTATGGTGTCTATGAATTTCATTGTGTCTAAAAGTTATAACAAATGTAATTTATAAAATTTTCATACATCAACCATTTTAGTTTAGCCTATAGTTAATAAGGCTGATATATTTTTTTCAGTACTCCCTCGAGGATTCAATGGATCAACAGAACGCCATAATGTCCAACAGTGTCCCGTTGGACAACAGAGATAATAGAGACAACAGGGACGTTACCGATGATTCCATGATTAAGTCTGCACCGCCGCTACCTTCTAGGCCCAAGTCGGGAGATCCAAGAAGCCCGACCAGACCGTGTTTGGAGAAGTATAGGTATGCTAATAAATGTCTAAAAATAATATTGCAAAACATATTTTCATAATCTGTTGCATTTTTGGCTTACGTAGATAAATAGAAGTAACGTATAAAATTTAAATAAAATGATTTACTGTAACCGTTTAGGGAACATGATATCTGTGAAAAACTTGAAAAGGAATAAACAATCATATAAAATGAATATGTATATGATATATGTTTGTCATTATTATTTTTATTACTCTGATTTTTATCGCCTGTGATATTATAATAATGCATGCATATTTAACAAAAGGCATTTTGAGCCCGTAGATGTTAGTATAAAAATTAAAAAAAAAAAAATATATAATATAATATGTCCCACGTGAATGATTAACGATAAAATATAGATAAAATATCCATAATATTCATAATCTTATAAGCTGTCGCATTGCATCAAGTTCACCTCACCTTAAGTGCTTCGGTTATCAAACACAATGCCTAAATCTTATTATAATGAAACAACTTTTTCGGATTTTATCACAGAGTCCTCCCGTGAACATAGTTGCTGTAAAAACCGCCATAAGATCCGAAAAAGTTGTTTCATAATAATAAGTTAAATTCGCGTAAACATTAGAATACAATATGTGAAACTAAATCTTATGTTAAATCAAGCATGCCCAAAAAAAAGACAAAGAACAAAATACCTTTAAACCTTGTATGGCAGAGATGTGGCGGACGAAGAAGTTGAGACCCGCCGTCACAGCCGTGCATCGTGGAGCGAACCCGGCGATGCACCACCGCTGCCTCCACGCGTCTCCAGTGAGGACATTTATTTTGTTATTGAAGTTAAACTTATTTATTTTGTTATTGAAGTTAAACTTATTTACGCACGCTTGTCTAAGCTAATAGTGGAAACTTTATTGATTTCAGTTATTGTAATTAGTCATAATATAATAATGTAATATAAAATTGTATGTTTCCCAAATAAAATTAAAATTAATAAAGTTAACTAATAAAGTTAGTGAAGATATAAAGAGAGAGAGTTACGCTTAGTATATCACTGTAGGAACTAAAGAAATTTTATTTCAGCCGTGTGGTCTAATCCACACTCGTTTTTTATTTATTTGTGTACAGTCAACAACCTTTACACAGTACAGTTCTTGATTTAAATTACATACATTATAAAACGCAATACAATACTCTAGAGAAATTACTTACAATGATATAAAGGTTATAGTTTGTTTGTTTACAAAAGAAGGCAGGGATCGAGTAACAGAAACTTGTGTTTAGCATGTTCATGATTATTATAATCTATATCTTCCATAATAATATAATAAAAGACAACAGAAAAATAGGAGATTTTTGTTAAATTTAATATACTATTTAGGTATAAACAGGAAAGTCTTTTTTATTGAGGACAAGTAAAGTCTCGTGACCAGACTCTCGTCTAGCTACTCACTTGAGAAAACAAGACAAGCATTTAAACATTTCGTATAATTTTAGTATTGAAATGTTAAGAAAATAAAGAATGGCTTTGTATATTTAAATAATTAATACAAAAATGTTTGATGTAATTTCATTATCTTAGATCATTTACCAATAAAAAGAAATAAAATTGTAAATGATCTAGTTTTCAAATGCTCGTCAATAAACGTGTAAGATTTTGAGGTACGGTGGCGCGTCCCTGTGGCAGCGGTAGAGTGTGTATGTATGAAGAGGCGTGCGCAGGCGACAAGCGGGAGTACGTGTATGTATATGAAGTGAATGTGTGCAGGCGACAAGCGGGCGGGCGGCGAGGCGCCGGCGGTGCCGCGGCGCGCGCGCGGCGCGGAGGAGCGCGACTCCGGCGTCAGCGTCGACCAGCTCTACGACAACGCGCCCGGCCGGCCCGAGCGCCCCGAGCGCCCCGACCAGCCCGACCAGCTCGACCAGCTCGCCGGTACCTCGCCCGTGCGCCCGGCCAGTGCCGCGACCCGGCCGGCCGTCACAGCCGAATATACTGTTGTGTTCCTGTGGGGAGTGAGGTGGCCAGAGATCCTGGGGAGAATTACTCGACCAGCTCGCCGGTACCTCGCTCGTGCGCTGTGCTCCCGCTAGTGCCGTCACAACCGAATATACTGTTGTGTTCCTGTGGAGAGTGAGGTGGCCAGAGCTCTCGGGGAGAATTAGGGATAGCGTCGGCATCGCACTTGCGATACTACTGGTGTTGCTGACGTCTATAAGCTACGGTAATCGCCTACTATCTGAGTGCCTAGTGCGAGTTTTATTCACAGAAACATGACAGAAACGTGTTTATACGTAAAGATTATTTTGTATGGGAATTTAAACAGTGCAGCCTAGACAATAAAGAATAGAATACAATCGATACAGAGTCATCTAGCGGTAAACGCGAGAACTAGGTTGAAATCCCGAATTTCCCATACAAAATGAAGTTAAAATTTACGCTCGTTATTGCGAAACGGATTAAACAAAACTCGCACTAAGCACTCAGGTGAGCCGTACGCTCGTTTGCCGACCTAATTATATTTAAAAAAAGAGACTATTCGAGAGCTCATTTAGCTGTGATCTTCTGTAAGGTTAAGTTCCTTCCCCACATGGCTGCTCTAGATTTTAAGCAGGGTATATCCTTCTGTGTCTTACCTGAATAAAATGTACGATGCACTGTACTTTCAATACACATGTACCAGTCTATCATGAGTTGGGGGGAAGTGATCTATGACTAGGTTTATGTGACGTGTGACAACATCGTACTATTCTCACGTATAATTATCGCCATAGACATGGATATTATCACGTATAATAGCACTGACTTTTAGTCTGCCCAGATACAAATTTTAGGTCTCTGGTGACAGAAGTGAGTAAATTTATGAATTAAACCCAAGGAAAAATAAACGAGTATAAATTGAATTATACCAGATATAACAAATATTGTTTTCCACAGATATGGACATAGTGGAATCCCTTCGTTACGAAGAAATAATCTCCATGATGTCTGAGCCCTTACGAGTCGACGAGGGTGAGACGCCTCCCCCCATCCCTCCCAAAGGGCTCGGACACCTCAGTAGCTTCGATTCCGGTCACCATGAGAATGGCGAGTCACATTGCTAACAATCACGGTATTTCAGAGACGATTGGGTCAAGGGCACACTGACACAATACTTTGTATTGGACTTTTAGTACTACCACGTGAACTTTTATTTTTATGAAATAATATATTTTTTACCAGTAAATGAATTAAAAAATAGCAGAAAAAGCAGTTGATAAATAAGCTTTTTGGGTTATAATCATTTTATTAATAAAATCTTAGGCAGTTGATGTGAATTATGTGTGTTTAGGCATACAAGCCCATTATGACGATTAAATCCATTGTCACAACGGGCGTTTTCTTCCGTGTAACTAACACCGCAACTACTTGAGTACTACGTATTTATTCCTGTCCTATTTTTTTTCTACTGATTTTAAAGTATCTCAGTGTGCCATGAATCGAAGATATTTTTCATTTATAAAATCGGTGTATTTTATTATTAGTTCAATTCGACAAATATATAATTTATTTTATAATAATGTCACTTATCTGGAGTACGAGAATCGTATCTTATATTTTTATAGCGGTAGATATTTTATCTAGTAACAACGTGCATGTGTACTGTGTAGTCATTTAAATATTTTATTTTTTATTTTAAAACTACATAAATGTAATTCGCAATCGTGCTAGACGTCAGTTAAATATAGGATGTTGTATTGTGCGTTTAATTGAAAGAATAAGTACAAGGAATTGTATAAAGTTACAAAAATATTGATGGAATATAAAGCGTCTGCAGCGTGCTTAGATCAATGTTCCAAATATGATAAATTGCTGCTAACGTTATTCAAGGCGTTTTGATTCGATTTGATTTCTTATAGATGTCGAAAGTCAAAGCTTTTTTCATAGATGTGCATATCATTTTTAGAATGTAGTTTAACTTAAGCTTAATGTTATTAAATGGACGTCAGTATAGTTTAGATCGTTTTGTTTTTCATCGGGGCCATATGACAGGTGATAAATAATATATAATTCTCATAGTAAGCGTGAAACTCGTTGAAAACTGTCGCCTTGTAGAAAAAATCATATACTGATCATAAGTTTTTTTAATGCGCATATAATGCAATAACTTAAATTACTTTCTTCCTAGACGATTTAATATAAATAAATAATATTTGTACGTTTTACATACAAAGAATGAATATAACATAAATGGTAAAGGATATTCCTTACAGTGGAATTGTAATAGATATTTCACAAATGACGAAATGACGATTAAAGATGCCTGTAGATTTTTTTTTACAAGAGCGACGTTTTTTTAACAAATAATGAACCTCAAGCTCGCGTGAACTCGTAATAGTTAAAGATCATTTTCATTGTTGTAGAAGATATTTGTTAGGCGTCGTAGTATTTTTATTTTTTAACCAAATATATTAATATTTTAGTTTTGTAGTAATTCAATAAGTACACATTGAAGGTGATAATTATGTGTCAAATTAATAATGAAATATTCATTTCTTTGCTTTTTAAAATTACCTATCAATGTTTTCTTCGCTTCATTTCATAAAATTGTCATACTTAATTGCCGCTATTTAAATTTTCTATGAATAAATTGACATGAAATGTGTAATACGTCCTTATTGATAAGATCTTTTTGTATTTTAAAGTATCATGATGTATACATTATTAATTAATTTTTCTCTATTAAATTTTAATCAATTCAAATCTTAAAGTATTAACTATTTTTTTATATATATTTTGACGACACAAGCTTTTTTGGCAAGTGATTCTTTTCGATAACTTTCCTATTTCATTGCTCAATACAATTTATTAACTGTTCTCAGTAAATATAAATTATATATATTTTATATTATTGTATATTAAGTCAGAGGGCAGAAATTATTTAATTTTTACGCAAAATATTTTGTATTTTTGAATATTTTTTTCTATTTATTACTTCGCAAACATATGTTTGCTTTTTTAAAATGGAATTATAGCGCCTGCTACTTAGCGCTTTTCATTATTGTTAAAAAAAAAATACTTTTTTATTTAATTTTTTTATAAAAATAACATTTAATATTTTTGATCTATAAAAATACTTTACAACAATATTTGATACTGTAAAGTTATTACTAGAAGTTTAGAAATTAAAATTCTCTTACGGATCATAAGTCCATGCTTTTCAAACATTTAAAACTGTATGGGATATTACGAAGTTATTCTACTATCGACAGTGCATTTTTATATGAGATTTTTTATTATCTTTAAAATTTTTAAAGATTGTATTCCTAAATGATAGTATTACGTACATTCTATATTTTATTCGGCTTTAATTCTATGATCTCTCGGATTGTAACTAAAATTTTGAAAAATCTATTTGTAACGTGATTTTGAATTGACTTTAAATATAATTTTTAAATACATACATTTTGTACGACTTTTTATAAATTGTAAAACGGTAATTTATATTATCAACATTTCTTTATGGAGTCATAATTTGATCACAGAATTAGTCAAAGAACTTAAGATTGATCACTATTTTAAACTAGAAATCAAAACTGTCGACTTCAAATAAATACACGTCTATATTATAGATCCAAATAACGAATATCACAAGACACGTCAGTGTCGCCAATTAATAATTAATAAAGAAAAAAGGAAAATGTTTAACAAATTATAATTAAACAACTTTTCCGATTTTGTCGCGGTTTTTTTTGATACTTTAGTTGTTTCATTATAATGAGTGAAATTCTTGTAAACATTAAGAAACAATATGTTTAACAAAATTCAATTTAAATACTTTCTTTTTTGGTGCTAAGTTATCTTTTTTTTTTTAAATTTGATAATATAATTTTATTTTTATGCAACTTGGCTTCTTGGAAATCCGTTGGAGTATTTTTCGCTAATCAGTGTTGTTTCTGATTTGACAATCTACTTTCATTTGAAAATTTCACTAAAACTTCCTAAATATATTTTGTCAGCCTAATTATATCAGAATTTGCAATTTCTTAGTGACCAAGCAGATAATAATATTTTTTTATCACAATAAGCTGACTAAATTAAATGATCTGATAAATCTGATAAATTTAAATAAAAGGTTATTTATATTTAAATAAAATATTTTACAAGAATATGCTATATATTATAATATATGGCATTAAAAAACCAAATTTAACTATGTTTTTCTCAACAAATTCTGACAATTACGCTGACAATTTAACGATTTATAAAAATTCGTACTATAAAATAGTAGGATCCGAAGTAGATGATGAGATGAACTTCACCCATCTGCTTAATGGATGATTAATATTTTATATTTATTTTAGTACATTGGAAAAATAATTGCGAAAGAGTTGCATAAAAAATCCTGGCCAGGCTGTACCTATTACATTTAAAAATTGAAAAAAAAAATATATTTGAAAATGCACCGAGTTTAAAGAATAAATGTAATACCTACCGACATTATGAATTAGCTGTAGTAAAATGCAAACGTTGTGTTGTCTATTATTTTCCTGGCATAACTTCTGGGTTGGTAGGTAAAAACAGGTATATTGATATATATACATATTGTTCTAGTTAATTTCGACCACATGTTTAATAAATAAATCTTACATTGAAATGATCGCAGTTTCATTGCGAATACGAAAACAGGGTTGCTTGCTAAAAGTCTGGTTTAAATTGCGATAGCCGAATATAATAGAGCCTGGCCAGGAATTTTCCAGCCAAAGTTTTCGCAATTTATCTTTAACATACTAAAGAATATTATTATTTAATTTTTATCCATTAAGCAGATGGATGAAGATTACGTCTAGTTCGTATCTTAAACTATAACGACTTCGTATAACACATAATTACTCCGGAATCTGTCTTTCATACAAGTCTTTCCAATAAACAAGTGATATTTTAAAATTATACATGACCTTTTTAATAATAGCTCCTAAGTCTTTGACTACAAAGTCACGTTTCCAACGAACAATATTTTTAACGTTATTAACTATTATACTAATGTGTTTAATCGTATTAATCTTCTATAGTTGTCATTAGGACTTGTTTATATTTGTATTTTAATCGTGTAGTTACATATTCACTTTGTTGTTTTAAGACACTATTTATGAACTAGAAAGATGAATAATTCTTAATACGTTTTATACTGTGCCGCACCGTAATGTACCGCATAATACCGCGTATAGTACCATAAAGTAGTGCTGTTCCCATAGAATGTTTATATGCACTGTGGTGACAATTTTTCAAGAAAAAGATAGTACGTGAAAATCGCTCTTAGAGCCTAGAACCAGTGAAAATTTAATATTGATTTACGTATTCTATCTATTGGGAGATCTTGGGTTTCACTATATCACATTGTATGTATGTATGTACGTGTGAAGAATTCAGTTTGTTTGGACAATCTAAACTGTTTCCTATATTGAAACTATTATTTATTATGTGACCTTAAACATGATTCATCAATTTAATACAACTTAAAGTCCTAAACATTGCGTCATATTTGAAATATAGATAGATAGTAGTAGAATTGTTGATCTATTTGAATATTCGGTGAAATAAAAGTGTATCTTTTGGGCAGCTCAAATAAAACAGGACTTGTGTGTACAAGTTGTTTTTACTATTACAATAATAACAATAAGATAGTCATGGCACGCACTGGAAATTAATACTTAAAATACAATAAATATTAGTTACCACATAAAATACAATAGCAGTAGCCTCTTAAGTTCTAAATAGTGTCTTAAATATCGACAGTATTGAGTTACCTAAGCATCTATGATTTTGACTGATATTATTCATTATAGTTATAGTTAATTAGTGAATTTATTATCATTATATCATCAGTAATTGTTACATGAATATTTCTTAGTAGTTTTAGTCGATAAAGATTTAATTAAAATTCCCGTAATTTGTAATCTTACCAAAAATCATCGGCTATTTTTGTAACGTATTCTATCTCGAATGTATTTGTAAAATTGTTTATTTCGTCGTTTTATTGCAAAACTTGTACTTCGCTATTACTGAGATTGTGAATAATTGTCAGTCGATACATAAAATTGTTTTACACAATAAGTCAATGTTAATAATCTTCTAATGGTTTTTGTTATTCTGTATGTCTTCTTGTAAATGTGTTATATTCTATTCATATAAATCAGGGGGCAATCTTTAATATAATTCGTGTCATTTTTTCAACTATTCCACCCATATTTAAGAGTAACTTGGTAAGTATTAAGCTATTTCTTTAAACAGGGATAAACCTAAAATATTTATTATAAATTTATTTACATCGTAAGAAACTTGGTTTGAAAAGAGTTTAATTGGTTCCAATCATTAGTAGATGAATTCTGAAGAATTTAGTTTGAAAATTTAAAGCAATGACCCATTTGAACATCACCTCCTCATCTCATCTATCAAAAAAACCTTACTAGAACAGTAAGGTTTTTTTTCATTACCGTACCGTTATTGCAATGTATATTGCAACTTATAAGCTGTCTCGTATTTTTATAATAATTAATAAATAGTTTTTTAAACTGTTATTTTATATGTGCACTGACAATTATTGAACGTATTGAGATCGCTAATAAAGTCATGAAGTACAAATAATGCTAAATGTTCTGAAAGTATTTGCTGATTATAAAATGTAATCGTATGTTTAAATCGAAATGTTTATGCAAATGGACGAAATAAATATTTAGATGAAAATTATTTGTTTTATTATTTTACTCTCTAGTGTTAAGATCACAACTCAACCGTCATTTAGATCACAATTTCAACGAAATACTTTTATTTTTATAAACAACAATAGATATTTTAAACTTGTAAAGTATAATATCCTTATTTTTATCACATTTGGAGAAACGTCACGGATTTAATTAAACAAATTATATTATTCAAAAACTAGTTAAATTTATTGTTAGTCACCACTTTGAAGTGATGAATAAAAGCTAAAATTATTGTCATATTAAATTTTCCTATAATCTAAGAAAATAGAAACGCAAGAACATTCTTCCTTATTATTATAAATTAAACTAATAAAAACTAAATTAAAATTAAACTTATACCTGTAAAGAAAAAATATATAAGTAAAAGTATAACCAGATTATTTTCAATTCCTATTTATTTGACACAAAAAAAAATCAAGAAATCTTGAATTGTGTTACTTTATTTCAAAAAGTACTACAATGAATTAATATTAATAGCGAGTTGGTGTTAGAAATGAAAAGTGTTTCTAAACTTCACCTACCTGCGCACGCGCATTGCCGACGGCGCGTTGTCATGGCGAGCCGATTATTGTATTTATCGAGTGCATTTCGAAATAATAACCGCTCTTACACTGTAATTGAACGTAGTCAGCTGATTGAACCCACCTTTTAAATCTAAAACCATACTTATCTCGAGATCGGTGCGAAGACAAATATTTCCAATGCTATAAAAATTACAGTCAACTATTTACGAGAAAAATTTTTTTTTATTTATTTACACTTTCGTACGCCAATACAAGGTTTTAACAGCATTATAAATGATATATGTATAAAAATAGAATTTGCATCAGTTGCAACAGGCGGCCTTATCGCTAATACAGCGATCTCTTCCAAGCAAACTTTGGGCAGAAGACTAAATAAGAAGTGAAAGTATAAATTAAAATAAATACTTTTTATTCAGTGAATATTTGTAGCATGGAGAAAAAATATTAAAAAAATAAACAATGTAATTTATTATATTACTAACTGTGCTCGCGACTTCGTCCGCGTGGAACTAAAGCGTGGACTTACATGTTCAACGTGATTCTTTAACAAAAAAAAATAACTTTTTTATTTATGAACCGATTGACATGAAACAAACACTAAATGTTAAGTGAAGCTTACAACAATATATTAGTGAAAACCAAATCTAAATCGGATATGCCGTTTCTGAGATTAGCGTGCACAAATGCACAGACAAACAGACAGATATTCTAACAATTAATTAATTATAATATTTTTTCCAATAATATTTTTTCATATATATCTTCCATGTACAGACATCGACCCATTACATTTTTATTATATGTATTGATAGCTAACATTAGTAATATCTTACGACCACGGTCTTCGGTCGTGATATCATGTGTATCCTAAACTTATAAGAAGTTTCTACAACAAAAGCTCCGCCTACCCGCTTCTCTTAATGGACGAGAAGAATGTTTGACAAAATTTGACACTTTAATGAGAGGGAGCGTCTCGGCCGATTTATAATACGTTACAACATGATTTGCAATATGATAACAATTACCTAGCTTGTTGAGCCATTAAGGTTAATTAATTATTAAGTAAATTTTAGACATACACATGTTGGTGTAGCTAAGTGCGCCACCTACATGTAATTTGTAGAAACTTTAGTTAAGCTCAAAGATAAATAATTTATTTCACTACAAACTACATACTATTTCTTCGACCTTCAGCTTTCAATCTTGACCGTACCAAATATTTCTCCTTAGTCCTTAGTGTCTTCTCAACTATACATGATATTGTCAAAATTATATGAGCTATTTTGGCACTCTTGGAAGCCATTAATCCAAACGAGTGAATTAATGAATCGATAATTTATTGTTGTTATAGCCTTCACTGATGATGTCTTACCTATAAGTAGTTGATTTCCACAAGTGTTGTTGTGCCACCAGAAGCTCTTCGCAACTTTTTATGAACATAATTGTACTACATATACCTTTGTTAAAGTTTGTAAAAATCATAATTGTGTTTGCTAGCAAACGAAAAAAAACCGACTTCAATTACATCGACAAGTAATAGAACGTAAGTAGATGAAAAAAATTAACAAACGCACTAGTCTTCACTACTATTTTAGAAGGTCCCTCTCGATTCCTCTGAGATGCCAACATCAGATCCTGGTTTCCTTATCATGGTACCCCACTTAGGATATCTCCTTTCTAACAATAATTGTGTTTGCTCGCAAACGAAAAAAAAACCGACTTCAATTACATCGACAAGTAATACAACGTAGATCGACGAAAACTTAGTCAAGCAACTACGCGTTATCAAAGATTACTCAAAAAGTAGTTATCATATCTCGATAAAATTTATATGTGACCACATGATAAACATCAGCTTTCGATTAAATTAAAAATTATCAAAATCGGTACACCCAGTAAAAAGTTATTACGGATTTTCAAGAGTTTCCCTCGATTTCTCTAGGATCCCATCATCAGATCCTGGTTTCCTTATCACGGTACCAAACTAGGGATATCCCCTTTCCAACAAAAAAAGAATTATCAAAATCGGTACATCCAGTAGAAAGTTATGCGGTATAATACAACGTAGGTCGACGAAAAAAGCGTCAAGTAAAAACGCATTATTAGATATAACTCGAAAAGTAGTTGTTAGATCTCAAATAAATTTAAATGGGACCAATTGGCACACACCACCTTTCGATTAAAACAAAATTTGTCGAAATCGGTCTAGCCGGTCAAAAGTTCTGATGTAACATACATAAAAAAAAAAAAAAAAAAAAAAAAATACAGTCGAATTGAGAACCTCCTCCTTTTTTGGAAGTCGGTTAAAAAAAGAATTAAATTCGGTTCATTAACGACGAAGTTATCCGCGAACACACAAAAATATATGTATAATCGAATTGAAAAACCTCTTCCTTTTTAACCGACTTCAAAAAAGGAGGCGGTTACTCAATTTGACCGTGTATGTTTTTATGTATGTTCGGGGATCACTTCGACCGATTTTGATGATTCTTTTTTTGTTGAGAAGGAGATATCACTGGTGTGGTACCATGACAAGGAAATCAGGATCAAAATCCGTATAACTTTTTACTGGGTGATGATTTTTAAGTTAATCAAAAGCCGATGTTTATCGTGTGGTCACATTTAAATTTCATTTGATCTGATTACAACTTTTGGAGTAATCTGTGATAATGCGTATTTGCTTGACTATTTTTTCGTCTACCTACGTTGTATTACTTGTCGATGTAATTGAAGTCGGTTTTTTTTCGTTTGCCAGCAAACACAATTATTTGAAATCGATTAAATAAAATCCTCATAATTATACAAATATTAACAATATTTTTACTAAAATTTTAATTTGGTTAATGTAACAATAATTTTATATCAAAAATTTGTCAATATTATTTAAACAATCATTTTTTATATATAAAAAGAGAAATTTAAATATTATTCAGGTAATAGTAAAATTACCTACTATTAATTTACAATACTTACAAGCTAAAATATAACAGAAATAATAGAAACGTCGTTATTTTGAAGAAATTCTTTTTTCGTGACTTTTTATTATGAAAAAGAATAATGACATTTTCTTTTGACAAATTAAAAAAATTCTAACGCAACATTCTCAGATTTCATATTTAGTGCTATTTACCTTATCGTTTTAATATTGAGTAAAGATAATAATGGCTGTTGCTTTACCAATGGAATCTAACCCAGAGATAATGAACAAGTACCTGCATAAATTGGGAGTACCTGAGAAATGGCAAATGGTTGATGTTATTGGTCTCGAAGGAGATGCGTTGAACTGGGTGCCCCGACCAGTTCTTGCTGTGATTCTTCTTTTTCCTTTATCTGAAAGATATGAACACCACCGTACACAACAAGAGAACGAACTTTTAAGCAAGGGAGAACAAGCTCCAAAAGACGTATTTCACTTAAAACAAGTACTAAGTAACATTTGCGGCACTGTTGCTTTGGTACATAGTGTTGCAAATAATACGCATCAAATAGATCTAAAAGATGGACTTCTTAAGAATTATTTGAAAGACTCTAAAGGATTAGATGCAGCAGCTAAAGGCGCACTGCTGGAAAACTCTACTAATATTTTAGAAGCTTACAAAGAAGTTATTGAAAAAGGAGTAGACATTGAGGACAATGAAACAGTAAATAACCATTTTATAACATTTATTCACAAAGATGGTTATCTGTATGAGCTGGATGGTCGTAAGGCTTTACCAATAAACCACGGGCCAACGACTGAGGTTAACTTTCTAGAAGATGCTGCTAAAGTCTGCCGTCAATTTATTGAACGTGAACCAGACCACATCGGTTTTAACGTCGTCGCTCTTGTTCCTTCTCAATAATGATTTTTTAATACCATAATTTAAATAATTAGCTTTTATAATAAAATAAAAATATTAAAAAAACGTATGCATATTTTATTTTTGATGTTATCTCGTGGCTTTGTCTTGGTTTCATGGGTTTGTCTTTAATATATTACAGCGTTATAAAAGAACTTTCTAAAATATTATTTCGTTAAAAATATTTAATATGATATTAAAGATTCTTAAATTAGAATATAGCAATTGCTTTCCCTTTAATCTTTTCACAATTTGCAAATCGAATTCACCGACGAATGATTGCGTCGACGTCTCAATTAAAAAAATCTGCACACTTGTTACACGGCTCCCGCATTCCTCCTTAAAATTCTCTATCTTCGGAAACTAATTAAAAATTCGCCTCGCCTCCGTAGCCCTGTGTTCAATTCAACGATATAACTTCATTTATAAACGAGCAATCTTGTCCAAGATAAGGGCTGGCGAGAAAACAACGAAGAGCGCAACTTGCCACACGCGTCTGCGACGCGACTGGACAAAAAGTAAATTCAGACAAACAGCCTCAGAGTTTTAAATGGAACGCGAGTGGATTCACCGCGTTAACTATGGCAATACTGGGAAGGACGCGACATCGGTAAGTCACGTCATCTAATAAATGACACCGGCCCTGAAGTAAATATATAATATTGTATTTGTGTAAATAAACAAAATAATGCTACGGGAACCCGAAATGCTTTAAATATTCAAATGAAGCGAGCCGAGGTAAAATACGAAGGTGCGCTCGCTCGAGTTGAGCCCAATTAAATCGGTGCCACTGAGGTAGAAATTAAAAACAAAAGGATGACGGGGCTCCAGCGCGCATTTTTCTCATGAGTATTATTAGCGCGATGTCAACCCACAAAAAATGAACTTAGAGACTTGTCGTGGCCGTGATCATTATCGATAACATCCCGCATTTTGTATTGTTTTGATAAGTGTGATGCTGTTTCATTTGGACGTTTTGTTGACGTTTTATATTCACTTTACACAGATGATCGATACGGGGGTTGCATGTTAGTAAATTCCTTTTAAATTAAATTGCTTTTAAACTTGGGTACTTTTTCGATTCATTATATTGCACGTATGTAATGCTCTGTCAATCACAGTCAACGAGTGGTAACAAAACCTCGAACACTCAAACAGCATTGGCCACGGTCATTACTCACAGCGGGGCCTGGTGAGAACAGATTTAATATTTGCCTATAAATCAATTACGAACGTGTGGCGAGTCCGCTTAACGCTCTATTATTATGCCTTTCTTTAAGGTAATGATAAATTATCTACAAAGGTTCACACTGTGTCCATTCAATACATGCTTACATTCACTTCATAGTTGCAGTTCATAGACGCCTATTCCTTTTCAAGGTTTTACTTTCTTATGCATAATCATCGTCATCAAACGCTTGATTAGCATTAATCTTCTAATATGTCTGTAGCTTGTTTAATTTATAAAATCAGTCAAGTACAAAACTATTAAATAAATGTTCTTTTACGTACAAAAACGAGTGTACTAGACCACACTACTGAAATAAAACTTGCGAAACGTAACTCTCTCTTTCTATCTTCATTAACTTATATCTCCCTCTCAACATCCGTTTGCCTCATCCGATCACACTTTTCGAAACGCTCTCGTCACGAATTCACCAGTTTGCTCCCCAAGTCGGGCGTGCGTAAAAATGTTTTACTTCAATAAGCTATGAAATTAACAAAACCTACAAAATTAACATTATGTGCGATAAGCAATACGTATGAAAATTGTATTAAAATCAAATCATTATAATAACATCTACTAAGTGCTTACTTTATTGCTATTATGTATTTATATTATAATATTTACCTACCTATTGTATTTAATAGAGAAATCTTTAACGGTGAAAATTGATGATAACCAAGTCTATTGGCATATAATCATTGGTATATACCTGATCATGAAATTATTGAATGTTATATGCATTATGTTCAAGTTATATAATTATGTAGGTATAGCGTTCCATTACGATGAGATTCATTAACACCCAATGCGACCTCTAGCCGAGCGCTCGATATATTCAAATAAAATACATTTATTTTAGACAATGAGAATCTAAGTGCTTATTGGAAGATTGCCCCTTACCATCGACAACAAACTATTTGCTGAACGAAATTTATTATACAATGCACGTTGCGTTTGCTAGAATATACAATTATAGAAGAGATTCAGTAATGGTTGATGTAGATCGAATAAGCTTAGGGATTTGAAATCGTGTGGTCGGTCGGTTGTGAGGATCGCGACGGGGGTCCCACCGCAGCCTACCGACGCTCATCACTATTCAATAAGTTCCATTTATTGAAATTACATAATTTGTGTGTGAATAATGACGATTGTGATGGATCTTCGTGGGCGATGCGAGCGACTTAAACCCGATTAACTTTTGACCGCCGGACGATATTAATAAGCTGTCTATTCAACACTGTATTGCTTGCACTCACGTTTAACATTTTCCACTTGTGTCTAAGAAATAGTAATTAATTATCGAGATTTATGACGTTTTTATTTATTTTTAATATTTCCCATACACTCACAAACATGCTTCTTACATATAACAAGTATTCAATATTATTTTACTTGATCAAACGAATAAAAAATACATAAAACTTGTTGAATCGATTGAGACATTTCAGAGTGATATCAGTAAATCGAATCATTTGAATGGTGATTTTATATATAAAATTTTATTAGGGCGACTCTGTATCTTAAAACGAATGTAAACGTGTGGGAAACAGTATTTACTCCGTGTAACTAATTAAAAAGAGAGCGGATCCAATTAGAATGTACTTATTTAATGAGATGGAAATGCGTTTAACCACAGACGTAGAATAGACTCCGTTGATTGATATCTTTGCGAGGGAACTACGTAGTTTTCTTGAGACTTCAAGTAAAGTGCTTTGTTACTTAATGCTTACTTTTAATCAGCCTGTTTGTTTTAACAATTAATTTTGTGAGGGATGTACAGAATTGGTGTATATTTTTTATAAGATTTTTTACGGCTCTATTTTAAGGACACCTTTTGATAAAAAATGAACGAATGCTTAATAATACAAAAGATTATGTAGTTAAGGAACATGTCAAATTGTTTCGATCTCAAGAGATCGTTGATCCAATTAAATTCACGATCAATCTAACTCTATCTAAGTTGAGAGTTTCGCAGACCTGATGCGAGCATACGACTCAAACGATTTTTGATTCTTTTAAAGATCTGTTTATATCATTATAGGGACACAAACCCAATCGATTTTTAGTTGAAGTCCGTACAGTTCGACTTGCAGATCATAAATTGATTCATCAAATGTCGGACTATGGTAGAAACATTAATATATGCAAATTTTTAAAACTTAGGTTTTATGTACATTATTGACTAGTCACAGTGCAATTTGGATTCCTAATTTTATGTCACTAATAAATAAATGTCTATAAAATATCCTTCGCTAGGATGTGCAAATTACATCAAAAGTCTGAAAAGATCTGTATCGTTCTTAAAAAAAAAATTGTTGTGTGCGAGGATCGATACGCAGCCAACCAACAAAGCAGTAGTTAATGAAGTGTCTATTACCCAACACCTGGATAAACGTTATGGTTTGCAATCTTTATCAGTAGGTAAAGAAATTTTACATATTTAGCCATTAAAAAATAATGTGACAGTCGCTTGAAATGTGGTAGGTACAAACTAAACCAAAACGCGTTCAGTGTCCAATATCAATAACCTCTCACGTATTTTGCTAAATGCATTGATTAATGTCCCTCGATAAAGAGTCGATAGCAATAAATTCGTCATATTTAAGATTTATTGTAATTGTAAGACGAAGCTAACATTTGCAAACAGTTGACGTACATTACGTTATGAATAATACATAATCCATGTTTTGGTTGCCGCCTGTACTGTTGTTAGGCGGTCTGTCCACTTTGGATACGAGCTATTATAAACATCTACAAACAACAAAGTAATATTTTGAAGATATGTAATTATTGCAGTAAGTTGATATTTGAATTAAGTCTTAAATGTTGTCACTTATTTTTCTTACTTTAAATTGATCAATTTTAAATATCAGTCTTTAAATTTTACGAATTTCTTATAGGTAGGTACCTAGAACCTAGACTTTTTATCAATAATTTTATTTCCTGCTAGTTCAAGTTAGTCACTAATCGTCTCAAAGTTCAATGTTTGGTTCTTATATTCAAACACATAAGATAACTTAAATATACTTTTAGACTTAATTTCCATTTAATGTGTAGATGTGGGTATCTCAACATTTGTGCAAACAGAAAAAAAAGATTGTGAATAATTAGCATTAATTATTATATGTTATTAACCTATAATAAGAAATCATGAAATAAGATAACTATATTATAATCAGATAATTAAATATAAGTTAATTTTTACGATCTGTTAATTTGCGTCTTGTGTTCGCAGCTAATAATACAAGCACTTTAATACATTTTATGCATATTCATAAGCGGAGGTAGAATAGACAATCATTGGTTGATAAATAAATGAGTTCTACAGCAGTACCAATTGGTAATATTAATAGGTATAAGAATTACAAATCAAAATACTAACGAGACTTCTAAGAGACGAAGACTGAGAAAACAAAATAACACATAAGATCTAATACATATTTATTTAAGTTTTAATGAGTAGGCGTCTTTATGTAGAAAGTAGAATGATATAAACAGCGACCCGTCCACCGCGAAGCTTTTACGAGTTCCAAGAACATCTAACATAAGACACGAGCAGCTCTGAAACGGTAAATTGTCTAAATTAAATTAGGTGGGCCACGGAGGCTGGTCCACTCGTGACCTGACTCAGGAATTGATGTTGTCTGAAGGAAATAATTCTTGTCGTAGGAAGTCGTAAAACCAGCCAGATGGACATACCAAGCTACTTAATCACAAAAACGTGAGATATCTGTTTTTTCTTTGACATTTTTGATCTAATTTTGAATTTTTTTCATGTTCTTTGCTTAATTTTCAAATGTTTTTAAACAGTTCGTATGTACTAATTTAATACTTATTTTGCAATGCTTAATGTTAGTTTCGATAGAAAAAGCAATTTAACAATACATTCTAATATCTAACTGAATAAAATCTATAAAATATATTTATTATTTTATTGACGAAATTTGTGAATTTTAATATATATATAGACTAAGACTAGAACTAACATTTATCTGAAAATAATTATGAAAATAATTCATAATCATGGATTTAAAATGTTTTTAAATTTTAGCTACATAAACATTTTAATCAATGTAACAATTTTTTAACTTTTGGTTTAATAACATTCCAGAAACGCATGAATGGAAGTGTTATGAAAACTCTTTCAAGCTTAGTATCCCATATGTTGAGTCGCTGTTGTCACCGTAATAGTCGTTACAGTTCTCATACAAACAAACAATAATAAGATAAAAATAAACGACCACAAACTGCGATATTGAAATAAAAATCAAACAGCTATTAAGGGTTGAATACGGCAGCGGCCGCCCGCGGTGAGCTAACTCCCTCAATTAGGTAAACCTCACTCGATTTCTTAAGAATCAAGTTTATTACTCACATTAGCTCCGAGACGATCATAAACATTCCTATCGATTCATATCTCATCAATTAAGATAAATTCACAATAAGCATGTGATACGATTGCTTCTTAAATTCAGTTTTTGGCAGTAAAACACAGTAATGTAGGCCGCTTATTTTAGCGGAATATCTTTGATGCGAATATTGTGTCGCAGCAACGCTGAAACCTGTTTTCGAATGCCAAGTTTGTGCGATAATTTGTAATAAAATATTTGGTTAGTATCAATAGCGGAACGTTTTATTATATAATATAGTAATTTGTTAACATAAGGCATTATAAAATGCTGGCTTTGTACTCGCTCGGATAAAACTTTCGTCCGATCGGATTGTATGACAACTAGTATCTGTTACTTCATAGAAATTCGGGTGGACAGTACCCACCGGTCCAGATTCGTAGAAACCGAGTATGTATGTATGTTCAGTTAATTATTGAAGTGGTGTTTGGTGGGGAGTGGGTAGATTAATGAGCGGCTACCGCTGGCTTATCGCAACATCTGGGCCATGACTGATCATCTGTCGTGCGCCTGCGCCTGCAAGACTAGTGACGTGCATTCGGATGTTCATTACGATTTTTTGTTTACATATAATTGTATCGATGGTTGAACGACTCGTATTTCTTACATTTAAATATGAAACATTTAGGTATATATAACACTATTAACATGAACAGTTTTTGCTAAAAAGAAACTTGACAGTTCATATTCGTATAAATTATAAAAAACGCAGATTTAAAAAAGTATCAAATGACTTGTACATAAAACGTTTCTTTTTTATATGTCGATATCCGACGTAATAAATGATTTATAATATTAAAGTCCATCGATATATCTCACCTGTCGCCCAACACTACCTGTCGTGATATGACATTGGCCGGCATTGCTTCCCAGAAGTCATACTCATCGAATACCTTACGAGCGCCGTGTACCATTCCACCTTTTTTTCTCCGTTTCATAGTTTTATTGGATGCATTGAAATATTTTTGTTTAGATTAAACGACGTTTAGCCAGTAGATCGGTACATTAGGATTAATGTCGGACATCAGTTACCCGCGTGTCCCCTTACATTGTTCGATACTGACGGCGAACTGTCATGGGAATTGAATATTTAATGGTACACTCAAAATATTGAATGGCTTGGATGATGCCGATACAATCTCGCAGCTACTGATTAATTATTCAACCTTTTTGTAGGTAGCCAATGATTTTGCATGAAATCAAAGCTGATCTTTGTTATAAATGTCTAAATAGCGATTATTGGGGTTACTTTTTCCGACTTTAACATATTTTTTTTTCATTATGAAAAAAGAAAAAGAAATAAAGATGGAGTCTCATCGTCGTCAAAATTTTACGTCTTGAGGTATTAAAGCTGTAATCAAACCCACCTTAAGTGTATCGTCATCAGTGTTTAATTGATATTAAAGCACAAAAGTACAATGAATAACTATCTAATAAATAAAAGCAAGAGTTGCGATAGTCGTGTCGTCCATCATACCGCTCATTACGGTACATTATCGGCCGCCGACACGATCCGATTCGGCGGCGAAGATCGATTGATTCGTATCGAAGCTTGATGTACGATGCTGATTGAGCACAGCGTACTCTACATACGCTCTTAGCGTCTCCGGTGCTCAAGTTAAAGATCATAATCCCGTGTAAGCGTGGCTTACCGTTCCCGTTCTTTACGTCGATGCTACCGATATGTGATTTATCAATAATAT
This sequence comes from Melitaea cinxia, assembly GCF_905220565.1. Taxonomy (NCBI): domain Eukaryota; kingdom Metazoa; phylum Arthropoda; class Insecta; order Lepidoptera; family Nymphalidae; genus Melitaea; species Melitaea cinxia. The sequence continues at coordinate 5,397,204 of NC_059399.1, forward strand.
TATAATGAGTACGAATTCTATTGGTATTAAATTCGTTTGGATTATAGGCCGTTGTTAAAGAATCATTAATTTAGAATAAAGTATTTTTAAAAGTGGTTACGAATTTCGTAAATATTATTTTATGAAATTATTTTCTTATAGAAGAGAAGAGATATTATTTAATTATTAAAAATAAATTTAAAACATTATCGTTTTTTTCTATAACTGTTTTTTTAAGTCTATACTAATAAATATAAATATTGTAATAATACAACTAACATAGTATGAAAGATATATTGTTTACTAACCAAAATGAGTCACTGGTTACTTATATAAAGAATGTTATTATTATTATGACACTTTTAAAGATTTTTTACATCGTTATAAAGCTTAAGATTATTTTAAATTATACGAATCATGTTTAATAAATTATCATTCATTTGAAAGTTTCAAAGACGATTCATCTTAAGTAATAAATGATATTTCACTCCCATTTTTTATGCAAGTGGGTTGATACAAGAACACCTCCCGGCATCGAGATCGCCAACCCAAGTAGTCCAACATAATTACAATTGTTCATTTAAATACAAAGGCTATAATTTAATAAGTGACCCGACTTCCAAATGTCAAAGCCGTTCAAAGAAAAAAACACAAAAGATATAAAGAAGGATGGCGCTCGGACGAACGAACGCCCAGACCGATGTCATGGGAAATGAGACTCTTTATACTTCAAATAAATTGGAAGTCATTTTTTAAGAACCACTTTTTTATATTGTTTGGATATTGAGAAGTACAATGGGTGGACAAGAATGGCTGTTAGGTAACATTTTTAACATCATTATAAGTGAAAAGCAGTGACTGATGGTGTCCCGTGAAGCTCGTTACTTCGGAAGGCTTATGGTTACTTCCAAGAAAACCGTTCACGTAGGTGGCTATGTGCTTACACGGGCTAGTCTTTTTATAATAGTGCAATATTTATAATGGATGCTCGGCCCGGAATACTAAGTGGGACTCGTACGTTGTAACGTCTTTTAAAAAATAATTATTAATGTGGAAAATAAAATGGTAATTTATCAAAAAAATAGTCACACATAAAACGACCACTTAAATAGCAATAGTAGCTTATAGCATACTTGCACTAAATGAAACATTATATTCAAATGAAAACAATCGTCGCTTTCCTAGAAACGAGTGAATTATAATTTACTGTTTATCGTTCGAAGAGATTAAGATAGAAATACTTACATTTTTTATCGATGAATATGACAAAAACGGATAAAACATTCCCGTGTATTTATAGCAATATAACCATTATATCGTATGCAGTAAGACCGGCGAGTTTACGATGTTTACGATCATGTCAGGGGGTCGGAAACCAGCGTCGGTAGCCAGCTATACCCCCCGCTGCTCTGCTGTCGCTTGCCCATTAATTTCTATTATAAATATTTATAATTACTAACACAAGCCAGTTTGAAAATATAATCATAATGAGTTTCGTTTATAATATGTATCCTTAGTTAATGAAGTGAGGTACTGATAGTAGTTCTCTCCGTTTCTAGCATAGAACCAATGAACTCATATCTATAAGGTTATAATTTGTTTTCAACTGTTATTTGATTTTATTTAATTAATGTGTATTTATTCTAGAGTATGTATAATAATAAAATACAGAATTATATAGGTATAAAAACATTTCTTGAGGCACTGCTAACTGTTAAAACGAAATCAAAACCAAATCATTATTTTTCAAATTTGTCGTATATACAAACAAACATGTTCAAATTTTTTTATCGTATATTAAATAATTACATGCGTTTGAGTTAAAAATCAATTTAACTAATTAAAACCAACCTTGCTCACGGTAGCATTAACATCTTCAAAGACGACGCTCAGGAAATACTCAATAAAATAATAATCGCTTATAAAATACATCGTTATACACTAAATGAACTTACTTATCTTGAAAATTAATCATATTCTATCAGAACACTCATAATTCCGTTGAAACATTCTTGGCATCTAAAACGATCGGTGTTTTTATAGAATCTCCAAATTCTAAACTCTAGTTACGACCACAGATAAAACTTAAAGATATAGATAACCTTTTTTCGATTAAAAAAAAAATAAAACTAGCCTGTATGTTTAAGCATCGACAGGATACATGAGAGTTTCGGTTCGAAGATAGGAGATAAATAATGGGTGAGATAGTGATAAGCTACCGAATATCGTACGGTACGGTAGCCCACGTTGAGTAAGTACTCGTTATTCATTGTAAATCGAGCTGATTATCATTAAGGTGAAGCTTAATAATGAATCGCATTTCAAATTTTTGTTCTATCCGTGAACTAATTAATTTTGATTAAAATATTTATGTCATTGTGATGTTAGTCTTTAACTAGTAACACTTTTTATTTTTGTTTTTTTAGCTAAGTGAATTACTTTTTGCTTTCTACGTTGTAGGATTTTATTTGTAAGATTAGACATTAAATTTGGGTGGCTATGTAAAAAACATTACGAATAATAGAAATGGTATCTTTTTTCCATGCGGTAGTTTTTGTAACACAGAAATTTAACGTTTATCTTATGTAAGTAAGAAGGATATTTTTTATCCAAATTAAAACGATTATTCTTTCCTAGGAGTGTCATCGTTAGAAAAAAACGTACCTATTGAATAAACAAAAGGAAACGCTAACAATAAAGCAGTGTTGTGCTAATTTTATGAAAGTTCGGACGCGTTATGTTGATCGTTGCCAGCCTAATCTAAAAGCCGTCAATACCGTTATCTAGAACGACCCCAGTAAAGCAAGTATACGACCCATAAATGAGTCGACAAAACGCCGCTGAAGTCCTAATCGCCGCGCAAATATTCACAGGCAAGAAACCGCCAATATTTACAACGCTTAACATAAAATACCACAGTAAAACTAAATAGTACGTTCAGCAAAAGTTTATGATAATCGTGCAACCGTCGGCAAAAATATATAAATAATAAAAATATGACCTTGCGAAGCGTCCCGCTACTTGCCCTATTACCGCAGGACGAGAACTTTAGAATAGAAATTATCATTAAGAAAAACCTATACAATTATTTTCTATAGATATATACAATATTACAATTTATAATAATCCTTCAATAAGTTCATATAAATATATGTATATATATATATATATATATATATATATATTACGTGTTAGAAGCCAACAATGAAGCTCAGTAATAGTAACACATTTAGTGCTATATGTACAGAAAAAGTTAAAAACTTCTTATAGTACATGTATTTTGTAATACAAAAATAGAATAGGTATTCTATTATTTTTTCGTAAGCGGGCGACCGGTCTGAGCCCGGTCGAGCGCTCGCGGGCTAATCACGAACACAGGTAGCATATCGCAATAATCTCGCTCGCGACACACTATCCATTCCGGTTATTAATGAATACGAACCATTTTCGAATTTCGCCGCCTCTCGGACAACCTACTGACAGCTGTTTATTTATCAATGTCCATTGCGCTCGCATCCCGGCATCATCAGCAAATATTCGAATTTACATAAGAAAGCCGTAAGCTCGTCTCCATAACATCCACGCATTCCTCAATGATCGTTTCCAGAAACATTCATAAGAAAATTTAAACAAATGCGCGCTAGTTATTTACAGTATTGATCCTCAGTTTTTTATCGAGAATCGGTCGTGTGTAATAAATTTCTCTCAAACGAATATGCCCGCGAATGCAAAGTATTAGCGTTTAATAATTTCTAAGCGTCCGACTTTTATCATCGTCAAAAAACGTTTCATTGGAAAAGTTATTGAAGTGCATAGAAGGGTCCTTTGCGCCGCCGTATTACGATTAATTGATGCTAATTAATAAATTAATTAACCATGTTCATACAACGCATGAACGGTTCCAGTTTTTCTAAGGCTTATGTGTTTTTATTTGAACTACATTTTTATTGCCGTTCGAGGCATTCCTTTTTGCAGGTGAACTGCAAATAGCATCATGTCGGCGACGGGCGCTGGTTTCATATTTTGTAATTAATTTATTATAATTGTGACGAGCACCGCGATGAACTCCTAATTGGGAACACGTTATGACGTTCACCGATGACGCATTTAGTCGTAAATAATGTCATATTTTCTTGTACGATTTCGATGCTTTATTAATCAGAATCTTTTGTTTATGAAGGTTTTGTTCTCTCTGTCGAAACATTATCAGTATAATAACTGAATGAAGCTTTATTATCCCGTAATTGATTTTGGAGTAGTACCATTATGAGTAATATAGAATATAAACTTTTGACAAAACAGACAATGTATCCACAAAACTAATTACGTACATAGACTAGGGTCATTGCGCCTGTTCGCGTCCACCGCCCAATTCGCGTCCATTTTACGGATCTCACTTTCAAAAGTCTCGAAATTAAGTATACTAAGACACCAATAAGTCGAAAAGTAATTACCGGCAATACCTCAATGTATAAGAGGCACGCACGCATAGACAAAAGTTCTGTGCGTCCAAGCAATCCTGGGTAAAAAAAATAGTTAGTGAGGGCTGTTCAACAAGACAGCGCGAAGGCACGGAATAATGAGAAGAAAATAGTGGGCAGCGGTTCGTTTGAAGGTAAGTCTTTTATTATTTTATGTCTGTTTTGAATACATAGCTGTTTCTAGGCGTTGGTTATGATAAAAGGAATTATAATAATTATGATTTTGCTTATTTTTTTATAGTTAACAGTTAAAATAAGGTGGACGCGAACTACTACACCGAATTTATAAAACTTCCACTTTGCGTCCGCAATGGACGCAAACTATACCTAAAGGGATTAATAATAAAACTAAATCGCGTCCATTTCTTAAATTAATTCTATAAGTTTAATACATAAAACTAATAACTACAAGTTTAATACCTATTCTACTTTGAATGAAATAAGTAATTTCTTTCTTATTTTTTTTTTCTGTTTAAGATGAGTTCTTTGCAGATAAGAAGAAGAAAAAAAGAACATACACAGAGGAAGATATAAGGGAAGTTTTGCATGACATTCAAGAGAAGAGGAAATCGGTAAGACAAGCACCTATGCAAAAAATATGCTATTCCGATATTGGACAAAATCAGTGGGTGCAGACCAAGAGGGTGCAAAACTTATCTAGACAAATAAATAAAATTGGAGTGTCTGTTTGTAATATTAAAGTAACAGCTTTTTACTAAATGCATATTGATTTATACACGGTACATATAGCAAAATAAGCAATCTCTTTACTGTATGATGCCCTAATAAGAAGTCAACTTGAGTATAATGCGGTAGTATGGTCTCCACATGAAGTCAAATACAGTCTCATGCTGGAACGTATTCAAAATAAATTTACCAGGTTTCTTTACCTTAAGCTTAATGGCGTGTATCCCTTGTATCCCTTGATGTATCCAACATTGTTTGTATTGGGCATGGTTGGATACAACAAGTTGGAGACTAGGAGAGAGCTGGCTCTGGCAACTTATATTTTAAAATTATTCCGCGGTGTTGTCAATAACCCAGGGTTACGGCATCAAAGAATTATAGCCACCCCCTCACTTCCCGTGGGTGTCGTAAGAGGCGACTAAGGGATAACATAGTTCCACTACCACCTTGGAACTCATAAAGCCGACCGATGGTGGGATAACCATCCAACTGCTGGCTTTGAAATACACAGGCCGAAGACGGGCAGCAGCATCTTCAGTACGACAATGCCAGCCCTGCGGTCACCAACCCGTCTGCCCAGCGTTGTGACTATGGGCAAAACACAGGAGTGAACTCGTCGAGGCCTATGTCCAGTAGTCGACTGCGAAAGGCTGCTGTGATTGTAATTGCAGGCTGATCCGTTAGATTGATTACATTCCTTTAAAATTCACAGAACAGATAATTGTTGAATTTTATAGGTGGAATTACTATTTACTTACTAAATACATGGGTACCTAATTTGTTTTTTAATTTTAAGTTCTATCAATTTTTAGAAAATTTATTAATGTTAATATGTTGATTTTTAAATAACTATAATTCTTTAATAAATAAATTATTAAAATCCAACCTCTCTTTACATTATCATAAAAATATCACCTCTTTATTCCTTTTCTAAGCTGGTGGACGCGAAGTGGTCCAGCGGGTGGACGCAAATTGGATTTTATGGACGCAAACTGGGTAAATCGCCTAATTCTGAAGTTTGTATTTAAATAAAATAATAACAAGACGTTTCGAACAAAACTGAAAATTAATCTTTAAATAGACTATATAATGAACACAGTAAATAAATTTTTCATAGAAATTAGTGCGGGAACATTTTTATTTTCTTCTTCAAACTTGCCAACTGCACTAAGTGGACGCGAACAGGCGCAATGACCCTATACTAATTATAATTTTGTCAAATTTATACAAATATTATCAAGCTGACAAGTTTGTTTGCTTAAACCTGCTAATCTCAGGAACTGCTGTTTCGAATTGAAAAATTATTTTTGTGTCACCCAAGGAAGGCTTTTTTCCTCGAATTAACGCGTGTGAAACTGCGGTGCACAGCTAGTATGTAAATATTTTAACATTAACGAAATTCGTCGTATTTACATGGCTCTTTGTTTTATTGAATGGGCGTTTCTGGTGTACCTCTACACCACAACGGTTGTCATGTGAACGCACCTGTGTGTATTTGTCTCAAATACCAGCGATTACGGGTTTGATTCCCGCTCAGCGTAGATATTTGTATTTGTACAAGTATTTGTTTTCAATCTGTATGTCTATCGTTCTGGTTTTCCCTTTACTGTGCCTTGTAGAACACGTTTAGCACCTTTAGCGATTTCGGTGGTTATCATAGACACATTTTAACGATCGCTACTCATAGTAGGGAAATATAATTATCTTCTATCTACTTCACGGTTTTTCGTATAGTACAAGCGTCAGACTATGTTCAACAGTGGAATGTTACAAGCTGAATTAATGAATCAATCATTATTTTTTTTTTATTTGATATATTATACGAGTATAGTGATTATAGTAGTCTAATTTTAAAATCGCTTACGATTCCCAAGCAATCACTAGCCAAAAATAAAAAGAAATCAATAATTTTATCGTTGTATAATATTAATTTGAATTAATGGAGATTATTACATTTTAATTTTTATTTTAACAGTTTCATGACACTGTTATTTTTGTTTTAAATAGGTATATACAATTAGGTCGACAAACAAGCATACGGCTCATCTGATGGTAAGTGATTCTCGTAGCTTATAGACAGACGTATGCATCACCAGAAGCATTGTCGACCCTGCCCCCAATACTTCCCAGGAGCTCTGGTCACAACACTACTTGAAAACAGTATTACTTAGCTATGATCTTCTGTAAGGTCGAGGTACTACCCCTGTCGGGCTGCTCCATATTTTTAGTAGGAAATTTCTATGTGTGCCCTACCTCAGTTAAAAATAAAACCAGTGCTAAAAATAGTCTTCAATTTAATTTGACTTACCTAATTTTTTCTTTCATACAATATAAGTGTATACATATTATGTTTATGTAGTTATAAAGTATTTTGAGAGATGCCATCGCCGCGAGGTATGGCACTCGCGTCGATTGATGTTCGCCGACAGACACGAAGTTGTCACGTATTTACCTTCAAGTGTATTCTTGAAATAAAGCACAGTTTTAAGAAGGCTGCCCGTTCATTTTTGAATCTAGATATATTATTCCGGTACGTGGTACTACGGCTTATTTCGATAGGTAGGTAGGTACACTGTAGCTTTGTATGTATGTGTGTAAATGTGTGTGGTTAAAAACAGCCATCAATTCAGTTAATTAAGTACGTCTCTTAACTAGCTCTTTTATTGATTAATAACTCTCTACTACATACTTTTTAGTATTCAATTATGAATTATAAAATGTTTAACATTGTTGGGCTTAAAACTGCGGTTAAATTTGCCAGTGCTTAGCTTTACGTACATAAGTTTTATTTAAATATAGGATAAACAGATAGCGTTTATCAATAACTAAAAATATGTTTTAAGTTGTTCATCTTATACTAATGTTCAGATGGCTCTGTACTGCTGCAAAAGTAGGTACGCTTGCTTGTCTCGCTCGGTTCACGCTTTTTTAGTTTGGCGTATTTAAAGTCATTAAATTAAATAAAAAAATAAAGTATACAAAAAAAATAACACTTAAAATAAGAAATTAACTATATAAGTATAAATATAATCATAATTCGAAATGCTTCGGATATTATAAAATAAATAAACAAATAATAATAAATTAAAGTACCTAAGGGTAGGTAGGTACTAAAATTAAAATACTACAAAAACTTAAAAAACAACGCTTAGAAGTCAGGCTATATAAACTAAAAATATTTTTGTGAATAAATAATTAATACAGTCAATTTGTACTCTAAAGGGCCGCTAGTGGGAAAGTTTTGGGGTAGTCCTGATTTCTTTCATTCTATACGTATTTTGGGGTGCTAAATCCGAATGTTAGGTTTGCGGACAAAATTTCGTGACGCAACATTAAAAAAATCGCAAAAAAGCAAAAAAAGTTGCTGTTTTTCGGTTTTTTAAATTTCCCATAGCAAAATAATAATTTTAAAAAATAAAAAAAAAATAAACTTCTTAGTATGTTTGTCAAAGTATTTCTGTTAAACATTGTTTTTATTTTTTATTTAATAAGAAACCCAAAGTTATTTACACGAGTTTTTTTACCATACTCTTAAATGTCTCGGTATAGGTTGATTATCGTTTTACAAACTTATTGTCAATCGTTAAATATAATTGAATACTCTAATTTTAAATTCAAGAATTTATAAAAGAGATCATAATCCCTATTCGATCGAAAACAAATTTCCTTCGACAAAAGAATTTACAAGACGAGGGCGAGCAAGCGTACACGCGTCTGCCAGAGATATAAATACACAAACAGGCATTATATAGAGGAGGCCAATTTAACAGACTTATTGTCTCCGGGCAGCCATAATGCGAGACGTTGGGAGACGAAAAAGGACGAAGAGCCTGGAGTTCCCGACTCCGTCCGATACAAAACAATGGTATTTAATCAACGATGATAAATGCTGTATTCGAGCACGTTTTTTAACGATACTGCTGTATTGTTTTGGCGGGAGCTTACCGTTGAATACGAAGATAAGTCGCCGCTGTGAGTGGCTTAGCTGACAAATTGGAATAAAAGAAATATTTATTCGTGTTCGCGTCGTGAATCCTTCGGTTTTGGATACGTATTGTGAACATTCTCACATATTCTTACATCGGATATATATCAGGCTTTCGTCAGAACATAAAATGAAATCGGAGATGTGGAATATTATCAAATCGAATGTCTAAGGTTACCACCTCTATCGTCAATGTTTTATTGCGTGGTAATTTGTGGTTAAAATAAAGATTTTTTTCATGCGTCTCACAAGACGGAAAATGTTACTTCAATAAAAAAAATACCATTTATAGAATATGTAGTTATAGAACTACCTTATAGCCCCAAAACACATTGTTATAAAAACAAAATCATAAAAAAGTGTGGACTCCAGAAATACCTTAAAGGCCTTCGACTATTTTTTGAATAACCCTTGTCTTCGAATTCATTAGATCTGGTATTTTAATTGTCAGGCTTTTGATTTAATATATCTCCTACAAGCCACTCCATATTTGTAACCGCATTACACATACATTAAATCAACCATTTTTATTTAATAGGGTATAATGATCGCATTTTTTCATACATAATAATGGTATGATTTGAGTTGTAATGGATAAGGTATAGGTTAGTACATCACCAGTTCATAAACTAAAATAAATAACAATATTTTGTTGAAATAATGCGGAGGGATTGATCAGCATCTCGCGGGGTACGGGCCAGGGAAATGTACGGAGGCGCTCGTAAATTTGTGCGGTAAAACAGCAGGACGCCGGTACGACTGAAGCGACGGATAGAGCAAATGCTTGATTTATTGCGATGCGACTGACAATGCCTTATGTTTGCATTCGGTTACGATTCGCGGGATCGCAGAAATTGTTACCGCAAGGATCATGTTCGGAGTATCCAGCAGGTATTGGAATTATTGCGTTTATGGAAATATGAAGGTCTTTGCGCAAATATTTACCTTCTACATAACTCGCATGTTTAAAACTGCATAAGGCTAAAAACTTTGGTTAATTTAAACAGTTTTCATAAAATTACAATTAATTGTTCTAAAAAGAATACCTGTCACTATTCCACTACACACTACTTATTATGAATTCAATGGAGTCAAAGAATGTAAAATTACAATAATGTATCACAGTAATGTGTATAAGATCATGTAGGCGTTGTATAAAAACGTACTCTTACATTACACAAGTAGAGACGTTTGTATATTTCATGACTACAAACTGGATTTAGTTAAGTTTAACTGCTTTTTTGAAAATGTTCAAATATAGATTAATTACGTCGAGTTTACAAATGGCGTGCTCAGATTGTGACGGTACTACGTGAAGTTGCCGTGTGACCGAGGGATGAGACGTGCAGACACCATTTCGGCACATTCATTCGTTATATACGAATACGAACAAAAACCAGCTGACGCATTTTATTAGTGATCGTTTCACTCTCTAGAAGAGCAGCGACTGCACCGTCGGTAAAGAGATCTCTCACCTACCACGCTAACCTCGTCATCTGTGCATAAAACATCCTTTATTGAGAGAATTCCGTCTAAAAAATAGAACACAGGAGTCGTGGATGCATAAACCGTTCCCTCTCAAAACTGGCACTAGCGGTGTGCGCCTCGGTCGATAAGATTCCCGGGCATCTGCAAAAACAATTATGTCGGTCCAGAATCTTGTATTTGTGTCTTGTTCGTTTTGCCTCTAGACGCCGGTTGGAGAAGCGGTGGCATAATGCGTGCCGATAAATATTTATAAAATTTATTCATATTCCTTCTGAAGCCGCCGGCGGATCATAAGACCTAAGATTTGATGTTTTCTATACTAATGTCTCCCTTGAGTACTCCTTTGTAAACTGCGGAATAAATTATTGAATTCAGTGTAGGTAATTATTGATATGGATAGATGTGCCTCACATTGTATATATAAAACTGTAGGAGTTTCTTATATAATAATAATAATAGTTTCTAATATTATCGCCATTTAAATATTAAAATATTAAACAACTATTTTAGTTAAAATTGCAATAAATATTTGACAATTATCTGGATATAAGTTAAATTTAATCTAGACAACGGAATTCTTATTAAATCTTAATATAAAAACTAAAAAGAATCCTATGAAACTTTTACATGCTTATTTATTTCAAATAACACTAATAAACTAAAAGTAATACAAAATTTATAAGCCAAGTTCCGATGTGAAATTCTGGAACACGAATATTAACGAATTTATGACATTAAGCAAAAACGACGATACGACGAGATACAATAGCTTTTGGGTATCAAAGTGCGGTGCATCGTTGTCAAATCTGGTATCTTAAGGGTATCTCGGACCTTCCCTGCATAAGTGTTGGCAATAAATACATCGGCTGGCAAAAAGGCGGGAATGTTCGCTACGCAGCGCGCCGGCGGTCGTCCCGAGCGTCGCCCCGGCGCTTTTTGATGCCACTAAATTTTCATAATGATATTTTGATAGAAATTTGTTATGGGCTAACTTTTTATATTTCAGCATCTATAATTGGGTTCATTTCTAGATGCCGTTTCATTTCTATATTCTTTTAAGGTTCGTTAACATTGGCTGATAAAAAATTTTGTACGTCTTATTCGGTATGAACATAGTAAACGTTCTTGAAATAAATACGGATCAAAATTTAAAAAGAAAATACTAAAAATAAAAGCAAATATATATCTTTCGTCTATTCAAAAGTCAAGTAAATCAAAATTCTTAACTATAGTGGAACTAGCGGTCAATTTTTGATATGATATTCAAAAATGTTTAGAATTCCTAATGTGTGGGTAACACAAAAATAAAATCGTACATATTAAAAATAGCATGGTGTCGTCTCCTGTCAAAGATTTTCATTGTAATATGAAACTTTGAATAGTTACGGGTCTCTGTAAAGAACTCACTATAGACGGCGCCACGGTTCGCTTAAACCGAAAATAAAAATCATCATATCAAAAATTTCGCTCTAGCGGGTACATCGTTCCATAGCTTAATTGGCTAGAGCGCCGACACGGTCAGTCGGAGACGCGGGTTCGAATCCCGCTGGAGCGGTCAATTTTTGATATGATATTCAAAAATGTTTATAGTGGAACTATTAAATGCGATTAATTAGACGAATATATGAATGAATCAATATAAAATATGTACCTACATGTATCGCATTCGCATTCCCATTCCCAACTAGAAAATAGGTCCGGACCGGATCAGGATAGAATGAGGCACGCCTGATCCGGCAAGCTCTATCAAGACCAGGTCCGGTCCAGATCAGGATAGCCTGATGTGAAATATAATTAAGTATGGTAAGTCATACTGGATCAGGACCCGGTCCGGTCCAAATCAGGATAGCCTGATATAAAATATAATCAAGTATGGTAAGGCATACTGGATCAGGACCCGGTCCGGTCCAGATCAGGATAGCCTGATATAAAATATAATCAAGTATGGTAAGGCATACTGGATCAGGACCCGGTCCGGTCCAGATCAGTATAGCCTGATATAAAATATAATCAAGTATGGCAAGTCATACTGGATCAGGACCCGGTCCGGTCCAGATCAGGATAGCCTGAAATAAATTACGCGAACTGAGCCAGAATCGCGCTATTAATTTTTTAAGCGCACTAGAATATATACAGTTATCAGGACAGTCTAGCAGGGAGTCCATTTCTACACAGTCGCAGTCGTAAGTAATAGGAAATAGTTAATTAGAAGTTAATAAATAAAATTTAATTAATATTAATAATTAATTAATAACATAAAAATAAAAATAAAAAAAATATTTAAAGTAAAAACATAAATAAATAATACATTGGAAAAAATAAACGAAAATAAATATCATAATAATTATGTTAAGTAACATATTTATAATATCAATTCGCTTTTTTTTGTTAAACAATTTTTTTGAAGAATATACGTTCGTGTTTTTCAATAGGACCGGACCGAACCGGCTGATCAGGATGAGATGAGATTTTCTGATCTGGACCCGATCAGGAAATCTCATCTCATCCTGATCAGGTTCAGACCAACCAACTGCGTTACATGCCTTATCTAGTCCTGATCAGGCATGCCTGGTCCGTCTTTCTAAGGAAGACGAAAAAATTTCTACTCGGGTTCAGCTGGGCACACGCCTCTTTCTCCATGTAGGAGAAGGATTGGAGCTTAATCCACCACGCCACCCCACTGCGGTTTGGCGGTACTGTTTAAAAGTTTTATCTGTTGTAACTTTACAAAAATATCGTTGTGAAGAATATAGAGTATGCACTACTAAAATATTTCTATCTTTATTTTTACAAATGTTACGACCTAAAGGACCTAACGTTTTTGTAATGTGCCATTTATTTCTTATTTTGATGCCCAGTAAAAACGTATTCGTTTAAAATTTCTTTTACAATGCTGACTATAGTTTTTGTATTACTAAGCACAATATACAAAGATTCGTATAGACAAAAATGTATGAAATTTTAATACTATAACTGGCGTAACTTTAAGAGGAAATGAATTCCACTTGATGTTTCTGGGTGTATTTTTAATTTTGAGGGTTCCGTACCTCAAATGGAAAAAATGGAACCCTTATAGGATTACTTCGTTGTCTGTCTGTCAAAAATCTCTTGCTCAGAAACGCATGGAGGTGTCAAGCTGAAATTCATATCAAATACTCAAATCTCCTGTCACTTGGAGCTGTGAAAAAAACAAACTTCTAAACCAACGCAATTAAAAGATGCAGCCATCTATGATGCAAATTTTTGACACTCACGAGGGAATCAAAACCTACAGGGTACTTCCCGTGAACTCAAAATTTTGAAATTTGGTACGAAGCAACGTTTTATATCAGATAAAGGAAAAATTGCGAAAAGCATAAATTTTTAATAATGTTTGTACCCTCGGAACCCTCGGTGCGCGAGTCCGACTTGCAATTGGCCGGTTTTTTAAGGTTTCTCTGTGTTTTTAGTCTGTAACATTCCACTACTAGGAATAGGCCTCTTTCTCCGTGTAGGAGAGGGATCGAAACTTAATCCACCATGCTATGAGTAACGACTGCTGTCAGCAGTGTCTATAATAACAACCGGCAACGACAGGTTAACGTACTCCCTGAGGCACGGTAGGAAGTCAAATTCAAAAATCACAGCCAAATAATACTGCTCTCAAGAATTGTTTACCCATGATCATACGTTGAGTAAGGAAGTTTAAGCAGATGAGATGTCGGTAAAGAGGCGTCCATAGGTTACGGTAACCGCTTACCATCAGGTTGACCGTACGTTTCTTTGCAACCCTTGTGGTATAAGTAATATTTTTATTTATTAAGAACTCATATCTAAATCTACTTATTGAAGTTACCTCCACAGCTAGACAAGTCAAGAGTTTAGCTAGATGACACAGACGCCAGGTTTTTCCATTTCAAGCCAAACACTCGATAGATATTCAAACATAATGTTCGATATTTTTAAACATAAATTTTCTGAGATAAAAAAATGACGATGAGTTGTTAAGATAAAATAAATTGACCTTATCCTAACGTTTTTTCAGAGTTTAAACATACCTATATAATATCACCACTGAATTTTCAACGCCTCTGTTTGAATCTGTCTAACGCTCGATTTTTAAAGGAAAATATTGCTATGTTTCCATGTTTTAGGCAATTTCCAACACTTAATAATATTTTTATCATAGTCGCATCCTTAATTGTGTATGAATGTATGAATATTACTTTAATGAATGTATGAATGTTACTTAGCATTGATATATTTGCCGACTGCTCCTATACAGTATAAAAAAAGGAATTAAAAATAATAATCACTCTTAAATATAAAATCGCATTGATAATGATTATATACTTTATTGCACTAAAAAAATAATGTACAGAAAATTTCAACTTGCAAAGGTGGATTTATCTCTAGAAGAGATAGATCTCTTCCAGTCAACCAATGGTCATGAGACCGTGTCATATAGCGGGAAATCTGGTAAAAGATAACAGATATTTTTGTTAACTTAAACAAATTTTTTCCGCTACAAAATTCGATGACTGTTATTATAAATGAGTTAGATCGCTAGTATTACGCTATTGTTTGTTATATATATGTACATTTCTAGATACATAGTAGCCCTTGGCTTGTTTGCGTGTCGGTACGGTTGCGTCCGCGCAGTATTCGAGGCTCGGTATCAGATGCGCGCGCACGTGACGGCATCCCGCCCCGCTCCCCGCCTTCCGCGAACGGGACTCAGGGATCATGTCGACCTTATCTAAGATACCTTCTAGCTTCCTACTGACATTTCAGATTCTCAATTTATATACGGACTGAAGTATTTTCGCTTTATTTAGTTATCTCTATCTGGCTCTTTTAGGTCAGTTTATATCTAATTTGATCGTAACATAAATAGCATGAATACTATAGACTCTTTAGTTATTTTTCTACTTTTATAGTTTTTTCTCCTTTAGTTACTTTTTTGTGATATTGCACTCCTCCGAGAGAAGGCTGTGCTTTACTGTCACAAAATGAAAAATACGGAAGGCGCTTACATTTAAACTTTAATATGCTATAAAATACCAATTACACTTTAAAATACACTTTTATTATTTTGTTAATGAATCAGAACCATCTGTGATTATCTGCGAGAAGCAAATCAAGCAATTGAACTTATAATCTGAGTACGTTCGATCATTTGTTCCCGAAGAAGCTACTAGAGGGCGTGGAGGCGTACACTTTTGGATTTTACAAATATATTTTTTAAATTTTTTATATATTTCGTATCTACATTAGGTAAATTCTTGTAATTACCATAATAGATACTTCACGCATGCTAATGTTACTGATGCTGTCCTGACCAACAATAGTTACCGTATTCACGTACGTTCTACAAATCTTAGTCTATACAAATAAATAAAATTAAAATGTCTGTTTGTAATATTAAAAGAACCACTTTTTACTAAATGATTATGGATGTATACACGGTACACATATACCGAAATAACATTTTTTACAATTTTTGTCCGTCTGTCTATCTGTCTGTTTGTTCCGGCTGATCTCTGAAACTGCTGGACTGATTTTGCCGGGACTTTCACTGGCAGATAGCCGATGTAATAAGGAGTAACTTAAGCTACTTTGAATTTAGAAATTTATTTATTTTATAATTCTGCGAACTGAAATAATAATATTATTGTTAAATTCCACGCGGACGAAGTCGCGGGCATAGCTAGTGTCCTATAAGATACGACTATAATTTTAACAGAAATAAATTTTGTTGAATCACACATGTATATTCTTCTAAGATATGGTCTGTGGACGTACACACTGTCTTAGACGAAAGTTTTCAACTTAAGTGTGTAAGCTCTCACAATTCCTCCACATTCGCAGAACAGCTTCATAACGAACGTCACGTCAGTGACATCGCGGCAGACGTGCATTGAAGATCAGGTTAAACCTTATCTAGCCGTTAGCTCGTTTCGTTTCGTGCTGGCTTCCTCGCGTCGCGCTTTCTTCAGCTACGTTACTTGAAATACGTGACCGCTCCGACGCCACAGCACCGCTTGAGACACCGCTAAAAGTTATTTGGTTAGTTATCTGTACCGAGATTTCTGTTACTTTATATATAAAACATAATACAGTAAAATTTACACCGAACAGATAAGTCTATGTTTTAAATTAAACTCTGAACAAGATAAAATAATTATTTATTAAAACGACATGATGGCACTACTCTGGCATTCCCATAAAGATAAAAGGTTTTTATAGGTACTTTTAAACTGAAACGTTGAGTCCCATACGCGTTATCTATAGGCACTTTATAATGACAATCACGTATTTATTGTTCGCACTTGCAAATAAATACGGGAAGTTGGTATGTCAACGATTGCAGAAACGTAAAGGTATAGCTCGGATGTGTTTGAATAATTCGCGGTGCTGCCCGGCGCCGTTGTTAGCAATTGTCGCGCGGACAACGTTTAACGATAACATCGTGCCGCCGGTCGCCGGCGCCGCTCATCTAGATCGCGGGACACCAAAGACATGCCCTCCGCGGATAAAGTCTTCAACGCGAGTCAAGCACCCGCGCAATCCCTTTGAGCTCCTCACCACCGCCGGATCGTGATGGCATCCTAGAGAACCTTCGCATTACCTTTTTTTCCATACCGCGAATAACATATTCAGGGCCCGTTCGATCTTTTTACGCGATTGATTTATTCCATCTCGTCGCCGAGTGACTCACATTACTTATATTTTCTCATTGGCATTCTTCAGCTCAATCGTCGGTAAAAACCACCACCTCGGGTGGCGAACGGATGTTCGACGTGCTGTCAAATATCTGTAACAAAGGGCCGGACAAGAAAATAAATAAACACAGTTTGGTTTATTGGAATGCTATTAAACATTTTTTAAAGGTGTAAGTTCTGTCACCGTCGGTGCTGATTTTGCCACTTTAAACTGCACTCTTACCAAATGTAGCCGATTAAACGAATTCTCAAGTTTTTCAGACGACGAATCTTAATAAATATGAAATTAATTTGGCAGTTAAAAATCTTGTGAAGCAGTCGATTATAATTACCTGTTCGACGATATTTATCCTCAATTTATGGGTATAGCTTCATTGTTGTCATATTCATTGTATTTTATTTTTTTAATAACTTCTAAAAAGAATTAATAACTTTTCAAGTTAAATTTTATCGTTTTTAAATTGTTTGCAATTTTCAGACATCAAAGTTTCAATAAAACGTAATTTTAATACGTCGACCGATTAAGAAGTTTTAAATACTATCTTGTAAACATACTATTAAGTATTCAATATTAAGATTAAAGTTAATGAGCGATACAAAAACATTCGATAGCCATAAAATTGCGTTCAACATTAATCTTTCCAATTCCTTTGGTCATACAGAGATAAATTGTAACAGATATTTTTGTATATAATTATAAAATAACTGTTGTTTACGAAATTTCATTTTTGTCGTATTATACAGGTACTTAATACAATATGAACGTCAGAAATACGCCGTACGCGATCGCTTCTTTTTTATCAAGACATTCGACTTGCCTCTAAAACAAAGTCGACAACCTCAGCGGCGAAATTATAGTGTTTAAGAGTTTTAATATAACGCTAAAAATATACGTAAAAATGGATGGAGCTCGTAATATATGTAACACTGCCTTCTGGCAGCCATTACTTAGGTGCGGGCTTGTTATTAAATTCGGCCTTATTTATTTATTTATGAGCGATACGAGTGTATCGTAAACGTCTTTTATGTTTAAGGAATCACCGAATATGGAGTGGTTTCTACCATTATAAGTTATCGCTACCTATTTATTATAACTTTTCGTATTTATTCGCGATATTATATAACTTTTCAAAGTAAGAGTATTCATCTTTGTGAGAACCTATAAGACCTAGAAATATTTCTTTAGAGAAGCTAAGCATTTTGTATATCATTGTTATATAGCAATAAATTCTTGGATACACAAACGCGTATGTCAATAAAACGAAAGCTGTGATAGCAGTGTCGATGGTAACGCCTAGGCGTGAATATTCGATGCTAAAGAATTGATGATTAATTCCGACTTAATTACAGAGGCGATCACATAAAATATCGATTTGGAATATTCAAATCGTACAGGTGGCTGGACCCGCCCCGGCCGCGGGCCCCGACACTTAGTGCGTGGTAGAAACGCAGTGCTTTAATCTTATTAATTTATGTACTTGTGTTATTTGATTTCGGACAGGTCGGTGACCTCTATCGTCAAATATTTGTGAGCATCCAGGGACGCAAACGGAGGCCTGTACTTAAATGTAAGCAGCTTTTTAAGCTAGTTTACCTTTTACTGTGTTATAATAGTTAGAGATTTATTACTAAAATAAATACATTCATCGGTCCTAAGAGTACAATATAATTTAAAAAATGCTGAGTCACATGTGTATCAAGTTATTTAGAATGGTAATGAAGCTAATTTAAGTTATAGTTTTTTGACAGTTTATTTCAACAATAATACATGTACACTACACACTATTCTATCGATGTATATTTACATACACTCGGACGCTTGATGAGCATTTTAAAATAGGATGAGCCAGTTAAATTTTAATTTTAGAATTTCAATGTGGAACTATTCGAGATGGCAAAAGTTACTCGCGAACGTAATATGCGTCGAGCTCGCTAAGTTAGTCGCTATCTCGGAGATTAATCTCTTAAAACCTACCCAGCTTTCTCGGATCGTTTGCAAGCAACATTAGCCGGCAGATGCATCGTGCACGAAGTGAGTTTCCCAATAATTTCATACTCAACGAGTCCCGATCGAAAAGTCTGTATCGTTTCGTCCATCTCGCCGACGGCCACGCGCTCTACGTAGCCTTATTAAATGCAAAATATTGTTACTTTACATAAGAGATCTTGTTAACATTGCACTAATGGTATCTTTATATGGCATTGTTTCTTATATAGTTTTTTCTTCTCTGACTTTAAAGTTTCGCTCTACAGTAAACTGATATCGCAATCAATATAAATTAAAATTTATAGTCAACACTTTAAAATCGAAAACATTTAATTATTGTACTAGCGTATATACACTAACACCGTGTCATCTTAGGAAATCAATTAAGGAAACTGAATCAGTTAAACGCAATAATATCCCTCAGCTACGTCAAATATATTTATCCCCAATTAAAAAAAATAACTAATTAAACAAAATAATTTTGAAAATGTGTTCATTAATTTTTTTTTTTTTTTTTTCGTATATTAGTTACATTTTACTATCGAATAAAAAAAAAGTTTGTAAGAAAAGTCATTTCCATATTATAATAAACTTTACATAATAGAGAATATAAAGTACATGAATGTGCAAACTTGCCAGTAAATGTTCCCACTTCATAACTCAAAGTGCAATAAGGCATTACAAAAAGTCTCCGCGCCGCCCTTGCATCGACGTAGGCGGAGTCGATAATTCGAGATCCAGGATAGTGCCTTCACGATGCATCGAATCTCACTCGTATTTCAAAATATCTATTTGTCTTACCTGAAAATCGATTTAATATAGAGTCTTCCCGAACAGTTTTCCCGTTTTACTACATTTACACTTAGACACTTATGTGGATATTTGTGTCTTCCTAAATAATATTTTGTTTCTTACGGGCCTTTTCACAAAATTATATATTATTTTAAGTATTACGACGATGGTGAATAAGGTTAGAACATTAAAACAAGCAGATATTTTAGATTCAAAGTGCAATGTGTGATTACGGCTGTAAAGACTAAGCCAGTATAGTATGTCAATAAGGTCATTCATTGACGATACCAATTAATTAAATTTGCATATTTTTTAAATTCATTTGCAGTCTGACGATAACAATATCAATAACAATCAGTAATACAGCAGTAAATAATATAACCACCCCGTCTCCTCCCGTGGGTGTCGTAAGAGGCGACTAAGTCGCAGTTCCACTACGACCTTGGAACTTAAAAAGCCGACCGATGGCAGGATAGGCGTCTAACTGCTGGCTTTCAAATACACAGGCAGAAGACGTGCAGCAATGTCTTCCGACGTCCAGAGTGGTGACTATGGGCAAGACACATGAGTTCACACCATTTTTGGCGCGAATTTGGGGAAGCCTATGTCCAGCAGTGGACTGCGATAGGCTAAAGAGATCCTTCTTTTTATTCAGCAATCAAATATATAGATACATATCGTTTAAAATTAGTAGTAACATTAATAGATTGGCTTAAAGGTCATATTCATAATTAAAAGTCTCCTAAATTTATACCTTTGTACTGATATTTAAATTTATATACATTATATAACTTAAAATAACATGTTTAATATATTTGAGCACTCTGTCTATAGGTATCTATAACTATACTTTTTGTTAAATAACAAAAATTGATTTTTTATTAATCTGAAGTATTAACTTATGTTGTAGCATACATGATTAAGCGACATCAATAGTTTTGAAAAATTCTTCAAAATTTACGTCATAATTAGACAACACGATTCGATTAGTTTTCCGTTACGTGCAATATTTTAAAACAAATTTTTACTCACCGGTCCATCTTTAACGTTAATTAATAGATCACGAATTGAAATCTTAAATAATTATTTAGTAGGAAAAACGAGACAGACCAGTTCTTTGAGATGAGCCCATAATAAGTAAATTAATAAATCTTCCTCAAATACTATGTCTGAACATCTCAAGTCTATTTTTACGGGAGCGTTTTAGCCGTCGTATTCCCTAATTAAGCTTAGAGATTTATTTGTAAGAAACACGTCGTTATTACTTGTGTAAATTAAAACGTGAACATTAACGATCGTTTCTTAATTACACTTTAAGGTTTATTGCATTAAAAGACAGTACGTTGAAAAAAAATCTCCTGGTTTCCTCGACTGGTTTATTTTAAAGATACTTTTTTAGATTTTTTCAACGTTTGTGGCGTACTCGTATGTGTGGTAATAATGTTTTAAATTTTTATTGTTTCCTTTTTTGAGGATATACAAGTTTATTAGTCAATACGTAAACCAAGATACTTTGGTAAAGTGATCAATTTAAAGCTTATATTATCGAACTGCCACTATGGATACTAATTTACAGATTACAGCTATCAATCAGAGGGATTTCTAAATTTTATTAAGCACCCATTTAATACCAAATTATTTGCTCCAGTAAGTTAAGTCAACCAACGCTTCAGCCTATAATATCCCACTGCTGGTCATAGGCCTCTTTCTCCATGTCAGACCCAGGAGAAGGGTCAGAGCTTATCCATCACGCTCATCAAGCCGTCGTTTATTTTCATAATTAACAATAAATTAGCTATAGGAGAAAAGACAGAGGTGTTATAATTATGGATAAGGATCAAGATAATGGACGTGAAGAAAGGACATGACATTGCGAAACATAAGCTATAACATCGGAGCAGTAAAAGTAGTCAAGAAAACTGTTGGCATTCCATTACGTATTAACCTACACCAGTTCATAACTACACAAATAGCTGTCAAATCTAATAATAGCATAGAATATGCAAGAAGCAAAGAACATGATTTATTTCTTAGTATAATAGATGGTCAAGGATTTTTGTGACTATTTACAGGTTGATTTGTCTGTGTAATAATTTCTAATTTGTTTTTTTTTTGTACTATAATCACTAAAACATGTTGAAGTAAAAATAACCCTGCTACAGTAAAAACCTTTTAAAACTAAGGATGAAATATTGATGGAGTGGAACCTGAAATTTTACTTCATTTCTAACTTTGTCTGGTTTTCCTCGATATTTGTCAGAAAAAGTTTGTTGCACCTATCTATGGATGGATGGATTATATAAGCCTATATCAAATGGTACCTATTCGATATTATCAGAGTCAATTTTATCTGATTTCTAATTTTTTGGTAGGTATATGAATCTTAAAATAATTTTAAAATAGCTGTTAGCCAGTCACGCCTACTTATATAAGTATAGATGAAATAATATTTTACTTTATACGTGTTTCAGCAGTGTACTGTACTTTAACAACAATTTCAGATCCATACCTCAGTGGAGCAACGTCATTAAGCGTCTACTCTCATTCTTTATTGGAAAACAGCCGTACGCCCACCAGTTTTAAGCTTACAGGTTATTGGAGTGCAGTTGTAGTGGATTATTTCATGTGTATTTGTAAAGTTTTATTGTTAGAGAATACTTACATCTGTCACAATCGTTATAACACACCTGCACCGGACTCCACATTTACATAAAACCAAATTGCCTTGGACGATACGCCACGGAATTCCGAATATCCATAAACGTAGCTGCCAGCATACCGAGGGCCATACTTAAAAACAAAATTAAAGGGGATAGCCGTACGATAATATGAATTAAAAATAATAAAACAAAAAAATAGGAGTCACGGATCGCCTCGAGTGTTTTTTATTTTCAAGTTTTTTTTTTTAAACGAAGCCCGCGAACAGACTCGCCCGTATCTCCTGACAATATCTTTGACGAGTTTTTTATACGGCATTATTTTTAAAGGCACAGATTATAAATGGTTGTTTGGCGATTTAACGCCCAATCTAATTAGGCAAATGATATGTGTTTTAGACTAAGATTAATTTATGATAGATACATTTTCATTGATTGATTCAAAATTGGGTTGCGTTAAAATCCTTTTCAATTTTGTTTTTAATTATTTTTTTATGTATTAAAATACTATGTAATACAAACCATTTAGTTCAATTTGTAAGATTATTACGATAAAAATGTTATAGTCTACTACTATCTTTGTTTTTTTAATGTACACTTAGTAAGATGCACCTAAAGTTTCTATCAATATGCATTTATAGGGTGTCAGACGGGGTTTAACTGCGTTTATTCAAATGGGCTGTTCTCTAGGTGACCTACCTATGGTGAGGTACCTATAGATTTCCACGTGAAAAAAATCCTAGGCCTTTTTTAAATTTTACTTTCTCTTAATATATGAATTACTCTGGCAACGTACTTCTGCATAACCGTCCGACAGTTACTTTAGTTCTAAAATGTCAATAAACTGAAATATTAATAATATATTAACTGTCGTAGACAACCAAGGAACTGCGCATGGAAACAAATTATTTTTCTCGTAGAATGTTTAACTGTGCTTACGCGCTCAGGAAAGGCGCGAAAGGTATCATGCGGAACGAGTCTATCAAAGTAGCTCATTTATTTAAACAAAGTCAAATTAAAAAATGGGCAAATTTTTCTTCTGAATGCGGAACGTGGTCTGTTACACCTGCAGAACCTTCCATTTGAAGGAACGCAGCTAGGAGTCGAACACCTGACATAAAATAATACTCTATTTATTAAAGAAAGATACGATACTATTTTGGTGTAGATAAATTTTAATAAATGTCATCTATTAACCGCAATAATTCACTTCTCTGTGTGCACTTCCCTACTGCTTTTTCACTACGCTGTGTCCTATATGCCCAAAGGTTGTCTGGAAGATATCGCTACTCTAGCGATAAGACCGCCTTTGTACACTGTTTTTTTTTTTTTTTTGTAATATGTTATTGTGTTGATCGTTGTTGTGTACAATAAAGAGTATCTATCTATCTATCTAATTCAACCTTGGTTTTAAAGAGCAAAAAGAAGTGAGGCTTTTCGCCGTTTATGTTTTCTTCTAAGTAGATTGATAAGTCAGCTTAATATTCTTTTCTTATGAGATTATATTTTTTAGCACTAAAATATGCCGAAAAATTAAAACACTGAAAAAATATTTTAACTCTCATTCCGTTAATATTTCATTAAATATAAGAAAACTAATATTCTTTATATTGATACGTCTGTTCGACAATTAGTTTTATTTTCAAAATAGAACAAAATTACAAAATTTTGTTATGGTGAGGGGCAGACCATCATTTTATAAAAGCTGAAAGTTTTTCAGCGCATGCTCCCAACACAGTTTGAAGCAATGGCCAAATATGAAATTAAAGTCGTAGTTGCTTTGGCAGATACCACGTAGCAAAGGCGTATAAAGTGGCAACTAACTTACGTTATTTCTTAATACGTAACTTTTTACTATTCTGTTCGAAGTAGTTGTAGTTATATTAGATTTTATGTTAACCAGTGTCCCAAACTTCATAACATAAAATATACATTTATGGTAACGTTTGTTTAAAGTTAAATTTTTTGTCTCATTGTACAACTCAATAATTTATTGTACTTAGTTAAATTTTGTGAAAAACTTTCCTTACGATGATTACACATCGTAATTGTACCGAGTGTATAAATCCTCTGTTTCAATTAATTCAACTCCTAATCCTCTACTGGACCTCGTAACCTGTATAACAAGGGCCGTGCTCTTGTAATTACTTTACTTTTTGTACTTTCGATTTAATGAATATAGGCTTAATGGTAGTAACGCTAAAAGTTAAAGGATAAAATTATAGAATTTGTGTAATCAAATTTTGATTCCATCATTTTAACAGTTCTTCTTAAATAACTATAACTGAAAATGAAGAAATTAAAAAAAGACAAATTTCATTCTATCGAGATTTAGCGATTATCGCGATTATATTACATTTATCGATATATGTTATTAATTTGCTTCTTATTATCTTAAGGTAAAGTTTAAAAAATAACCAAATAAAAACCTCCTTTTTAAATGTTTTTTTTTAACATTATTAAAATATCTACTACGTACGTACGTACGTACTACGTGAAATCGTCAGAGCATGCTACAATGTTAAAATTAAGCCACGAAGTTCTTAGCATATGATTTTGAGTCACACTTAGTTAATTTTTTTCTAAACTTTAGGTATATGAATCACGGATGATAAAAAGGTAGATAATAAATAATCAAATCTATACAATTTTTTATTTGTATGATTTTTATCGCATTGGGAATATACTTAGATAAATCTTATCTTTATTTCTATTCTTCAAAAAAAATATGTAAATTTATTAATTGAAAGTTTGTTCACAGCCTGGTACATAATTAACTTATGTAAGAACATTCGCATGATATAACTTTAATTAATTAAAACAAAAAAATATTTATGATTTGCCATTGAGATACAGTTTAGATTTACTCATTAGTTTACATTTTATGCATAAAATACAATTTACTAACG
The DNA here is from genome assembly GCF_905220565.1 of Melitaea cinxia. Lineage (NCBI taxonomy): Eukaryota > Metazoa > Arthropoda > Insecta > Lepidoptera > Nymphalidae > Melitaea > Melitaea cinxia. Next base: position 5,422,873 of record NC_059399.1, read on the forward strand.
CAGAATTTTTCGGGTCAGTAAAAATAATCCAGATTATGTAGGTATATAAAATTCGCTCGATCACAAAATAACGTTTACACTACTTTTGAATATTGCACAATATTGTACATATATTGTAGTAATCTTTAAAAAAATTGTATCACTAATTTTTTTTTCTATTTACCTTTGAAATAAAAAATCAGATTTGTTTGTGCTATTAAAAGTATAATTCATTTATTCTTCGTTACTATATTTTATTTTACTGCCGTGTTTCTTATGATGATTTAACCATAATTTAGATTTTTTATTCAATGTCTTCTGATTAAACAAACATATTTGTATAGAAGAATGGATGGTATCTTAGTTTTTTTTAATGCTCAATTTTTTTTAATTATATTTCAATAAGCAATTCTGGTAAACTTCATCGGTAAAAGTACTAGCTACATAAATTTATAGAAACTTATTTCAACGTAAGTCTATCTAGTAATTAAATATTAAATCTCTATCAATAAATATGTTACGTTCATCTTAATAAATAGCCTTCAATACTACGCTCATATGTATTGCACTACCTAGGTATATACATAAAACATTTAATTTTAAGCATATGGTATACTAGGTCTGAGCGTATTATGAAATGCTACACAACGTAAATAGACCCTACATATTTTTACAACATCTGTTAAAGGTCCTTACTCCCTGTAGCCTGATATTTATTTTGTGCGTAAGCTTACGTAGAAAATAAATTACAAACTTTGGCTTCATAGCTTGCGCATAGAACAGAAACAGTGTTAGATCTTCTTATCGAACAGAAACAATGTTATATCTTTCAATTAAACTACATACATTCATTTTGTCTATTTTGGTCGTAGCATAAGTTCAGCCTTAATATTTAGAAATTAAATTGAAATAATAATAGCATACATATTGTTAATATGTACGATTTTTATTTTTGTGTTACCCACAATTAGGAATTCTAAACATTTTTGAATATCATATCAAAAATTGACCGCTCCAGCGGGATTCGAACCCGCGTCTTCGACATACCGTGTCGACGCTCTAGCCAATTAAGCTATGGAACGATATACCACTAGAGCGAAACTTTTGATATGATGATTTTTACTTTCGGTTTAAGCGAACCGTGGCGCCGTCTATAGTGAGTTCTTTACAGAGACTCGTAACTATTCAAAGTTTCATATTACAATGAAAATCTTTGACAGGAGACGACACCATGCTATTTTTAATATGTACGATTTTTATTTTTGTGTTACCCACAATTAGGAATTCTAAACATTTTTGAATATCATATCAAAAATTGACCGCTCCAGCGGGATTCGAACCCGCGTCTTCGACATACCGTGTCGACGCTCTAGCCAATTAAGCTATGGAACGATATACCACTAGAGCGAAACTTTTGATATGATGATTTTTACTTTCGGTTTAAGCGAACCGTGGCGAGAAAAATGGCGAATACATATTGTTATTAATAAGTAGCTGACTCGGCAAACGTTGTCTTGCCGCTAAACGCTATTTAAAAATAGGGGTTAGTGGTAGAAGGGTGAAAATTTAGGGTTGTGTGTACTTTTCAACGCCAAATCATAATAAAATAAAAAATAAATAATTTATCTATAAATAAAAAAAAATAGGGGTGGACTACCCTTAATATTTAGGGGGATGAAAAATAGATGTTGTTCGATTCTCAGACCTACCTTAGATTACTTAATATTTTATTATTAAATGGTTATACAGCTTGTGTTATGAAAATTTCCTATATTTCAGTGTGTTATAAAAATAATTTGACAAGTTAATGAGTAATGACTGCCTTAATAAATAATTGAACTTACTTTGAAGTAGCATTACTAATGTGTGCTTTACACTATTTAATATCGGATAGGTTTTATATCAATCTTTCTTAGATAGCCTCTCAAATTGTTCCTTAAAATGATAGTACCTATAAAGTAATACGCGTTGATTTTTTTTTACCAGTTTTTCATGGAAATACTAGCAATTGATAGGAGTTACCTGATTTTATATAGGTGCCAATGCAAGACCAGAAATACAAAAAATGTATTGCTGTCGAAGGAATAAAATAAAGTACATACTAGTTAGTACTTAGGAGATAATTTTAAGCTTTTTTTTATTATCATACTAAGGTATAATATATTGGTAGGTAAATTGGTAGTAGAAGATTTTGGGATACCTAATGTGTTTTATATGCATTATACAGTTATAATAATAAATACATTTTTCTTGTAAATTGTTATAGTTCTTTTGGACAAGTAGACAGGTTGTATTGTGGTTAATGTACCTAGAAGGTATTATAGCTGGGTAAATATTTTTTGTAAACTTTAAAGCTTTTTTTATAATTGTATTTAGATATGAATTAAACGTTTGAATAGAACAAAGATGTACCTATGGGTACCTATTCTCATATTACTCTTTTTATATCAAATTATTTGGCATTTGGTCGACAGAATGAAGGCGTCAATGGTATGGCTCGCGCAGTCGAAGAACGCAAATCATTGACCGCACCGGCTGGCAGCGGCGTGTGCGCCGACTGCCGATGAATGCTCGTTAACGTGGGAACGTGCCGAAGACAGTGGCAAATCGCTTAGATACATCTGACCGCGTCGCTTGCTCATTGCGGACACGTCTCTCCCAATATAAATTCAATTGAAATTTTAATATAGCCACCGTTCGGACGCCCGACGCCGGCCTGTAAAAACCGTGAGCGTTCGGCGCCGGGCCGCTTCAGCCGACATCATAATTTAAGCCTCGTAAAAACTGGTGTCTTAATAAATAAATCAATGGATTTTTTCATCGTCCATAACTTAAGAAGTCGAGGCGGGAAATCGGATGGAAGTCGAGGGCGAAACTTTTAAAAAAGGAAACTGCTCTCGCGTCTGCGGGCGCGCCGCCATTGGCCGCCGCGCCGGGGGCGGGAAGCGGCTCGCGCGCCATTGGCTCGACGCAGACGCACTATAGGCGCGTTCATCTCGAGACGCGAACAAATAGATTTTTTTTAAACAAAAGCAATTTTCCTATTATTCTTGTTGGACGACGTTTCTATAGTTCGTTTTTGCTCGGCTCCGTTTTGTATTGTTTATTGTGTACGCGACAATCCACTCCCGGTTAATTCCCAGCGATATTAGCAACTCCTCCGTGCATTGTTGCAGGTCGCATGAGTGTCGCATGAGTTCACTAAAAACTCGCGATTGTTGCGAGCGAGTACGCACCGTGTCGCAACTCGCAGCGCTCGCAGGAAGCCTAGCCATTGTTAATTAACATTACATACTTATTTAAACACGTTGTCGCTTTCAATACTTACCTATATTTCCGACACAACAATAGATAATTCATACATTTCTTCTGGCGTTTTAATTGGCAAAAGGTATCTATTATGTTAAGAAATAAGTAATTAACACGTTTTTCTATCGTTCTTAATGTAGGTACTTATCTCTTAAGCATTCATCCTAATAATCAATTCACAACTAAATGAAATAACAATTAAGTAATAGAAATTTATGAAAGATTACATTTTTATTACACCTATTGTGATAAATATTAAGTATACCTACGTATACATGATTAGGTTTAAAAACAGAAAAAAAGTTACGTTTAAAATCAATTAAATATAAATAATTATAAACTTACTTTGGAAATATATGAATAATTTATTACAAATGACGCAAATTTATATTTTAATAAGAATGATAAATGTTTTTACTTTTTAACATACGGTGCCGAGACGTGGCCACTGACGAAGGGACTAGTCCACAAATTTAAAGTCACTCAAAGTGCAATGTAATGGGCTATGGTTAGGGTCTCTCTCAAACATAAGATTAGAAATGAGATTATCCGCGAGAGAACGAAAGTAATCGATATAGCCCCCAGAACTAGCAAGTTAAAGTGGCAGTGGGCTGGTCACCTGTGTCGTAGGACCGATGGCCGTTGGAGCAGACGTGTCCTGGAGCGGAAACCGCGTCTTGGCAAACGCAGTGTGGGACGTCCTCCGACCTGTTGGACCAACAATCTGGACCGGTCCACCAGCAATCTTACGTAGGCTTACGTAGGTTTACCGGCTGTATGAGGTTTGCGGAAAACAGGGATGTCTGCTGCGAAGAGTCTTGGGAGAGGGTCTACGATACAGTGAACTACGACCAGCTGAACTGACAGACGGACTGACTGATTAATGTTTAAAATATATGTATAAATAATTTGTTTTAAATAATGTCATGATATTGTACCAAATGATTTGTTTCAAATAATTATAAGCTATACAAATAAAAGCAATATACTTACATGTAGGTAATATATAACAGTGAAAAAAATCATAACATCGATTAAGTATAAAGCCATCATCTTAAAAAAGAAATATATAACATTTTAGGTTACACAAGAAAAAGATTTTTGATCAATGAAGAATCTTTGTTTCACAATACCGAGTCAGTTTTTGAAATACTTTAGAACTGTATCTTATAAATAGTATCTACTAAAGCCTGGTCTAAATTCAATGAAAAAATATAAAATACTATTTTAGGTTTTATAAAGAGTTGTGGTCTATTTCTGTGTAAGTTTAGACATTTTTCGTTAGATACTGGTTGGTTATGCTTGTGATACCATTCTTATGAGTAACAACGTAACTTCTCGTTCAATGTAACTCGTCGTTCTTTATAGCCTTTGCAAGAAAATGTAACCATAGTAAACCTGACTATAACCCTTCACCTAGGTACATAAACAGTAACTTTTTTACGAGAAATACATAGCTATCTAGTACCTACCTACCTGTGAATTGAACATTCCAGACTAAAATATCGTATATCTTAGTGAGGATAGTAGGCGTTTAACCGTTACTATAAAACAAATGTTGAATGCATGTTTCGTTGTTTAATACAATGAATGCAATTTATCCGCCATTTTACATTTCGACATAAATCTCTTAAAATATTCATTAGGTGAAATGCAAGTCGTGCGGCGGTCGAGAATAATAAATATTAAGATTCTATCCGCTTGTCTATCTGTACACTTGGGCATGCGCTGAATTAGATTACTAGATTGTCAAACTTTATACTAAATTCATAATAGATATGGGTAATGTATCTTTTGATAACATACCGATGACTTACGCTACTCACTACATGAGTCACAGATTCTTCTATTTATCTATAAAGGTACATAAAGATGTACATCCAGGCATATGTTCCTTGATCATGTATACCTGCCATTGTCATTTATTTCGTTTTTATTTATTAATACTTTGTACAAAGTTCTTACGGAATTAAAACTCTGAATATTTCGCAGAAATTTAGACTTCACGAGTTCGATAGTTCGTAAGATAGATAGGGCAGCGTCCGTCAGGTTTGCTAGTATTTTTACAATTACTCTACCTATAAAAAGAAACATTTTAAGCAATTAAATGTAGTTCCTTAGAATATTATTATTACTCTTTTATGGATAGCATAATAGCTGTTAAAATAACAACGTAATTATGACCAAATGATTTATTTCAAATAATATCAGTTACTGATATCATACCATCTAGTTTACTATTTATGTTGACGTAAAATATAAATTTTTGAATTACTCAGAAGTCGTATCGAATTAAATTGTTTAACCAGTTTTATTTATTTTAAAACTAAAGTTCAAATCTAATATTTAGTTGTTAAAGTTGGTTTATATAGTTAAAGGTATTGGTATTATGAAAATGAAATAATTGCAAACAACGCTATATAAAGTATCTTATCGTTGAATCTATATCTTTAAATGTAAAAACGAATCGTTGCAATATATACACGTGCATAATTTTCGAACGTCAGCACCAAGTTGAATAATCCTTTTGTGGTGTTCGTTATTGTCAGGACAAGACTTTTATCGAAGAAAATTAAAAGGAACATCGATTTATTTACATAAAAAATTTGGCGGTACGAGTTCAACGAGTCAAGTAGTAAAAGATAATGTATTGTGTATGTACACGAAATCAGTCAAACTATTATTAGCATTAGTTCACGTTCACGGAAACAATCAGAAGTCAGTAAGGCTCGACTGGAAGCAGCTGATAAGTAAACACAAGAACATCCGATAACACCCGAGCGCGACCGAGAGCCACCAAGATGTTCAGATTGCGCCCATTTTTCCTCCAAATTGCGCCCTTTGTTATGCAAAGCGCGCAAGCGCCGTGTGCGGGCCACAATCGCTCGTTTATGCCGCGCGTGTGACACGCCTTATCAGAGCATCTCCACAATGCCAATGACCCATTAGAATAACTCATCACTGTTTGCCTACCATTTTAAATACGTAACGAATGTGTGATCTCGTTTCCTATATACTTGTTTGTAGCGTACGACGTACGGCGTATATAGTAAAAAACGAGATAAACTCGTTGTGATCGTCAGTATTGGAACTTGATTTGAAAAACATATATATTAATGTTGAAAAACCTGTACGAGGTGCCTAACTTATTTATTTTATATACCTATATTAGATTTTAACAACTAGTTCGTATGCTTTGAATTTCGATTAAAATTTATGGAATTAAGAAATAAGACATATCCGCTGTAGAGATAAAACTTTAATCAGATTTTAGATTACATCTTAAATCTTAATTTTGATACAAATAAGGTATTTAATAATCACACGGTCCACCTGGTAAGCGTATACCTACCATAGACCATGTTCGCTTGCAACACTAGCATAAAAAATGCTGACTGATTACATTTCACTACACAAGAACACTTCTTAAAAGCAATGCTTATGGATGGAGTATTTTATAAGGTTGAGATAACTGAATAAAATCATCAATCCTCACTATCCGCATACAGATAGACACCTTTCAGTCCTTCGAGACGGAGACTTTGCCTGTTAGGTTTTTTATATTTTTTATAAACTCAATTGTTTGTGAAATAGAGAATTTAATAACTGTATTCATATTAAACATTATAATAGCACGTATTTAAAAATATTTGTAATGAAAAAATTTCATTGGGTAGATACGTTTTTTTATTTATTTATTTTTAAACCGTGTCGCAGACGGTGCGTTAGCTGTGTGGTTACGGCAGTAAAGAATATAACCACCCCTTCTCTTGCCGTGGGTGTCGTAAGAGGCGACTAAGGGATAAAACACAGTTCCACTACTACCATGGAACTTAAAAATCCGACCGATGGCGGGATAAACACCCAACTACTGACTTTGAAATACATAGGCCGAAGACGGGCAGCGGCGTCTTTGGTGCGACAAAGCCAGCCCTGCGATCACCAACCCGCCAACCCATCATGGTGAATATGGGCAACACACATAAGTTCACGCTATGTTTGGCACGAACTTGTGAAGGCCTATGTCTAGCAGTAGACTGCGATAGGCTGGAGTGATAGTACATATTTAAAAATATTTGTAATAAAACAATTGCATTACGTTTTTTTAAAAATTTATAAATCAAGTCGCAGATGGTTTTATACCAGGTATAATTTCCAGATGTAATTATATATTAATATGATTGCAGAGTGAATTTACATAGATAAGAAGAATTAATTTGAAACAAATATATTATTGAAATATAAAATATATAAATATAAAATTTTCCTAAATGTTTTCACAAACAACAGCCAGTAACAATTTATTTCATTATATGTATTGAGATAGAGAAAACCGGGTAGAATAGCACCACCCCCTTTCTTCCCATGGGGGTCGTAAAAGGCGACCGAGAGATAAACCTGGCTCAAAATCATCAGGGTCCTGGAGAAGGAAAACTTCATTTGAAACTCGGAATGGGGTCTCCGTCAAGCATTCGTGGCATAGCTTTAAAATGCGAAATATTCCTGCAGCCGAACCGGCTCCACACGTATCGACTCGTCGTTCCTGTGGGACTAGTCGATGGCGCACAGCTTAGGCAACTCTGCGTTTTCCTGAAGAGTGTCCTAGGCGACACAGTGTCTGTTTGACACTGTCTAAATCGTTTGCAATAGACGGGCTAAAGGCAATGATGAATGAAGAGAAAACGAGTAAATTATATTGAACAGCTCTAAACTAGAAAATACTTAATTAAAATAGCAAGTATTTGACTGATTAATGCGATTTATACATTATCACACTACACTACACACTACACTTAGTATATAAAAAAATGTTATAAAATTTTACTATACATATGTATATTGAAATTTAATAAAAAATATCTATCTATTAAAAACTAACCTATTGACGTCAAAACTATATAAATGAAAATTCTAATCCAATCAAATGTAATCTGTACTGAAACGCGAAATAGTTTTAGAAGCCATTGCGATGATCTGCGAGATAAAACAGCAATCTAACGAAAATACACCCATTTACCGATTGATTTCACACCGTTTCGTACACAATACGTCCATTCCCATTATTTAAGTAAAATATTCACCAGATATATCTCAATGAGCGAGTTCCGATCACTCATTTCAAGTGAGTAGGGAGTTAATCCACCAAATGAGGTCTCATTGATTTTCCTGCACTAATAATTGCGATAAACAACGGCAAATTTAGGTTTTGCTTTTGACTCAACAAGTTTTCCAAATATTTTTCTTTATTCCATAGTTAACAAGACTTATAATCGTGTGACGGTGTGTTCTTGATAGTATTTCATTTACTTTTCTGTACAGAGGCCAGACTATCGCCCATCGTCCCATGCATCATATTTGTCGCACGTTTCGTCATCAGAACAGAGATCGGGATCGCTGTGATAATGAATGGTATGCATTAAAACTACTACTGGCTCACCTGTCCCCAGTAGGAGCTGAATGTTTAATGAGAATATTAAAGGCGGAGTACTAGCAATAAATCATAATTTTGTCTCCTGTAATTGATAGGGTACGATGCATTTTTGTATACTAAATTACTTGTATAAATAAATATACATTTTGGAATATACACGAGTAAATAATGTTCAAAGTTTTTGTAGAGGTATTACCTCGTATTTATTTCTCATAAAGTTTCAAGTCTATGACAGACTTGTCGACGCACCTATCTTAAAACAGAAAATAAAACCCCTTAACATTTTGTTTCTATTTTTTTCTATTTTACTCGTATTATTTTATGACAAAAATGTATTAACTTTCGAATGACATAGAGATGACGTCAATGATGGTAGGAGCTAAACAGTTCTGAACATAGGAAACTAAAAGTAAATGTGAGTATTGCATTAACAAAAAATTGTCAATCCAGAAATAACACGAACAGATTAAATTGTAATTTAAATGACAAACCACAAAAGCCTACAAGACTACACAGAGGGATTTCTTATGTTTTTTCGTTTATTATTATTATTATTTTTTTGTATTAATAAAACTCGGACCAAAACAGGATATAAAAATACACAAACACATTTCATCACCAGATGTTTGAAAATTAAACATGAAATCGAGATCACGTGAGATTAGCGCGTCTACCACGCTTTTTGTTTCGAACCAACCTTACACGCTTAAAATGCATACCGTGGGCATAAATTTAAATTTGCGGCTTTATCAAAATAGTTACTCTTGCAGAATTTTATTTATGAACGACGAGGAATGTTAGCGAATGAATTTAGTGTAGTTAGACCACATACGGTATAAAAACTACGGTTCTATTTCTGCAATATTAAAAATATTATTAGCTATATACGTTCTACACAAGTTATGTGAACATTATAACGATAGAAATGATATGATAATATCTTCATCAGTTCATCATCATCGTCATCATCATCAGTTCAGCCTATCGCAGTCCACTGCTGGACATAGGCCTCCAAAAGTTCGCGCCAAAAATGGCGTGAACTCATGTGTTTTGCCCATAGTCACCACGCGGGACAGGCGGGTTAGTGACCGCAGGGCTGGCTTAATAATAGTGTAAATAAACAAAAAGAAACTTTTAATTGACCCTACCTACTTTTTTCTTCGTATATTTGATTCCGTTGTAATCAAAAAACTAAATATTAAAACAAATTTTATTAAACATGTCTACAAATAGTTATCAAATCGATAAATCTTAACTTCAAGATATGTCAAGTTACATAGCAGTTGCAATGGTACTCCTGTCTTATAATTTATAGTATTCGTAGCTTAGCTACAATATTATACGCTTGAGAACTAACTTAGTCATGTCATGGCTAAAATATTGTTATATACCGATTTGCAACAATGCTTTTATATAGTTATATAAGCTGTTATGAGTTAGTATAATTTTTTAATAACAATAAGAATTAGAGAGAATAAGTGGAACAAGATAAATACGGGTGTAAAACTGAATGCACCTGGTACTAATTACTTCTCGTACTCGATAGTAAAAAAAATATTCTAAGCCACCTTGGAAGAAATTCTAATTTTTGCTTATCAAGAAAAAAGTAGTAGAATGGCAAATTTTGATCCAAGACTTCTGCACCCTAGGAGGTATAGTATATTACATTTCTCATTTCGTCTCTTCAATATTTAATACAACATTCCTTAAAAAGGTGATTAGAGGGAAAGTATGGTCCTTGTCAAAAATTGTACTATTACTTTTGCATAACAATCCAATAATGATAATAATCACGAAGGAAAAAATAGAAGAGTTTTTACAGGAGAGATCAGTGCGGACTTTTGATCTTACTTACTACCTTGATATATTTCAATATTATCATATGGTTTTACCCACGTTAATTCGATTCCGTTAAAGCTTCGGAATAAAAACTAGCCTGTATGTTGTTCTGGATCTCCAGCTATCTATCTTGACTAGCTCGTTGGTGCAGTTTGTAGTGGCCTTTCGGTTGCAGATTCAGTTCCTGCCTGAGTCTTGGTATAATATTTTTATTTATATATTTATATATGTAATATTTCTATGTATATTTATCAAAAACAAAAGTAGGTATTCAGCTTTATCTGCCGGCTGTTACCTATAACACAAGCATTAAGTTGCTTACCATAGGAACAGACGACCGTTTGTGTATGTTATAAGATATTTATTTATTGTTTATGTACGTACCAAATTACATTTAAATCAATTCAGGAGTTTTTGCTTGAAGGAGTTTCAAACATCTGTTAATTCTTATAAAGTTTTGCATTAACAAAATAAGTACCTATGACAGGATAACGAAGCAATTTACAAAGTGTACTTTAATAAAAAATAATTTAAACTCTAATCGAATTATCGTTATTTTAGTTAAAACGCAAAACCGCAGAAGTGTTGATCACGCAAACAAGCACTCTTGCGGTCGGAGACGATTCGAATGCGAGCTGTCGACAACCTGCTGGTTAACTTACCATGTGGTCGGAAACCGATTGTCTTACGCATTCAAATTAACTATTATAAATAAGAATAAGGAATTTTAAAGTTAGGAGAGAGAGAGAGGAAAAGAGAGAGAGTTCTGTTTTGACTAAAAGTAGAGTTATTAAGTAATAAATGTAGTGAATAAAATTCTGTATCAGCTTATTAACACTTGAGAATAGCTCATTTATAAATTTATTATATCAACGATCTTGCTGATAATATTATACAATAATATAATATGTAATACACGTAAATATAATATAAATATCGAGAGTCTGATATGTGATTCTTTACAACACTGTTAAAAAATGATAAAGACTTATGAAGCTCGTTTTAGTAAAGCTATCATTATTTTTTTCAAACTATCCTTAAGTATTTAGCTCGGATAACTTACATTATATCATATACATTACATAGCATTTGTTAAATAGATCAGATAGCACTGAAGAATGGTATGTACCTACTCGTTACAATTAATTACTTAATACGTACAGAAGTGAGTGTTATCGACAATCTCAAGTTTTTTTAGACTCAAAGTATTACCTACAATAAAAGCTTTGGCAGTCGTTAAATTTACAATTCATTTAAGTACAATGTAAGTGTCTTAGTACATGTAATTTATCACGATATTATACAACGGATTACATTCCAGCTGTCCCTTTTTTATAAATTGTAATTGGATTAATAATTTTGTAGAGAAATAGGTCAGACTTACGTGTTTATTCATGTGATAGTTGATTAAGTTTTGAGAATTATCAGTTACTCAAAAAAGTAAGCGATGTGAATAATTTTGTAGCAATTAATTTGATGGCGTCCTTTCGACAAAGGGCTCACGACACCTGCTTGCTCTAGCACTGCAAACTTAATAATAACAGACGACGTTCAGTTACTGTTACATTATATGTGGTCATTTAATATTGTACCTTAATTAAATTCGAATAAAGTTTCATGTATTTTTAAGGTTACAAAATGTGGGTTTAATATCTTTAAGTAACTCTTTAAATCCTTAACTAGATATTGACACGTCACAAGAAATGATTAATAACAAAAAAGATTACTTCGCATCAAATTTTAATAAATTTTATTACATTTTAACGGCTTATAGAATTTAACTGAGGTAGGGCACAGGAGGAAATACATGCTCAAAATCTGGATAAGCCCGACTGGGGAAGTACCTCGCCTGTACAGAAAATCACAGCTAATAATACTCATTTCAAGCAGTGTTGTGTTCTTGTGGTGAGTAAGGTGACCAGAGCTCCTGGGGGCATTGTAGGATAGGGATAGGATATGCAGTGCACTTGCGATGCTTCTGGTTTTGCAGGCGTTACAGAGCTACGGTAACCGCTTTCCATCAGGATGGTTGAACATTTGTTTTCCAACCTAGTTGTATAAAAAAATACACAAGCTGCAAACGTGTCTGACCTATTTCTCACTACTTAAATATTTTAACCGTTAAATGGATAATTATTATGGGGTAATGATTCAAGCTGTAGGTATTAAATTGTCAAAATATTTGACATTACAAGGTATTATTTTACTTTAGTAAAAAAAATTAGCTGAAAATTATTAATGATATTTCTTTATTGTTTACAACGAAAAACAAAATCTAAAGTAGATAAGTATCTAATTGTTTGGAGTCTTTCAAATTATATTGTATTAGCCACTCTTATTCCAAATTTGTACAAATGATCTACTTTAGAGAGCCGACGGAGGCTCAATGAGGGTTGCTGGAAACCTTGGCCCAAGTTTTGGCCCGAACTCTGGAATAGCTCTGTCTGGCTAACTACGAAAAGCTTAAGTGAGTCACAACTTGTGTGTTAAGCAATTTTCTCAAAAAATAAAATAGAAACTATCTATGAGTTACCTAGGTTCGTATTACCAAATTAATTGTACCATTTATTATTCCTGCCGGCGTCTGTATTTCCGAGTTCATACAACCCGAACATGTTTATTTACTGTGTGGCTACGGTACTAAAGAATATAGCCACCCCCTCTCTTCCCGTGGGTGTCGTAAGAGGCGACTAAGGGATAACACAGTTCCGCTACCACCTTGGAAATTAAAAAGCCGACCGGTGGAGGGATAACCGTCCAACTGCTGGTATTGAAATACACAGGCCGAAGACGGGCAGCAGTGTCTTCGTTGCGAGAAAGTGACGCTCCATCTTCGACTTTGTCTCTGCTCTAGAGCTAGACTGGGGTCAAGAGTAAGCCTATTACATAATAAAAAAAGTTACCAAATTAGTACCTGTTATGAAACTACCAAATCTAAAAAAATACAGACAAGATCAAATATATAAGATAAATATACTAGATAAGTACTAAATTTCAACACTTTTAAATTTAAAACAATTTTAGAAATGAAATTTTAATTCAAGTAAAATATCTTAAGCATGATGAAATTTCGCATTCCTTCACATTCCACACCACTTTACTGCACTAATTACTTTCCATTTACACAACACCGGCGTTCTAATTATGTAAAATACAAATAGAAAATTATAAGTATCAGTGTAAAATAAACGTAAAGTTAATAGATAAGGAACCCTTTGACAGCTTACTCAATGCCCGTGTCTAGCAAAAAATTCATTGCAGAAGCCGTATACTACCGATTCCTTAATAAGTTAATAGCTTATTGAATTTAACTACGCCGCATTTTAGATTATTCCATAAATTTTAATAAATATTTTTTTTTTTCTCTTTTATACTTCAAGTGCAGCGTATTACATAAATTTTTATAATCTTCAAGTTTTTTGCAATAAAAGTGTTATTTTTAATTGGAATTAAGTGTGTTTTCTAGGCGGTATCCTGTAATTATACAGTCAACAGGAATTGACAGGTGCTTATATATTACTATTAAATAGTGCCTTACCGTTGTAAATTTTTATTGTAAAAGTTTAAATGGTCAACAGTCGGCTGACTAGTTTAGGTTTTATAGATAATTATGTTATTTATCAGCCGATATCTATTTGTAATCATTTGCACATTGACATAGATTTACAAATTAAGGACGCGATACTATTTGAAACACTTTCGTATGAAAAAAAAAATAAGTAGATATTATTTAAACGGAACATGAATAACAATTGTTTCTTTCTAACTTTTTATTTTCGCAGTTTTTAAACAAAAGTTACAGTCTAAAAATGTAAATTTATTGATGTAAGGTATTCAAAAATCTGCTTAGTATCAATGTCCCAATAACAATTGATAAAAATTAGGACGTTACGAAATTTTTTTTAGATATTTTAGGTAAGAAATGCTCTACATTACTATTCAAGCTAAAATATTAAACACAACTATTTATTACATCTATAATAAAGACATTTGTATGTATTATCGTGTGCATTGATCTGATAACAGAATTGACCACAAATAATAAATTATGAACATTAAAAGAGCTAAAGTTATACGTTGCACTGCTTTAAAGGTAAATTAATTTTAACTGCTTTAGTTTGTGAAGTAAGGCTCCGTTCATCACGGTGCCAGCGACGTGATCGCGTGACCGGCCCGCATTCACGCTGAACCTTGTAAGTTTCTCGCCGCAAACTGTAGCGAACTTATCGAAATCGCATCTTCAATCGCCCCACTCCGATAGCTGGCCTACGCACCGGGATGCAACGCTAGCTTTTTAACGAACATATTAACATAAATTCATATTTTTAATTACAAATATACGACAATCAACAGATCCCATCGCAAAATCGAAAGCGAAAATTCGTAATTTTCGTTATTTGCATAGAAATTATAATTTTTTTCACGGCGCGGTAGAATGCGTGCACGCATGCCCGTAACGCATGTCTAATTACTTCTTTACGACCGTATGAAAATTATTGCTTAACATTATATTTGTACTAATTATACAACAAAATTGGTACAAGATGGGGTATACAACTATAGTGTATGTACAATTAGATATATACACAATTATGTTTTATAAGAATAAATTACCTTGTACCAAAATTCCATGCGTCTAGCGTTATACCAATTTTTACGATGTCTGAGCGTCGCCCTTAAGATCTGAAATATCTTTAATTATAAGTTTAAAGGATTTACAGAAAAAATACACTTAGCTCGATTTTATACAAAACTTATAAAGATTTGTTTTTAGTGTAACGACTACTGACGAAGAAAATAAGTAGGTAAATGTTATCCGTTTGTAGCACAATTAACGATTTCAAGCTGTCTACCATTATCAGTTCTACGTAGATCGAAAGAGAGTCCTACAAAGAAACCTACGATAAAGTTAACAAAAAATGTGAAAACTTAAGAGTCGCGTCTCATTCAATCGTAATAAGCAGTTCCATTAAAAAGTAACTAAAAATTAGATAGCTTTAGATATCTACTTACGAGTATAACAAACACTACAAACAATAATACTAAGTTCGTCATTAAAATCAAATAACGAAAGTTATAAATGACGTAACATAAACATCCACAGACAACTAATTCGACATGAAACGTAACAGCTCTCGATTAACAGAGTTAACAACAAAACCCTCGCCTATTGTATCGATTAAACTATTTTTCAAAGAGCCAACAAGGCAATTAAACAACAGCAATGGAATTTTATTCAGATTCATCAAACCAATTCGAAATCATAAATTGATCTGCCATGTAAAAAATATAGAGGGCTGTTAGGTTGGCTATAAGCGCCAAAATATAAAACTAGAACGATGACTGGCCGAAACACTTGGAGCCAAAAGTCAATTAACGACCGACAGGGCACGTGGAACAGCCTACCAACGACCAGTACACGACAAACGCTTACATTAAACCTATGAATAGTATTATAAAATATTTTAGTTATCCTATTAATTTAGTTGACTTTATTTCAAAAAAATTGTTTCGAAATGCATTATATTATATATTCCCTTTTTACTATATTTTTTTGTAAATATCTCAAATATTAATTTACAGACTCGTAAAAACGTTCATTTTGTATCATTTTCGACTCACAAAAACATATACTATTTAATTTTGAAGCAACTCAGGAAGAACAATTTATGTAGAACAAAGTTTTATGTGATATTTCTTGTATACTGTGCATTTTATTGTTGTGAGGTCTCAGTTGGTGGACTCGTGTCCGCTTTACGATGATGTGCATCCTAAACTTTGCAATTTAGTAACGCACGCAAGTCAATGGTAGCATTACTATTATAATTTAGACGGAACTTACCGTGATTATTTAATTTAAGATTCCTGATATTTCAGAGACGTTACAGACGCCAACACGGGACGACTGTAGTCGCACTCCCATCTAAATCAAAGTAATAACAGTGAGCGCTAAAGCTGAAAACTAATCATTATAAGTAGGTTAAATTGCATGATAAATTAGAACCGAAAGATATATTCATGAAACAGTGTTTAGGTATTGGAGATATGTTACTTAAAATGTGGTAATGATATATATACGTTTTGTAAGTATATTTTAGTACACGTGCGGTTACTGAATGTGACACAGTCTGACGAAAAAAAAAACCGTCAGCGTCGGACCACGTCCTAGTTTTACTAGGCAGTCACAGGACTATCGATTTGTAGTTCTAATGAAAAATCGACCGTGGTATTATAACGCATGTTTAACAAAAGACATGGGTATTTTGAGCCCTTGGATGTTAATTTTTAAATGAAAAAAAAGACACTCTGACCTAGTAAGGGATACTTCTCTTACTACGTCAGACTGGACCAAAGGCGGGAAATACCAACGCTACCTCTTTGTTCACCGTAACACTTAATTTCTATCTTATACAAGATAGAAATCAAGTGTTGATAAATTATCAACCTCAATAAAAAACCATAATAACTGTGTTTGCCCGTTGGCGCAGTTTGTAGTGTCCCTGCTTTTCTGCTTTCTGCTCCGCGGGCTGTGGGTTCGATTCCCGCCTGAGTCTGAGTGTAATATTTATATTATTTCCATGTATATTTATAAAAAAATATTTAGCTATATCAGCCGCACCTATAACACAAGCATTAAGTTGCTTACCATAGGAACAGACGACTGTGTGAATGTTATAAGATATTTATTTATTTATTTATAACAAAGTACAAGGCTCTCTGTCAGTACTCGTCAGATTTCGAAGTCTCGAGTCTTTAAACACATGACACGCTTGTAATTTGTCCCCTTTTATAGACTCGAGACCACCTTTCGATTAAAAAAGAATTATCAAAATCGGTCCACCCAACAGAAACTTATGAGGTAACACATAAAAAAATACAGTCGAATTGAGATTCTCCTCCTGTTTTGAAGTCTGTGAAAGCGAACCAATTACAATTTAATTTTTAAGTGGAAGCTACAGCTGCAAATAGTAAAATAACAGAATAACATCACGTATACATACAAACACAAATTTACAAACACATTTTAAAACAATATAATTTATTATTTCAAACGTTCAACAAAATAAAACATTTTTTAGCGAATAAAATATTTTCAATTTCAATTTACATAGAAAAATAAAGCCGGCGGAGCTGTGGGGGTGCCTCCCCGTCGCCGCCGTGAAAAATGCGAATTACGTTTGAAGATGGTCAGCCAGTCAGAAAGTCATTGTTGTCCTGATAACGGTAACCAGCGATGCGGACTCCGCGTTCTCGGCAAACCATTGCTCGTGAAATTATTATAGACGCGGAAAAGTGGGAAATTAATAAAGCTCTTTATACTGTCGAATGCCAGTAAAAAGGTTCGGATATAATTTTTTGTAAGCTTTTATATATAGGCCCTAGAATAAATTTGGTTTGAGTCTTTATTTTATTATGTAATATCATAAAATAAATAAAAGTTGCTCAATTTTAAAAATTGCTTTACTGCAGTAATAAATGAATGCGTTATAATTTAACTTAAACATTTTTAGCTATCATATTTTGCTACCTTATAAAAGATACATATAAAATTAATTATATAGTGACATTACGCTGAAGCGCGATAACGTAAAATCTACAGAAAAAAGTTAGTAACGTAACGGAAGGTAATTTTTTTTATTTCTTTGTATTTCGAAAACGCTATCGGTTTTCATTAAAATTTTTACTTGTCGCGCTATCACTTGTTTACACTACAATGACCGTAAACAATTGAAATAGCTCTTTTCACAGTTATTCGACATATCGCTATAATTTTTGATAATATTTGATTTATTTGTTTTTTTTCTTTCTAAATATACTCCGAAATACAGATACATATAAAAAACTAATACAGTACATGGTGTACAAAGACGACCTTATAACTAAAAAGCGACTTCTTCCAGATAACCTTCGGGCATATATCACGATACAGAAGCAGCGGTTAGAAGTGTGTACATATTAAGAAAGCAAGAAAAAAATCAGTAATAAATAACATCAAACAAATTGAGTACATATTTAATAATAAAAATACGTATCAAACATACATAGATATTAACTACGAAATGATAGACTTACATAAACATAAAATACTTATATATAAATAAATAAATACTTTAGTATGTAATATATAATACACAAATACACTCACATACATATATATGTATATATGTATTTCAAATAAGAAGTTTAGGTAATATATATAAATAATTTAAAAACTAAAGTATATGTTTGTAATAAAACAGACAATATTAATCAACATTTTTATGATATCAATTCTATTCTAAATATATTTAAATATGATTCAGTACCCACTAAAAGAAACTTTGAAAACACATAATATGTTGTGGGTATATTAAAGACTGCGTAATTAATACAATATTAGATCGATCTTTATTCCTGTTTAGGTATTTTATCAATGAGACTTGAAAAACGCACTTGACGCATAGATCAATTAAAATTTTAATTACGACTTGTAAAATTGTTAATAATTAATGTAAAACGATAAAGATTTCCCTATGGAATGTGAATTTTTTTTTTATTCGTATTAAACGCCATGCGACGCTCGTAAACACGTAAAAGCTGCACATTACTGCTGTAACCCGTCTAGGTAATGTCGATCGAATTCAAACACGGACAACATAAATAAGAATGTATTTAAAAAAAAAAAAAAAAACGAAATGGGGCACTTAAATTTAGTTTCACAGTGACAAAATTTAGTGATCCATTTGCATTTTCTAACTTTAGTGTGGTTTTACCCCATTTAGGGGCCTATATTTTTCGCCATCTTGACGTTTTGACGGCTGGCTTTTGTGGTAGCAATGTTGCTTGCTACGCGACTACATTGTATTTTAATTAATTGTTATGGCCGGGTCAAGACGGGGCTCACAAACGGCGTCCAGGCATGAACGTTACACTGAGGTGTCATAAACTCGGACCAATAGCGGGCTATGTTAATGACTTAAGCCTGGTTAATACTGCTTTATAGCTATTTCACTGTATTTTCCTTCAATTATGTCTTAATTGGAGTGATTGAGGTATTTTATGATTATTTTGTATTCAACTGTATACACATACACATAATATGTATTTCTGTGTATGGTGTACCTATTAAATTATTTAAAACAAGTTTTTTTTTCATTATACAGTAAACTTTACCAAATGTTAAGAATGAAAATGAAGAAAGCTATCTCATATTTGCAAATCGCTTCCATTTCGCGTGGATACAATGTCGCAGTAAAGAAAATCAAGACCGAAAAAACCGTTTCAAATAAAATATCGATAATGTTTTAAACAAAAAATGTTTTAAATAAAAAAAATGTTTTAAAATTTCTATTTTTCACACAATTTATCTGTATATGTCTATATGTTGTCCATTTATTGAGTTGTTTCACATTATGTTGTATAACATTAAACTGTACACCTACACCGTCAATATATCCTTTGCCCTAAGATTGCTTGGAAGAGATTACTTTTAAGCATTAAGGCCGCCTTTTGTACATTTTTTAACTAATTCTAGTTAATGATGCTTGTTTTTTTTTTTCTTGTTTGGTGTACAGTAAATTGTAAATAAATAAATATATTTTCAGTGATTTACCTATACCTATAAGTTATCTGCCAGTAATTTATTTTTTTTGCTATCACGAATACGTGATAACATAGTAGTAAATCAATATCAACGTTACTGCGATTTTCATCAACAAGATTTTTCAAACGAAAATATCAACATTGAAAACACTGTAACAATTGAAAACTTTTGAAAATTTTCATCGAATTAACGTTAAACAAGATAATTCAAAATATCGAGATAAGCAACATAACGCATTTCGCTATAATCCATAAAACATGTTCGGTGAAGGAATACGAATTCCATATAGTAAAGTTTGTAAGGGTCGCAATTAAAATCCGTCCGTAGGTCGATTACTATGTAAATACGAGTGCAGATCGTCCTGCGACACGACACTGCGACCAGCCTTTGTCCTCTTGCTCGTTACACCCTGAGTGGATGTATAAGATTTTGATACAAATATATTGCAATGTTCTTCAACTCTTGAAATAATCCCATTTATGATTTGTTAAAGTGTACTGTATTGTCTACTACTTTGCTACTTTGAATGTGAATACAAGAATTGTATAAAATATTGAATTGTTTAGTTATAGCTTTTATTTTCGAATATACATTTGCATCAGAGAAAATAAATCTAACCCTCAGATCTAACTTAAGAAAATAATACCTACATTTCTATACTGATTTGTAAACATAATGCATTGTGTAATACTTTCGGCTAACCGTTTACTTGTAGAATCTGCAGTAAAATATAGCGCATTATAAACCTACTTTTCAAAAATGTCAAAGTCGACAATGAGACATTGTAGACTAATTCAGGTTATTGACATTTCATATTAAAGTACGGATGAATTATATTCACTATATAATTATATTACTAATTTTTCATAAAGTCTGGTGTTTTTTTCTAAGAAGATGATAGTTAAGAAATCAAGAAATATTAAAATTAACATCACTCATAAGTATACAATCAACGATTTTCTATAATATCTAAATTTTATCATCGTAATTTTATTATTTCTATAATTTTTACTGTATTGTTACATAACTAATAATAAATATTATTTTTATATAACTATAATAAATTCGATTATATCTTGTTTATTAGTAACATGACGTCACATTAGTCAAAAGTTCGTGGAGCACATACATTACCTAACTAATACGTAGGCGCAGTAATTACTCAATACGACAATACAGTGTATGTTAGAAATATTTTACGGTCTGACAGTCGAATATAAACGGCATAAAGGATTTATCGCATACATATTGTGAGCTATTGCGTCTCCGTGGCTTTCGCAAATTAGTGGATTATGTCTATTGTTCGACGTGATGATATAATGTCTATATTAGGATTATATTGCTGGCCTAATATGTTGTCGATAATTTAAATCTAGTCAAATAATACCACCTCCTTTTACTATTACTTGTTACGTAAAAATTATTTATACATATTAAGTTCTTTTGGAAATTTTATTATGTTTTATGTGAATAACGAGTATGAAATTTTATAAAATAATTTTAATCAAAACACAATTTTTTTACGTTAATTAGGTATATAAAAAATAAATATAAAGACTATTTAAGTTATATAAAGAAAGACTACAAGCATAAAACAGTGTCAGCGAAAATAAACAACACCAATAGTGTTTCGGGGACCTGTGTTGGGGTCTGAAAACAAACGTTTTTTTCAAACAACAAAACACATATGGCCTGTACATACAAATGTTTGTCATAAGCGCAAAAACCAGCGCTGTGCCCTTTGTACCCGCGTGAAAATAAAGATTTCGATATACCTACATATCTAACACGTTGACTGCCGTAGTGTAAATGAGAAAAATCAGTAAAAAACTTTTTGATGAAAATAGGTGAGCAATATTAATATTTTAAAATATATCTAATTTAGGATTCGATCAGAAGCTGCGTTCCATAATTATTTCGAAAAAACCACATGAGGCCACCGGTGACCTACGTGGCGCCTTGATAGTAAAAATGTGAATTTCCGTTACGGGGGCGCCGGAGCGGGCACTTCTCCGGTCACCCGCACCCCGCAGTCGTCAGTTAGCGCTTGGACGGTGCACCCGTGACGGACGCTCGTGCTTTTTAATTTGTAAGATTTCGTGATTCAACATGGAGAATAGTAAAGATTTCGACGTGAATTTCATAGATATTTCATTAGATGATTTGCGCGACATTGACTTACTAGAAGCTAGTATTTTTGATGAAGTTGCTAGAAAAAATGATTTGAGTGAAAATGAAGAATCAGAGATTGAAGATTATAATATCTATCCTTCAAAAAAACGCAGACGTATGTTTATTCCTAGTGAATCTGAGAGTGAAATTGATGACGTGGAAAAAATTGTGAATGAGAATATTGATAGATTATCAGCGAGTACGTCACAAAAATGGCTTCAACCAAAAGGACATCAACCATCTGTTATAGCATTCAAAGAAGTAACAGGTATAATATGTTCTTTTTTTTTGTTTTTTGTTTGTTCTATTTCAGACTATAGGTAACATATTTCTGTGCCAAACATCATGATCCGTTAATGTCATGTTAATATTTGTATATTAAACCGTATGATAAGGTGTATATTTGTTTCATTTTCAGGTATGAGACAACCATTTGCTTCGCAATTTCGAAATGCTGCTCCAGGACAATATTTTAGCTTGATGGTTCCGGATGAAATTTTCGAAGAAATAGCTATTCAAACCAATTTATTTGCAGAACAACAAGGACCAAGTGAAAAGCCTTCGTCTCGCTCAAATCAATGGAAAGCAACCACAAAAGATGAAATAAAACGGTTCTTCGGATTAATTTTGTATATGGGACTTGTTAAAGTTCCTAAAATAAACCTTTATTGGAGTACTGACAGGGTTTTTGGGCAAACTTTTGCTGCATCTGTTATGAGCCGTAACAGATTTGAATTATTATTGCAGAAACTGCACTTTACGAATAATGATACGGCTGATGTGTCTGACAGGATCTACAAAATCCGACCTCTTTTAGATAGTTTAAACAAAACTTTTAAAAATATATATGCACCTAAGGAAGATATCTGTATTGATGAAAGCCAAGTGCCTTTCAGAGGTCGCATCATTTTCAGACAATATAACAAAAGCAAGAGGCACAAATATGGTATGAAGTTATTTAAACTCTGTACATTACCAGGATATACATGCAAATTGGAACTGTATGCTGGCAAAAATAATGAACTAGTGAATACCACACCTACAAGAGTGGTAATGTCTCTTTGTGAGCACATACTGGGCTGTGGTCACACACTTGCAACAGACAATTGGTATACAAGCTTGGAGCTGGCCAATGAACTACTTGATAAGGACACTCATTTGGTGGGTACTTTGAGGAAAAATAGAAGAGGTTTACCGAAAGTCGTAGTAGACTCCAAATTAAAACCTGGTGAAGTAATAGCTAGAGAGAACGAACGAGGAATATGCGTATTGAAGTGGAAGGACAAAAGAGATGTGCTGATGTTATCCACGAAACATTCTAAAGGGTTTTCTAAAATAATTAAAAAGGGTAAAATAATTCGCAAACCAAGAATGGTTTTAGCCTACAACAAAACAAAAAGCGCAGTTGATATGAGCGATCAAATGGCCGCATATTCCTCGCCATTACGTAAAACTGTTAAATGGTATAAAAAATTAGGAATAGAACTTATATTGAATACAGCTATTGTTAATGCATGGGTTATGTATAACGAAAATAAAAAAAAAAGTGAAAGTATTGTACAGTTTAGAAGAGAGTTAGTGGAGTATTTAGTTGATGCAGGAAAGGACAAGACCACAGAATCCGAAAGAATAGATAGACCAAGAAGACTGAAACATCAATTATTGAAAAAAGAGGGTAATGTAAGAAACACTAGACGATTTTGTTCAGAGTGTTACAAAAACTGTGTGGCAATGTACGGTTCAAAATTAGCCAAAAATAAAACAAAAAAAGTTTCAACGTTTTGTAAAGAATGTCCAAATGAACCATATTTTTGTTTAATTTGTTTCAATAAGTTCCATCGCTTCGTTTAATTTGTATTTTAGAATACCTAGTTAGTTGTTTTTTACTTATATTTCTCATATCAATAAAAATAAATCCTTGATTTTTGTGACGGTTATGTTTTTTCTCTTACTTTTTTCATTTTTGTCCCACATTTCTCACAATATCATAAACACGCCGAAACCACGCTGTAGTAACAGTCTACAGCGCCACTCCGGTCACTTGTATAGTTGCAGTCAAAACTCTTAACCAGTCAATAGCACTATTGACTAGCAAAATCAGTCAGAAGTACTTTTGACCGTTTGCTTTAGTCAATAATACTTTTGACTAAAATAACAGTTAAAAGTACTTTTGCCCAATGGAGCTGGTTAAAAGTACTTTTGACTAAATTATTCCGTCAAAAGTGGTTTTGACTGGTTGTATCAGTCAAAACTCTTAAAAATTTAAGGTGGTCAATAAAAATAACGAAAAACGCACATATAAACTTTTATATTACTCATTATTAGTGGAGAACGTGCTGATATTAGAACAAAAATGAGTGACTACGAAAAGAAAGAAGGCTTTTTGCAAAGAATTTTAGCGATGGAAGATATGAAAGATAGTCATTTCAATATGATGACAAAAGAAAAATTTGAAAAGTTTGCAATGGATGTGGAAGACGCAAAATTTAATGAAAAGGAAACACCATTACAGTACAGTAGACTACAACGCTTTAACACATTGAAGTTTGTGGTATAAAAAAATTAGTTACAAACACAGAACCTGTCAAATATTTTTGCCGGCTGAGGAAATCTACGACATTATTGATGCTGCTCATATTTCTATAGGGCATGGTGGTCGCGATAGACTTAAGAATGAAACGGCAAAAAAGTACGCTAATTTTACAAAAGAAATGATTAATGTATATTTATCAATGTGCGAAGTATGCCAAAGGAAGAAAAACAAGAAAAGGATGGGCCAGGTTTAGAAACTGATCCTGCACACTGAAATGAACAGCCGCTGCCAAGTCGATCTGATTGACATGCAGTCGCAAGAAGATCGCGGGCATAAATTTATTATGGTTTATCAGGATCATTTGACTAAATTTATTCACATTCGAGTTAATAGTGCTTTTGACTGACGCTTTTTTGCAGTTAAAACTACTTTTGACGGAGAGCGTCAGTCAAAAGTATTTTTAACCGCGAATTTGCAGTCAAAAGTACTAATAACCAATAATTTTCAGTCAAAACCACTTTTGACCAACTTGTCCAGTCAAAAGTACTTTTGACTGATTTCGCTAGTCAATAGTACTTTTGACTGGTTAAGAGTTCTGACTGCAACATATACACTAAATGAACGATAAACGTGGCCACCGGCGTAATAATTCTGCCCAAAAACAGGTCTGTCTTGAGGTCACCGGTGACCAACACGGCGCGTAGATACAAGACGGGGTCCGGTCACCGGTGACCGGGCTGGCAGTCAACGTGCTAAACGTAGTCTTAGCACAGAATAAAAAAGAAAGAATAATAGAAACAGGAAAATTGTATAAATTTTTAAATTTTTATTTATTTATTAACTTTGACACATCAACAACACAACACAATACGTTGAGATATTTTGTAATATGAATGCAAGAATTAGTATGAGCCAATAAAAGGCTTGTACAAAATTCTTTTAAAAACTGTAATTATGACATATAATCGCAGTCTACAAAAATAACAAAAGAAAATTACGTAACTGACTAATGGTCCGGGAGCGAGGTACAAAATCGGTCAATCATTTCCTCCCAATCAAAACTTCGTAAAATGCATAAGGGATTTTTATTATGAATATTTGCGACTGTCAGCTGCGACTTCGTGGGTTGGGTGGGCAGTGGCAGCTTCCCACACATGAAGAAAAAAAAATTTTAGTAATTTCCTCTCACCTTAAAATTTGTCGGAATATAGTTTACCTAATATTTTGAAGGTAAAATAATGTCAGCTGACCATAACCTGGTGGATTACATGACAGCTTGCTGCTTAACATGAAAAAAAATTTTTTTTCAATGATTTCCTCTCAACTTAAAATTTACCTTGTGTTTACATGGTACTATGAATGAAAATTAATGTCATCTCGCTGTATCTGGGTGGAAAGTTTGTCAGCTTGTACCTTGAAAGATATTGTAACAAAAAGTTTTTCTTAGTCACTTCCTCTCATAGGACTAGTAGTATACATAGTACTAAATTAATCTCATAAAAATCATATAGCAACACAGTTTGCTTCCTATCAAACCGTATACGTAATGACACTTAGGTACATGTAATCATATGCAAGCGTACAGCGATCCTAGGTTGCACAATGAGTGACTCCAAACAACACTCGTTGATTGTCTAATGAAAAGTAATTAACCGGCGGGGGAGGCATTGACATGACAATGTCGGACAGAACAATCGATGGAAAGAGTTAAAGAGGAGATGCTGACTCAGCACAAAACTTGTGGGACATGACTCGTAACAACAACGATCTATGAAACGCTCTACTAAATAAATAATCGATACATCTAACTAGGAAATGATTTTTTAAATATATTTCCTTATACAATAAATATAATCATTCTTATTAATAACTAGCTGTGCCCCGCGGTTTCACACGCGTCAATTATGAAAAAATAGCCTATAGCCTTCCTCGATATCTTACTCTGAAAGAATTTTATAAATCGGACCAGTAATTCCTGAGATTAGTGGGCTCAAAAAAACAAAGAAACAAACTCTTCAGCTTTATAATATTAGTATAGATATATAAAAATAAACAAAAAAATAGCCGTCATTAAAGGAAAAACGACGCTTTTCATCATGTGCAAAGATATAGTCTATATTCGAAAACACTAGCTGATTTAACAGACGTAGCCCTGCTTTACGACCTGTCAGACGCAAAAAAATTAAATAATTAATTTTAAATTTGGGTCTATCAACAAAATAATCTCAAAAAAAATTACAATTAATAATTTTCTAACATTTCAAGAATGGTACCACTGAGTACCTATTGAGTGTTTTCTATAGTAATTTCCTTCTTGTACATAACACAAATGTATTATATTAAGTACATATGTTAATTACAAATTCTTGATTAACATCGGAAAAACATTATTATGTATACGCTTGACAGATATAATTGTGTCAGCTGTTATATTAACATAATATTAGGTACCCCTAAAACAATTTGCGATGTAGGCAGGTGGCGACATTAGTACGTTTTTAACAATAATAGGTAAAAAAGGGCTCAGAGAAATATAAACTGCTTTTACGTGTCCTAACAATCAACGTGTAGAATATTAATTTATTGTTATAGGTACTTTTTATTTTTATATGACTTTTAAGTGTCACTAATTTTATTGTAATAAACACAGAGTTTGCTAGTTATTACGAATGCATTTACGAATGCATTCTTGCCAACTGCCATTGTAGTGATATTTTTGTATGTGCTTTTAAGTGCAATAAAGAATATATATAAAATATTTGCCATCAATATCGAAATGTAAAAAAAATGTTTAATTTTATCAGAATAACTGTAGCTGTGCCCGCGACTTCATTCGCGTAGAATTTAACAATAATTTTATTTTTTCAGTTCGCAGAATTATAAAATAAATAAATTTCTAAAATAAAAGTAGCTTAAGTTACTCTTTATTACGCCAGTCTAATAGTGAAAGTCCCATCAAAATTGGTCCAGCCGTTTCAGAAATTAGCCGGAACAAACAGACAAACAAAAATTGTAAAAAATGTTGTTTGGGTATATTTACCGTGTATACATCCATATGCATTTTGTAAAAGTGGTTATTTTAATATTACAAACAGACACTCCAATTTTATTTATTTGTATAGATATCGTAGTACATCTTAAGGATTGTTATCTGTAGGTACGCACTTTCGGGCAAAAAGCTCTCCTTTTTAATAACAAACATCTATGATTCAAATAACATACACGATTATTAATTTAAATTTAAATTTGATGCAAACTAACAATTTTCTTCTGTAAAATATATTTTTATTTTTATATACTTAATTACTTTTAACAACCGCTGTGGTGTAGGGGTGCGTGTAACCGCCTAAAGCGGGCTCGATTCCCGCTCGGGATGGATATTTGAGTTTGTACAAATATTTCCTTACCATTTGGATCTCTATCTTTGTCGTTCTCCTCACCGTGTCTCGAAAAACACGTAAAGACGTCAGTCCCGGTTGTTATCATAAATACTTGATAGCGATAGTTACTTGTATTAGGGGGAACATATCCGCCAACCCGCAGTGGAGCAGCGTGGTGGATTAAGCTCCGAACCTTGTCCTAAATGGAGAAAGAGGTCTATGCCCAGCAGTAGAATGATACAGGCTCATTCATGTCTCGAGTTCACGATTCGTGTGTCGATTTACTTTTAGTTTCAATAGCTTTTGTAGTCATCAAATATAAATTAATGATATTTAAAAATCGAAACGTATTACAAAATTAATAGTAAGGTAAAAAAAATTGCAACTATGAATAAAAAATATAAGAATTGTGTATTGGATGAAGAACACCTGGAGAAAAATCCGCGGGATCATATCCGGTTAGTTAGGTACTTTTGATTGGTTAGCTGACAATAGATTTTATAAACTTTTCACAAATTGAGCTAGAAATCTTTTAATAGTGTCCGGTAGCTAGTTACTAAGCATAAAGTGTAATCAGAAGTAGATTAATTATTTACGTTAATGAGTTATGCATTCGATTTAATCTGTACGGAAACTTAATATTATTGTTTTCTTTTAGAAACTTATGAAAACATGTATATATGAATGTCTAAATCAGGTAATTGAAAATAATATTTTATTAGCAGATTGTTTGTTAAGCACATATTATTACAATTTAAAATAAATTTTATACATTGATCTGAATGAAGACAACCTTTTTCTGACATTAAACCTTAGGTGGGCCTTAAAATAGCACGCTACGGCGTATAAAATTGATCACTAAATAAACAAACGCATAGTTATCAGCTCCATTCGTTCGTTCGGTGTATCTAACAGCCGCATCTATTCTTTCTTCACTCCTCGTCCGACTCGGTTAGTTAAGTCCCAAAGAGGCCGACATAACTTCATTGATTAAAGCTCGCCTTGATCGACGCGTTTTACGTTTCCTATTCGTGAAATTGCTTAAGTGTACCATGTCGATTGTGACGTAAAGCATTTTATGCTTAGTTACAACCTTTATTAATGTTTTATTCAAGCAACATCAGGCGATTTTACGGTCGACCATGTAAAGTAAACGTGATTCTTTATATGTGGCTACTAAACCTTTATCTCTGACTTTTTTTCTATAAGTAAATAACAGTTTTTGCTTTTAAACGATAAAGCAGAAGAACTTTAGAGATATAGTAACGTAGAAATATGTATACATATATTTTTAACTTTTACTTTTTAAATTAAATAAATAATAATAATAATAGAAATATCGCGACTTTCAAAATGACAATAGCAGAAAGTCCTTTATTCAACCTGTATCATTCCACTGCTGGCATAGGCTCTTTCTCTACGTAGAAGAAGGATCGTTACTCATAGCAAGGAACATGGATATGTTCCCTGCTATGAGTAACGATCGCTATCAGGTATTTATGATAACAACCGGGACCGATGTCTTAACGTGCTCTCCGAGGCACGGTGGGGTGACCCAAAAGGACAGACATCCAAACCGGAACGGAATATTTGTACAAATACAAATATCCATCCCGAGCGGAATTTGAACCCGCAAACCGTCGTTGTTTTAGGCCACTACGCGCACCACTATGTGAAGAAAAGTCCTGTAGAATCAAAAATATAATACCATGTATATAGTTTTAAAAAATACTACAAAGTTAACGACTGTATCGAATAAAATTGTACCCGTAGCGCCTAAAATTGCATCGTAGAATATGACACATTTTAGATGATAAAGCAATTTTTAGGTTTGTAAATGTCACACAGTTCTAGATTAAACATATTGCAATTTCTGATGCCGCTTCAACTAAATTTTACATTCACTATTCACAGTAAATTATATAAAACTGCTTGATATTAATTGCATACGAAACATCTTGTAAGTCAATAAATGCACTTATAATATACTTAATAGTACAGGGGAGCGGATTAAACCCTGCTCTAGATAACCTAATTAAAAAAATTAAACGTTATCTACAGTTCGCATCGAGTGTTACTCGCTTCGACAATAATCGTATGGCGGAGTACAGCAAGGGGTACGGTCGGCGACGCGTGAAGATTCCGCGATAGCCAACCGCCCTGCCACATGACGCCTGCGTACGCGCAGCCCGCGATCATTTCGCTGATTGTAAATGGATTTTTTATTCACTTTCCACGGTGTGAGACAATCGGTAATTAACTTCGTCGGGTTGAATTTTTAGCGCTTTCTTCGATGCGTTTTATTTGTCTGCGCTTCACGATGTTTGATCTTTGTGATCATTAATTACCACAAATTGCCTAACCTACTCTTTCTTTCTTATAATATCTCATCTCTATGATTATATAATTTAAGAAATTTTTAGGTTTTTTCATAAAACCTTAATCTTAGGTACTAATATATATGTAGATGTGATGTAATGTGAACTGAACCATCAGGTTAAATCAAATCCGCCTACAATTAAACGATTATACAGCTGTACGGATCTGATCGACCGATACCGTCTTACGAAACGCTCCGTTATTAGACAAACTAAAAATTAAAATAGCTAAACGGGCTTCCCCGCCACTAAGCAGACCAATTGTGGCTCGCAGCGGGCGGCGCACCTTTCATTATTCTATAATAACTCTGATACAGGGCGAGAAATGTACGTGTCATGCTGCGGCCGAGACCAACTCTTACCAAATTAATTGCCACGTTCTGGGCGGCGACGTCGCTCCGTTCGCCGTTTCTGCAACCCGAATTCGTGATACAATCGTAATTAATGAATTATTGTCATTGATTTTCTTAAGAGTCACCCGTGAAACTATTCAATAAACTTTAATTAGTTTATGTTGTTACGAAATTTGAAAATACTTTTTTCTCAAATGCATCCCAGAGTATGTTGGATTTTGATGTTGAAGTCGACTACATCCCGTGTTATAAATTAATCGAATCATTTCGTACCTGTAAGTTATTAGCCGTAGCTCCACCGGGCGTTACTCGTAACATCTGTACAAATCGATATAGCACTCGATCCGAAATCGAGATTATGCTAAAGCGATGTTAGACGTGTCGAGCCCGCTATCTCGGATCGATATAAATCATCTTATTTACTATTGTTTCGGGAGGTGTGGTGTGAACGAGCCTGATGTTATCGGCTCTCTGATGTGTTTTAAATTAACATAATAGGTTTTGTGAATGGATATCGTCTCTGTTTGTTGTTTTTGATGGCAAGACAGCATGGGAATATTGGTGCGGATGAACTGAGTCTCTAACGGATTTCACGCTGTCATTGGAAGTGTGCACAGTTGTTACTACATATTTACTATACTATAAAGTTTTTTTTTGTAATGAAGTTTATTTTTAACAAATTTATTTATTCTGTGTGCCTTGTTACAACCGACTATAATCTTATTTGACTGTATTTTATTGAAATGTCGTCGACTGGTTTTACATCTAGATATTTTTGTCTTATTTATATTCAAAATTATGTGTTCTAAATTATTTTAATTTTTTGTTTAATTTTTTTTTGTGCTGCTAACTGATAATAAAGATAAATGATATGACAATATGATACTAATTGATAACGAAAACGAATGATAAATAAAATAATTCAAGTCTAACATGATATCTACGAGTATACTACATTAAAAATACTTTAAAAACGTGACTCCATTATCATTTCGCCCTTGAAGACGACTCAGATAGTGACTAGAAGTATACTATGTATATGTACCTACACAGTTAGTATGATCATACGTACATATCATATTGTTTATGTAGGTATATCTTTGTAATATAATAAGTAGGAAGTTATGATCGTGGGAACAATAAAACGCTTATTGGTTCATTATTTAACAATCGTACAAAAATATACACACTAAACACTATAGATATATACATATACGAGTGTGCTTTAGACCAAACGACTGAAGTCAAAACATCTTTCGCTTCATCTAACTCATATCTTCCACTTAACTTCCGTTCGCCTCGCCAGATTACACTTTTCGTAACGCTCTCGTCACGCATTCACGAGTTAATTCCCAAGGCAAGCGTGCGTAAAGAAATTTTACTTAAAAAGGAAGTTTGGCACGGCATCTTAAGTTTGGCAGAACTGTCGGGAAATTCGGTCGAGATTACATGACGACACCTCGCACGATTAAAAATAAATTAACGAAAATAATTAAAATAAAGATTAACTGCAGTACTTTGCGCAATTATCGCAGAATTCACCCACATAATGTCAAACGATAGTTAGAATAACGTTGTCTTGGACATATATATTTTGATATAACACAAAACCTATGTGCTAGTTATAGTATTAGAAACGTTAAGATATCTCGCAAATGGAAAAGTCTCTACGGACTGCCAAACTCCGTAACAGTACACGCAAAACTATGCCATGGTTTGCCATCAATATCCGCTGTACTTAGTATAAATGAACTTTTCAATAATTTAAATCAAGCGAAGTATATTTTTACAATACTAATCAGTTATTGAACTTGGTTGATTCTACCTGGTTACATTTTGTACTATTTCTATTATAGTTCCGCTCTTACGTGCCATTAATATTAATTATTTTTATATTAATTATTAGCTGTGCCCGCGACTTTGTCCGCGTGGAATTTAACAAAAAAGTTATTGTTTTCTAATGTTTACGCGAATTTTACTCATTTAATGAAACACTTTTTCGGATTTTATCGCGGTTTATTATTAACTTTTGATTCCCGACGTTTCGGATACTTTACAGCAACCATGGTCACGGGAGGACTAAAAAAGTTATTGTTCTGTTCGCAGAGTTATACAATAAATAAATTTCAAAAATAAAAGTAGCCAAGTTACTCCTTACAAAATCGATCCAGCGGTTTCAGAGATTAGCTGGAACAAGCAGATAGAGAGACAGACAAAATTTTTATTTGTCAGTTTTCAATTTTTATAATGTGTTGTCCTAACTCTAAAGTGATTTATGTAAACAAGTGAAAAATATTAAAGAAAATTATCAACAAAAAGAACTTACTCTATTGCATATTCTAAAACTGAGTTAACGCATATTTTTCGTTTAACAAATTTCGACAAATTGTTATTAAAATATAGAAATAAATCTGTCTAAAATAAATTAATTCGGTAATTACAATATCTAAAAAAATTTTGCTATTTCCTACTTACAAATTGGTAACCTTGATTTCATAACAAGAACAGTTTTAAGGCAGGAAATTACTGTCAAAAATTTTTACTCATTTTTATGGTGTATCATTAATTACTCCACGCAGACACAAATATATTTAATAAAATTGGACCCGGGTGTGTCTGTTCATAAATATTATTGACATTGAGGTCAAAATAAATATTAACAAATATTATAATATATTTGTCTTTGTCCATACAATTACCTACAGAAAAATGATTTTGATAATGACTTTGACGTTATTAAAAGTAATAAATCTAAATGAATAAGAATTGTTGAGTTTTCATTAATAAGTATCTACTTTTTTTAAATATATTATATCAGTGAATTGTTTAAATATATCATCAGTTACGTATGCGTTGGGTTAAGCATTATTATTATATTATGTATGTATTATTAACAATAACAACATATTTTATTTGTAAGGTTATAATTCTTACAGATAAATAACGCTTTGTTTACCGCTTGAAATACTAAAGCTATATATAATATTTTACATAAAAATGTAATTCGATCGACATAGAGATTGCAGGACATAACTAAGTATGAATAATCCTAGGCTGTATGAAGTACGGCCTGCTCGCAATCCGATAACTACTCTCGTTAGCACTATCGGCGGTGGGCGTGCGCATGTGTTATGAACGCACCGACGAACTGAGCTTGAGCGGTTTTCATAATATGTAGTTATATTTATTCATATTCATGTACATGTTATAGTTTTATTTTAAATTATATGCTGTGCTTGCATTTTCGTTCGATTTAAAAAATAAATAAATGAGGAGTGTATTTTGTTTGGTTATTTTTAGACTATCTAATGAACAAAAATTTTATATATTTTTGGGGTCTAATAATAAAATAGTAGTATATATTGAATTGTATTTATTGAACATTTTTTTAACAATTTATGTACACTAGGATAGCAATAGGAAATAGCTCTTATAAAGAGTCCTGCCACAGGAAAATTATAAAACATAGGTATAATCTCAACATATTGAGAATAAAAATATAATTCCTTTTTTTTAAATAACGATATTAAATGAAATAAAAAAAAAGTATCAATCAAATAAAAATGTACAAAGGCGGTAAAAATATCTTGTCTGTTACCTATTGGAAAAGGCTAGGTATAATTTGTTAATTAATATTTTTAGCTACTATGTAATCGGAATATTTTGTTAATTTTTTAGGTTAAATATTGAAGATCTACGGTCCTGTTCTTTAATATTTCTTCCACATGGATATTTCTTATAACAATCGACAAGTCTCGAGTTAAAAAATTATTTTATATCATGTTATATAAAAGTTATATATACAGTTATAAGCTAGGTACAAAATGATTAGTCTTGTTCAATAAATAACATCTCATTACAATGGCGAATCGCGACTGGGTTGTCTACAATATTTCACGCGCCCTCTGATATAAGGATTAAGCACAGAAACAGGGACGGAATGAAAATCAAACCTTGTAATCATTAAATATTAACAAATTAATAATTTAGAAAACTTATCCGATTTGTTATATACTTTTTATTTAATGGCAAACATAAACTTTATGTGCTTTTTATTTTTTATAAAGTGCTAGCTGTGCCCGCGACTTCGTCCCGGACTGGAATTAAAAAATATATAGTCTTCGATTCGCAGAGTTACAATCAATTAGTTACAGTCAAAATAATTAAATTTCTTAAATAAAAGTAGCCTTAGTTACTCCTTATTACATAAGCTATCTGCCAGTGAGAGTCCCGTCAAAATCAGTCCAGCTGATTCAGAGATTAGCCGGAACATACAGAAAGACAAACTGTGTCTTATTTTAGAACGGGAAAAGTTTTCCATTTCCGTAACCTTTGAAAAGTACTAGTTCAGTGAGATAATTGCGACGATTAAATATAAAATCGCTTCGCTTCTTATCTTTTATTTTTTTAAATTATTTAATTTCGACGATTAAATAAAAAATAATATACACTTATTGTTAAAGGAATTTTATTGATACTTAGGTCAGACTGAAATGCACCTGTTATCTATACAAATAAATAAAATTGGAGTGTTTAAGTTTTTAAACATTAATATAAATTTTCTGGTCTTGTAGTTTATTTCATCTTCGAGGTGTACTTCATCTTCAGGGGAATCTAGAGAAGCTTTATCAATAAATATTGCAGGGAAGCAGTTTCATGGAAAGAAAGAAACATGCTGAACATGTGTCTAAGAGAAATTTTTTAACAAAATTAATATTATTTTGACGCAAATAAAAAATGTTCCAATCAACACATACAATTGATTTCTTGAAATGTTATTTATTCCTAATCCTTATGCATATATGAATTAAAGTAGCTGTGCCCACGACTTTGTCCGCGTGGAATTTAACAAAAAAGTTATTGTTCAGTTCTCAGAGTTATAAAATAAATAAATTTCTAAAATAAAAGTAGGCTAAGTTACTCCTCCTCCTACTCCAAAATCGGTCCAGCCGTTTCAGAGATAAGCTGAAACAAACAGACAGACCGACAGACAGACCGACAGACTGACCGACAGACAGACCGACAGACAGACCGATAGACAGACCGACAGACAGACCGACAGACAGACCGACAGACAGACCGACAGACAGACCGACAGACAGACCGGCAGACAGACTGACAGACTGACAGACAGACAGACAAAAATTGTAAAAAATGTTATTTTGGTATATGTATCGATACATCCATATGCATTTAGTAAAAAGCGGTTATTTTCATATTACAAACAGACACTCCAATTGTATTTATTTGTATAGATTGCTCTCGTTGCTTACAAGAGCTGTATAAAAAAAATTGTTATGTATTCGGAAACATTAGTAATTTTTTTTTTATTGTTTTAGCTTAAAAATATTTCGCAATTAAAGATTTATTAAAACCTGATTAATTCACCGATATAGATATTACAAAAGTAGGGGAACACCGGGCAAGACGGGGTGGTGGGCAAGACGGGGCATCAAGCTTTTCAGGTGATTTAAATTGATCAATCTCATTCGCTCTGCCATCTCGCTACTGGCCGCCACGACAGCTCTTAGTCACACGAGTACTAACACGGCGGCTATCCTATAAACAGAAGTTGTTAGAGTTAAGTTAGAAGAATTTATTTAAAAAAAAATGTGACAGAAAAGTTAAAAAAGCAAAACAAGGAAATCAGACAGAGAAATTAATGAGCTTGTTCAGCATGTGAATGTCCGATTACAATGTTTGTAATACCTAAATTTTTGTTGCAACGTGTTTTTAAGTAATAAGATAGAAGTAAATACTATCCAAAGTTGCTATGCTAAAGTTAATATGCATAATTTTATTCAAATATATATTTCAGTTTTAAATATTTTATCTTGTCCTGATTTTTGTTCCTAATAAAAAGTTACTTACAAGCGTATGCTCTGTACTCGTATTCTATTGTTTAATGTAATGACAATATTGCTATTAATTTTAGTGCAATTTAAATTATTGATAGTCAGAAGTAATCGATTTACTTAATTTAATTTTCTCGATGTATAGAGTTATTGTTAGATGTCCGCATCTTAACCGATAGCGTAATAACCTAATCGCCCAGGTTATCACATATCTGGCTGTCTTATACTTCGTGAATAAAAGTATATATTAAGGTATTTAAATACTAATTCATTGGAGGAAGTAACTTCAAAGAGACAGGCGACATTACGATAGCTTTAATTGTCTATTAACTTAAGACGTCAGTGCAAAATGCAAATGAAACATTTACAAACGAAGTATAGGTTAAAGTTGAAATATGAACGTTAACCAGCTATTTACCAAAGCCGAAGGTTTCGTAGTCCGCGCCGTGTAGGCGTGGTGGTCGTGCGGCCGGCGGCGCTGGGCGGTCAGTGCGCAATATGCGTCGCCGCCGGCTCTTGCTCTGCTTTGGGCACCTCGAATGCTCGAACATTTCGTTCACGTACTGTCTTAAGATATCCTTAGAAGATTTCAGGTCCGTAGAACGTACAAGACACATTTTATGACCTAAACTTTCTATATTCTCGAGGCGGCGATCTTGATTCGAGATTTCCCGTAATTTGAAGTGTAAGTGTACTAAACATAATACATATATACATCCCTTATAAGTAAATAAATAAATAAACTTTTGACAGTATCTAAAGGGAATTTTTTACTTTATATTACCTATCATTTTTGCGGCTATATATAAATACACTATATATATATTCACTGTTTAGTATTGATAAGACGTATACAATGATTAGCAATTACCTTAAATGTTAATGTCACTGACAACAATAGCTATATATTAACTTTGGGGCTTCATAATCATTTGATAATCAAATTCATCTATTATAAATCATGTTTGATCCAGTCTCGTTATGAGCTCTCCAAATAGAAAAAACAATAGCAACAATGGGCTCTCAAATTCTCAACTATAGTAGGTGTTAGCACCTCTCAGCCGAACAATGTTTCATACTTATGATTTGTATCAGTCGTTATCCGCTCTGTAGGTGTGTATGGCGATGGTAGGGCGTCTCGTTTAATAAAGAGCGATAATTAAATGTTGTAGTTGAGTTGTTTATACGAGCGAGATCGCTCGACCCGCCCCCGCGCGGCGCCTCGCTCGGTGGGATTAACGAGTTACAAGTTTTCCGTGATCAATTTCGATTGGAATAACTGCATAGGCACTTTGTAATCCATCGCGCGTTTGATCTTTGACTTGTAAACAAAAAACGACCACAATAAATATAAGTATGAAGAGTATGTTGTCCAGCATACTGGCAAAAGTGTGCAACGTTTTTCGCCGACATTTCGGATTGCTTAGCGATTATGTATTTAAAATTCTTAAAATGATTGTAACTTTCAAACACACCGATCAATATCGTTTCTGTATCCAACTTCATATATGATTTTGGTGAATTCACCTGTCTTATCTTTACACTAACGAAAGCCTACAAACCAAAATTAGAGAGTTAATAATTTATTTACTTATTATAAAACACAACAGAAGACCTAGTACATACAGTTATGGGCATACATACCTACTAGTAATATACATATATACAAATTGATTGCGAATTATTGACCAAAAAAATATATAAACGAAATTGAAACAAAACCTGAAGACAACAACTGGTCAACTATGAAAACGTAAAGTTTAATTACAGAAAATATTGTTTAAGTTCTTTCACATAAAAAATAATAACTAGTAGTTCCTATAGCGAGTAAGGTAGCAAGATCTCTTGGGAAGGGTCGAGGGTAGATTCGGCAATGTGCTTGAGTTGCTTTTGGTGTTGCAGCCGCCTCTAAGCAGCGGTAATCGCTTACATCAGGTGAGAGCTGTACGCTTGTTTGCCGACCTAGTTGTATTCAACGTCGTGTCAGAGAAGTTTGCTAACTACGTATTGTCAAATTCATTTTTCAATAAGTCACATAGGCTAGGCTGAAATTTTTGCTTTACTGTCTGCCGAACCCTTCAGATTAAGTAAGTACAATTTCAGTAGTTATTAGTCCGTGTTAGAATTCTAGATTATGGCCTAACTCAGTTCAGTTGCGACCCTAAATAGCGTTGGTTGTAAAAAGTTGTTTTATAAGCAAAATTTCATAATGGTAATACATATTTATTTTAAATATATTATGAAAACTTGGATGCTAAATTTGTAACTATTATCTAATTTAGTTTAATAAAATATTGATTTTCTTTTTAGTTATTAAAAGAGCCTAAAATTAAAAGTATATTGCAAATATAACTAAATATCTCTATACTATATAATATAAATCTCACTATAATATAGAAATGGCCCACACCTATAGTTACACGGTATTTACCCCGATTTGGATTTAAAACGCCTGCATATTTCAGCGACATTATAGACTCAGTCGCTCGTGACCTTGGCGTCTAATATCCGTATAAGTCTTATTTATTCCATTTGAACAAAAATATTGATAGTGACCTCGAAAGCCGAAAAACTTATAAACAAATAATCTGTTACATGTAATTAAAAATAAACAAGCGTAAATCACCTTAAGACGAACTCCTATAGCCGAGCGTATTGCTAACAAATCACAAACGAATGGGTCGTTTAGGCGCCATTTGTTGCCCCGTGGGAGGGTAATTGTGTTTACAATATCTTTCACCCCCATGCCCCCTTCCCTACCCATCCGGTCGTTGCTCATGCCTGACAGGGTAACGCTTAGCGATTTTACCTCGAAAAGCATACATTTGCCTTGAATAAAGCCGCTTAATGTGACATTGACTCTTGATTTAAGATTTGTTAATTCAACAAACAAATGTTATGTAGGTTCCAGCATTTATTGTTCTTTTTTAAACACAGTTATAGATGCTTACACATTGTGTTGAAAATATTGATATTCCTTTACAACTGGTTTTTTTGCGCAAACAGAAAGTACGTGGTAATAAATATGTATGTAGGTACAACATATTATAAAAATTAATAAAAAATCGGAGTACTTAAGGTTGGTGTTCGTAAAAAGTTTTGAAATAAAAGTTTGGCGGAGCGAACGGATAAAATTATTTTTATTAACGAGAAAAAACATAATCAGTAATACTAAATTTAACGTTTTTCTACGCGCATAAAGAAGCGAAACGAGAGTTGCCTAGCGCGCCCTTAACGACCCCGCTCCTCCCATGAAAATCCCATAAAAAATAATAAACAATTTACGTTCGCTGACACGCGCGCGCGCGTCATTACGCTTTGGTATTAGCCATTAGAGATTTTTACACGGACGCAGCCCTCGGGAAAATCTCTCGAACATTCTTATACTTAAGCGTCATGGTTTTTACGAAGCGATATAATGAGTGGGTACGCCACAGCGAAACACTGAAGACACTATTTATTTATAATATTTTAGAAGAAGTTATAAAACAAAACATAATATAATGCTTAATAACAAAAGTAACAAAAGTAATTAAGTTTAGAGATCATTTGCTCTTTTACGAAAATTTCATA
The DNA here is from genome assembly GCF_905220565.1 of Melitaea cinxia. NCBI lineage: Eukaryota > Metazoa > Arthropoda > Insecta > Lepidoptera > Nymphalidae > Melitaea > Melitaea cinxia. The sequence continues at coordinate 5,463,258 of NC_059399.1, forward strand.
TAATTTCTTGATCTATAAATCAAATACAAAAAAGTTTCAATAATTCATTTTATATAATTAAAAGTGGTAATTCTCCTACAAAATTCAAATTGCTGTTGTTGAGACACCAGATATCAATGCACGTATCCTTAACGTAAACACAATTTAAAGCTTAATCGTTACAGTATAAATTGCGGTACAAGTCAATAAGACTAATTAAATACACACGACTGCCCCATCGTTAATGTAACAGAAATATCGAAAAAAAAAAACAAATGAATAATTCGTATCAATCACAATCTTTTTAAGTGATACTGCATGGAACCCTTTTTAATAAAGATTAAGAAAAAAAGTCGATTATGACATAAATAAATTACAACGTTTAATTAACCTTAAATACATTTTTTTATATATAAAATATCTTCTTACATTTCAGGTTATTTCATATAACATTTTGGACACTTGACATTTGAAAGCTTTTGTTAATGCACTTACTTCTTTAAAAAAAAATTTTTTTTCGAATTTTTAAGTAAATAATCAATACAACGCATGATCCGTTTTTTGTTGGCTAACTAGACTTTCCTAATATTTTCACCTCTCTAAGCTATAATCGTTTATTAGTAGACCTAGATTCATCTTCACTTTTATTTAACGGACCAAAGGTGGCCTATATGCTTCTTTTATTTAGTAATCAGTTTCACATGAATATTATGCTGCTACTTACAAGTAGTTTATTAGGGAGACCCCTAACATTACATAATGTGTCACATACTTTATTCTAATCCAAACCTGGCACAGATAACCTTGCAATAATTGCTGCCTGAAAAGTTGGGAGTATGTATTTTTGTAGAAGTTTGTCAGAAGACTTCAACAGAAGAAAAAAGATGGAAATCTCGATCACTAAGAGAGATACCTCAAACACCATCGTTGCAAGTTTTTTTTTTTTTTGTTGACTACGCGTAGACGTTGTGATTATAGCAACAGGCTGCGCGCTATGAGACTCGAATATACATACGCCAAATAGGCATACGACAAACGCTGGAGAATAAACGTAAAACATTGTTTAAATTTAAAATCAGTTTTTGTTCTGATCAATTTAATAATAATTCGTACTTGTTGTTCAATGCTGTAAGAAAACAGGCTGATTTTTAAAATTTTAGTACACACAATTTACTAGTATGATATAGGTAAGTAAAATATTAATTTTAAAAATTAAATTTTACAGTCGAAAGTGTGTTTAATCGAGTAGGAAGAAATATGAAGGTAAAACTTCGAAATAAGCTTTGTTGACGAATAGATAATTTTTAAAAATATATCGTACCCTGGACCTGGATAGGGTAATTCTTCTGTCTACTAAAAACGCTAATCACTATTATATACATAAACCCTACCAGAATGCGTAGGTATCTACATCAGTGCAAGATAATCAAAGTAGCCATCCTACAGACCGTGAGGATCTCACGAAGACTACGACCTTGTACTTCAGAAACTTTTATAACTTAACACACTAGCCTTTACATTATATCAGTGAAGGTATAAAAGTTCAGTAAAAGTGTACCTATATGTGAGTATGCCATAAATATAGGTATGGTGAAGTACTTACTAAAGATCGAGAATAATTATTGCTCTCAGCAACAATGTGTAGTTGTTCTGCATTGTTAATACGTTGGGTCCTTGGCTTTCTACGATAAGCAAAATCTAGTGATACATAAAATTAAATCGTCCGTAACACGTGTGCTATGATACGTTAACATTGTAATTAAACAGTGCGGCAGACATTTATTTGCCAACGTTTCTTTTTGTTACGTTTCCAACGAAAAAATAGGTCTAAAAACATATTTTTGTGATATTTTTGCATTGGATACAATCCATGAAGTCACACGAGCTAATTAATTACAACTAAAAATATATTTTTGACTTTAAACCTCTCTCTTAAGGGCATTTTTTTGATATACTGAATTTCGAGACAAAAAGTGTCGATTGTTCGTAGTATTTACTCATTTGTGTTTCATTTAAAATATTAAATTCATCCATATTGATAACAGACTACCCTTCAAATATATTTCGATTTTTTTTTTTATTATAAATATTAATTCGCAAAATATTCATATTTACGTTTATTTCGAAAAATCATAGGGAAAAAGGCCAACTCCCATGTAAGTGTAAAAATCTCCTCTTGGAATTCCGTTCAAGCAACAAAAAATCTAAGTCCATCGATGTTCAATGGACATTGACAAACTCATCTCTACCTGTATTAAAATTGTAATCCTTAGACAAAATATTATTAGCTTTAAAATCAAATTAAAACATATATAGCCTTAGTTCAGTTCTATTAAAACATACTTGTTTTGTACTTAAAAAAAACCAGCCAAGCGCGAGTCGGACCGAGTTTAGCGGACAAACAAGATTATTAAAAGTATTTTTATTATATGATGTAAATAAAAATTTATGCTTCTCGTAATTTTTCTGTGCTTCGTACCAAATTGCAAGATTCTGAATTCACGGGAAGTACTCTGTAGGTTTTAATTCCTTTACGAGTGTCAAAAATTTGCAGCATAAACGGCTGTATTTTTTGATTGCGTTAACTTAGAAGTTTAATTTTTTCACAACTCTATGGGACAGTAGATTTGAATAATTGATATAAATTTCAGCTTGATCCCCGCATGCGTTCCTGAGAAAAAGGATCTTGACAGACAGACGGACAACAAACTGATCCTATAAGGGTTCGATTTATTCCTTATGAAGTAGGGAACTCTAAAAATATGTTTTATGAGACGCACTTTTAAAAACATAGCAGATGTACCTAAATGTATTTTAGCTTTGACATAGATATTGTGTAATGAAAACAATATTTATATCAACTTAGAAAAAATAATAGTCCTTACAAAAATTATTCACATTCATTTCTAAGTAATAGTAGTGCCTTCTGGAATTTAAAGACGGGAATATTAAAAACTGGTTAAATCCTAAGCATAGCATTAAATTACAATCTTAAAAATGCCATCTCACCGGCCGACCGTATCGTACACTATGCGTATGCAAAATAAAACTGACCGGTCAGCAACAAGTGTATAATTCCAGGAATACCTAACAAATGTTAAGTTTTTTCCGTAGTCCATGCGACATGGTCCAATTAAGGACCAACACGGCCGGTCCCGTACTCTCTCTTATAATTTATTCGCTGTGGATTTCGTGTGGTTATTCTTTTTGTTCGATCGGAATCAGCTTCGTAAACACCTTGTTTAGTCGTCTCCGAGCTTTGTTTGATGATAACATTGATAACAGATATTCCACACGATATTCGTCTGATGCTCAAGACATGAATGTTTCGAAAAAGTTTTAATTAAAGAAAAAATCTACACTCATATTCAGTATCAGGTGTTATTTGATTACCAACAAGCAATTTTATTAAGCGGTTCTAATTAATATGTTCTAAAACTTTTAATAAAGAATATTTGGAAACGGAAAAATATTCAATTTACTTAGGAGTATGATGCAATTAGTGGATGAGTAAACGGTTTTCAGTTTTTATAGAAATGATAAACCGATATACGTTCACTTCACCTTACACTAATCAGTAAGAAATATAACATTACCATGTACTTTTAGATGAGTGCATTCCGAGCTGCCAGCTACAGGCTTGTTAACACCTCATCTATATACGCGATTAATCCAACCCAACCCGTCACTTGCTATCCTTATCTAGAGTTCTAAAAAAGTTGCATATTATACATCACAATATAGATAATAATATAAAACATTTATAGACCTCAGATGTTTACCATAAATCAATTTCAACTCAACGTTCTCATGGAGCACAGGCTTTATAGTATAGTCATTGGCCCACTGTGCCTCGCAAACTATGACATTTATCTCCTCTTAGGAGAATTTAGTACAGATAAAACAAAACCAGTTCTTCAGTAGCGGGCAAATGTCGACGGTCTACAGTTATGCTGCCACGACCAAATGAACGCCGCTTGACTTAAATCATTCTATATAATGATATAATTATTTATGTTGATTTGTGGTGTTCTTTAAGAACTGGTATATGGCTGTTTTACGGTTCTTTTTCGTTACCTTAAATTTAGTACTTTCTTTATTTTATATACATTATGCTAATTCATGCATATTAAATTTTGTTTATAATTAATCTATAATATATATAAAAGCGAAAGGTCACTCACTCATCACGAAATCTCCGAAACTATAACACCTACAAACTTGGAATTTGGCAGGTAGGCTCCTTATAGGACGTAGACATCCGCTAAGAACGGATTTTACGAAACTCGACCCCTAAGGGGGTAAAACGGGGGTTGGAAGTTTGTATGAAAGTCCTATGTTTTTGAAGTAAGAGACCTGAAATTTAAAATGTATGCTCTATAGATGGTGAGAAAGTGACCAAATAATGTATCTTTAGAAATCAACCACTTTTTGGGGTTGAAACGGGGGATGGTACGTTGACTCACTGATCACGAAATCTCCGAAACTATAACACCTACAAACTTGAAATTTGGCAGGAAAGCTCCTTATAGAGCGTAAACATCCGCTAAGACCGAATTTTACGAAAATCGACCCCTAAGGGGGTAAAACGGGGGTTGGAAGTTTGTATGAAATTCCTATGTTTTTGAAGTAAGAGACCTGAAATTTAAAATTTATGCTCTATAGATGATGAAAAGGCGTCCAAATAATGTATCTTTAGAAATCAACCCCTTTTTGGGGTTAAAACGGGGGATGGTAGGTTGACTCACTGATCACGAAATCTCTGAAACTATAACACCTACAAACTTGAAATTTGGCAGAAAGGCTCTTTATAGGGCGTAGACATCCGTTAAGAACGGATTTTACGAAACTCGACCCCTAAGGGGGTAAAACGGGGGGTTGGAAGTTTGTATGAAAGTCCTATGTTTTAGAAGTAAAAGACTTGAAATTTAAAATGTATGCTCTATAGATGATGAGAAGGCGTCCAAATAATGTATCTTTAGAAATCAACCCCTTTTTTGGGGTTAAAACGGGGATGGTAGGTTGACTCACTGATCACAAAATCTCCGAAACTATAACATCTACAAACTTGAAATTTGGCAGGTAGGCTCCTTATAGGACGTAGACATCCGCTAAGAACGGATTTTACGAAACTCGACCCCTAAGGGGGTAAAACGGGGGTTGGAAGTTTGTATGAAAGTCCTATGTTTTTGAAGTAAGAGACCTGAAATTTAAAATGTATGCTCTATAGATGGTGAGAAAGTGTCCAAATAATGTATCTTTAGAAATCAACCCCTTTTTGGGGTTAGAACGGGGGATGGTACGTTGACTCACTGATCACGAAATCTCCGAAACTATAACACGTACAAACTTGAAATTTGGCAGGTAGGCTCATTATAGGAAGTAGACATCCGCTAAGAACGGATTTTACGAAACTCAACCCCTAAGGGGATAAAATGGGGGTTGGAAGTTTGCATCAGAGTCCCATGTTTTTGACGTAAGAGACTTGAAATTTAAAATGTATGCTCTATAGATAGCGAGAAGGTGTCCAAATAATGCATCGTAATCTATATTTATAAAAGAGAAAGGTCACTGACTCACTCATCACGAGAACTTAATAACCGCTGGGTGGTCCATCCATCCAGGATGGACAAAGATGAGGCAGGGAGGTAGATTATAGTTAGTTGACGTCCGCTAAGAACGGATTTTGCGATATTCCACCCCTAAGAGGGTTTAAATAGGGTTGATAGTTTGTATGAAACATATACAGCCTGAAAATAAAACTAAAAATGTGGTGTATAGAGAGGTTTTATAAAAATAACTATTAAATTATACTAAATTGTGCCTTTTAAAAAGTTACTCAGTTTGATAAGCATTTCAAGTGACTGAAATAAAAAAATAATTTGCGTTAAACATCTTAATTGTAATGCATATCTTCATAACCACGCGGACGTAGTCGCAGGCGACAGTTAGTGTATTATAAAACAAAGTCCCCAAAAGTATATGTGAAAGATTCCTTCAAAATCTACTGAACGGATTTTCATGCGATTTCACCAATGGAGAGAGGGCTTGGAGAGAAAGGTTTACGGAACGGCTAAGCCGATTTCGATAATAGTTTCACTGGAAGTTTGCCGGGAAAACTTTGTGACACACTGATTTCTACGCGGGCGAAGCCGCGGGCACGGCTAGTATTTATATAAATAAACGTGATCTTTTGTCCACTACGTCATTCGTGCTTAATATTTATTCGAATATGAGACTATTTCTTAACCTCCCTATATTAGTACATTGGTGTCACAGATGGACTGATCAATTACTCGTTGTTAAAAAATTACAATTATTGAAATCTTGCGCTTTCCAGTAGCTTCATAATTTGTTGTTAGGCATTAATTAGTGCGGCGCTAGCGCTGGTATATCCGTCAACCCGCATTGGAGCAGCGTGGTGAGTTAAGCTCTGATCCTTCTCCTACATGGGGAAAGAGGTCTATGATCAGTAGTGGGATATGGCGTATATGGAGTAGTGGGACAAACTGAAGCGTAGTGCTGGTATTAATTGTAGGTACTCTCTTTATTAAGGTTATCGATCTGTGAGACTGCTGCGAGCATAGGTGTTAGCTAATATTGTAGGTTACTTATTTATAATTTTAAAATATTAGTGAATGAAATGCATCCATTTGCTTTAGTGGTGTGTAATACTTGTTGAATATAATAACTATCATTACCGACTTATAAATCATTTTTATTCAGAATTTAGGAAATACGAACACTAGGTAAGCGGAAAGGTGTTTCGTCAGACGTAATCCGTCAGGTCCAGAGATCGCATACGTCTGCAAAATGCTATATTAGCAGAGTAATTGTTTAAATTAATACAAAATAATTGTGTTTGCTCGCAAATGAAAAAAAACCGACTTCAATTACATCAACAAGTAATACAACGTAGATCGACGAAAAAATAGTCAAGCAACTACGCGTTATCAAAGATTACTCAAAAAGTAGTTATCAGGTCTCAATAAAATTTATATGTGACCACATGATAAACATCAGCTTTCGATTAAATTAAAAATTATCAAAATCGGTACACCTAGTAAAAAGTTGTTGCGGATTTTCGAGAGTTTCCCTCGATTTATCTGGGATTCCATCATCAGATCCTGGTTTCCTTATCATGGTACCAAACTAGGGATATCCCCTTTCCAACAAAAAAAGAATTATCAAAATCGGTACATCCAGTAGAAAGTTATGCGGTATAATACAACGTAGGTCGACGAAAAAAGCGTCAAGTAAAAACGCATTATTAGATATAACTCGAAAAGTAGTTGTTAGATCTCAAATAAATTTAAATGGGACCAATTGGCACACACCACCTTTCGATTAAAACAAAATTTGTCGAAATCGGTCTACCCGGTCAAAAGTTCTGATGTTAACATACATTAAAAAAAAATAAAGTCGAATTGAGAACCTACTCTTTTTTTGGAAGTCGGTTAAAAAGTAGCCGGAGTATCGGAGTAAATGTGTCATACTAATCCGCTCGAGTATACGAAGGTTAATAATCATAAGTAAATAATAATTTTCGTTAGTACATAAAGTGTAGATAATCAACATGTATCTCGGAATAAACTTTCCACACTTGCAAATAATATGTTAATTTATAATAATTGCATTTTCAGTCATACCTAATAACGAAGGCCTTATATTCGTGTGAGCTCCGTGCGGCCGGCGCGTCGCGCGGGCGCATCGATTCCCAGAACTCTTTAATTGCATCCACTGCGAAGATCGAACGCTTAAAATCGATTTTTTATTCGATTTATCCAATGTGAGCCCGAGTTCAAAATCTTGTTTTTGTTTTGCGATAGTGAACGCTCTGTATATGCAAATTTTACACGTATCTACTGAAACTTCTCAATTAATTAAGATAGTGACAGACGGCTGCGTTAAGTGTTACATTTTCAGATTTTATAAGGACGATAAGAACTTTAATTGTTACTTTTACGCACTGATATATACTTTATTTTGTATCTAAATAAAGTACAAGTATTACAATTATACCTATAATTACTTTTTAAGGCGCTAAAATTATTTATTTCATTTTTTGTTTATTTAAATCAGAAAAAAATTATAACAGGGACAAACGACTTTACACGTATCAGAATATACCATACATATAGGCATATATCCTTTTATTACTCGAGAACTAATTTGAATAATATAACTGAACCAATATTCATATCATGTTACAACTTTAGGGTTACGCTTAAAACGTTCCGCTTTTTTAATGAAAACAAATATTCGTTTCATAAGTATATATATATTTTTTGGAAATAAATTATCATATTTTAAGAGTATCTTCAAAAATAATTATATGAAAAATGTTAAGTAATTCAATCCGATTTAAAAAGAAGGCGTTATTTTAATAAATCTAAAATAATGTTAAAAGAATGCAGCCGATCTAACATATTCAGTATATGTCGAGAATAATTTTAATTGGAGACATAAAGGATAGTGGGCATTAGTCCAGTTCCAGTATTTCAATGAGCGAAATTGTCGCATTCACAACGGCCTGCCTGCGCGTGTCTTCACACCTTTGTGAAACTCTCCTACGAGCAATTTTGTACCTTAACATAGAAAAATAAAATCCTATTTAGCGCACAAGTGATATTCAAATCACCTCATTTAAATAACAATCAATTCCCAACTTTCCTGCGATATCCTTTAAGTATAAATTTGCAAATAAATAACGACCAATGAGACGCTAACTATTAAAACTGTTTCAAAGGTTTTTGAACTTAATATCAATTGAAACTAAGTCGAATTTCGTTTGTGTTAAAAATATTAATATATCAGTTGTAGTTCTAAAGCTATTCGTGCACGTAATGAGGTGAAACAACTCAAAATGCGAGCGGATTCAAATATGTAGAGTTTTTATCTTTTACGAGTAAGTACTAAATAGGCATCTCTAATCAGAATCTAGTTGGGAGTTAGATTTAAAGACCAACTGCTAAAGTAATAAGCTTAGACACATTTAGAAAGAAGTCAGTAGAGTCTAAGCGGATGAAGGCTTCCACAGATAAAGGTCTCGAAGATGAAAATTAGATAAAGCTCAAAGGTTTTATTGGTTTTCTGTTCATACATTTTGTAAAAGATATAAAGTTTTATTTGAAAATAAATATACAACACGTTATACGAACAACGATTAATTGAAATCATTGAAAAATTTGCAGCTTAATGATATGTTATATTATAAATCACGTAATCATGTGTGTGACAAAATTTATTTTTAAATAATCATATAAGACAAAGCAAATTAATGATTATTTATCATATTTCTTCGTGTGTATAATCATCGGTCTCTTACATTTATCAATCTATTTGGAAGTATAAATACGTATAATCAAAATAAAATCTTTTTTGTTGTCTATGTATATTTTGTGTAACATAAAAGAATAAATAAAGTTCAAACTTATTTTGAAATTTTACAATACTGCAAACACACAAAAAGTAAATTTTTACCAAAAATTGCTGTAAAAAAGAAAAATTGGAAAATAAAAAATAAATTAGACTTTTTATTTAAGAAAAAAAAAATATTGAATACGTTTGAAACATAACATAGAATTCAATACCTATCTATTCTATTTTTATTTATAAATCTGGCTGGATACCGGGATATGCCACAAAATAAAAGAAAATAACGGAGACAGGTGTAGGACACCTCACGCTCGGAGCAAGGTGCAGGAACCGATCAGGTGTATTTGTTTAACAAGGTGCTTATTCAAGGACCATAATAAAATAATAATCCATTGTTTTCTCTTGCGCAATTACCGCTTTTTTCTATATTTACAGCCGCTTTATTACTCGAAATTAGAAATTTACGTCAAGCCTCGTGTTTGTAAACTTTAGTACGAATTGTAGTACACGTTTTATGATATTGTATTTCATGGTCAATGTCGTCGTTCTTAACAACGTCAATTACTTTTTTTTTATTTCAATACTACCAACTCATAAAATTTTTATCTTTATATAAACGCAGTACTTTTATATTCAACGAGTGAATTTATTTTGCATTTTTATGTATTAAAATAGTCTACAATAAAGTATTATTTGCTATCTAATTGTAGACCAGGTAATAAGATTTTTTTTTCATAAAATATTAAATTATATAAAAAAAACAATAGTTGAAAAACCTATAACAATTAGGGTTTTCCTAAACTAAGTTAACTTCGAAGATTCCGCAATGCTTGAAGACAAAAGTTTTCGAGCAATGCGTCCTGCCTGTGTTAACATACGGAGCCGAGACGTGGACACTGACGAAGGGACTGGTCCACAAGTTTAAAGTCGCTCAACGTGCAATGGAACGGGCTATGCTCCCCAAGCATCCTGTCTTTGAGAGAGACCCCATCTCTCTCAAAGACAGGATTAGAAATAAGACTATCCGCGAGAGAATGAAAGTAACCGACATAGCCCACAGCATTAGCAAGTTGAAGTGGCAGTGGGCTGGTCATCTGTGTCGCAGGACCGATGGCCGTTGGAGTAGACGGGTAAGATTGCCGGTGTAGGCTGGATGAGGATTGCGGAAGACCGGGATGTGTGGCGCGAACTTGGGGAGGCCTATGTCCAGCAGTGGACTGCGATAGGCTGAAGTGTAAACTAAGTTAACTAACTTTAGCCTTTTTTGATGAAATTGTGTGATAATTTACACTTATTTTATAATAAAAAACGCTTGTCGTACAAAATGCAAAATAAAGATATACATTTATTCTAGTCGCAGAGAGTGGTTATTATTAAATAAATAAATCTAAATGTCGGTGGCAGGCATATCGAGGTATTAAAGAATGCCTATGACCGCACGTCTCCGCTATACTATATTATTGCATCATCGGCTACGTTAAATTACGTAAGTTTTAAAATTTTGTTTATTTGGAGGAAAAGAACTGACATTCAATTTAGATGTAAGATTTCATTATAGTTTAGATCTCAAGTTTAAAAAATAATTATAATGAGATAAATTAAAAAGTTTCTTCATTCAGGCTAAAGTCATCTGCCCGAGAATCTTGCAATTTTGTTCCATTAATATATATAATTTTATTGTATATCTAGATTTCTCACCCACTAAAATACATTTGTATCAATTTTTACTTACCACTAATATTTTTAATGATTCCCCTTTTCTACTACTTACAATATGTCTCTATAAGATAAACGAAAATAGATTCAAATTTGAAAAATGTATGTGTCTTTTTCTCTTTCTCTCTCTCTGTAAAATGTTATATTGTAACGGCCTGTATAAAGATCGGTCAGGTGGAGAGGCGCGTGCGCAGAACTTTGACAAGTAACCTCAGATGAACTGATGGATATAACCGCTCACTTCTCGGAACCGACTTAAACTAAGATATTTTACTACCTGAAACTAAATCAACACAATGCTCTTGGTACTAAATGTACATAACAAATGACGTTCGATTAGGAAAAAAACTTTTTGATGTGATTATAATTCACAATAATGTTTAAAATAATTAGCGCTAGTAAGATAACAACAGTTTACGTAATCCATAATCGTACATACAAAATAAGATGCTCTCCGCGAAATAGTGGATAGACCTACGAACGTACACCCAGACCAGAAACAAATCTTTGCACAAGTACAAATATCTACCCCGAGCGTGAATCGAACCCGCTACTATTAGGATGTTTGGTTGATGCAAAAATCAATTTGTATATTACAAATTTAATAATTCATTTCATTCAGTTTGACTGTAAAAATATATTTAAAAGTTAATTATTTTCTTTTTACTTACGCAAAATTTCCTTTATAAAGTAGTTTATAGATAAATACATATATATAGACACCTTGAAGACCCCTCATAAAATCGACACTGCTATGTCCATGTGTCTCCTGTATATATTAACAATAGTCGGTATCCGTCGGCAAAACGATTCAATAAACCATCTGTTCTATTAAGTACAAATTAACTTGTGTTTTTTAACTAGCCGCTAAGTCATTAATAATTCAGCATAGTATAATATATTATGTAGTGACTAATTTTTATTTTATAAAACTATTACAAATATATAAATGATTATATAAATTTCTAAAAGTTTGTAATAAATGTATAAATTTTAACATATATTTTTTACTAAATTACGGCATCTTTTTCTAAACACAACATAAAATAACATATGAACACTAAATAAATTTTAATCAATGCTAATGTTTAAGGGTGCTGTGTGGGTGGCTACGGCACTAAAGAATTTAGCCACCCCCTCTCTTCCCGTGGGTGTCGTAAGAGGCGACTAAGGGATAACAAGGTTCCACAACCACCTTGGAACTTAAGAAGCCGACCGATGGCGGGATAACCATCCAACTGCTGGCTTTGAAATACACAGGCCGAAGACGGGCAGCAGCGTCTTCGGTGCGACAAAGCCAGTACTGCGGTCACCAACCCGCCTGCCCAGCGTGGTGACTATGGGCAAAACACATGAGTTCACGTTATTTTTAGCGTAAACTTGTGGAGGCCTATGTCCAGCAGTGGACTGTATAGGCTGTAATGATGAATGTTTTAAGGATTTAAAATAATTGCATTAGGACTAATTAATAAGACTGTTACTTCTGAGTAATTTATAGCAACTGATTTCAACTGAATCTTAAAGTCACATTTGACCGTTTTTCAGCACGGAGGAGTACGTTTTTCACAGGAGAGCACGTTAAGCCGTCAGATGAGACTGACGGCGACGGCTAAACGTGCTCTCCGAGGCACGGTGGGGAGACCAACAAGGACTGCACATACACCCAGACCACGGCAAACATCTGTATGGCAAATACAAGTGTTTGTCATGTGCGGGGATCGAACCCGCAACCGCCAGCGTTTACTGTTATTAAATTTAGCCTCTATAAAGGCAACATCTAACACGACCAACCATTTCTGAAAGTTTTATTGTTACTACAGCTTGCTAAAATTGTAATAAATAATATTCATAATATGCCTCAGGTGCTCTTACTACATCTACAGTACGTAGACGCTTAATACAGATAAAAAAGTGTAAATTATATCTAAAATATTCATATGTTATCAATTTAACACGAAGTTACTTTTCATTTGATTAAATTAAAATAATCTAGATACCTTTTAATTACACATCTGTGATTAAAAATTATAAAATTAAAAAAGTATATACATTAGAATTTGAAATCATTAAGGTAATTCTCAATCAGAAATCCAGGAACGAAGGCAGGTTCCTCGTAATTAGTGTGTGTGCCCGTTGGTTAAAGCTGCGTGTCTAAACTTCCGTTCGGACTCAGTCCCTTATAAACCGGCGCAGCTTTAGACACAGGTGCTCTCGAGCTGTTAAAAAATCTTTAAAGCCTCTACGACGGGGTGTAAAATGAAAGGGAGATTCGCAATCGTAATTCTTACATTACTATCATGACAGTTAATTGATATGAAATATTAAGTACACTTTTACGTTTTCGTTATCGTTTTAAAATTAACAAAACCAGTAATAATCGTAAAAATTAGATTTAACGACCGGCTGTGTAACTTTAACTGGTTCTATCTGATTATTACTGTTTTTATATCTGCTCTTAACAAATATAAAAAAATATTTATTTATCTCGTACATTTTTTCTAAATTTCTCAGTATTTATAATTTTTAACGTGTTTTGTTCAGTGATTATAAAAGTAACACTTAAAATAATCGCGAGCTCTACATTTTGACCTAATAAAAAACTGGTTTTGTATTAATATGTAGAGCCAATAATATATTTTTTTTTACGAATACATCGTTTTAACATATATTGTAATAAACATTTCCATACAATAATATTGTCATATTTCAAATTGTATGTCGCTATAGTAATGTCAAAGATGTTTTACTAATGATAATTAGTAATGAATAACAATGTCGTGCTCCTTTGTCGAAATTCCGTAAGTTTTTGCCAGGTCACCTGCCACGGTCGCGTCCCAGAAGGCCCGTTACTACGGTTCGTAATTAGCATACTTTTACTCGAACAAAAAGATTATTTGCCCCAATACGAGACTTAAAATTCCATACGTTTGCACCAAATAATAATTACGGCAGTTCCTCTGCCGAATGCATTAAGGGTCGTTTTCTCCGTATATATTATAATATTAATGCGGGTGGGAGGCCGGCAGGTGTATTCGGAACTATTAAATTACGGACACTCAATACTGGCAAACTTCGTCATGTACACTAAATAAATATGTCAAGAATTACACCATGTTTTGGCGGTTTAAATCATGTGTTTATTTGACGGAAGTCTTACGTTTAATATTCATTAAAATAATTTTTGACAACAGGCTCGAAGATATTCTTCAAGATACATCGCGACTAGTCATTTACCTTAACAATAATCACATATATTAATTAGTTCACATTTACGTAATACGTATTTGGTTAATAGCCCTTACTCTTTAATTGTCTAATACAAAGACATGGTGTATTTATACTTTGCTTTTTATTTAAAAATAAATCGCTAAATATTTCATCTGATATTACATGACTGTAATCGGAGTAATTCTAGCACCTGTACGTGCACCAATGACGACAAAGTTCTCCTTCATCAATCATCATCAAGGAAAAAATTACTTTAAATATTATCGTAATATTTATAGGGTTTGTATTAAATATTATTAAGTTGTGACTTAATAATAATTTAGTAGGTGATATAATTTAGTTTATTTTAAAATATTCTATTGTTGCTAATGTTTTATTTTTTATCAGCTCAGTTTATCAGTTTTTATTATTTATCAGCTTTGTATTGGGCTAATATGTAGGCACATATGTAAAAACTTAAATAAATAAAGATATAAAAAATAGCACTTAAAAATCTACGCTTGTTTGCTTACCTATTGAAAAGTTGATGACTGAGATGAGGCTGTAAAATAGCGCATTGTCACACTTAGGGTTACGAGCGGAACAGTAATCAAACCACGATAAATATGATGGGTGTCGTAGGCGGTTTTAGTCGCTTGAAACTATAATAAATTATATTAGTGGAAGGATCGTAATGAAAACTTTCATTAATTTATAAATTTATACAAATAAAAAAATTGGAGTGTCTGTTTGTAATATTAAAATAACCGCTTTTTACTAAATGCATATGGATACACGGTATATATACCATAATAACATTTTCATAATTTTTGTCTGTCTGTCAGTCGGTCTTTGTGTCAGTTTGTCTGTCTGTTTGTTCCGGCTACGGCAGGCTAAAACGGCTGGACCGATTTTGACGGGACTTTCACTGGCAGATAGCTGATGTAATAAAGAGTAACTTAGGCTACTTTTATTTTAGAAATTTAATTTTTTATTCTGCGAACTGAACAATAAGTTTTTTGATAAATTCCACGCGAACGAAGTGTCGGGCACAGCTAGTATTATAAATGTGTATCATAAGCCGCAATAATTATTATATTTTAATAAAATAATATAATTATTATTTATGGATAACTTAACCCTTGATTAATAATAAGTATAAATACCTCCAGGAGCGGATGCTTTGAAAAAAATTCAGCGCCTTAGCAATAAACAGTTTTTTATTGATACTTATACAGTTTTAATATTACTAATCCGTACTATACACGCATGGTTTCATAAAATCTGTTTTATCTATGACATCCCGTTATTTCACATAATTAAAAATACTTTAACGACATGTGGTACAGTGGTTAAACAACTTGCTGATAAGGTAACGGCCGTTGGTTCGAGCTTGGTCTGAATATTTGCCTTTGTTTTGTACGTTTTTCCCGATTCCTGAACATTTAAATACTGTAATTAATACCAATAAAACAAATCTATAAATTTTATTTTTTTACGGGTTACTTTCTTTGAACGTAGGTAACAATTCCGCGAGTAGCCAGACAAGTAATAATATTCGCTCAAATGTTTGAAGTTTTGAGTTTCTTCGATTTTGACAACCGTAGGTAGTGCCAACTGATAACCGTGACCATAAATAATATATGACCCAGACTGTATTTCAAAAATCAAAATCAAAAATGACTTGATTCAAGTAGGCTTCAAAAGCAAAATTATACTAGTTTTCTGTACAAATAAATAAAATTAGAGTGTCTGTTTGTAATATTAAAATAACCGCTTTTTTTAAAATGCATATGGATGTATACTCAGTACATATACCAAAATAGCATTTTTTATAATTTTTGTCTGTCTTTCTGTTTGTCTGTCTGTCTATTTGTTCCGGCTAATCTCTGAAACGGCTTTCTGACCAGTTTTGACGGGACTTTCACTGGCAGATAGCTGATGTAATAAGGAGTAACTTAGGCTAGTTTTATTTTAGAAATTGATTTATTTTATAACACTGCTATCTAAACATTAACTTTTTGTTAAATTCCACGCGGACGAAGTCGCGGACACTTTAGTAGCTAGTAATTAATAAATTATGACTGCAGAGAATAATCGGAAAAAACTCAGAAAATGAGGTTTTCGATCCGATTGTATTTTTTTTAATATATATTGTTTTCTAATGTTAAAATTTTACTCATTATAATGAAACAACTTATTTAGATTTTTTTTTTCATAGTGTATTTTTATAAGTAGGTATGTTACCTCAGAATTTTCGACTGGGTGGACCGATTTTGAAGATTTTTGTTTTAATCGAAAGGTGGTGTGATCTAAGAAGTACTTTTCGCGTTTTATCTAATAATGCGTATATACTTGACTATGTTCTCGTCGACCAACGTTGTATTATATCGCATAACTTTTTACTGAGTATACAGATTTTGATGATTCTTGTTTTATTCGAAAGCTGATACTTGTTTTATATTCTGATTTAAATTTGATTGACATTTGATTGACATCGGAACCTAGTTTTTGAGTAATCTTTGATAACACGTATTTACTTGACTATTTTGTACACGCTTTTTATTAGCTTCACCTGTATTTTTGTATGTTTGTATATTTGTCACCGACTCCTTTGGACTTCATTTTGACTCACTTCAAAAGTTCAGATTTCATCTAAACTTAGTAGACTTATCGAGGACCGATGCAATACACTATCCCAAAGATTTGATGTTTCACTAAAGATTGAAGACTACTAGATTATAATTTAGAAATTAGGATCGTCAAGATTGAATGGTTTTTCTTTTTGGGTTGGTTTACTTATAGGATCTTTATTTTTAGCTTTTTTTTTAAATATTATTTCGTCTACTTACGTCATATTTGCCTTGCGGTTACGGTAGTTAGAATATAGCCACCTCCTCTCTTCCCGTGGGTGTCGTAAGACCTTGGAACTTAAAAAGCCGACCGGTGGCGGGGTAACCATTCAACTGCTGGCTTTGAAATACACAGGCCGAAGACGGGCAGCAGCGTCTTCGGTGCGACAAAGGCAGCCCTGCGGTCACCAACTTGCCTGCCCAGCGTGATGACTATGGGAAAACACAAGAGTTTATACCATTTTTGGCGTTAGTTTGTGGAGACCTATGTCCAGCAGTGGACTGTATTAGGTTGAAGTGACGTCGTATTACTTGTCGATGTAATTGAAGTCGGTTTTTTTCTCGTTTGCGAGCAAGCATGCAATTATAAGGAAACATAGAAACAAACTATTTAGCTTTATTATATTAGTTAGATTAAGATAAAGAGATTGCTAGATACTCTAGATTATATCGGCAATTATTGTTTAGTATGCTAGACCCAATCTGACAGATTACTGTCGATTACTTTACACGGATTGATTTTAATCTAACCTTCGTACCTCTTGAGGACAAGCTGTAAGCGAAGGAGTTACACGAGTATGAAAATTGAGTTTATAAGAGAATCACTAGACTTAGTAAAATGAATACTTAGGTACTATTTAGGTTATCTAGTAGGTCATCTAGGTAATCTATCATTTAGCTACTAACTACCAAGTTTTATAATTTTCACTAAAAATAATAACAACTGCTCTGGTGTAGACCACATGACACACACCACCTTTTGATTTAAAACAAATCATCTAAAACGTCCCATCCAGTCCAAAGGTCTGAGCTAACATAAATTTAAAAAAAAAAAAACGATCGAATTGCACTTATTACTATAACAATTTTCTATCATATACATAATAGTTATGCAAAATATTACATATGTCCCTTTTTACCCGGACATTTCCATGGGATCTGAAGATACCGAGGCAAAATCATGAGACGCATCTAGTACATACTAAAAAAATATATTTAAAAATATGTCATTGAATCACACAAAAGTTATTTAGAGTCTGATAATGTACATGCAATGACTGGCAAGACCAAAATTTCAAGTAATAGTTACGTCCTGCCTATTTTGACATACGGTGCCGAGACATTAACACTGACGATGAGAATACACCACAAGTATAAAGTCACTCAATGGGCCGTGGAGTCTTTCTCAAATATAACATCTATGTCTCTATAAATAAAAATGAATGTTGCTAAGCGCATAAGTCGAGAATGGCTCGACCTATTTTTTTTTCTATATTCCTTAAAACCCACGGAAGGTTTTAATACTAAAAAAAAATATATTTTTTAATATTAACTTTTGAGAGAACGAAGTCTGTCCAGGCAGCTAGTGAGAAATAAAACGGAGAACGGATACGTAAACGGTATAGTATGTTGAATCAGTAAGTTCAAGTGGCAGAGGGATGGTTACGTGTATCACAGGACCGATGACCGGCGGAGAAGATATATCCTAGAGTGGAGACCATGTGTTAGCAAACACAGTATAGACGCTCTTCGGACCTCTGGACCAACGATCTACTTACGGCCGAACCCAATATTCAATCTATCTCTGGTTATGTCCTACTAGAGACAGAAATATCTATCTATCATTCATTTTACTGACCCAATAAACTTGTCGACGATAGGCAATCTTATCCTTCAAAGCTGTCTATCGACGAGAGGGAGGATAGCTTACTAGAGATAACAGTTCGTATGAAAATGACAGTGTAAGCGTCCCAATAATAATAGAGTTCTATCTGTCAGTAACGTTGGTTATCTTTAGTAACAACAATATCCGATCTATAGTTTTCGGGGGATAACTAAGATTTATTAATTGAAAAAGTATTTTCTTTGTTTAAAATAAAATTAATTTCGAGTGAAAAATAATGGCAGACTCAAGTTCAAGAAGCAGTTCAAGTGATATTGCTCTTTTGCAACAATTAATTGAATAAAAATAATATGTTTCTTGTGAAATAATACTTACTTTACTCATCTTGTGAATAAAACAAACAATTTGGTGAACGAATGTACCTATAATCTGCAATGATTTGTATAATTTGAATTTTGATTTGTAAAAAAATTATACAAATTCAAACGAAACAACGATTCAATAAAGCGTAATGGCGTCGTAGCGTTTTTTCGTGTCGTGTTAAACGTTCCGTTACTAGATTTACCATGGAGTCCATATTAAAATAATATCATTTATTATAAATTAAAAAGTCTGTGTAAAAATTAATTTGTCCATATTTTTATAAAACAAGATTACTTTAATATGAATAAAATTTGTATGACAAATTTAAATACTACAAAACATCTGTGTAACATAACTGAGGCCGTCTGTGACGCTGCGTATACTGGAATGTAAGGAAGAGCTCAGGTAGCCGGTCTATCTACAGCTAACTGGAGATAGTAGTCCCATATGCGAATTATTGGGACAACTACAAAGGATAGATAGTTAGTTATTAGCAGTCAATGATAACTACCTATCTCTATCTTTAGATTGAATATTGGGTTCGGCCGTTAGATCGTCGAGCGAGGCCGCTAGATAGAAATTGCGGGAAACCGGGTACTGAAGCGAACAAACTATATCAATGCGTGATTTGAATTAGTTTAAAAGCCTATCGCCTCATATTAATACTTAACAGATTAATTAACATTTATAATTACTGGTCTGCTCTAATAATGTTGGGAGCCTTTTCCGTCTCAAATAAGATAATTTGCAAACGACGAGATTATGAGATAAGTGCAAAGGTTTCGGTTTTTAAATTAACACAAACTTACAGTATTAGGTTCCTGTGTTTGTTATATTAGCAAAAATAAACCGAACTTAATAAGTATGTTGTGAGCGTTCATTAAGTTGCGACAATAGTCAACGGGACTCACAGTCGGCTTCGTAAGAAAGGTTCTTACGTCAGACACGTATGATTGAACACCGTCCGTGACAAATTTATTAAATATTCGCATATGTTTCACTTGTTGTGCAGGATGTTTTACGTTTGCCACTTTCTAAAAATGCCTACATTAACAAACCAAACATTAATAAAGATTACATTTAAAATATTCTATTTAAGATTAACTTGCTTACCTTTAAACCGGCAAACCGTGAACGAAATATTAATTTTGTTTGAAAATCGGTGTTTAAGTGTCAATAAGGATGTAATTTAGAAAAATTATCAAAAAATAAAAATATACATTTTGGGAAAACAGATTTTTTTAAAGTCCTGTAAAACGGACAGTACTTACTGCTTACGTAATAGTTAAGTTTCTTTACCAGTTTTATTATTTGTATTATATTTATTATATTATATATTTGCATTCAATAATTATTATTGATGTGATGACGAAAACGTTTCAGTAAAATATAAATAAATAAACTCCCATTTTTTCGAAATTATAGCTGACCAATGAAATTTAACCAAGACTTAGGTAATCTTACAGATGGGACAATTGCACTGTAAAAATTAAGCGCTAGTCTTTCTTCTTCATAGGTATTTATTTAAATATCAAATCCCGTTAATGTTTTGAGAACAGTAAATTTAAATCACTCGTATACAGTTGTCCTAAAAAACGGACTAATTGCTTTAATGGTTAAGATAATAATGTTAAATTAATGAACAAATCTGATCGTAAAAGAATAATTTACTGTTTTACTTGTAAACTTTTTCGCAGTATTAACAGAATTTTGTTAGTTTCAATTAAAATAAGTAACCATTCAATAAATACAATTAATTTTAATTTTTCGGCTTTCGCCCAATTAATAAATCCAATTTGAATTTTAACACGCTTCGAAAAAAAAATTCCACGTCCTAAATTGTGAACCGATTTAAGTTAGATTGTTTTTTTTTTCTAATTAGATACATAGGTGGGTGTTGTTTGTATTTTATTAATTCAATAAAAAAAAATATTTAAATATTTTATTATTCTTTATTAGAATGACTGATCGAAAGAAAATTCATCAGCAGACGGCAATGAAATTTTTACAATAAACAATCATAGGGACGCGTGTAGTAGTACATTTTGATATTCAATTTATTAAGTTCTGGTACAGTGGTCAACTGGCTATCGCGCTGCTGGTCGCGGAGTCCATTCCTGCGTAAATGCTTGTACAGTTTATAATTAATAGAGATGCTTGTTTAGTTCTAGGCGTTTGTGTTTGTGATATGCGTCTTTCTAGACTCTCGTTGATTTTCATCTTACTTTTTTGTTTGCACGTTACTGGGGACCGTTAAGTGTTAAGCATTCTTATTATTCTTGTTATGTGCCTATTATTATTAATATATTATGACTTAAGTTTTATTCTTAATTTGCAATGGAAGCTTAAACGTACGAGACACAAGATGTCCTTGTGCGTGCGACACAGCTCTACATTGCCTATGTTTTGTTTCATAGCACTTGTTGCTGTAGGTACTAAGATTATGATTACATGAACAAGTCAAGGAATAAAATATAATTAGTTACACGAGTATTATAATGATTAACTTATTGTACAATAACATTTCTGACAAGTACCCGTTGCCATAAAATTTTGAGAAATTGAAAGAAAGAGGAGAGAAAAAACTTTTTTTTTTAAATCTATTACATTGAAATTTAAAATAACATAAAGACATTAAGTATGAATATTAAAAAATAAAATTTCTAGATAGCTTGGTAATTTATATGTGAAATCATGAGGTCGATATATAAAACCCATCTCTTATTTTTACTTGTTTATCGATTCCTATATTAAATCCTAAAGCTCTCATATTATAAAGAAAAACAAAACAAGTCAACCGTACTTTTACGATGATCTTATTATAATAAAGAATAGTGCTATAAAATTGAAAAGCAAGTCGAATATGTCTTGACACTCGTGTGGCGCAGGGTCAGCGAGATAAGTCCACATAAATCCGAGATTGATTCCCGGATCAGACGGATAGTCGCGGGCATCGAAGTGAAGACGATTCCTTACTCACGACCCACTGATCCCTATGACCGACTCCTAAAGCGATTTGTGATGCTATTCTCCGACACTTTTGAGTCAGTGAATATTGATCACGTATAAACAATGACGTCCTGGTATTCTCCTTAGTTTATCCTCTTGGAATAGCAGTAAAATTTTATTACTTCATACCGGTAATATATATAATCGTAATCATAATCGTCATCATGGCAATAATGTAGCTTCAATAATTCGGTCGTCAGCATATCTTTCAAGTCGCTTATCTCAATTCAATTTAAGCTCTTGTTACACGTTCGAATAAACGCAGAACCTTTGTTTGGAAGGAAATACAACAGTTTTACAGTCGTAATTTAGCGAAGTGCGAAGTTCCGTCACATCAGGGGGTACGCGGATTCTCGGTTAGGTGTAAGAATATGCGCCCAGTGTTGTAGGCCTTGAATATTCTGCGGTGTTGCCACACGCAATAAATCGCAGGGAGTGATGGCGCGCTTTTTGCTGGGCGACATTTTTTCCCGCGCTAGTGCCGCATATATCACCGGCCGGTACGTAGTGACTTATGCGGTTGTCTCAAGTCCCGCTTAAAATAAATCGCACCATTTTTTGAAAGGCATATTATTCCTTTTGTTTACTTTTTATTCGTACTTAATACTTCTTGCCTCCGTCAGGTCAACGTTAGGGTCCGGTGTAGGCAATTTATTTTGTTCGAAAATTGTCTTAATGCTCGACAGTCGTTTACACGTTATACCTATTTGGAACTTGAATTTTAAAACGTATCAAGTCTTATTTGCCACAGATTTGATTTTTTTATCAAAAGTTAATCTTAGCGTAAAAAATATTCGCAACTAAAATCCTAAACTTGGATAAGGACATCGCAGCTGGGTACGTCCCGACCACAACTCTGTTGAAGCGTAAACGCTTACAAAATAACTAAAACTTATAGAAGAAGTAAAAAGATCAATCGCAAACATTAATTGTGTACAACAACGTGGCACCCTTGAAATCCGACAGATCGTAGACCGCAAATAAAACCGAGCTATTAAGTAAAGCAAGTCGGGGAGCGTTTTATAGGTACATTATTCGATGTCCTTTCTTCTGAAATACGATTAAAATTGAATAGGTCCATATGTCGCCGGCAGCGGCCCCGTTGCGTCACAATCACACGGCCGGCTGCATTTTCAATTTGCCACGAGATAAGCGCGAGTTTTGGACGTTTTTCTGCGGAATGGCGGAATTGATCCGGTGACTTATGGCGAACGTAAGACGGACGGTCAATTGAATCGTCTCCTTATTTAATTTAATGTTATTGAAAATATATGCGACGTATTCATACCCGTTTAACCGTGTAATGAGTTCCTCGTCGATACGGGATACTAAAGCAAATATCGATAAAAGTTCAATTTTATTAATGTAAGTAAAAGAAATAAAAAGGCATATTGAAATATCAATAAGTATTGATAATTTATTCGCAATTTTATTTAAAATACACAACTTCACAATGTTTCGTTTTAAAAACTAAAACTTTAGGTACGGGATATCGTTACAGGCTGTTTCTGCGGTGATCGCTAATTTACATTTTTAATATTTTGATATATTTATTTTCTAAGGTCATTTACATTTTTCATATTTACACATACTTTCTGATATCGAAACAATGTTTTTAGAAAACGTCGTTTAAATGATACAATTTTTCGAAACGACAAACCCCCAAAAACAATATTTCGTGATTAATTTATGGCCACACAATCTTATTTTTATAAAATACAGCAATACAAATAAACCATGTAATATTTTATAACAAATCAACGTAATCACAACAAATTTGTTACAAACCCAATTTTGTGACCTGGTATCATGATGGGCATAATAAGAAACTATTTGTAACGTTGGAAAATAATAATCCTCATACTGACAATGTTTTATCGTAAATTTATTTACAACGTACGAATTACATCTATCATATAAATTACTATTGCATTTTTAATAAAGACTACACAAATCGAATTTACAAAAGAAACGTCTGGAATTATTGAACACATCACAATTCCTATAGCGAACCGATAATTCAAATTAAATACAATATAAAAATAAAACAATCTATACAGGAACGTAATATAACTTAATAAGATATGTACAAAATACACATTTTTTACGATACGATACCTACTTAGGTATATATATTTATATAAATCATCTAAGCGGACATAGTTAACCTTACCTAATATTATAATACTGTACAATTTCGCTAGTTACTTCACCTTGTAAAACGAACTTAGACCCGCGTCACACTTAACCACCGAATCACTTTTACCTCTAAAAATTATTTTAAATTATTTTTAATACTCACAAGCCTGCATCCCTTTATGTCGGTAAAACTCGATTTTGCCGATTTTTTACAACAAAAATAAAAATATCAAAGTTTAATTATCAATAGAAATTAAAATAAACTTCATTATTAATTAATCCATTGATTTACATTTCGAAAAATAAAAACGGCAAAAACGTTTTACGATTATCGATAACCTCGATAAACCGAAAGGGTCAGTAGCAGTCGACTTAAGATCCGGTAGTTGAGAGTGATACGACTTATTTTAATACTCGTAGGGAACGAATCACGGTATATAAAAAACATTGGGATAACAACTGGTTTTAATCAGATATGTCGATCGATTCGTTAAGACGAACCGATGTGCGTTTATAATAGCGCTTAGAAACATCAATTCTGTCACAGTCTTATAAATTAGTGTGATGTGTGGAAGTGTCGCGATGGCCTATGATGCTACAAGTGAAATCACAGTATCTATATGTGATGTATCTGTCCAGATCGCTCCTGGAGAGACGTACCTACATATCCACAGTATTAATGCTCACGTACGGTTCACTTATCACGTGTATTCGCTTCGCCATCCCGTCTGTAAAGAAATAATCATGTTATCGTCTAGTTTACATTATTTCCATTAACATTTGCCGATAGAGCCTGAGACCGATATCGTAACCAGTTCTGAGGGATACGGTTAAGATAAAATCAGAGTTATAGTCAATCTAAATCGTCACTACTGATTACAAATTGCTTTAATTTAACGCTAACGAATTAGAAAAAAAAAATGTTCAATGAGAACCATGAGATATAATTAAGTTGTTGGCTTGACTCACCATAGAGTTTAGTTGCGCGAGGTGGTGATGGTGGTAAGGGTTATGAGAGGCAGGCGGCGGGGCGAAACCCTGATGCGGGGCTCCGTACCAGTGTGACATGTGTGCCGCCGCTGGGTGCACTAAGCCTACTTGGTGCTGACCTGTAGGTGAGGAAAATAGTTTATAGTTAACATCTTCAATAACGTAATTGCTTCTGTTCACGATTCTTTGTTATAACAACTTCTGATTGTTTATAAAATTTAAACTACAACAAAAATATACTCATACGTATTGTGTGTTATCTCTACTAATATTATAAAGCTGAAAAGTTTGTTTGTTTGTTTGTTCGTTTGTTTGTTTATACGCGCTAATTTCAGGAACTACTGGTTCGATTTTAAAAATTATATATTTGTCTTGGGTAGCCCATTTACCGAGAAAGACTGTATATAGGCTATGTAATATTTTAGTATCTTTTTCCTCAAATTAACTCGGGTGAAAGGGGGGCACAGCTAGATGATTATAATTGCATTTATTTATCAATTTGTTTCGTATATTTTAGACAAAATATTGACTATTATATCCAATCCCGGAAACTAATTTATGGGGTTGGGGGGAAAGAGGGGGTTGGGGGGGAGGGGAGGAGGGTGGATTTTCACCCCTCCGGCATACTATTTTCGTGTAAACCCCGTTGTTACAGAGATAAGGTTATGGTTAAATTTTTGTTATTTTTGACTCCACCTTAATTCTGGTGCTGCGGTAAGTTTACTCATGCTCCGTTCTGCGACTATCACGCGTTATTTTCCAAGAAATTTACGTAAAAACGATTTTTACTGTAAGATGAAAATACGATACGAACTGACCTTTAACGACTGACGAATAGACACTTTTAAACAAAATAACGCCACTTTTAAACAAAATAACGCGTAGTTGTGCTGCGGGACGTGCACTCATGCTCCGTTTTGGGACTTTCACACGTTATTTTTCGAACTAATGATGAAATAAAATGATAATTTAAAACACAATAACAATTATTAAAAATACGATACGAACTGACGTTTAACGACATAGACAACATAAACTGAGTTCTGAGACAGATTATTAAATGCATAATATAAATTATATAAAAATCATTTTTAAGATTTAATAATCTAAGCAATTTTTATTTATTATTAATATCTCAAATAATTGTAATTTTCTTTTCTTAAAGTACTTTTAAATTTATATCCATAAATAAGTCAGAGATAGAAATAGATTAA
Source organism: Melitaea cinxia (assembly GCF_905220565.1). Classification (NCBI taxonomy): domain Eukaryota; kingdom Metazoa; phylum Arthropoda; class Insecta; order Lepidoptera; family Nymphalidae; genus Melitaea; species Melitaea cinxia. Next base: position 5,489,729 of record NC_059399.1, read on the forward strand.
AAATACTTTGAGATAGTTTAACATTGCGTGCTAGAATATAGGTTTAGAAATTCGAAAAATACCCAAAACCGAATCGGAGCACCCCACTGTCCACGTGGTCTTGGTCTGTCCTACCCCTAGAGTGTTTTTTTTGTGCCGCGGAGGCGCGGAGGGAGGGCAGCCCTCGCCCGCCGTGCGAAAGCGCGCGAACGAATGCTTAGAGGAGCGGCTGAGGCTGGTCGCCGAAGGCGACCAGCCTCCGCTGCGGAACGGAGCATGAGCGAGCGTGCTTTCGCACGCAAGGGCGGAAGGGCTGCACTTCCCGCAGCGCCGGAGCCAAGCGTTCCTCTAACTTTCGAAATTCTTCTTCTAACCTCAAAACTTTAACCATGGATATCTCCATAACCATGGGGTTTACACGATAATAGTTGTCAGGTGGGATAGAAACCCACCCTTTCTACCCCTCCCAACCCCCCTTTTCTCCCTTAACCTCATAATTTAACCTTAAAACATTAACCACGATATCTCTGTAACAACGGGGTTTACACGAACATAGTATGCCGGGGGGTGAAAACCCACCCTCCTCCTCCCCCCAACCCCCCTCTTTCCCCCCAACCCCATAAATTAGTTTCCGGGATTGTAATTAATTACCAAAATATTTTATTTGGATATACTAATTTCTTACCGAAATCCATAGCTGATGGGAAGGCAGAACCACCGAAGCCCTTAGTGGCGTCTCCGAGAGGCTTGATCATGTCTCCCATGACACCGCCCAGAGCGAGGGCGCATGCTCCTCCACCGCCCATCCCCATACCACCCTTCTTTTTCTTGCTCTTACTGCTTAACTTGCGATTTCTTGTCTGTATACCTTCTTTCTTCATTGTTAATGGCCGATTAACCTGTGTCATAGAAAAAGTACGTTTTCAAAACCGTTTATATACAACAAAAACTATATTACTTCAAAATAATTAATGGTACATGAGTTCTTTTCTTGTACACATCATTAGTTCTCATCATGAAATATCTCCAAATCTCACGTAATGAGCATACTTTACAAAGCACATATAATTAATTAAACAAGTGCAGTTATCATACACATGTCCTGTGCATTCTGGTTCACCGTTATCTTAATATGTCTACCTACAAAAGGAAATGCAAGTTCACCAACTCGGTGGCACGTAAAACATTCCTCATTGAACCACGCTAACAAGAGGTTAACAATCGTAGCAGTCTGACTCAGTTTTACCAACGCGTTCCCACTTTATTGCTATGACATGACATTATAGCTGTATAAAAAACGTTTGCAAACTAATTTGGAATGCTAAGTAAGAAGTATAAAGGCGAGCCGAGACCATAAAATGGTATCACAATGGGCTGTGTGCGAATATTTAGCTGTTTGGTGGCCGAAGCCGACATGCGTGAAGTGGACCTACGACGCATCCTAATTACAGCAGCGATGCACTTTGTGACTACATTTGTTGTTTGTGGGAAACACAAGTTGCGTCACCACACATTCGTGTGCCGAAATACGAGAACGTAAGAAGCACAAGAAAACGAAGAACGTAATTTTTACATATTGCGTTAAAATTAAACGCAGTTAAAATTAAGATAAATGGTACTTAGTTATATAAAAATAAGATGAATAATAGTCAAATTAAGTTAAATTAAGATAATGAGAAACTTATATTTCTATTTTACTAGCAATTGCAAAAATCTAGTATGTCAATAAGGTACACCTATTCATTTTATAGCGATACCAATTAATTAAATTTGCATATTTTTAAATTCATTTGCACTCTGACAATAACAATATCAAAAACAATCCTCTGCTGTGTGGTTACGGCAGTAAAGAATATAGCCACCCCCTCTCTTACCGTGGGTTTCGTAAGAGCCTACCACCTTGAAACTTAAAAAACCGACTGATGGCGGGATAACCACCCACCTGGTGACTTGGAAATACCAAGCCAGCGGTCACCAACCCGCCTGCCCAGCGTGCTAACTATGGGAAACACACATGAGTTCACGCCATTTTGGGCGCGAACTTGTAGAGGTTGTCCAGCAGTTGACTGCAATAGGCTGAAGTTAATACCAATCCTAAGCCTTCTGCTAAAACGTGGTCCTCTATTTAATGGTGTCTCACATTAGACGGTTATTTCTATTTTAGTGGTATAAATTAATTTTATAATGAATGTGAACTATTTTAAAGTTTGTATTTATCAGTATCAGTATCGCGTTACTCTAAATGTTTAACAGTTATAGTAACACACTTTTAAATAAAATAGTATTCGTTAGATTCTTAACGTTTCTGCTGTATAATCAGATCTTCACTCCGATATTCTTGTACTTTAGCTAAGTACACAACATTCAAACGGAAGGTTCTCTAGCGAACCCGAAGAAAGCACGGGCAGTTTTATTGTTTCGCGTGCGAATTACACTTTCATATTTAACAATTCGCGGGTCAAGTATCTCGGTCACTTTCTGCATTACATCGTTATTTCCACGAAGCGTGCGTCACGACGGACGGATGGACAATGAGTTATTCATCGACTTCCATGGAACTTGGCGGCGGCATGTGGCCTAAACGCACGATTTCATTGCGCCCGCGCCTGCCGCCGGCACCAGCTCATACGCATGACCTGATCTTATTTGCGCTTTCGGTGTAATGCGTGGCGCTAGCTAAATTAACATTCATCTTACGACACATAGTCGATATGTGTGTAAAGACACACTTCACTGGCACATCGGCACATCATTAATATACCGTCATCTTAAAACTTCATTTCCATTTTGTTCACATGAAGTTCGCTAACCAGATATAGATAAAATTATTTAAAAGGCCAGATATATGAACACTTTATATAAAATGTATGTAATAAGTCGAGTATGACCACCACAAGTAGGTACTAAATTTCATAAATAATTTAGTCAATTAAAAACTTCCTTGTCCAACACTAAAAAGAATTGTCAAAATTTATAGTTCAGTGACTCGATTATTAATATGCAAGCAGCATCACTCCACGGTGTATTGTTAACATTTACGTAAAAATTCTACATGCATAATATCTATTACTACACACTATTCGGAAAGAGGCCTTATATCAATCAAAATTAAAATAAAACGATTTTTCTTTCAATTGGACACAAGTGCATTTTTAATCTTTGACAATTGAAGGTCACATAAACAGGCGAGTGCAGTAAAACCGTGCGTGCTAATTCCCAATGTCCCTAATACGTTCCTACGAATCGCCCACACATCACGACGCTCGCATACCGCGCCGTCGCTGCTTGCAATTGAACCAATATAAAATGCATTAACATTAGCACTGCCGGCAGATTTAGTGCAACGTAATTAGGTCATTGCGAAGCCTCCGTGTGATGGGTCTGAATGCACGAATATAAAATCCAATTTTGTTAACACATAATTTATGTACCGTCTTTTGACTTTCACACTTTTATCCGACTTCGAAAAAAAAGAAGTAGGTTTTATGTTCACTTTTGCCAAATCAGGGTGTGATGTACATAATATATGGAGTCTAAAGAAAATGGATGGATTTCTTCGCGGACTCTGAGTCGATTTGCGTTATTCAATTTTTATCCGTTATTGTAACCAATAGGTTAAACTAACAGATAAATAATTCCATAAATAAAATTCTATGAGCTAGCAAAATAAACTCCTAAATGTAAAACAGCAAAATGATATCAGTGTCGGACCATCCTAGACAGTTTTAGAACTGGTGATCTGAAGTTAAAGTTTAAAGAAGATAATAAAACAAATATTTTATGTGGTACAAAATGCATGGACAACAAAAAACCCGGGGATGTTGTTAATATAATAGTTAAGATCTCAATGTAAATATATCGAAAGTTATTTATAATTTCTACTGCTCGTAGTTATTAGCTACTGTACATAACAATTGTATGGTTATTGAATAAAAAATATTGAACAAACCAACATCCCAAAATTGCATGCAGTAAGTAACACGTACAAAATATGTTATAAAAGTTTATTCAAACATAATATTTAAGAATTTTTTAAATAATATTATGTGACAGTCAATACGAACGCAAGACGTCGTCGTATAAATTTTGTTGAAGAGTAACGTCAAGGCGTCCAAAGAATTAAAAACAAATAGTACATCAAACAGGAAAATGTTCCCAAGTTCGCAATCGTCATCCATACGTTGTTTGCATGCGAAATTCAGTCCCTTTTAAGGATTATAGTCCCATAACCGGCGCCGCGGAAGGCATATCAGTACCTAAAATGGCTGCCTAGGTATACCTCAATACAGTTAGTGGTTAGATCTCAAGACATCCGCCATGTTGGAACTGAATTGCTTAATAACTGGCCATTATGTCAGGTTAATTACATTGCCGTTCCCACTCAGACGATGCGCTCTGTATACACGAAGGCATTGCAGGCTCGTTGCAACCGAATAACACGTAGCTGCATAGGAATATAATTGGAATTCTCTCGAATGTGTGGACATATTGAATAAACAATGTATTAATTATAGCTTTTCCAACTCCATGCGAAGTAATCGTTAATATTTTTAAAGATATGCTACATTTTCACGTCTATCTCGTAAAAAGGCAGGCAAATCGCGTAGGAAAACAATAACAATTACGAGGAGAAATAGCTCGGTGATATGCTAGTGAATCCGTTTCCTTGCTAACGATACACGCACTTTGCATGCAACATTCCGCCTCTTTGTACGGCCGACCAAACGATTTCAATAAATATTTATACCATTACAGTTCTTAATTTCGCTCCGATAGAGATCATAATCGCGTATGTTTATGAGCGATCTACGTAATAGAAAAGTCTATATCGATATCACATTAACACACAATTCTGATATCAATGGAACAGCAATAAAGGTTACTTTGGCTCTAATAATAATTGGTTGTATTGTGATGTCTTGTAAAGTGAAGCTGGAAATATAATTTACAATAGATAACAATTTCAATGCTTAATGAAAGAAAAGTTAGTGAGTCCTTACCTTGTAAATGCGTGTACTCAAAGAACTTATCTTTTCTTTTTCATAACTATGCCTAACTGAATAGTACACCATAAATAATATTTTGTTATTTTCTAAAAATATTAATTACAATTTATCGGGTTTAAATGGATTACTATTTAAAGTAAATCACAAGGAGCACTTAATTACATGTATCAATATAAAAATGGAAGCCATTTAAAGGAATCTTAATCAGTCCATAACATGAGTAAATAAAAAGTAATATTTATGTAGGTACAAGTGTTCAGAATTAAACGTCATGCTTTTACGCCGTTAGGATAAGATCGCGTGCAACTCGCGTCCTATTTACGAGTATGTCGATCCTAGCCTTGCACTATATCCTTAAATAAATATCAGACATCACCATATTTTACCAACTTATAAATATAGTTAAATAAATAATAGTATAAATTCATTTTTTCATGGAAAGTCTAATTTATTCAATTTAGTACAATAAGCAATGAGTAAAATTTAATATTATGATTTTTTTTTTGTCCTATGAATATGCTATTGTATTGTATTTTAATTGGTAACAAGGTTTAGTTGTGGCATGCATCGTGTAGTTAAATAAAATATAATAGCAGAACAAAACAACGTTACATCATTTCAGTGATTGTGTAATAAATTGATATTTAAAAAAAATAAAATCCCTACCAAAGCATTGTGAAAAATGTTTTAAAGCTTGTTTGCTGTGCGTGTGAATAATTACGTTAGGTTTCTAGCGTACGTGCTATCTATTCGCATCTGGCCACAGCCGCCATAAAACCACTCAAATGGGAAAATAACAGGCTCACATACAATGCCATGGAAAATGTGGCCCCGATGCGCATAATTTTTCCGACAGCTAGAAAGCTTTATATTCGCGTTTGTGTGTAATTAAAGCTGTATTACGAATGTTTTACTGCGTTACGATGAAACAAAGGAAATCGATATAGCTATTTGCATATTGTATTATACATGTTTAAATAGATATGTAATCACATAGTACTTAAGGGTGTTGTTCATTACACTTTTTAATCAATATAATAATAAAATTGAATTGGTTTAAAATCAATGAGTTAGAACTTTGAACTTTAAATAATTATTTTATAAGGACTCATTGATACTCGTACATTAGTTAAATTGAAACCAGTTTAAGCGAATATCTTAATTTCTGTCGGATATACAAAAGAACAAACAAAACTAAATTCGGTACCGTTCCAAACGTTCCAATTGTCGCAACAAAACCAGAACAAAATGGAATGCAACGGACACGAAACGAGAGAAATTGTACAACTCCGTTTAGCTGTAAATCAATCGATAAAGATCAGATAAATTAGACAGGCGTACCAGTGCACGACAAACATTAAGAATTAGCAACCAATTACATAACAAAAAATGTACACCCATTATCAGGCAAAAAACCGCCTTTATTGAAACCGATCGCTGTCACGTGCGACTTTTGTTTTTGTCGAGTAATAGCCCATTGATATCAATGTTTACCTAAATAATGATTGCAATTACCTCTGAACACGGTAACCTCATAAACAGAACGCATAGACGTGTCTGTATTAAGTCGCAAGAAACACGGAAACGTGTGATATAATATATGACTATGATGCATACTCTTTAGGTCGATACATATTTTCGATCTTCCAGAACATTGCTCGCTTTATTGTGGTTCGTGCTGTCCATATTTGTTATAGTAAAAGAATAAATACTTTGCGAGTTCGAGTGCAAAACTTTTTTTGCGGCAAGATTTTATGCAGACGCAACACCGTTCCGTGTATTCTCATGATGAATCATGGTAAAACTGACATTGACACTTTGAACTTCTTTGACATTCATTTTGACATTGACATAATATAAAGTAATAGGCAAAAAATTTGTTGCAAGCAGGTATAAATAAGAATAAAAATAATGCCTAAATCTTTAATTCTGGTCAATTAGACAGTTTAAAGAATTTCTTTTGGACTGACGATCCAACTCTTCTTAGCTTTCTCGGTTAAAAGTTTCGTTTTCCTATAAGTTGTGACCATTAGTTAAGTGGGGAAGTACTTTAACAACATCCTACTATCTAAAATGTCCTTGTAAAAGCCATAGTTTGTTATATTTATACATTTATTTTTGTCAATTTGTGCTACTTATCTGTTCTACCTTTGAATTAGATGAAATACAATATATATATACATATGTATATACAATGTCGAATATTTAAAAAATGTCTAAATGTATATAATTAAAATTTTTCAAATTCGTCTAACTTCCTTAAATCATCCCCCATGTATACCATCTCATACCATTGCAATTGTCTTTTATGGCACTCAAGCTAAGCACTATAATGGCAGATAACGAATATTACGAATATTATCACACCGTGTTCTAGCATTATTTTAATTTTTCTAGACCTTATACCGTAAGGAAAACCTCGTCGCGTGCGTATCTTTTTATTGAAAGACATTTCAAACCCATAATAACCGACAAGAAATTACTAGATCGAGTTACAATAGATAACAACCGTGTGAACTGCGAACACCTATAAATTGCGAGATGTATAGATATGATATAGTCGCACACGCCTATGCGTTCACTTGTCTTCATACTTTTAATTATTATATCAATGCCAGTAATATCGGTAAAAACGAGTACATATGAGAACTCTTTTTAACACCGACTTAATAGTCCTATCAATGCAATTATTTTCTTTCGTTGTTGAAATGTTGTCACTCTATATTTGTAATAAAAATTTAATTACGTGAAAATACATTGTTGTTTATTTTAAATAGTCACTAAAATAATTCACAAATATATTTTAAGTATCAGAGTACATTATACTTCATTTGGCAATATTATTTTGTCGTATATTATATAAACTAACATATTTTGTTTTCATATGTTGAACATTCGAATGATAAATTCGGTCGTTATTATTATCAATGTAAATACACACACATGCGCTTATTAACTACGAATAAGCAAAGCTTTCCACCATGTAATATTAAAAAATATTTCACAATATTTTATCGCAAGGAAGCTACTGGATAATAAATTCCACTAAGTTAAAGAAAAGAAATTAACGATCCAGATATACCAATGACCCGACGTGGTTTCTTCGAAGCAAAACAAATATAGAAACATTACAAAAAGTCGCCCATCTGATCCAATCAGCGGAGTGTCGAAAGTTGCAATTAAAGAGCGAACTGTTCGAGGACGGGAGAAATGTGGCGTGGACACAAATAAATGAGCTATGAAATTATCCACGACGATGCCACACGCGAGTATCCTACGCGGAATTAAGAGAATCAAGAATGAGTTTGACCTTTTAAAGATAAACTCATTCTACGAGTAAAAATATTGTATTCGAATTACAAATGTTATAATTTTTCTTAAATTTATTTTCTACAAATGCGTAAACTATTTAACATATGAGTCATCTCGGCGTGTGGTGCTAAGTGGATAGATTTGTGTTATTGTATGTATACAATAATTATGTATATGTCTATGATAAAACATACAATTAAAATTGTACTTGTATTGTGTGTTGTGTTGTATTTTTTTTTTTTGTAAATATATTTAAAGAAAAAGAACCAGGACTATTGAGGACTGTAAATACTGTCGTGTCACTGTCACACATAGTAAAGCTTCGCATTTACAAATAATCGTATACAAACGACCGCAAGCTAAAATGATTTTGATTATGATTGATCGATCTATACCTAAAACCCTAAAACTAAATGTCACTCTACTAATGCATATCACCATATTAAGCCTTGTACTCCGCTTTTTTTCTTTTATAAACTCGTTTTTGAAGGTAAACAAAAACTCAAGCAAATACTGAAAGTTATTTCGTTAAAGATTGTGGTTTTACATAAAAAAACTGTGGCGCCTCGGGTAAGTTTCAGCTGGGATGATGTGACGCGTGAGTGCAACCCACCCAACTGTTAAGGAAAAGGGTTCAAGACGTTTTAGCGCAAGCTTTATTTTATTTATAGAATGGTTTTTTAGTAATTAAAAAAATCATAAACGTTAATACATCTTATTTGAATTTCGTAACAGAAATATGATGTTATGGTTTGTTTTCCTTCCGAATAATTTAGTCATTATGTTGCGTATCAAAATAATTGTTTATTCGCTAAAGTTGTTCATTTTTCTTAATTTGAGAAATATTTATTACGGTAACTTAAATATAGTAAGAAAGTGATAAAATAGGCACGGCAACATTATAAAAACTATCAAGAAAGCTTTAAGACTAATACGTAACAGAAAAGTCTACACAAAAATAGATTTTACGGAAAATGTTATTTCCACATACTTTAACAAATAACTCAATATAAAAAAGCTCGAAAAAAAACATCTTAATATCTCGTTTAGAAACAAAAAATCCGTTTTGAAATTCAGAAGCAAATAACATAAAAAAATGTCTTTTTTATCTACTAAAAATATTTTTTACGACTAATGTTTAAAATTTAATTTGCTCGGTTTAAAGAAGGGTCGTTGTTTCAGCGATGTCAGTGAATTAGTTCCGCGTTGTTAGCGCAGCAATCGGGCTTGCCGGCGCCTGCGCTGCGTCTTCAATATTGTACGAGCATCTCTACAGACGCATAGCAATTTTAAAAAGAATTAAAAGATCTAAGGATATTCGTTAAGGATAGCAAATGCATCATGATTATTAGCATTTTATGATATCCTACCTTGTTTACAGCTCAAGTGATTCATTCGAGGTCCTCGATTTTACAAGCACTTACAGTATATATATTTTTACTTATCAAATAATAAAATGTGCTCGTTAAAAGATTACTTACTGGACTTTACAGCGGTCCTTCGTTGTAATTAATAGACCATTATATTAATTGAATTTACGATCACTTAGCAACATTTTAATAGTTTTTTTTTTCAGTGTAAAATCGAAGTTTATTGGTAATAATTAGTATGTGATTTATTTTATCGACTTATCGCTATCCGACATCAAAAAAAATGTACTGTACTATATTAATCAGTAAACTTCCTTTTAGCAACAGACCACTGACTAGAGAGAAATATTAGAGCTTCATTTATCTTGCAACTTTATTGTATTCATGAATTTTAGAATCACATTTAATGTCATCATCATCATCACCATTTCAGCCTATCACAGTCCACTGCTGGACATAGGCCTCCACAAGTTCACGCCAAAAATGGGTTGTACTCATGTGTGTTGCCCATAGTGACCACGCTGGGCAGGCGGGTTGGTGACCGCAGGGCTGGCTTTGTCGCACCGAAGACGCTGCTGCCCGTCTACGGCCTGTGTATTTCATTGCCAGTAGTTGGATGGTTATCCCACCATCGGTCGGCTTTTTAAGTTCAAAGATGCAAAGGAACTGTGTTATCCCTTAATTGCATCTTACGACACCCACGGGAAGAGAGGGGATGGCTATATTCTTTAATGCCGTAACCACACAGCAAATATAATTAATGTAATAATATAATTTAATGTAATAGCTGTCAATGGTATGTACTAGTCTCGATTTTACTATACTGGACCATCTCTGGTGTAATACTTATATAATTAGATCGGAATGAAGGTACTTCTTTTTTTTTTATATACAACTAGGTCGACCAACATGCGTATGGGCCATATGAAGGTAAGTGGTTATCGTAGACGCATGGAACACCAAAATCATCGCAAACCCGTCACGGACCTTACCCCCGACCCTCCTCTAGGACCTCCGGCCACCTTAATTACCACAGGAACATGAGATTATTTAAGAGCAGTGCTATTTAGCTGTTATCTTCTGTAAGGTACTTCCCTTACTACTTACTTCCCGTACGTACTTCCCGTACTTGCTCAATATTTTGAACAGGATACCTACCTCAATAAAATATGTTTTGTATTTTTTATTTATAAATACAACACAATAATACACTTATCTTTTTTATACAAAAAGAAGTATGTACAGTAATCGTCGTTCATTAACCTATCATATTTTCAAATGTTGTATCGTCTGTTGTTAGTTCTAAATAAATGATTAAAAATGACCACAAACTATTTTTTTTTTTTTTTATATTTCACCGCTTAGCTACTGTTAGGAATAGGCTACGAGTTTTCAACTGAAAACTTATTTTCATTTTGACTTATCAATCTTCATACCTTTTAAAAAAGCTTAAGTTTTTTTTTTAATATTTCCTACTAATATAATAAATACGAAATTTCATAAGAAAGGATGGATGTTGATTACTTTTTCACGCAAAAACTACAAATCTAGTTGTAATAATTTCTTCAGTCAGTACAATTCTTTCAGTCGATAGGTGGAGATTTAAAATAGTAAATAGGCTGCTTTTATCCCAACATTTCCACTGAATCGGAAATTACGTGAATGAAACTGCAAGGCTCAGCTAGTCTTTTATAAATATCAGCCATCCCGTGCTTCTTTAATTGACAATTGGTTCTGTGATTGCAACAAGTCATATTTCATAATTAAGGATGTGCCTCGAGAGATGTCGACGAAACACCAAATCTTAGTGTGTTGTACGCGCATGATTAAAATAAATACTCGCGGCAGTAGTCGGACACCTGCTACTCGAGGGTATAATTGAAAATACGATTTATAAACGCGCCAAATTTATCGACAAGTTCGATTTATAGCGGGCGCAGACTTACGTATGTTATGACCACTCGTATTCGGTTAGCGAAAAGTTTATTTAAGACTAGTTGCTAATTGCATATTTATTCATTTCTGTAGCGGACACTTTTACTCTTTATTTTACTATTCTTACAGTAGGCCTTTTTTAAACAGAAATTTATTAAAAAATTATATATCAAAATTAAATACCAGTAATCATCTACCACAAATAAATACTTTATTTAAAGCGAACCTTAACCTGTAATTTTTCAAGTTATGTTATCTATATACAGAGCAAAACATTTATTTATATTTGAACTGTTTCATTGTTCAAATTTCCAAATTATATAATAATATGACATAAATTATGTGCTTTGAGTTACACAACGTTTGAGTCATAAAAAAGATTGCACGAAAAAAGTAGGATTTTTACTAAAAATCACTTTCATTTTAAGCAATCCTAAATCAAATATTTTTCTATATTTTTTTAAATTATAAATTTACATAATATAAGAAATGTCTACTAACATACATATTATAATAAATAGTTAAACTAAAATACCGAAAATGTAATTACTATGTACTTATCAGCTCCTAGATCTAAGATTTAATCATTTTTAAAGTCGTAGATAACAAAAAATTAGAATAATTCTGCTATTTTTTCCCTCACAAGTATGTTACATTGTATTAAAAAAATACAAATTTATAATAGTCTTTAGTGTTATCAAATAATAAAACAATATTTATGCGTCGCTTACTTAGGTCATTTCGTTTATTTACTCTTGAACATCTACATTTACTTATACTTTTTGATTAATGATTATAGTAATTGACTAACCCGCTGACGATCATATAACCAATATTAGTACCTATAGGCCATGAAAATATTTGTCGTGGTCTTAATGTTTGTGATTGTGTATTGTTGCCGCACTCCCCGACACGCGTTTATTCCTAGTTCTGACTGAAAACATGAACCCATACTAAATTTCAAATTTCTACGCCATCAAGTGTGAAGCGTTTATTTATTTATTTAGGTATTATCTAAAACTGGTTTAGGTTTTAGTGATAAGTAAAGTAAACCAAGTAATAATTAAGGTAAATAATAAAAAAGGTTGTGTTTTGACACCTAGTCTATACGTCGAGAACCGTTAGTGTTACTTTTGATAAGATTTAAATTTTAGTTAAGCTGAGGGTCTGTAATTACTTGCGTGTCATTTAATTTAAATAGGTTTGAAAGAGTTTTTGTAGGGGTCGAAAGTAGCTAAAAATGTTTCGTGTAATGTAAATCGCGGCCGGTGCCTTGCCACCTCCTATTCTTGGAACTTGGCTCTGACACACTGCTATGAGTCTGGATTATTAAGCACGTTATACTTATAAATAATAATTTAAATATTAATAATCGTCCCTTGTTAGAAACAAGTTCCCGGCATATTAATATTAACGACAAATAACACGCTATCATTATCAATATTTAATATTACTTTTAAAAATCAAAGCCGCCGTAACTATATTTACCGATAAGTGTGACCGAATGGCGGTTTTGTCCATAGAAAAAGTAGCAGTTTATTGTAGACTTATCAAATGTTAATTAGTTCTCACTATCGATACTAATGTTCGTATCGCGGAAACAGATCGTAAATTAACTTGATTTGTAAACGTAAATATTACGACCGCCTTGCAACATTTTTAATTACGCTCCAAATTTCATTAAATATTTCGCCCTAAACGTCCCGCCGACACGACTCGAAAGCAACGCCGTATTTAAACGAGGTTTACTTATATTAACAAAATACATATTAGATATTATACAAACGGAAGTAATTCATTTGACGCGAATATGAAGCGAAGCTACTTGTTGGACGTGGCTTGTGAAGTTATTACTGGCTTTTTATACGGAAGCAGATACTTTGCGAGGAGTTAAATTTAGTTTAATATGAACATACTTCTCTTTATTGTTACATTTGATTAACTTTACCTAAAACAAAACTATCAAAAACTCGACACTTTGCATGTCGTAATGAAGATGGCGCTACTAGTTCTAAAAGCTCACATCTCAAAAAGAATTATGGAAAACAATAAATTATATGTTTCGCCCGTGGCATCAACCCGGTCCAATTAGATATCGACTACGTCCTCAGTAAATCTCATACGGCTACCACGCTACCCTAATTCATACGCCGCCGCCGACAAGCGATCGTAACTGTCGACATGGACACAAACTTTAACAGTTTCTCGATTATCAATAACTCAGGTTCGCAACACTCATTCTGCATCTCGTTGTTTTTGTTCAAAGTTATTTAGCTTAGCTGCTCTGGCTGACTAACGTATAATCTGCAGAGAACATGATATATTTTTTTTGTCAAATCACCAACACCTACGACGTATTTATTTAATTTATCTCTATTTAAAAATTATACTTAAATCATTTCACTTTCGTAACGATTATTTTTCATTACATACACATTCCAAACATGTTACGTTTCGTTTTTTCAAATGGTAGCGGGAAATAATTTAACAAGTCAGCTGCTGTTGTATAGCGCTATATTAAAATTTATAAGTAGAATAAATAATTCGTTACAAAAGCGATATTTTTACTACAATTTAGTGTTTTGTTAATGTAATCATGTCTCTCTTGGTCAGAAGTTGTAAATGGGCCGACGGCGCGTGCGCTTGTGAGACGCACCTGCTCCTAAGACCCCAGTAATTATTCCACCACTTATTATATGATTATAAGGCTTTTTTGGTGCTTTCAATCAAATTACACCTTGGCCTGGCCACTTCGTACGAATGAGATGTCATAAAGTTTTTTTTTTTATTCCGTTATTACGCACCTACGATGGTTTCGTGGTAACGGTGTAAAACGGTGCCACAATTATTATTTCGGCTCTTTGAGGTTATCGATCGACGACACCTTTACTCCGTTATTATTATTAGTCGTTAAGAACACTGCCATATTTCGGTTAAGTGCTATGATAAGATAGATGAAATAGCTAGAGAAATATGTAGCTCGAAATAAAAATTTGTAAGTTAAAGAAACACAAATACATTTTTATAACTTTATGGATAACAACATTTTTCTCTCATATCGCTTCACTATGGTAGGTTAATTGACGACGGGTTAGTTGACGGCGTTCGAAAAGAAATAATATAATGACGAAGATGGTTTGAAAGTCAGCAATTATAAAACGACTAAACTCGCATAAATAGAACGGCGAAGTATCGATGCGATTTTAGAACGGGACTGTCACTGAGATCTCTAAATGATAGCGTTATGGCTCCATTCTAAAATTGCGCTCATGAAAACACGCAGTTTTGCCGCCGAGCGCATCGATCCTATGATAAGCGGGCATAAATAAATAATTAGACGGAGAGCTGAGGAAGTTGGGGGGCGGTGCGGTGAAAGGGGAAGGGGGTATTCGGTTAGTTCTAAGATAGTATCTCCCGCAACCGCGCTTTGTGTCAAACGTCAGATGCTTATCTACAAGATGTTTACAGATGTACCGGAGGGGACCGGCCGAATCTCTGGTGAACGCAATCGAGCGACGCTCTAATATGGTTGATATCCGAGTTAATTACCTGTGCTCTACCCGCGTCCGTGGTATGTGAACTACGCTGCGCTTAGGAAATATATATTATGTCGTGGACGGGTTAATCTAAAAAACACATATCCTAGTTTATTTTAAAAGCTCACTAAAATAGATAATGGAATGTGTTTTACGATCAACGGTAAATAAAAGTCATTAAGCAAACACTTTAATATTAAACGACCTTTTACTGTTTAGGTTTACTGTTAAAACTCTGTAATGTGGGTATCAAATTACTTATTACTATGGATAATATTTTAATAGTACATGAGAACTGAAAGTTTATTTATTTATTTAATCATTTATTTTCTTACATCTAATATTACAGGCATAACCCAATTCATTAGACATAGTAAAGGAGACAAAAAGCAAAAGAAATTTTATTAATTTGATTAATCTATTTTTAACCTGTCTCAAACACAAGGTTATTCCTGTACCCGTAGATCACGATTGATGGTGCTGATATGTCTGATGGCTGTGAGCCAGATTAGTGATTATCTACTTCAGCATCCCTTCAAAAAAATAGTAAAAACTAGTAACAGTAAAGATCAAACAAGAAGTTTTTCTAAGAACGACTATTACATTTCTTTTATTTTACAATAAAAATAAAAATAATAATCATATAATTTTTCTTATTATGTAAACGTCTGTAATAAATAATAACGGTATATCGGCGAAATGTGCCTTTGCACAAATCTTTTACAATGACCAAAGCGTAATTGTTTTGTAGAAAGACGCGCGTATCGCGCCAACGATCGCTCAACTAACTGCAGCTGCCTTTATGTTCCTTTTTTAAAAACCCCATCGAATAAATTAAAAATAATATATATTTTTTGACAGCCAGCATTTCGCGGCTTCTTTTTCTGTTTTTAAATAATATATATTTATACAATTACTAGCTGACCCCGCAAACGTTGTTTTGCCATATATATTATTAACCCCCTTATTCCCTCCCCCCTTGTAACTTAGGGGTATAAAAAATAGATGTTGGCCGATTCTCAGACCTACCTGATGCTTACAAAATTTCATATAAATCGGTCCAGCCGTTTCAGAGGAGTATTGTAATTAACATTGTGACACGAGAATTTTATAACCTATAAGACTAGCTAGCCCCGCAAATGTTGTTTGGCCATATATATATTATTAACTCCCTTAACTCTTCCCTCCTATGAAAAATAGATATTGGCCGACACCACTTAGACTCAGACCTACCCGATATGCACACAGAAATTCATAAAAATCTGTCCACCTGTTTCGGAGGAATATTATAACTAACATTGTGACACGAGAATATTATATATCAGAATAAGTAAAAAAATGTTTTACTACTTGAAACAAGATTTTAAAGTATTTTGTAACAGGATTTATGCAAATTCATTTTAATAAAAAATATGTTAATTCTTTCTAACCTATATAGGATACATTTTATAATAATTTTTTTTTACCGTTGTAACAATTACATTATGTAAGAAGAATAAAATTTTGTGTTTGAATCACACTCTTTTACGTAATGATTCTAATTTAATGTGTAAATAAAAAGTTTCGTAATCACAGATCACACAATGAACTTTTACAGTTCCTTAACATAAACATACTCAAAGCGTTCTCGTGGAGAGAAACGGCTCTCAGTTTCCCAAATTTATTACAAAGACAATAAATCAGCTGAGAATCGCTTGCTAAACAGAATGGGAGGCTCATGAATAAAAACATGCTATTTAGCGCTACACTCCATGCCTTCGAGTCTACAGAAAACGGTTTTGTTTTAACGCCAGGTGCTCAAAAATTAACTCTAAGAAAAGGTGTCAAGCATCACAATTGCATATAAGCTTTATAGGACCTATTACCGTTGTGCTTTGTACGGCAGTTCTACGCAAACGCATTTCCGGGCGAACGCTGCCGGGAAAAAGGCATTTAAAACAAAAAAAGAAAAAAAATTGTAACGCGCCGCGCGCCGCGCTCGGACACTTCCGGTGGGCGCCATTTTTTCTGTATTACCAACAGATAAAATCTTTCCAGCCTACTGCACAAACGCCATGCAAGGTATATTTATATTTAACACAACGATGAATTTGGCAGAATTCGGATACTCATAAAGTTTGTCATTTTAAGTATAAAACCATTATTGCAAAACTATTAAAAAATAAGAAAATAATAATAATAAAACTATTAAAAAATAAGAAAAAAAGTGGCTAGTACCTGCGGCTAAAATTAAACAGTACAGCAACATAATTAGAAGTGAACGACATTTTGCACTGCCACAAAATTCAACGGTCGAATCTATGTAAATGGGATCGCTCGCTGTTCGATGTTGAATATTCAAATTGATGTCATTATAACATTCGCCCAAACGTGCTGGCCGTTTGGCCACCAGCCAGTTGCATGTGTAATGTAATGTAATGAGTAAATTAAACGCTCTTTTTATCTTTGCCGCTATTCATAAACTGGTTCAATAACCAGCATTGATAAAATATACGAATATTACCGAAATAACCTAATAATTATTACATATACTCATTATAAAAGGAGAAAATCATCGTCATAAAATGTTAAAATATCGAAAGATCGCGGTATTTATAAAGCTACGTTTAAATCTAATGCAAAAGAAAAACAGTGACTGTCAGATTCCCTCGGATGCTCGCTGAACAAAACAGCACTTTAGACGAAATAAAAAAAGACTAGGAGAGCGTTCTCAATTCTAAAATTGAATTGATCGGCCCATTGTATTCGAAATGTATCATTTGAGCTGTTATTATGGGCTCTCTCTCTAGCTTCAATGCAACCTGGTAATCCAATACTTTTGTATGGAAGGCACTTAACGTTACGATCTAGTTACGAAACGGCTGATGTGTTGTTGAGACTTAATTTGTTTACTATGTTATTGTAAAATGTTCAAAGATGAGTTTGTTGCTCGGCTAGTTTACGAATTGTAGTCATTTGTTGAACAAATCGCTCCTAGTATTTCTGACTAGTTTATGTTAAAAATATATAATATACAATTCGAGTAAAATATTAATATAAAAACATATTAATTAGGACGTATTTTTTTAATAACTAAAATATCGTTAAAGAGTATAGTAACGGAAGATACCAAAAAAGTGGATCCGATAATCGAATCCTTGAAAGGTTTTACAAAAAAAAAAAATTATAAGCCACAAAAAGCTAATAGTTATAAATCGAAGGAAGTACCGAATAAACGAGCGTGATAAATTAAATAAACAAATTTATAAAAAGCCACAGGCAGACTGGTAGGCTCTTTGTTACGTACTACGTACGTCTGTAAGCGCCCGTCGCAATATGAAAAAATTAGTACTTATTTATATCAGCATAAGGTTCATATTAGTTTGAAAAATTTTATACAAATTTTACTGGGAACATCGCTAGAATCGAACCCACGCACCTTTGGTAATCCTATTAACGGACCATTGTGGTTGCCCAAATAAATAATTTATTTTAAATTAGATACATTCAATTGAAATCCATTTTTTTTAACTGAATTACTTTTATTAAAAGCTTTTGTCAATGAGTAAAAAATAATTGCGTTGCACCTTATTTTAATAAGACTATTATGCAACATGGTTACGGCATTAAGCGTACAGCCACCTCCTCTCTTCCCGTAGGTGTCGTAAGAGGCGACTAAGGGATAACACAGTTCCATACCACCTTGGAACATGACCCGACCGATGGCGGGATAACCATCTAACTGCTGGGTTTGAAAAACGCAGGCCGAAGACGGTCAGCGTCTTCGGTGCAACAAAGCCAGCCCTGCGGTCACCAACCCGGCTACCCAGCGTGGTGACTATGTTCGAAACACATGAGTTTACTCCATTTTTGGCGTGAACTTATGGAGGCCTATGTCCAGCAGTGGACTGTATTAGGCTGAAGTGATGATTATGTAACAACTAGTATTATATAATATCTAGAAAATTTAGATTTATATGTCATACAAAAACTACTTATGTGTGCTAAAAATAACAAAATAAACTTAATTTAAATAATAATAAGATAAAAATTGATATAAAGAATTTCTTCAAATAAACTTTAAGAGTCATCATTCATTTCTATACAAGAATATTTCTCATATCAATCAAGTCAACAAACAAGCAATGTATCACAAAGGGCCAATAAAATGTTTTTATTAAAAACAATAATACAAAAGTGCGTTTAGTGAGACCGAAAGACCGTGATCGTTGCTTTTGTAACAGTATAAATACTAGTAAGGGCAATTTTAGCGGACTCGATTGTTGCTTAAGAGGCGTGTTTTGAGTAAACACTCATGTTTTGAGAGGTATAGTCGATTTTGTTAGATTTGATAGTTGAAACTGGTATTTTTTACCATATAGATTTTAGTCGTAATATTTGTAATACTTTTTTACCCGCTTTCCCAAAAAAGAAAATGTTCTCAATTCGATTGTATTTTTTATGATTGTTAACCTCAGAACTTTTGACTGGGTGGACTGATTTCGATGTTTTTTTTTATCGAAAGGTGCTGTGTATCATGTTGTCTCTTTTTAATCTTATGCGTAACTCGACTATTTTTTTGTCAACCTACTTTATATACCGCATAACTTTTGACTGGGTGTACCGATTTTGATGATTCTTATTTTAATCGAAAGCTGATGCTTGTTTTATGGTCCTATTTAAAATTGATTGAGTTCTTATGACTACTTTTTAAGTAATCTTTGATAACGGGTATTTACTTGTCAACTTTTTCATCTACCTTCGTTATATTACTTAATGTAACTGTAATTGATGTCGTTTTTTTTTTTCGTTTGTGAGCAAACACAATTATTAATTATAAGATGTTGACTTGAAGTGCTATAATTGTTATGTTAAAAGGAGTAAATAAATAATAATTATTATTATTACAAGTACACGTAGCTGGAAAGTATTTTATGCTAAGCAAAAATATATATGAAATATTCTATGCTATATTTTTATATCAAAACCCTTAAGCTTTAGGTAATTAACAGAAGTGATTAATTAGATGCAATCTAGTTGTGCCTATTTTTAATATTTAAATAGTTTTAATAGCAAAACAAAATTTGTGTTAATATTGAAACAAAAAAATTAAAGAGAAATAGTATCAAGAGCTTTAGTTCCCGCCGTAAGCGGCTTGTGATGGAGCTGCATCACAATAGGCCCGTGCTTTATTGTATGAATTGCGTTTTTTGAGTGAAATCGATCACGAGCTCCGGCCCCGATATTATACAGTATTTATTTACGCATTGTTACTAAAATGTCCCTTTGCAGTGCCGATCTATTTTGTATTTAAATATAAAAATAATCATACAATAGAATAATACGTTAATTTTGAAAAAACATTCGATTCGAACGTCTAGTTGACTCGTTACCTGCACTCTTATCGGCTTAGCTTAATTAGCTCGTACATAATCCTCCATAATCTAAATGCAAATAAATGCACATTTCAATAAATTCTCGGTAACTTGAAGACATTTATCTAACGTACGAATTCAACTGGTTTCCACGAAACTAGATTCTCACTTTTTTATATATGATTGATAAATGAGGCACTGCGAAGGCCAAGGAGCCAACGTATATTTACAAGTTCTCTATAAATATGTATAAGAAGGCGTTTCTTACGTCTTGACATCGCTACTGGTTCGGTCGTATTGTGCTCCCGTCATTATACCTTCAACTTCTGAAGTAGCAACCTCTTTTGTCGCTCTTTACGAATAATTAGACCAAACAATATCGTTTCTCGGATACTCGAAGCGGCAATAAAGTATACATTACAAAAAAAATCTCAAGTATTTTTAGGGTCGCTTTGACTGTTAATTCTTGTCATTGTAGCGTTCAATTCCGTTACGTTTGTTCTTTTTCGAATGTAGATATAACTGAGAGAACGCATAAGGGCGTTCCGTACTTCGGGGTTGTGAGAGTCGTGAGAATTGTTTTAGCAACAACAAACATTACTTGTACGAATACTTGCAATTGGTTCAAGAGCAGTAACATCGACTGACGAAAAGGTTAAACCCTTTAGAAAAATTAACTCGTTCAAACATAAAGTACCTACCGACCGTGTAACTCTTATTTTCGACATTAAAAATTAAGCGGAAATTCTAAGAAAAGTATTTATTAACCAAATAGTATTAGCTATGTCATCAGAATTATTCGATTTGACTTGACACAATTGTATGGGTGTTATGACACATCATTCTCTGTAGGGAGGGACCAGGCCTCAAGCAAGCGACGGTGAGATAGAGTCAAATCATCCTGAGGGATTACGGGCCCTTGGGAGAAGTAATCGAGGGGACTTAATATTTTGTTAATACTTTCAAATCATATTTTCTGAAGCATTTATCAAGTATTTTAAGTATCGCCTTTAACACCAATGAAAATTTGAATAACAATAATTTTTAAACGTGGATTTTATTTAAGCAGTAAGATATGTGAATCTTTAAAAGTTCTAATTTTCTTAGTACTTTGATCCACTAACTATGTCAAACTAAAAATATTAGTTATTAGTAGTAGGTGTTCATCTCTCATAAGGAAATCAATGTTACTTTATATTTGCTTGTTTTTCTTTATTTTGAGAGTATGAAATGGTATCTATTTAGTGATTCTCCGGTAAAAGATATTACTAAATAAGTGAAATGAAATTACTCACATTATGTAATTTATAGTAGAGGCCACACGCGTTGCAGACAGGTTCTCCATTCTGGTTGCGTCGCCAGAGCGTTGTGGTTGTCGTCTTGCAATTCGCGCACGACGTGCCAGCTCGTCTCGCAGCACTTTGTAACGACTGGAAGCACAAAAAATTATTTTAATAACGACAAATCTATTTAAATATTGGGTCGAAGCAAAATCGATTCCGACACATGATGGATATGTACAAATATTTCTTCCCGGTTTGGATGTCTGTCCTTTTAGGTCTCCCCGCCGTGCCTAGGAGAACACGTTAAACTGTCTGACCCGGTTTTTATCGTATACACCTGATAGCGATCGTCACTCATAGTAGGGAAATATACCCGCCAACTCACAGTGGAGCAGCGTGGTGGATTAAACTCAAAGCCTTCTCCAGATATTATAGACTGAATCGAACTTATATTTAAGAATATCATAAATACCTAATAATAAAATGTATCAGTTTGGACACATGCAAATTTACATTCCCATTAAATTTAAAACAATCTCTACACGACAAGAGCTGGTCGCAAGACGACACGACCGACAAAAAGTGAACATTTGAACATGAAGTCGAAAAAGCGAGTAGCTATCTTCGGCCCTTCTTACGCACCTGCCCATTACTACACGTCAATCAAACAAAAAAATATCCACGGCATGCGGTGGCCGTTTTATACAGTCCACAAAAGTGCCTCACTCAATTAAAAATGCATTCGTCCTAAACCGACACGAAAATAAAACGAGCCGCACAATCCGACTCATAATAAATCCATTAATTTGTCATGTCATTTATCGAACAAAAAGTATTGAAGTCGTAAAATATTACCAACGAACTATCCGGAACGTCGACTCCGATCGATTCTCGGTAACTAGAATCGAATACTACCAAGATTATCGTGACCGCACCGGCGCGGCGTATTGTCCGTTTTAATATTGTAAGTGACTGTATCGTTCTCGGTCGTGTACTGACGAGCTCGAAAAACAAACACAGCTGTTAGTCACTAAACAAGTAAATAAACATTAATTATGTTTTATGTCGTTCTAATCGGCTATTAACGTTCTTATAATGAATAAAATTTTAATAACACAACAATCGTGATCTCAAGACTACATAAAGTACCTATGTTTGCAGTTCAATTGTCATGAATATTTTTGCGTTAAATGCAACCAAAGCAAATATCGAGTTAAACCAGCTGCATATTAATTAAATAAAAACTAATAAACAAAAATTACAAAAAGTGAGACTAATCATGGCTTTAAACTCGTCGTGCACATCGGTACAGCTGCATATTGGAATACCTAAATATTAAATGGTTTGTGTCAATATTCGCCTCGTCATGGCATCTCCTTTGTGTCCGAATAAGATTAGAGCTCGCCATATTAGCCGAGGTAACAACAGAAACTTTTTCTTCCAATCGAAAAATTGCTTAAGTACCTACCTACAACTATCTAAATCACGTCATAAAAAATTAAATTCCCAATCGACGTTCGTGACTTCGCCTAACTCTCCCATAAAGTGGGACAAAAATTAAGTCGAGGGTTTATGACTCAATTACGCGAAACCGATTTTATAATCTGTAGATAAGATTTTCTCATCAAGCTATAACACCCGCTGCATCACACTGGTTCCCGGGGGACGCCGTCTATATCCGAGGGGTACTAAGCCGATTACAGAAGTCAACCGATCGTGGGGGCGCTTTTATTTCCATGGAAAAACGGCTGTTTAGTCGTAACTTTATGACCAAATTACTTTCGCTCCTCAGTCACTGAAACGGTTGAAAAACATCGTAAATTTTATTAGTAAAATTATTTTTATTCGTCTCAGTCACGACGAGGCTCAGTGAAAGCCTCGGCCATATAAGTTAGGAGAACACTTCGCATTCCTGAGGAGGATGAATAAAATCTTAAGCACGCGGACACTTGTACCCAACACCGAAGCGTTTTATTAATTGTTATACCCATTTCACTGTCAACAGCATTCCATCGCGATCGATATCGCGCAGGCTTCTAAAATAACTATCAAACATAAAACATGCCGACAAAGATAAAAAGATGCCATACACAAACAAATTGAGTAAATTCAGTGCATATTGTTCTGGCAGTACTTTAATTTTCAGTCTAGTGTAAACTCAAAGGAACGAGCGCAATGACAAAATCAGGGCTTCTTTTGTGCTGTAACACGAACAAAAACAGCTCTATTGTTGTCATAACAACCGTATTTACTGACTATTTTAGGCACAATACTGCCCTTAGCAATAGATAATTTAGATAAATTATCCATTTAGAATTAAATCTTTCGTTTTGAGTATATTCATTTTTAAATATTTACATAATTATACAAAACAATTCAAAATTAATTAAGTCAATGAATACATGTTTAATTATTTCCAACCAACACGCCAAACGGATTAAAATCATTTGAACTCACTCAAAGTCTAATTCAATAAGCTCTCCACATTAAAAACATATTTCTATAAAGACCAGCCCTCCCCGCTTTCTCGCGATCCAATCAGCCTTATCTTCCCCGACCCTACTGCAAACACCTCCTAATCAAATCAAATCACAGCCTCCGTCTTCCCTAATCTATCTGCCTATCTACACTCAAACATAAAATTATATTACAAAAAGGGATGGTTACATACAGCCCCTCATATATTTGCAAACACTGGCAAAATTTAACCCATCGGAAGCGTCCCTGTACTACATCCATATAACTTCGTAGCCGGAAAACACAAACCTACTTGTCTACACACAGACAAACCTCTTTCGAGCACACCATGCACACATAGCCGCGTATCAGCATATCTACGTCATCTAGATCCCACTATGAGAACCCCAAGGGGGAGGCAATCCATTTACCGTAGACCTCTCACTAATGAAATTTCTTTCCTATATTAATATGTCGAAAGATCACAATCGCGTGGCAAAAGCACTGTTTTTAAAGGTTTACACGGCCCCTAGCAGAGAAAGCGCGGAATCGATGTAGCCTTTACCCCTCGCACCGCACCAGTTTTTCCGGCGCTCCGTCCTTATCAGACCGAAGCGATTAGATAAAGAGAGATAGAGCGTGAAAATAAAGATTTTCATCGTGTTCACTCACACCAAGCCAGTTTCAGCTGAACAATAATATAGCGGTCGTTTTACAAGTGTGCTGTGTAGATATTAAGGGTTTTATGTAGTTTTATATGAGGGGTGTTTGAAATAAAGGTTGAACCCTTAAATTATTAGTAGGTAAGTAAAATTTAATAAAAACCTATTTACATTTTACGATGTTTCATATAGTTTCGTTTTAAACAAGTCGTAAATAAAAATTAAACCAGTTTTATCTATCATACATATTTAGACTTGCTATATTTGTAAAAAATATCACAAAGAGTTTTCAGAATTTTTATTTCACTAATCAGTAACGCAAGCCACACTCTAGTTCTACGGAGACTTCGTATGTTCTTAGCCTGAATATGAAACATGCTTTAACATTTCTTATCTTTGCCTTTTCGTCGATAGTAATGATAATAAACTTCAATCTAATTGCTTAATATTACGTCAATGAAAATGACAGCCGGGCGAAGCAAGAATTTTGATAACAGTATGGGCCGAATTTTATAAATCCGTTAGGATAACAAAGCGTTGCGGTTGCCCAATAGGAGCTATCGCGATAGTATCGTGTCGGATTGACACATCAAGCCGCCCGTACGAGATTACATCGGGTACTCGTACATCGTAATCGACGCCCGCGTCACGCTGCCACGTCATACGACTTACCAAACTCTTTTATAATCAATAATAATGTTTGTCAAAAGTTCCGTGCTTGAGTTTGTAAAGACCTTTGACTCTTCTACCTCTTATTTGTTGTTTAAGTCTCTTTCACTGAACAATAATAATAATATTTCAAGAATCTGTCTCTCCAATGTTTTATTCAAGGCTCTCCTTTGATATGTTTCTCCGTGTCTATCGAAGTCAATCGAATTCTTGTGTACGAAAATAATATTATTATTATTTTTTTGTAATTTTACTTTGGTAGCTGATATATTAAAGAGATGTTAAGAACCGTCAAAATATGTTTTAGTGATAGGAGATCAGTTAAGTCTTTTTACAAAGAAACGACTACCAGCGGCAACATTCTTGAATCATTTTAATTGTCCTAATATATAGTTGTAAGTGAAATACTTTGATAGTACAGTACAGTAGTTTGGTAGTACATTAGATACGTATCTATGTACCTACTGTTAAAAATACAGAGGATGACGCAAATTATATTATCGACAAACCTCAAAAAAATTTGCATTACTTTTACTTTATTTTAAAGTCTGTTAATAGCGTAGAAATACTTAACCATATTAGTTTTGCTTCAATTTGTCTGCATGAATGTTTTATACTATATATTTAAAGCAAGGCATATAATCCCTGTCTTTACGTTTGCGGTGTTAATTTACTCTATACGTTTAAAGTAATAACATATTGAAATAATAGTTGTGTTTGCTAGAAAACGAAAATAACCTACTTCAATTAGTTCTTCAATCAACAGTAAGTAGACGAAACAAATTAACAAACGCACTAGTTGCCACTATGATTTTCGAAGGTTCCACTCGATTTCTCTGGGATATCAACATCATATCCTGGTTTCCTTATCATGGTAACATCCCTTGGGTATCTCCTTTCCAACAAAAAAATAATCAGCAAAATCGGTTCATAAATGACGAAGTTATCCGCGAACATACATTAAAAATATATATACGGTCGAATTGAGAGACTTCCTCTTTTTTGAAGTCGGTTCAAAAACAACTGGTTTTTTATAATATGGTAAATCGTTTGCAAACATAATTCAAAAAACTAAAACATATAAAGTGTAAATTATAAATGACTCTCTTAAGCAATTATATAAATTATAACGTCTCATAAACTAAACGTGATTATATTGATAATTAAATAGTTTATAATGTAAAAAAATCTTTTAGAATAGAACAACGAGTACCATTAAAATTAATTCGCAATAAAACATCATTTCCTGTCACTATTGCATGAAGAAACAATAAGTACGCGATGCTTATTATAGATAAAAAATATATATGGGAATGAACTGTAATTAGTTCAGTCAGACGTTGATGGATAGTGGCACTGAAACACTACAATAATGCAAATAAAACCTCACTTCGCAAGAGATACAACCCTACACTGACTTATTTTAGAGTATTATTTTATTTACATGTGTATTTTAAAAGATTAATATGACTAATTATAACTAAGAACACCTTATTGAAACAATGTGCCAAATTAAGTTCTAATACTATACCTATAGAAAGCCTATGCCCAGTTGTGGGACATTTACAGGCTATATAATAATATATATCAGTGCAATAAACTAATAAATAATCGATGAATAGATATCTTTTTAACCGACTTCCAAAAAAGGAGGAGGTTCTCAATTCGACTGTATTTTTTTTTTTTTTTTTAATGTATGTTACATCAGAACTTTTGACCGGGTAGACCGATTTCGACAAATTTTGTTTTAATTGAAAGGTGGTGTGTGCCAATTGGTCCCATTTAAATTTATTTGAGATCTAACAACTACTTTTCGAGTTATATCCAATAATGCGTTTTTACTTGACGCTTTTTTCGTCGACCTACGTTGTATTATACCACATAACTTTCTACTGGATGTACTGATTTTGATAATTCTTTTTTTGTTGGAAAGGGGATATCCCTAGTTTGGTACCGTGATAAGGAAACCAGGATATGATGATAGGATCCCTGAGAAATCGAGGGAAACTCTCGAAAATCCGCAATAAAATTTTTACTGGGTGTACCGATTTTGACAATTTTTATTTTAATCGAAAGCTGATGTTTATCATGTGGTCATATATAAATTTTATCGAGATCTGATAACTACTTTTTGAGTAATCTTTGATAACGCGTAGTTGCTTGACTATTTTTTCGTCGATCTGCGTTGTATTACTTGTCGATGTAATTGAAGTCGGTTTTTTTTTCGTTTGCGAGCAAACACAATTATTATGACATAACTTCTGCATTTAACTATAAAACATGTAGAATGTGTGCCGATTTATAAATCGGCACAAATACGTAAATTTAATCAAAGAATCTCATTGTAGTAGTCATGTGGCTAATACCAACGACCACAGCTAGTTATTTCACAAATAAATGTAAGCACCATCATACAGAAATCTACTAATACCTGCCCCTATTATTTTTAATTTAACTGTTTATATAAAACAAGTATAGTTTAGTTGTTTATAGTAATATTTGCAAATTGACCAAATGAAATAAATACATTCTGCTTCAAACACATTTTAAACATTGTTACATTTGTCTAGACTAGAATTTGTTATACTAAATGATCGCTATAAAAAACGATTTTTTTATATGCTAGTGATCCTTCATACTACAAAGGAAATATTAAATTGTATTTTTCACTACTCTTTGCTGTCTTTTTTTATACATAACTAGGTCGGCAAACAAGCGTACGGCTCACCTGGTGGTAAGCGATTACTGTAGCTTATAGACGTCTGCAACACCAAAAGCATCGCAAGCGCGTTGCCGATCCTATCCCCAATTCCCTTCAGGAGCTCTGGTCACCTTACTCATCAATAGGAGCACAACACTGTTTAAAAACAGTATTATTTAGCTGAGATCTTCTGTAAGGTCGAGGTATGACCCCAGTCGGGCTGCTCCATATTTTTCTCAGTTGTAATGTCTAATGAAAGCATTTCGATTTGTTGTTACACAAAATATGTATATAAATATTTTTTTTATTCTTAATACACTTCTATGTACGTTATTTAAAGGGGTCAAAGTTGCACAAAAAAGATTTATAGGTACATCAGTGCAATACCTAACACTAACATAACAACGTTTTTAATAGATTTCTAATATCAATAACTTTTCACCATTCAAGTTTAATTTCTTCATTAGGCATATCTATCAAAGTAATACAGAACAGACAATGAAAAACGAATGGATGAGCAGCGGAGTCGTTGTGATAGTGTAACGTTTGCGTCCATTGTTGATGGAAACCTAACATTTTTTTTTCACATTTTTATTTCACTAAAAATTACCATGATTTGGCGCGAAACCCTTTTTATGCTGTTATTATATTTTTTCCAAATTCCTAGTAACTCGCTTCGAATCGCTTCAGCCCCACTGCTGAGCCTAGGGCTCTTTCCCCATGTAAGCGTAAGGAAGGATCAGAGCTTAATCCACCACGCTGCTCCAATGCGGGTTGGCGTATATATTCCTTACTATGAATGAGTGACGATCGCCATCCTAGTAACTGCTTTATATTAAAAAAATCGTAATAAATACATAACACAAGAACTATTTTTACCTTTTTTATACACTAACTTATTGTTACTTCATACAATTGAAACATATTTATTATTACCTTTCCCGGGTGATTTTTTATTTTTTAACCGACTTCAAAAAAGAAGGAGGTTACTCAATTCGACCTATATATATTTTTTTATGTTTGGAGACAACTTCGCCGTTTATGAACCGATTTTGATAATTCTTTTTTTGTTGGAAAGGAGATATCTTAAGTGTGGTACCATGATAAGGAAACCAGGATTCGATGATAGGATCCCAGAGAAATTGAGGGAAACCCTTGAAAATCCGCATAACTTTTTGCTGGGTGTACTGATTTTGATGATTTTTAATTTAATCGAAAGCCGATGTTTATCATGTCGTCATCATCATCATATGGTTCATCGATATCTGATTACAACTTTTGAAGTAATCTTTGATAATGTGTATTCACTTGACTATTTTTTCGTCTACCTACGTTGTATTACTTGTCGATGTAATTGAAGTCGGTTTTTTTTTCGTTTGCTGGCAAACACAATTATATTATATTGAAACAGGTCTAATTTATTTTAGGTCTTATCTATAAATTATCTCGTTAGATAACAAACGGCATTGGTTCTATCGTTTAGTTAAGGTTATACAATCGTTATCTTTTACGTTAGGTAAGAACAATTCAATTGACAATTACTGGCATTCTTATGTATCCTTAAGTACAACCTAGGCTTTTAAAAATTTAGCTAAATATATATATTTTTACGTTATCGTTAAGTAGAAGATGGGTTGGCATAGAGTGGTCACAGTAAATTGATGTAACGCTAACAATCGCAGGTTTGATCCCTACACATTTCAAACGTTTGTATTTGTAGGCAAAAGAGACATTTTTCTATATTTCCAAAACATCGATTCATGATTTCACCGTACTGGTATTATTCAGTATATAAAAAAATTTACGATAAGTTTTTGTGACATTTATTGCTGTCCGCCTGTCGCTATATAGCAATAGATAAATAGAATTCTCTGTTAATTTACGTGGTCGCCACAAAGCTAAAAATATTTGAATAATATTCCAAATGAATAAGGAAAAAATAAATCAACTGAAATGACATTCAATGCAACTTAAAACAATTTTCCAGAGGCGACTAAACGTTGGTAATTCAGCGTCGGGTCGCTTCTTGTAACGTGTGAATTTGCATTGAATGGCAAAGGACAGTGCGGGCGTTTTCAAATTAGATACAAGGCGAGGCCGCTGGTTACACTGTGTTTTGTATTCATATGGAATTCAATAGTATTCGTCTAATCTGTGTTACACTGTGGGGCACTGTGTCCTATGTGTCTCGAAGTCGAAAAACTAAGACCGTTTTATTAGAATGGAACGTTAAATACTATTTGTGATTTACCTTTTTCAATGACATCATAAATTATTGTTGTCCTTAAGCTTTTATTTATGGTTTCACGACTAACATTAATAATGTTTGTGCACCATTATATTTTTTATAGTCATTGCTATGTAAATAAATAGTTAATGTTTTATTAATTCCGTAGTTTTGCTAGACTTTATGTTATGGAAATACAATAAATTTTATATATGCTTCATCGAACAAACACGATTAAATATTTTTCTGAATGTTCTTTTACCTGCATGACTTATTAGCCGGGTATTTTTTAATGTTATGAACATTTGATATAAGTAGGTACCGACTATATTATGGCTTATATGTTATTCAAAATTATATATAGCCCTTATATCAATTTCGGTATAATATAGTTTATTAATTGTAAAATCTATTTTACAATAATTAATAAATAATAACCTCGAAACAATGACAAGTTTACACTCATACGCTAAGGTGTAAAACCGGACAGTTATATAAAGGAATAATGGATGATTAATCATTCAAACAGGTGCGCAACAACTGGCACAAGCGAAGTCGGGTCCGGAGGGAAGCGAGGGAAGTCGTAAATACGGCAGCTGCCTGTCTAGATACCATGATTTTCTACATTTGCATCGGAATTGGAAAATTAGACTTTTAATTTATTCCGAGTATTCTAGTGTGTTTAGTATGGGGTACAATAAAATTATACTTTAGTGTAATAGTATTAGTAATTAAACACATTTATAATATTTAAATTGACTCTATCTGAAGTACATATTTCAAGCAATCAATGGATCTAAGTGCTTTTTCTACACATTTTGGTTTGGTCCATTTAATTAATTTGGAATATGAATAGGTATCGTTTATTCTCATTATATAAATGTACCTATTTTAAAATGATATCTGACAACTGTTCTGTTATTCGAAGTTAATGTTTTGGAATCGAAGGGCGTAGTGTGAATGCGATTCTCGCAGGTTGTAGGGTCAATTCGCACAGTTTAGCACCGCGTCATATTTATAATTACCCGCGGCACGACGCATAACGCGCGTGCTAGGTACTCTCCCGCGTTTTACCCGGACTCGCCCGCGCCCGCGTCTATAAATCAAAATTTTAAATCACCGGTGGGCGGGACGCATCGCTCGGCCAGCGCCGAATAAAATGAATTAAAAATAAAACGACGAGCCCTCTGCGCGCCCTGAGAAAATTTAAAGATATTTTC
Organism: Melitaea cinxia; assembly: GCF_905220565.1. Taxonomy (NCBI): domain Eukaryota; kingdom Metazoa; phylum Arthropoda; class Insecta; order Lepidoptera; family Nymphalidae; genus Melitaea; species Melitaea cinxia. The sequence goes on from NC_059399.1 coordinate 5,521,440, forward strand.
GCTTTAGTTTTTTTTAATTAATACCTTGTTAAATTTTAATATTGAGAGCGCATGCGTTATTACAATGGGTGTGCAAGAGATTTTAACTGGCTTTCGGTAACTTATTGATGCCCCGCATGACCTTTAATTGGATCATTTTTTAACGAGAAATGATAAGGTCCGACGATGAGTGCAACGGGCTCGGTAGAACCGCGTCTCGCTCGCGTAAATTAATTGCGAAAATAATATGCGGAGCGTGAGTTAAGAGACGCTTTGAAGAACCGTTTCTTTCATTTCTTTCGACAGGAATTGTTGAAATGATTAAAATTTACTACGTATTACGAAACAAATTTACTCGACCGCATGTGTTACTTTTAGTAAGTTTTTAAATTCTTTAAAATTTTGGTACTAACTTATTAGTCTTACTTTTAAATCAAATAGGTAAATAGTTACTTTTCATGCGCAGAAATTCATTCCTTAAAAGCTTTGTACATAAGCCGTAACATACAAATTAAATTTTCATGTTTCTTTTTTTTGTTAATAGGTTTACAAAAACCTCATATACACGGTATAATTATAAAATTTTATGCTTACGCAACATTAAACTCCTATTATTTAAATGTTATTTTTTATTCCTCTCTCTACCGCTAAAGATTAAATAGTTACATATCATTGTTAAGTAAGGCATAACGGATCTTTTTAGATACAATTTTAAAAGCTAATCACCCCAGAGGTCAAATATTTTCAACATCTGGCAATCACGGCCGTCAGTCGGAGCTGGTCGACGGTAGCCAACTAGCCACGCGTCACTTAGCCGACAGCTCTTCATTTCCACGGACGTGAGTTGATTGGTGCGCCTTTAATAATTCCTCCGTGACGGCTAGCCGGCTACCCGCGTCGAAACTTAACTAATGAGTAACTGCTTAGGCTTTCACTCAATGAAACTAGAATATCAATATCGTATTCAATCTTGTAGCGTGATTTTTGAAGATGCTAAGATATTTATATATGAAAAGCAACAAAAATAGTCAATTTTAAAAGTCTAAAATCCCAAGATTGTTTATAAAAATTAGAAGTCGTCAATTCTAGAAAAGGTATAATTATGATCTGTCTATACATTTGATTATTATAGTTTTACTCTTCCTATTCGTGTTTGTATGAGATGTTGATGACATTCAAGTATTTCATTAAATTTCTCGCACGCGCTTTTATATGATTAAAAGAAAAAAAAATATTTTTACGATAGATAGTTGCAAAAACTTATTACGATTGTTCATACATTGCACAAGTGTTAAAACATTTATGTTCTATAAAGAATAGAAATGTTAACTCTATTTATATCTAAATTTGTTATGTCTGAGAACTATTGTATTAATTAATGTAGCGACCAGCCCTAAGTGACCGTGAAATGACATTCAGAGAGCGCAATCGAAGAACTTTTTCTTGAGCAATTTGCACATTTAAAGTTTTTGCTAGCACGTGACTGATGCGTCATAAGCTAAAACTATTGATATTAAAATATTCATGGTACTTTTTTCTTCATAATTACTCATAAAATATACGGTGTTTGCATGAGTGTCGGCGATATTTATATCGTGATCAAGGAATTTTAAGTCAATAACTCTAGGGTAAAGGGTTGGCGATAAAATCATGAAATTAATAAATATTAATCTTGTTTAATTGTATTACATTTTTTAGGTTAATCGTTTTGGCTGTCATTAAAACAAACTGGTTACAGTCGGCACGGATAGAGAGAAATACAAAGGCGGGACTCTGTGCTTGCGAGGGTGGGCCAACATTTTACAATACGGATTAATTATCGGCCAAAATCGACCACTCAAATATACCTGTCACCGCTGTAAAACAGTGCGATCCAATTTATATGGGCCCCGAACAATGGTAAACGCGGTAAACACAATGGAACGGCGCAAAATGAACAAAAGTGAATCAAAGTGAGCGCTTGCCGCTGGCTTCGCTTAAGATATGAACAGACTTACTAACTATTGTTTTTAAATAAACTATATTACCGGTAATAAAAAATATAATTCTTGTATCGAATAATAAGTCTAGCTCTAGATACATGTGGGAACTAGCCGTTACGTTATTTATTACTGGACGCGGTTACCATATTAATTAACCACCCCTGACATTATACGTACATATACGTTACGTAATCTATGTACCAAGTTCATAACAGCGTTCTACAAATACTAAATCATGATAGTCTTCAATACTTTGAAATCCTATATTTTTATCGACATTACGGCAAACACTAATCATCTTTTTTCATTTCTACAAAGTATTTTTTTTTTATTTGTATTTGTTGGAAAAAAATATTAATTTTCAAAAAAGGTGCAGTAAAAGTATACCCAATTATAATTAAAACTACATGTCTATATACACTTATATAGTGTGATAAAGTAAAAGTTATATATATGTGCAATATTTATGTAAATCGGAAGGGTTGAAGGGACCCACCCGCGCACGCGCTGCTGACGCGCGGACCACCGGCGGCCGTGTCAGCCCTGATTCACGGCCCTACTGGTAGGGTTGGAAATAAGCGAAATAAACCATTCCTATTTTGATAATTTTAAATTTATAAGAATATGATAAATCGTTACTTAAAAAATGTTATTTGTTACGAATAACAGTTTTAAATTAAATATTATTAAAAGCTCAAACTTTTAACTACCTAAAGTTTTGTCGCGCTATCTTTTTACATTGGTTTTTGTTAATTTATCATAATTATTTTATATACTTGTAGTTTATAAATGAGAAAAATCCAGCAACTACAACTGCATAGGCAATTATAAGACGGCAGTTTATGACATATAATATGATCTTTATAGCAAAGTTTAGCTTTCTAATTGTGAAACAATGAATAAAGTCAGTTCTATAATTCCAGACAAACAAATCTATCTTTATCTTCTAATAAAAGTGATTTTACTAAACATTTCTTTTGAGCCAGCCCTGTGCAGTTGCTGCGACAAGCGTAGCATTGTTAGGAAGAGGCCGCCCTGGCTGTATAAATACATTCGTATTGCCACTCTTAATATGTGAAATACTATCTACAAAGCTAAAGGAAATTCATCATAAGATCGTATATTAGACATATTAATTCATACCAGAATCAATCATTATAAATGCATGTGAATAAACAGTCATCGGTTCGAACAGATTTCGCGGAATTAATAAAGCCACTATCATACACAAATAAACAACACTAAGTACAAAATGAGAGATAAATATAGGTTAGAGTGGTCCAAATCGTCAACACTAACAACTCATTCCTATCGCACTCCGGGATTTAATCGTGCAAAATCTACCGCATTGCTTCGCATTCAACATATCGGTATGCGCAGAAAATGGAAAAAACATGGCGCTAAACCGCGAAACTGTATGTATTTAAACGCCGAATCCAAGATTCTGAACCACGAAAAAACGGCCAGCATTGGGCCATTTAAATTTTTCCAAAACCTGAACACAATGGAACAGATTCGGAAAGTTTTCGTTTTGTTTTATTTTTAATTTTAAATTTGAAAAAGGAATTCGGTTCGGCAAGGCCTGTCACATCATTCCAGCGCTGCTAAGTGATGCCGGACGCACGTCAGTCCCGCGGACGCATTTTATTTTATAAGTTTGTATGAATTCAACCGACTCCGATCGTTTTTTGTTATCATAGTGTTTAACTCACGTATACGACTAATTTGGTGAACTTTTATCAGTCTTTTTTTAAAACGATTTTATAGTTATTAAATTCGCTAACTTGCCATTAGATAAAATAAAATAGCTTCACCTCTTATTGTCTATTATAATTATGATAATTTTTTTTTACTTTTAGCAGTACATTTGCAATTTTCACGTTACGTACTCTTGTTACACTTGTTATTACCGCAACATATAAAAACAAAGTAAATTGCTGAATAAATAATAATTATACAACATTATAGTAATCCGAGTAACCTTTGAATAAAATTTGCGCACTTTCCATAAACGATCAATTATTAAAATATAATAATTACGGCACCGTCATAGTCGCCCCGGGTGAACGTATCGTGTTGATAATAAAGGTTGTCGCTCACTAACGCTCACGGATCAAGTCGCGATTGACGTGCGTCCAGATGACGCTAAAAGGTCTATTGTATACGAAATGCTCGTTACTCCGCAACCGACCGGTCTTTAACACGCTGCAACAATGTGATCACTCTATACATATGTAGTGGTTTTCTCTTGTGAGACCTAACGTTGCTAGAAATTTTTTCTTCACTTAATACTAAGTCGTCTTCGAGTGCTTATTCTGTCATTACGAAGATAACATCTTTCAGAAACAATCAACCTGATTTTTATCTAACATTTCCTGTCGTATTCAGAAAGAATTATCACTCTTATATAAAATAAAAATACATAACAAAATATATACTTACTTGTCATTCTATTATTATTTATGTATGTGGTTATGATGTATTGACATAGCGTTATTATTTTGACATGATTTTTATGTATTTATTCAATTTTAATAAAGTCGTTACTCAAACGGCGACCGTTTAATGTAAATGTAATTACTCCATTGCGTTCTTTTATAGTGCAATTAATCAAAGGCTGTTACAATATGCATGATTACTTAAACAAATAAAAGCAATTATGTAAATGTGAAGCTCATTAAGCATTTCACGTGAATATTGTCGCGGTAAGGCTATCGCGTTGAAGCGCGATCTCGCATCGCGGATGCTATCGCGTTGCGTCAATTACGACTGATCTGCGATCGCGCGATACATTTAAATGTATTGTATGCAACGACCCTCATATTTGCCGAATAACCAGTTCCGAGCGAAACGATATTAACATCACATTAGTTTGTATAAAACAAACATGTTTTAAAGTAAGTACTCCAGTGATTTTCGTAAAGAGGTTAGCTCTGAGCGATTATTATCCAAGGTAATAAAATCAATCGACTGGTTGTTAGTAAGTATCCATTTGTAATACATAATTACTGTTATTATTCTCATAGGAAACTTTCGATATTTTTTGTGTTGAATTTAGAATGTACTTTCTTTAACTAACTGTGTAGTAACAATGGTGACACAATGTCCCCACAGTGGGCATGTTGTTGTATACGGAAGCGACCGGGGAATCGAAGCCCGGTGGCATGTAACTGCGCGTGCGTGGGACGCTACAGTGCAGTTGACAAAATGTTGCTTACATCTTTAAGCCTACTAGTTGTATATCTAGCCTACCTGTACATATCTAAGTGGATAATTTTAATTAAAGCACTCTGTTTAATTGATTTTAGCTTCTTTAAAAACACACCATAGCTCAAAATAAATGTTTGTCATAATCATGTATGAACTACGAAAAATAAAAATGTAATAGGTAGTTTGATAAATGTACGAGTAATTAATATTTTAAATATTAAATCTACGATATTTTATCTGTACATCAAATGTATACGTTCTGCAACATTTATTTATTTATTACTTTACTGCACAATACATTAAAGAATTGTACAAAAGGCGGGCTTAATGCTAAAATCATTCTCTACCAGCCAACCTTAGGACGTACAAGAGCAAACGTTTGTAGGTGTGCAAAATTGAGTATAAGTAAAATTCACATTAAGAGAAAAAAAAAAAGAGAAAAAAAGGACAACATTATAGATGTCCAACTTTTTAATCGTCCTGCTAATGTAATCGATATCGCAAAGTAAGTTCACAGCAGAGGCCGGTATTGTTGGTGCTAGTCATCATTAGTCCGTGAGACATCGCTCGCACCCAACAATTTGAACGTAGCGACCGCACCGCTAAATTGCGGCCTGCCACCACACCGCACTTTATTTATTTGTATTTATAACGCATCGTACCTAATTACGTTGGAGAGTATACCGTGATTCGTGTACTTTTAGGAACAGTTGGCGCTGACGGGCTAATGACAGCCACGGCTTCCTGCTTCGTTAATTGCTTAGGAAGTCCGTAGTTGTGAGCTCATCGAATTATTTATTAGACCGAATTTCGGTCAGGTGTACGTCACGATCGGTAGCAGCACTTAAAGTCTGTCAATTCGGACGAAGCTTAGGCCAGATTATAACGTAACACGGTAGTTCGCCTTTGATGTCATTCAAACGATTGCCTAATGCTCTTAATTGCTTAGTTTGGAAGCAGTATGAGGAAATACAATGATTGGCGTTTTCACAACGAAGCTACTGCATGTGAATCGTATGATCCGGCTTAATCTTCGAAGGTGTATTTTATCATTATTTAATCTTTTGTTATAATATCGTGTCAAAATAGGTACCATTGATTTTTAAAACGTAGAATATTCCTTTGAGCGTGTTATTTTTTACAAGAAAATTAATGAAGAGCTACGTAAATAAAATCATAAATTCGAGAGAAATGTTCTCATAACTCTGAGGCGTGCAATTTGTGGCTCTAAATCAAAAGTGTCCGCAGACGTACCACGGCTACCGATAAATAACTCCAAAACGATTTGTGTAACACGAGGGTCTTTCCACTACCAACTATAGGATTCTTATTAAGTTATCATAATCATAACTTTATACTCCATCCTTTTAGTGTAGTATGAAATCGATCGATCTATGAAAGACAAAAATACGCATACAATCATTTCTAAACGCTTTGTAAATTATTGATTTTCACTAAAAAAAATCAAAAAATCAATTTGACTTCGATTACGCTTACGCTGCCCTTGAAATGCACACGACGTGCCTCAATTGTAATTTAAACATACGTCTCTTAACGTTTTTTAACCTGCAACAAAAGCACGGACACTAAAACGCACCAGCGCAGCTTCTCAATTGAGTTCATACACATAGCTGGCGATCGATTCTCTTCGCTTCACGCGTGAAATCGTTCTCGCCTGCGCTCCAAAAGCAATCCGTTTAACCGAATCACTCGATTACCCGACGTCGTACGCAAACCCGAGCCTACAATCCCGATGAGCTACCTTAAAAATATCACGCGCCTATTAAACTGTAGAAAAAATGTCAGCCTTTATTTTGACAAGAGAATAAAACAAAAACCCTCCACAATTTATAACCTACGGAAATACCGTTTTACATTATTAATATCGACATTAATACATTCTCGATAAACTACCCATAAATGTCGCAGCCGCTGGCGCCTAGGACAGGTAGAGGAACGCGAGGAGTTCATACAGAAAAACGCTCTTTCTGAGCAATGAAAGAAGATACGAAAAAAATATTTTGAAAATTTATAATACCTCCCGCTACTCGGCCACCGGTGTAAAATCCTGAGAGTTTTAATATTTCTTACAAAATTTAGTGATATGTCAAACCTGTTCGACGTGGCAAATAAAAATGTACGAGGCGGCGGAGAAAAAACAAACTGAATACTTTGGGTTATTGCTAAAACAAGGGAAGGTTACCATATCAATCAAGGCGTTGACAAAAGTGGAATTTTTTTCCTCTTGCTCGGGTCGTGGGATGAAAAAAGGGTCCGTGTTTATGGAAATGCAATAAAATACACGCAAGTTGTCCGTGAACGTAGGCTTGCGCAGCTTTGCTAATGTCATATAAGTTACTTCTACATTTTTATAACATAAAAAAAGAGTATCTGAAATTTTTACCGTATAAATCGACTCACTAATAAGTATATTGCGTAAAAAAAAAGTTCTATTAAATAATTCAATTGCATTACAGATCAATTTATATCAGTTATAAATTGAGTTTAAAAATTGAGTTTTTCACCATACAACTATGTTTTAAGAAGTCAATGTCTCTATGTAAATCAAGAATCTCATTTCGTTACATTAGCAGGTGGCACACAGGTTGTTCAGGTATTCGTCTCGAGTAAGATTGATAAAAGTTAGTGCACCCCCGTCGCGAGGCCGTGTCACTCACCGAACGCGGCCCTGCGTGAGAACCTATTGTACCTACTTGTATTTAAAACTACTCTGAATATTACGATTGTTAGCACTGGCCAGTAATTAAAAGCACTATATGCAACAAACATTTAAAATATGCAAGTTTTTGACATTTTTAAGAAGAAAATATATTTAAAATTAAAACATTAAACGAGAGGAAACTTTTACATATGCTTTCGAAATAAATAATGATTATTTCTAATCAGAAATATATAATTAAGATACGTCACTTTAGTTTTCAAACAAAAAATGTCAATAAGTATATTTTATGACAAGCTGATAAGTTAAACTGTTTTTAATAAAAACAATCTAACGTAAATCAAGCTCAGAGCAACATTAATTTCACTCCCTCATTAGAATTTCGTCAAGTTAAACGGTCTCTTGGACGCAAAATATATTTCTAAATGCTAATTTACGACATTCGATGCGTCAAGTAATGTATTTTGAATACCATTTGATGACACATGAAATAAATAATTATGTAATATGATGCTTGTTAAAAACTCTGTAACCGATCTAGAAAAGTTTGGATGTTATACTTATTATTTTCTCTATTTACATAATTATATATTAATTTATTTTTTCTTAAAATTGTGCAATACAATAAATAAATACTTATTATATCTTATTAAGAAGTACTGCGAATTATATTAACATATTTAATTAATATTGAACATCTCATTTATTTAGATTGTAGTATTTTGAAACATTATTTTCTACCGTGAAAACTAGAAATATCAAAAACCTAACTATTTCCGAAACTAGAAACTTTTTTCCAGAGATAGAAAGCTACAAACAAATTCTCCGTTTAAGTGCCTACCATGTGAGCATTTATAAACATTAATTACAAAGCTGCTATTTTGTCATTTACAAACAGACGCTTTAATTATATTATTTTATATAGATTTCGATTTACAGTTCTTACGGAGCAGTCCTAATCTCTGAATCAGTGACCGCGACGTGAACGACCTAACTACACATGAGTGAGTCAATCAAATCACGACACTCTAATTCACCTCGCATGCTATTTCATTAATTTTTACTAATAATAAGCGGTTTTTTCAAAGAAATGCTAATTAGTAAGCTGTTGGATTAACAGTTTTCAAGAAACAATGCTCTGTTTGAGGCTATTTCTTACTATTGTTCTGAGTAACAAAAAAGTAATCTTTAAATAAATACATATCAAACGAAACGACGTAGTTACGAATTGTTGTTCAATTTAAACTTAAAAATGAGCGCTATTCTTTTACATGTTTCGTATTTTTATTCTAATAATAATTAGGTTTGCCCCGCTAAAGCTTTTAACGTGTACCGTAGGTTGGAGCAAGATTTATTCGACAGGCGGCGGTGATCGATGAGCGGCGAGCGGTCTCCGGCGACAGCGACAACGGTCACTACTGTATCAACAATAAAAACCTTCCCAAACTATAATTAATAAACTATTGACATGCACGTTTAATGGATTCATTTATCGCCAGCTATAAAAACGAAACATTAAAAACTTTTGTGCCTGGAAGCGTTAGACTATTTTGACGCGTCGTTACAATATCTTATAATTAATTTACTTCATTCGTTTATATTAAATGTTAGTATAAATAAGCGAACGCATAAATGCCTCTTATTTATTTTATGGGGACATTTCTCGGTAACAAAATTTAAACAAAGCGAAGGTTTTATTAATTCTTTTAGACGTTTTATTTTTTATTCTTTCTCATCTGACGTCATGGTGAGGCACGTAAGGCAGACAGTGTGGGACCGCTGCGTACATAAGCTCGAGGCTATAGAATTCTTATTGTAATATTTATTTGGCACTTGTTTAGGGCCATGAATGCCAAATAGGTAAGTTCTATGACCGCCCGCCTTCTGGTCGAATTGCTCATGCGTGGAACGAGGATATAGCGATTTGGTTGTGTGATAGTACTGTATATTACCTAATAATTGGAACATTTGCAAGCCACCTGGATCGATTAGATAGCGTGAGAGATTTTGAATCCGGAATCCGAGGAAATAAATTTTTACTGTTCTGTCAATGATCCGTGATTTTTTGTTGATTTTTTTTTCTCCCTTCACTGACATTTGCTTCGTTTTGTAACAGAAACGTCTGAATACGAATTCAAAACTTATTTAAAATTTGAAAAAATGTATATTTACATTCGTAGTATAGCATTATATCGTCTCATACCTATACATATATTTTATAGTCATCGTTTAGAAGACATCATTTTGTTATATATTTTTTTTCGTATGTATATATTTATATTTATAATTTTTATAATTAATAATGTGATAAAAAATACTTGTGGCTTAATCTGATGCGCCTGTTCCAATGCGAATCGGCGCCGAATTTACTCACTAAATATTGCTTAGTCGGAGAGAAGATAAATAAACGCAAATTGACTTGAAAACTTTATCTCACTACGAGTTCGAATATATTTTGTACTTTGACGCAATAATTATGACCGAGATTATTTGAATACAATGTAACACTATACTTCTGGACCTAAGATTAAATCAAAAACACTTTGTAGATACCGTTACCCTTTTTACCTTTTACAAACATGACAGCCTTTTCTGAGATTATGTTTACGGCATCTTCGTATTAAATTATATTTTCTTTTTAAAGCTGACCAAAGTTTTTTTAATTAGATGTTGGGAAATGCACATTTAAATTAAGTGAATTAAGAATTAATATTGTTTATTTACTTTTAACAAGGTACAACAAAATCGCTATTTACAACTAACTGAAAGAAATGCTTAGAAATTAATCATGTAATTACAATTTAAAGCTATTTAATAAAGTACTACTTCAAAACAAGAAGCTTTTGAAATGTGGATATACAGACGTATACTCCGAATATCCTGGACCATGAAAATAACAAATGTTGAGGTTCTGCGCCGAATGAATAAAAGGTTGGAGATAATGAGAATTGTGAAGGAAAGGAAGCTGCAGTATTTTGGTCACATAATGAGAGGACACAGATATCGGATTCTTCAGCTTGTGATTGAAGGAAAAATCGAGGGAAAACGCCGACCAGGCAGAAGGAAAATATCCTGGCTGAAGAACCTCCGTGAATGGTTTAATCTAAGTACTCGCTCTCTCTTCCGTGCTGCAGCTTCGAAGATTAAGATAGCCATGATGGTCGCCAACCTTCGTAGAGAAGAGGCACCGTAAGAAGAAGAAGAATAAAGTAGTTATACCAAATCAATCCGATCATAGATTTCTTGAAAGACAGTTTCAAGATAAAAGCAAAAATCTGAAGATTAATTATGAGTCTGAAGTTTACATTCATAGTCAGTAATGTGTGAATAAATAATTGCAGCCACAGCACTCATTAATAACTATTAATAATGTTTAATCTTCGTAATTGTTTACATTTTATTTCCAGACTAGGCTTATATGAAAAAAACTGTGAATGGTTATCGCTGTAATTTAAAACCTGTACCATAACTTTTTTATCTAACATCCATCTTACTGCAAAGATAAGTGCAAGTTTATTAAAACAAAAAAAAAAACGTTTTTACCGTTGAATACTCATTATCACCATATTTTCGTTCATATTTTATTTTGTTACAAACAATAAAATATTATTTAAAATGTGTATAAATATAAAAATATGTTATTCTATTGTTCGTGATTTACATAATATAAAAAATATTCAATTTATGGTGAACATATATATATATTAATAATTTTATACAGCGTCGACATGAGCGAATTAATAAACTTGTAAATAAGACTGAAGGTTGCTTACCTTATTTTCAGCAATAGTTATTATTTGCTAAATTTTTGTATACATATTTTTTAATATCTACTAAAATATCAAAAATTCCTAGACGAAGTAAAATAATTTAATCTTAATTGGCGTTTACATCAGCTCATTGTTGATAATTTAAAATTGTCTTAACAATGAATATCACATTTTGTTCTAGACCCCTAATTTGTATTGTCAAAAAATTCCCACTTCAATTCTCATCCATGTCAAGTGCACTTAAGTAATTAGTCCATTTTATAATGATTGTTTTAACTAATGCCGCCCAATTATTCTGCTAACTCCGACAAGGTCTCTGTTTCATAATTAAATGCCTTTATTACGTTATTTAAAATTATTTTAAATATAAAATTAACCGAAGTACTAGGTATTTAATAATTTCGTTGTTGTAAGAGATTCTTTTAATTTTCTATTAATTCAAACTTATATAATTTTAAAATATATAGTATTTAATACAAGGATTAAAGCCCGCGCTGTTGTCGGACGCGAGCATTGTGTTATAATTTCCCACAACGAAATTAAAAGTGAGAATTCAATCTCCAACGCCGCACGAACGGTAACATTCTACAGTACACTGACTTTAAATATTAAAAGTATGTGGGTATCGCTACATCCGGGTTTAAAAACCATGACCGAATCAGCTACTTGGAAATGTTTACAATGCTAAAGCAAGGGAGATTAAAATGGACGACAAGTCACTAAAGCCTTAGACGTATAAACCTCTCGTCATACGACAAGCTCAATTAGAAAACGTTTCCGGTCCGAGCGACTATATCATAATTGTTAGACATTACATAATTTAGCAAACAAAAGGCGAACATTTCAAGCTGTTTCTCTAGTTTATGTCCGCGAATAGGGTATTATGGTAAATTGTACAATTGTGGGCACGGGCCGATCGTTAGCGGTCGCGGACGAGCCGGGCCGACGACGTGACGTCTCAGCGGCGATGTCGCATTGTTTCAGTTTTATGCGTGCCCGACTGTAGATTAAACGTTAAGTGAAAGATTTATAGCGGTCATAGAGAGGCTAGTTTGTTAAAAGGAGAGATTTTTCGTCGAAGCGCTCAGGTTTCTTAAGAGTCCAATTTGTAGGAGCGCTTATGCGCTGTCGTGCTCGTATGCATGCCCCGCCTTTTTATTGCTGCCCCTAACTGTAAACAACTCCCATTCTCGGTTTGGTGAGTCCTAACTCGATCTTGTAATGTGACTGAATACCTGACTACCTATTCAAACGAATATGCTCATTAAAGTAAATAATGTTGGCACATAAGTGCTAAATTTACCCTTCGTTATCTTTAATAAAACTTATTATTTAAATAAAATTATCCCACGTTTAATTAAAATAATTAAATGTAAGACGTTGATTTTTATTTTGAGTATACAAAAGTGTGATCGAATGTAGGTAATTAAAACAAAGTCAACGACCTAAGTTAAGATAGTTTGTAAAACTCATAAAATTGGTCGGATTCTTACACTCACCAGTCTTCGCTTAGGCTTGATGAGCGGTCTGTTCTGTCCGTTCATCTTGTAGTAGAGTCCGCACGCGTTGCAGAGATAGTGGCCGGTGCCGTCGCGCCGCCAGAGCGGCGTACTCGTGGCCCCGCAGTTGACGCACTCTCGACCCTCTGTGTATACAATAATTACGTATAACACGACGCCACCAACACAATGGGAAAAATAATTAGAAAGTAATTTGTAAATTAAAAGCTATATTATGATTCAAATGTAATAAAAATCTATTTAGGAAATTTGTTTTTCGTCAACTTATGTGATGTGTATAGATAGATATGTAAAATGAAATTAAAACTGACTCATTTTTTCATATTTTTTACAAAACTTAAATTATTATTGTTATTATTGTTTTGTAAAAATAAATAGCTGAATAAATGATTGAAATGAAAATGATAAAAAAACAAAAAAACAAACATAAAAAGCAGTGTTAAAATCAAGTTCAGTCTCTTGAATGGATGATTTACCTGTCTCCTGGCAGGCTGGGAAGACGAGAGAAAAATACATTCAGAAACATTACCAATCAAATTTCACTATATACTTAAACATGCAAAATAACAATCTCTATTAAAAATACTCTAACATAACTCACAGCTCATATCGTTACAAAATGTATTGCAATTACTGTGAAAAATATAAAAATATTCAATTAACAAGGGAAAGCGAGCCAAGTTTCACTCGTGGAAAAATATCAAGATTTTTTTAACACGCAAGGAAAAACATGGAGAAAGTTACCATTTCTTATTACTTAAAGCGAATACCCTATAATTATTAAAAATACTAGCATAAACTCGCCAGCAGTACTCGGTACCTACGTTGGAGTAATAAGCTGATACAATATCGAAATAAACTAACAACAAATCTGAACTACACGTCAAATTGATAAATTATTATCACCGAAATATTTTTTAAAAGCCAATATTAAAATAGCGTAACATTGATATCAACGAGTTATATTTCATTCATAGTATAAACAAAAGCGAGTTTCTTAAAGAAAAAAACATTGCACAAACTGTCGAGAGCAATTTACCAAACAGAGCGTTAAGGAGCCATAAAGTATTATCTACATGCTAATTTTAGCTATGTGTAATTGTATTAAACGTACACAAGTTATAATTTCAAAGGCAAGCATTTCAACCGCACAACGCATCCGCATATCTATCTATAAGTAGGCTTATTTTAACTATTTTATATCATTTTTTTTCCTACGATAGCCATTAATCTAATCGGAAATATATAACATAAAATACTTTCTTAACACTAAAACATGCATCTATTTCATAAAAACATGCAAATATTTTATTAGGTAACCCCAGACGAGTGGCCCTCCGGGAGAATATTTATATGCGAAGACACTGCACGCTGTGTTTTTTGATCCTTCGTATTTCCTTCAAATAGTTTGTATTGTTACTTAATTTAAACTTATATTTCAATAAAATATTCACATACATATTCAGTTTTCGTTTAGAATTTAATTTAATCAAGACAACTAAACTGATCGTAAGATGAAATAGTGAGCAGTGTATACTCGTACCGTCTACAGATTTGTTTGATCATAAAACTTTAGAACATTGTATTTTTTACGCTAAATCAATTTCACATGACTCGATTACTCGCACAGGATATTCATAACGAAAACCAACCGCCCCTAATCTTTCTCTAAACTCGATTACCGAATCAATTATTTATCGAAATCGATTTAAAAACCCATTTAGTTCCATCGCATCCTTTCTTCAGTGTGTTTGCAGATTATATTTATAATAGCAATAGCTTGTATTTATGAAGACTAAATTTGCAAATTTTGCGATGTAATTTCAATAAATCTTTTCCGGAAATGAGTTTATTGGTCTAGCGACTTATCGAAAGATATCAATGCGCTGATAGTATGACGCTATTATCATAGTCCCCGGGCAGACGCCGTGGCGCACTGAATAAATAATGCTTCCCGCGCAGGAATCTAACAAGAAAGGTGAAAGTGGTTGAATATCAGACAGAAAAAACTCGACCGAGCACAGAATGTTTCTCGAGCTTGAGGCAATATGGCCATTTATCTTTTTTTATGTAAAACCAGATCACAACCGGCAATTAAATCGCCCGGACTTTATCGAAAACTTATTGCGATCGAACCGACAACTCACTTTTTGGGCTAACCCCTTATTTTTTGTACGTCGATAAAGCCTATAATTTGTTCCGAGATTTCTAATAAATAAACACCAATAACGATTATTATGAAAAAATAACAGGATATTACAAGTATCGTGGAGTTTTATGATAGTGTCTCTCACACGGAGACCTATCAAAATCAATAGAAACATCTCCGTTGATTTAATATACATTTGGAAAGTCAGTTCGACCGCAGGCGGCGGCTCATTTACTACTACCATCTCCACCGATACAACGAAATAAAACATATTACAGTTATTTTAATGTTTTATAGTTAAAGCGTTTTCTTCCTCCTATATTTCTGTAACAATATATACGTTAAATTCTTTAGACTGTCTAAAGTATTATTTTATTTCTGTTCTTGTTTTGACTATCGAGTGATCTAACGTCCGCCGCTCGCTCGCTGGACGTGATTCTGACGTAAAATAAAGATACCATTTAGTGCGCACGTAACGGTGCCTGTCCAGCTAGAGATAAACCTATCCTGAACGACTACAAGAGTTTGAGCAAAAAATTCCAGTGTTTGTTCAAAATTAGAATGCGGCGCGCTCTTTATTACCCGGAGTGACGCGCGGTCGTGACGCGGCAGTGCTACGTGACCGCGATAAAAGATTTTCATCTGCCATATTTACGTAGCCGAGTGGGCGGTTTTTATTTTTCAAGAGCCTCTGAGAGAGCGCACTCCAGCCTCGGAAAGTGCGCGCAAAGTTTTCACACGCCCCACTCGCGCTGGGAAAATATCCCATCGTGTCAACCCCGCTGACGCCACGACTAATGGATAGAGCTAGCCTCTCCAGAACTATCGATGCGTTCAAAATAAATGAAGACAGCCCGTTACTCCTCAATGAAATCACTCCGTAAAAACTAGTACATAGTCACGTATAACGCTGGTACGAAGCGGGGTAATGTAACTTAAATGAAGGACTAATTTGCTCCCGTCTACCGTGACGCGCTCTCTCGGCGCATCGGCCCATCAACACGTAACGGTGCGGCTATTTTGCATACAAACCATTAAATTATTGCTTAAAACTTATTCACTGTTGCGCCACAGTGGCTGTTATTATGCCTTAATTACAGGTCTGTATGCAAATAGAATATCGTATTGTAGTCGATGCTATTCGGTAATTTTAATCTGTATATTCCGCGAAATTAGTAGGATAGATTGTAAAATGATAATTATATTATTCTATTAAACACCAGCCTCATTAAAGGATGACACAGCGATACGGACCGCAGGAATAAAGTCATTTTTCACGGCGCCTGCACAGACCAATGCTGCAGTGCTCATATTTGCATTGGTTATTATTATACGGTCAGATAATTACGTGTGACGCCAATGCAACGAGCGGTTGCAACGAACCCTGTATAATTATACACATCGGTGATATGACGCGAGCTTAATAAGACGGCCGATCGTGCCCGGGAGGAATCTTTTTCTAGTTAAGGAAACTGCAAACGAGTAATGCCTTCGTGAGCAATGCATAGCAGATAAATATTCCGTTAAAATAAAACTTGTACCGATAGATAATAAAAAAATTACTACAATAATGAAACAAAAATAATAAAAGGTATACGAACTCATTAATTACGTACATACATACATGAAACTCATTTAGTCTGCAAGTACATTTTTATAATGAATTAATCACTGAAGTTCCGCCGAAGTCATATGCAAATTTGGAGTGTTGCATTGTATCCCACACTGTAGTACTGTACCGACAGACCGTGACGGACCACTGCATTGTTACCTGCCACATATTGTTAGGTACAAGAATATTTAACACAAAATATTCAATAGTGGCTTGTTTCCAAACAACTCGATTAATCTTTTTGTACTCTTTAAGAAATATCAAAACAGTTAATAACGAGGTTTTTAATAAAATTGATAAATTTATTACTGATCCTATCTTTCACTCGTTTTATATATACATAATTTTATATAATGTGTGATGTTCCTTAGTAATTTATTTTAATATAATAATAAATATACAACTATGTCAATAAAGTACCCTTCAAGCAATAAGCTACAGTTATATTTGACAAGAGTAGTAGAAAATTAAACAGGTATCACTATGCAGATGGTTTGTGAAATTGTTACGATATAGTTCGAACATAAAAGAATTGCACTCAACAAAAATAATAACCAAGAGAGCCGTCCCGGCTTCATTCCTCTTAGCCGCCGGTCCGTGGCGTACAATCGCACACACGTCTGGAAAATCTTCTCTTTATTATTTTTTATACAATTATAATATTTACATCGACAGCATAGAGTTTATAATTTCTTGATCACTTTTATGCAGTTGTGTACACATTTTTTTGTGAAACGTATGAATCTACTAATTGGTTGCGCAACTTTCCGCGAAACATCTTTGTTGCAGCAACACTACGTGAGTTGCATGGAAACAATCATGTCGTATTGTACCTACTTCGGATAGGGACAGTCGATTATGACTCATAGGACCTTTCGTTAAGAACCAGCGGCTAAAAGTGCAACGGACTCGAGATACGTTGCATTTGAATTATCGTTGAAACACGGGAACTGTAGTTTAAATCAAATGCCATTTAAGTGAACGTACCGAACGTATTGTTTTAGAAAGTACACAAATAAACCATTAAGAAGTTTAAATCTGGAATCGGTCCGATGTTGCTTATTGTGTTCTCAACTGTTATGGTAACTTTGGTGAACTAAACTAAAAGTAATATTATAACCGAAACGAACACTTCACGTTCACATGAGCAGGATATATTTATGTATTTAAAAAGTTTATCCGTAAGCTGTTCTGATATGATACTAACGAGATTAACACAACAATTGTGATAAATTGAACATTTTTAATTTCTTCTAAAATCCGCTTGTTTTATTGCACTACAGCGAGGTCAGATCGGTAACAATGGAATGGGCTACATCCGGGCAGCCGCATTATCATAATATTGCTTCCACCAATGAACATAAAACATAGAACTGCCATCATCCAGTCACTAATCTGACACTCGGGGCAAGTCAAAAATATAAATTAAAAATTTTTAACTTTCATTAAATTCTTAAATAATAATATCCGATCTCTACTTAACAATACTCTGTACTATTTCTGGTAGCCTTGTATTTCAATTGCCATATAAAATTCGCAATAGTAGATTGTTAAGTTCTAGCTTTTATGTAACTCAAACTTACTTCTTATTCTTAGTAAGAACTCATCCTGCACAGTTACATGATAAGAATTTCAAACTATTAAAAAAATACTCCCAAAGGTCTTAAGGCGTAACTAACGTACCCATTTTGATACTCATTAGAAATTTCAGATTAAATAACATTTCATTCTTACAAAATTATACGGCGAACAAAAATAGTTCTAAAAAATATTTAAAGTTTAATTCTTAACATCCCGATCGGACTCGATATCCAATAGATATCCTGAATGAATCGAACGAAGGGTTTCGCAAGTGTTTTCCTTGAACCTAGTTTCGAGGTCGGGCGCGTTTACTCGGAATTCCTTACAAACACACCTCAGTGGAGCTTAAAGGTGATAAACGAAATATATTATAGTAATCCATTTAACATTAACGTTTAGGTGTTAATATTTTAATATTTATTGACGTGTTTCTTACCAAAAATTATCACAAATTTCTGAATACAATCTAATCTTCTAACACAAATTAACAATAAAGTAAACAAGTCAACACGAGTACAAAAAATTCCTTTATAAAAACGCCTGAATAATTATTTTAGATATATAAAAATGTTTCTAAATTTGCATACGTTTAAAATGTTTGAACGTACCGCCGTGCGTCAGGTCAGTATCGAACTTGAACCATGTACCTAAGTAATTCTAAGTAAAACCTCATACATAGTTCTCGTGAATAAGTTATTGAATATCGAGTGTGACTTTAACATTTCCCTTGAACCTAGATTTGAGGTCGAACACGGTTAGTCAGACTAACAAAAGTTCACGTTTACGTACCTACTAATGTCGGAAACTATATATCAATATGTTTATAGTTTATATTATTATGCTGTAGACCGTTTATTAAATTAATATAATCAATATATTAATATAAGATACATGTATTCGATACTACCTACGATATCTTAAAATTATCAAGCTTCATTTAAAATCGATTTAACAGCAGGAGTTGATACATTTATTTATTTTTTTTTGTTTAATATTAATAAAAATTACGAGTATTAAAATTATAATAATAGTGTCGGTTATGGAATAAATGTGCTTCGTTCGACTCGTTATTCGGTGGCGTCATAATACATTTCGGTATATATTATAAAAATTCTTAACTGTTTATCAATTGCCAGTAACAATTTCAAATTATTCACCGCTTGCGCATTTATTTTTATTTTTTTACAAATACTGACAAGAACGAGTTTTCTCTAGAACCGGTTGATAAGCTCATTATATGAAATTATGACAAGCACCGCTATAATAAAGTTCAATATAATAAGAACAAATAAGGCGATAATAAAGTCGTGTTTATTTTAAATATTCTTTGCAACGACTTACAAACTCGATACAAAAATTATTTTTATAGCTGGTTGAACAGATATGTTATTCAGTTATGTGGGTGAAAAAATAAAATAAAATCATCGGAATCACTTAAATATTTTTAAATAACTCGGTCTATTAACATTTGCATAAAAACTAAAACATGAGACGTGCAGTCTCTAACAAAGTGCGCCATTACTATTCCAGAGACATTGCCGATGTAGTCGCGATCTATAAATCATCACATAATTCAATAAGAATGCGATTTCCGCCACCGATAACCGCCGTATGATTATAATCGCGAGACGGCTTATTGACAACGCGGTTCTACTTTTTCTATCGCAATTAACGCCGTCTTTTTCACTACGATTCTAATTATCCATGAGAAACCCATTAACGAGATTATATCCACGCCCGTGAGATCGGAACATGTTAATCAAAGTTGAATTTTCACAAAATATTGAATAACCATAATTGTGCTAAATTGAATGTTGGCATTAACGTGTAATGTAACTTTAAGCCGGTAATGAGAGACAAAAACGACCGCTTTTCGTTCTCCATTGTCACAACTTAACTATGAGAGTTATAATTACATATTTATGTATAAAATAAAGCGAGCGTAATACAATTACTGTTGAGTAATTCTCAGTTATATGAATATTCGTCATATTATTGTGCTGGCTTATTGCGAAAACTCGGTCCAATTGTTGAGGTAACAATAGTAGCATTAGGAGCAGAGGTTAGTGGAACAATATTACGCGAATCTAACTTTTAATTGCAACGCTTTTGATGTTTAATATACCTACACGAATTGATGCACTTCTTCTACCTGAGACTATTTCATTTCTAATGATCTGTTTGTGAGCTGATTATTATCTTAACTTATAGTACTATATCACAACACACTGAAATGTTTGTTTTTATTTATTCACGCTGTCATGGAGTATTGACTAACTTCATTTCCAAGTAAGTAGTATGTACTGTAAACACATTTAAGACTTTTAATTTTAAACATTTATTCATTATACCTTACTTTGATATTAAAAATATTAAACAAGTACATGTTTTACTGAAAAACATTTAATTATGCTTTAATTACGTTTCAGTAAAATGTTAGGTGCACAAGTTAATTAAAATTTGAGTCGAGATACGCTGATTAACTCTTACATATTTAAATTTAAAGCAAACAGAGATGAGCCAACGATTTCGTAAAAAGTTGATTCAGAAGATTGTATTAAAAATGAAATAGTAATCCACTTAGCTGTATTCGCATAAAAACAATGGCTCTACAATTAGGTAATGGGAAACCGACGCTTCGAGTAGAAAATATTATCTACTTGTTGACAACAAATAATTGCATCTAAAATTATTCCTTTTAATACAATAGGAACATGGGCGTAGTATATAGTATCCTTAATGTATCGTCAACCGTAAGCCGTACCTAAGTATATTGTATGTTTACTACATACCTACTGTAATTTCTGACTCAAAAATATTATTTATAAAGTATATTTTTTTCTTCTAATATTTTTCTTATCATAATAATAATGTAAAAACAAACAATGAGTTAGTTAGTCAACTATACCTACCGTTTTATTTATCCGAAATTTAAATATTACCTACCTTACAACTTAATATAATTTGAATTTAAAATTATTCATTGTTATGAAAATAAATTATATTTGTATTTTTAGTATTTATCAGGGTTTGAAACGGCATAATATTTCGTGAGTACATTATTCATATCTGAATTAATTAACGCGACTGCATTTTGAATTTACGTACTATTTACACAGACAGTTAAGGTCTAACGCTAGGTCATAACTTTTTAAAGTGTTAAATTCACATACAGAGTAATATCAAACCTTAATGTACAAATAAAACAATACATGTTAGGTCTTGGTCAATTAGTTTCGTTATACTGTTGAATATAATTAGATTTTTGTTAATGTATATATAATGTTAGTAACCTCCACCGTTTTAGCAGTTAAACCAAGCGTTACTCTCGTGACACCATCAAGAAATCACCAGTGCAACCACGCTTATCAGACCACATCGTATCCTCTATAAGAGTAATCGAATTGAAACGAAATGAAACTCTATTATTATCAAATTAATAATCGCGACTGATGAGGCTCCGCACTGAGATACTTATTACAGCTACTTTAGCGGTACCGTTCCGTTACTGTCCGACAGAATGGATTGACTGTTTGATTGGACTAGTTAGTAAGTAGACATAGATTTTGAAACATATTTAGATCTGATGGAATAAAAATAAGAAGAGAAGTAGTAATTAGCCAAAGATAGAATTTTTTTATGATTGATAAATTAATATTTATATATTTGAAGCTATTTAAAGATTTTCAAAGATCTGATACGTGATCGGATAAGCGTAAGGACATGTAAGTGAGTGCGAGCGAGGTCAGTGCAGAGCGTACGGTCCGCGCGGACTCACCGGCGCTAGTTCGCGTCTTGTTCGGTCGCGGTTTATTCTGCTGCTGCCCGCTATAACCCTTCCCCTGGTAGTTGTAGTAGTCGCCGGCGGCGGCGTTGTACTGCGCGTTGTATTCCCCAGAGGGCTGACTCTCCTGGGGACACGAGTCCGGCTGCGCACCTTCTCGTTGCTTGGAGGGCGGCGCGCCCATCATGGGCTTAACGTCGCCGCAGAGTGGCAGTTCTTGTTGTTGTTGCATGAATGCGACGCTCATCGCCGTGGCGTGCGCGACGGCCGCCTGGTAGTCTTGCTGACCCAGCGCCGCTGCGGCGACCGAGTCGGGAGTCGAGTCCTTCGGCGGCGTTGGAGGAAAGGAAAATAGGGGATGAGGATGGGGATGTTGCGCTGGAGAGAGAGGTTTGTCTGCGGGCGCGGCGTCCTGCTGGAAGCCGCCGCCCCAGGCGCCGCTGCCCAGCGCTTTCGAGTCGAGCCAGGGATGCAGCGGCGTGTGGAAGTGCGGCCTGCACACCTGTCCGCTACCGCCACTTAGCGTTCGACCTGTATAAAATTATAGATTAAAAACAAAATGATACATGTTAAACCAGGAAACAAAGTATTTATTATGATTAAGCATGACAATGAAAACTTTAAATGAAATCCGAAAATTATAAACAAATTAGAAGCTATGTCCAAAATTTGTAGCCCTAAGCAATATGAGCACAGCTGACAAAGATCGAACGATAGCCGAGTCATTGTCCGAACTAGCCGTCATTAGGGCGGACAATTTGGAGGCGTTACGACCCGCCCGTGATACCGAAATTAATATCATTTGAATCCAACAACTCTTTCACACGACATCTCTATTCTTTTAAATTAACATGACCATGAATATTCTAAGCTTTAATGCGTATTTGATAAACAAATAACTTCTATTATACCGCGCCGGTCGCGTTGGTTGCGCAGAGAACAAAGGCGGGCCATTCCGAAATATTACAAAAGTAGTGTCACAACAACGGCCAATTAAAATAGTGGGCCAACTGGAAATTTTATTAATTAAATACTCAGCGTTAGCCTACAAAGCCGTGATTTGTTTCGTATCATATGCACTTATTTATATAATAAGAAAAGAAAATTGTAATTATTTTACAATGCACGATGGTTATTTCAAAACTTTCCGACATAACAAAAACGTTATAACAGTAATATTATTGTAAGTCATATTTACATAAATCCAACAAAATTTTAAATATAACATTTTCTTCATCAAAATAACTGAATAGTTAAAAAAGGATGTGTCAATACAATGTTACTAGCAGACATTTAAATAAAACACGTATACCCACAACTTCACCCTATTTAATTTACTCAACAATTATTATTTAACATTGAACGCAAACATATGTACTATGCTAGGGTAATGATAATTGTTCAAGTGAAACCCGTGGATTGGTGGAAGTACACGGGGGGAGCATCCCTTGTCTATACCCTTGTTGAATAAAACAGGGTAAGGATTTCACTCTATGGTCGGCCCGCGGCGCACTGCGGGTAACTAATAGTTAGTTTATATCGAAACGTATATTTTATTTCACATCGATATAAATCTATAAATAATACACTGTATTTTTATTACAAAGATACGTATTAAATAATATACGGCTATACAATGTATTTCTATATAAAATTGTTTATGGAATATATTTATTAATAATATTATATTCACCAAATGAAATATATTATTTATATAAAATTAACTTATTTTTAAGTGAGATAAATATTACTCACCAAGCATAGACGGGAGAAGAATTAGAACTAATTTAACAAATTGAGTAAAACCACTCTGTTACTGAACAAATTATTTATATCAATCTTAATTGGTCTCGATTTGTTATCTTAACTACATTACTTATCTAAAATTAACTAACGCGACTTTATCTAAACGTTACAATTACGCTTTGACCGTCCGAAATAAAAAGTTAAATAAATCAAAGATCATCATCATCATCATCACTTCAGCCTAAAATAGTCCACTGCTGGACATCAATGGTAAGCAAGTATGTTGATTATATGTGCAACTCAAAATCATATATATTAATAGGTGCCTACGCTAAGACTTCTTTGACCTGAAGGTTAAGATGTTTGCCTCCCTTTTTAGGAAAAATCTCACATTTGCTCCACTGAAATTTTATACCATATTATAGATAATTGCTTGCTCTACCGGCATCCATAAATAAAAAAATATTATTGCTTTTGTTTTTCTAAATTAATAAATTATTAAAATTATATATATGACGGCTTTAATTTTGAAACAACGTCAACATGATTGACGGTAGGTAAATTTTTTACTTATTTAGTGCGAATTATTCGCACGGGTATTGCTAGCTATATTAATATTACCTATGTATATTTAGCTTTTTATTAAATAATTTATTCGATATTTGTAGATACTCATCCCTGTTTCCCTCCTTTGTGTTATATTACGAGTTTAGAATTTAATTCAATCCGATTTTTTCGACTTCTTACCACAAATTTTAGTATCTCATTAGTACATATTTTAATGAAATGTTCAAACAGTATCTAGAAATTAAATATTTACAAGTGATGACTACTATCGACACATCATTACTATGGAAATCGTGTTTGTTTAAAGCTCATCAACGAATTGTTGACATTATAGCCTACACAATAAAAACTGGGTCTCACGTGTCCTGTTTGCAATGATCTGCCCGCATCGAGTAGATCCAGGTGCCGATCGTTGCGAGAGATTAAAAGATCCGTATCAAGGTGCCCGTAGTCGAAAAAATGTGAATTTAGTATTGCTCCTCGCAATGTTAATTAGTTCTCGTGATTGACGGATTTTAAGAGCTATTGTGGAACTTTTTCTCGTTTGAAATGACATATTGACGAGAAGCACAAGAAAATTGACAAAAAACATAAGTAATTTTCTTACTTTTATTATGATGCACGTTTCTGAATTTCGACTTTCAATTGGTTTTCCTAAATGTTTGACAAATTAAATATTGATCGTCATTGCAACGAACATGGAACAAAACAATTATCAGTCGCTAGCGTCACTTTAAGCCTCGTACACACACAACGTTTTGACAGCGTCTACGACACGGCAGCCACCCCTCGTTGACAATGCCACCAACGATGGCACCCCGATAACGTATGAATAATTCCTATTATCGTGCCATCTCGCCACATGCCCTACCTGCCCCTTACCATGATGACAAAAATCAGCGAATGATACGAAATAGGACTCGAACAAAAATGTATTGATGTCGTTCGCGCGTGAAACCTAGTACGGGAACTGCCGACGCTTACATTAGATTCTTTATATTCATCAGGCCAGCTAGTTTCCGTCATGTGCCATATATGTGTGCTAAGCCTCGAGTTCATTGGCATTTTATATCAGAATTAAAAAGAAATTAGGGTAAATTTCGTACCACAGATAATCACTTACAAGAATTCAATTCAATTAAATGTCCCAGAATCAGAGATTACCTTACTTACTCACCAGTGGAACACAGCAATGTTTGAAAGCAGTATTATTTAGCCGTGATCTTCTGTAAGATCGAGGTACTTTCCCAGTCGAGCTGCTCCAATTTGAACAGGATATTTCTTACTATGCCTTACCTCAGTTAGTCAATAAGGAAGTATAATTATAATCAATTTTAATCATACAACTTTGCAATGAAACTAATTGAAGCCAATACATAATTAAATCGTAAACCAATCATAGCAAATTCTCACAACCGGCAAACAAAACACCGGAATTTAACCCCAACCCCTGCCCCCATATCCCCGGCAGATGCAGCCCGAGATCTTATCACCGCACCGCGCCACAGGGCACTGAAAGTGTTGTTCAAATCGACGCTAAGTTCATACGTAACGGTTTTTGTTTGCTCCCTTCTGATTATTTACAACGTTACTATCGAAAAAGTTACATGACTACTACTTTTTTTCACTATTAATAATATTTCAACAACAATTATTCCCTTTATCGCTGTTTAGCACATGAATACTTAGATATAAGTATATTCCATTCAAACTTTCAACATATATTTACTTAGCTTTTACGATAGTCTTTATCGTGAACACACCTTTACCGAATCGACAGTAAAAACGAAACGTTATTACAAATTTAAATTTATTAATAATGCTCTAAAAACAAGCAATTAATAAAAATTATAAATTAATGGATATCTTTGACATATATTTCTTTTAGACGAATGAATATACAGTAAACATGATTCCAGTTAAATAAATTCCTCTGATATGCTTATGTAATAAGAACTATGCAATATATTACATATAATCATAATTACATTATACACGTATATATATAAAAAAGCTATATCCCAACTGTACAAATAACTTTCAATAACTTAAAATACTTTTAGTTTCTACTTAATAAAATAGGCAAAATTGATTGATTAAATTTCGTTTACGATTTATAAAACTATTTATGTGGTGAATGTACAACGCTTTAATTTACTAACATTTTTATTATTCTCAATATTTTAAAGGCGTGGCCCGATATCCAGTAGGTACCCTTCTTGGCTTCACGGTGCACATTGCGCACGGTGAAAATCACCCTATTTACCTTATTACACCAAAGCTTTTGTACATACAAATACATTTTACAATATTATAGACGTACAATTAGACTTTCGAATAATTATTTAGTATATTTTCAAGTTTGAAATAGGTTCCTAAATATGTCTACATAAACCGAATTTGGCACAATTTCACATTTAGGTTAATAACCTAATGATTTCATTGTATATTTTCGATGTACAAAATAACGTTCGCGGTAATGAAATACATAAAAAGACAACGTAATCTTTACGCATAAATAATTAAAATTAATGTCATTAGCGCTACAAATTGAATAAAATGTACGAAATGTAGAAATACTTTATCGTGAGAAACTTCCCAGCAAGCGCCAAGGCCATCCGGGCAGCGTCGTCCAGTCTGCAGCGGTTTATTTGCGCGGTTACGGCTCCGCATCCGAATGCGGCGTGCGTGCCGGCGCGTGTGTCGCCGTCGTCGGCTTAACCATCACGCACGCGAACTTATCCCTTCCAGTTATTGTCTTTAGCAGTGTTATCCTTTGTTCCCGTGACGGATCATTACGTCCGTCATCGGCGATCCCGTAACCCTTATGCCGTACGTTGTAAACGCTACAATTCCCCGACGTGCGTCTCTTGTGAAATGTCCGACGTGTTAGCGAATGATAAATGTAGGCGTCAGTATCGCGTATCGGATCTCGCCGTTCGCACGCCGAATTAATTTTAATTTATTGATCGTCGTATCGACGCCAAGTATTTTAGGTACCTACTAAGGCAGTCCAGCGGTCGTTTATTTAATGACTATTAACAACCTTGAAAAAAAAGTTAAGTCACTTTATCAATTGTCTCTAATTTAAACAAAAAATAAAATAACCGATGAGAAATTATCGCCGCTGTTAACAGCGACGGGCCGTCAAATATAAACGTTATCGTGAGTCGCAAAAGTTAAAAAACAAACATTGAATCAACAGACAACATAATTTATTAAAATATTCATCTATATCGTGAGAATTATGCAGTTGTTAACACAGGCGTCGTTATTATTATAAGTAATTTTTAATTTATTTGCTCTCAACGACTTCGATAAGTTTTTCTATTAAAACATTCGGAATACATCACTAACACGTGTTACTTTAATAATAACAAATGTTAAGATTAATTTTGTCGAATTTACATAGGTACAGCGAGGTTAAACAAGTATAAACAAGCGTAACATTATTATACTTTTAAATATTATTATTTTTTATCAATACCTTTAACACATCTATAATGACTTTATTAACATCCATTATTAAATTGAAAGAAGATAGTGTCTGTATTGTAGTTAAATACTTAAATTAGCCGCCCAATTTGGCGGCTAGCCCTACCATTGATTAACTTTATCCAACAAACGCCTAATGTGTGTTTAATTTTTAACAGTCTGTATACTGAGTGGCCGAAAACAATTGAACAGTACAGGTAGAAAAATTCAGCTAACTGGCTCCGTGTTCTTCTACTTGTATTTTTATTTGTGTAGGATAGATCTATATCTAGTATACCTAGTGCTATTAGATACCAATCTGCCATACCCAAGTATAACTAAATTTTTAACAACAGCTAAATATTTTGCAACGGCATATAATGCTATTACAAATTTTTAACCAAAACTTATGTAATCGTCACAGATTGATGATAAAATTGGAATACTATTCTAGTAACAAAATTGCACATCTGCGTGAATATCTACTTTGAGCTAGCATTCAAATGGACGGGTTTCTCAACGACATTGACTTAATAATAAAAATGTGATTGATAAATAGACGCCATTATATAGGTAGCATAAATTATAACGAATCTTTACAACTAAAACTAAATATATTCAAAATTAAAACACCATTAAGAATAATTTACATAAACCGTATTATCTCAATTCAAGCGAAAAAATTATTTATCATATTGATTAAATTTATAAACTATTTTTAATACACATAAAAAGCCTATATGAACGATTTCGTAAAAAGGCTATTAATAAATTAACTAAACATAATTCAACGAAAAGTCAAATATACAAAAATAGTACCTACCTATTTGCAATTTTTACCTAAATGGGCTTTTATAATTACACTAGCTGACCTGGCAAACTTCGTATCGCCTTATTTTTTTTCTTAAATATAATAATTACATATATCAAAACAAAATATACCCTATCTTTCAAGTTGGATCAAACTGCACACGGTGTGCAAATTTGATTAAAATCGGTTAAGTAGTTTAAGAGTTCATCGCGGACAAACATTGTGACACGAGATTTATATATATTAAGATAATAAAGGTATGTTAAGTTCAGAGTGACATTAATCGATAAATAATCATGAACATGCATCGAATAGATATGTAGGGGTGGACCGACTGGACTGACTAGTAAACCACTCTTTAGTTTTTACTTCACATATCTTAGCATAAATAAAGCAAGAATCAAAGAAATATGTGGATAAAAATGTCGCTTCTAACGTATGCACAAATGTCAATGTCGTGAAACAAGCTTCCAAACACATTTAAAGGTAACTTGCTAAGTTTGCTTGCTAGCACGTATCAAGCGATTTACCAGTAGGTACATTTAGGTACCACAGACTATTGTCAGAGCTCCTAAGCTACGCCACACATGTAGTCGATATCATTTACATTTGTGTAACCATTATGCGTCGATTCAATACAAAGTATCCTTCTAATTCTTATAAGTGTTGTACTTGTACACCCAAAAAATGTTTTACGAGGTGCACGGTCGCGTCACGAATGGTAAATCGGTCGCCCGGGCGGTCACCTCACGTTACGTTTTGATTGGATTATAATACCATTATATTACGATTCTTATTATTACGGTTGGCTACCGTGGCGTGTGACAGGTGAGGTCGGGAATAACAACTAGTGACGGCGAGCGGAAGAACGCTAGCCCCAACGACAAGCCTCGCGCCGATCGATTCGAGCTTGAGCCCGCTTAATATCCGGGTTCAATTTCACTAGTCGAAATTCAGGTTGTCGAATTCGCAGCAATGAGAAATTTTAATTTGGCTCTGTCAAATCATCAATTTATTCCGTTACGTAAGAATTCGTAACTTAGATAAGACTTCCGTTTCATTAATCACAAATATAAGAATGTATACTAGAATACATCCACAAATTATATAATATGCACGCTAAGTTCAATATTCGATTTGACAATCTGCAGTGAGCGCAGTGTTCGAAAACAACAGGAGCCGTTAGAACGAACCGGATCATGCCGAATAGTGGAGTTGAGTCGTCGTGGGTGTCTCGTAGTGATTTATAGTTCCGTATCGAGGCTATAAAGTTCCTATACACATAACGCGTCGTTGTTAATAAAGATGAATTGTGAAACGCTTAAAACAGCGGGCAACTGATCAACTAACGATTGTTTTGTAAATTGGTACGAAGAAACTGGTTTTTAATAGACGCCGCTTCGCATTCACCGTCTCTTTACTACCTACTATATTAGATACATGTGAACTTTATGGTAATCAAATCGAATCAACTATTATTAGTGTATTAAATGGTTTATATTGTGTTAAAATATCATATTACACATAATTTATGGTACATATACTTTCACCTTATACGTTTTTACAGTGTCTCGATGTTCTTGTGTTACAAATTTATGAAAACAAGATATATTTTTAACAATTTCTTCTCAGTTGCAACGGCGCTGGCGAGCATTTCTTTGCATACAGGACGTGTAATTTTAAGTACACGCGCCCTGCATACGCAATGCGTCGCCGCCCGTTGGTACCCAGGGTGGGTACATTGTATTTTTATTTTCTTACGAACCCATCACTTCTCATTAAGTGGCGTTTGGAGAATAACTTAACATCGCTAATGTCCGGACACGAATTTTATTGTTATTGCATTTTAATAAATTTCATTGTTTGAAGACTTGTCAATGATTCTCTTTCATTTCCGAGTAAGGAAGGAAGTAGCATCACATATGCTTGTGCTTTCTGGGAGAGTTAAAACATTCCTTGAATAAATTTCGATTCATATTAAGACGTTGAAATGTTATTCAAATGGTAATGTTGATCTAAATCTTCAAACATTGCATGAATTTAAAAGCTACCTACGAATTTAAATACCCAAAGACAAAATTTATTACTTTACATCAACAATATTTAGGATAAAACTCCTGAATCTTGAGCGTTAGTTCCAAAATATTTACGACAGTTTCGAGCCTATATTTTTCGTAAGGTAGCTTTTCGGACTAGTCAAAGTTGCTTACGGGCTTCTGATATCAATAAGCAATCGGGCAATCAATATTTCGTTTTCGGATCAAAGTTCGGCGAGCTCGCTTCAGACGGGGTTCATGGATCCGTAAAAATATCTCATAGCGACCGCGACCGCAGCACGGGATATGTCACGCTACACTAGTGATTCACTTGATCAAACACACCGACGCTTTGCGATGCCGGCGGCGAACGCGCAGCCTAGAAATACTTCCACTACACTTGACTCGACAGCTAAGTACCGAATGGACTAGTTAATTGTTAATATTAATATGATCCCCGCGAGTATAATTTACATCATCTAGTATTTATACTCGTTACGAAGGTGAAGGACATTTTACAACTATTTTTCTCCTTTACAAATAAATTGTTGCTTCTTTAATTTAATGTGAATTCAAGAGATTCTCTAAAATAACAATATAATATTATAATAATAATATTAACACAAAACCTATTCAACAAAATATAAGATCCTCTTATAATTCTATGAATATAGATATCTAATTTTACGACACACATTTACGTATAGTGTTACATATTTAACCTTCGCGAATATAATGTTCTATTTAACATACAGCTGGCAAATCTTCAAACTATAAACATAACCATTAGAGGCTTTGGTTTATTGTTCGTCGTCATAGCGAGTAAGTAACTCAGAGTGGCACTAAGAAATCTAACTCATAGCCCATTTAAATTATGACAATAGGCATCTGACGTAGAGCAGCTATGGCCGAGACACGACATGGGAAGAATATGAGTCGTCGTAATCATTTCAATAATTAATAACCGCGTGCTCACGATGTCTACCATTAAATATGATCTAAGCTCTTGGCTTTTCAACGTCGAATCCGGTAAATTGTTTTTACGATAGGATTTATAGGGTTACACGAATAGCGAAATTACGTAGCTGGCTAACGTCTAGGTCTCTCTGACCCCACAATCTTGACAATGGCCGGGCGAGAGACCGAGTGTTCCAATAATAATGCCTATAATGACGGCGCCGGCCGGCAGCCATGGCAACTTACATAACCGCGTGACTTGCGCATTACGGTATCGGGAGAAAAATACGAGTACGCACAGGGACGGAATGACAACACGCGTCCAATTTTACATAAAGACATCGTACAAACGCACACAGGCACCCGTCTACATACTCGTAATAATGTATTAGTTAAATAAATTATTTTTCAAAGTAATTGCTAATTGAAACGGATCAGGAGAGGTTTCTAGTGAAAGGAGACTTTGATAGACTTTCTAAACGTAAGCTGTTTGTTTAAATATATTCTTAAACCTAGTTATTTTTAAATGTTGTACATAGAGATAGCAGACAACAGAAAGGACTTACTTAATAATAAAATGTAATTTAAATGTCAAAATAAAATAAATATGTACAATAACAACATAAAAAAAAATTAGTTTGATATTAATTAAGTGAAACGCCAAATTTACGTCCCACTTAATCTGCCAAAATACAGTATTAGCTGCGAGAGACATCAAGTCACATATAAATGTCCTTCGTAATTAACACTGTTTGAGCAGAGAGAAAAAAAACAAATCTATGACATTTTAAGTATGATTTTCGTATTATTAAGTTCGCCTCTGTACGTACGGTGTCTTACCCGCTCGCTGGTCGTCAACAACCTATAACTTAATCCGGTATCGACTTAACCAGGTTTAGCGAGCACCAAACTATTATCCATTATCCTAGAATCAATATTTGATTTGAATATAACCCATTTTAACATAATTACAAACTTTAACCGAGCACAGAACCAAGCGCTGAGAATTAAATTACACTATTTATGTTAATAATATATTTCTAGGAATACTCGTGTACTTTAATAATAAATTTTATTACCAGATATAAAATTACTTAATTATAAAACCCTGTAAAACGGTACTAATAATGAGGAATTTAAGCAATGTGTACCTACTTACGGAACAATGTAAACCAAATGTCAACTTATAAATATATGCACCAAACTTAACACAGGTGGAACCACATGGAACGTCTAGTTGCGTCTATACTGTAAATAACAATCAATGAAAGTAATAATAGGTTACACTAATTGAAGAGCAAAAATAATCGGTATACGTAACAAACCGTTACAACAAATTAAGATCTCGATACATCGGTAATTAGGCCTTAATACACAAAAAAGGTAATAATTAATAGTCTCGTATGATAAATTAAATAGTGTTAAAATGTAATGTGGCAAGAGAATTCGCTAATGTATCTATATCAGCGATCATAGCTAATAAATCAGCCTTACGACTTACTCGCGGACGTAAAGCGGACATATAATCAATGTTGCCATGAGCTGACAGGTTGTAGCAATCGTCACCCGTGCCGACACTAACGCTATGTACTGTCAACGTAAAAACTTTAATTATTACTATTATTTCAATTACACAATCTAAATACCAAATACTTACTTAATATTTTACTATTCTGCTGATGTTTACTAAGAGAAAGTTCGTACACAAGTTACGATTACTATTTACTAATTACAAAATGGAAACTAAAGGCCCAAAACGTTGTAGTTGTAAACATAAACTTTCTTATAAAATTTCATAAAGAATTTACAATACTATATCATACACAATATAATTTTCATACTGAGTAAAATTTAGCGTAGCTTATTTCAAGATTCAAATAGTAATTGGTTTAGAATTTCAAACTTTAAAAATAAGAATAAAAATAGTTCCATAGTTTTAATGGAACTAGAACTTGCGTGACTCACCACGATCGAATCCTTTGATTCTGAACCTTACGTGAACCTTATTAAACGTTTGTTAGTATTTCATGTTATCTTAAACAACATAATATTTCAGTCTCAATACATTCAGTCCAAACATTACAATCTGTTTACAGATTAACTGATAATAGTTTAGTCAAATAATACTAAATAAAGCATAGAAAAAAGATTAGTCATTAAATCCATAACACAACTTAATAAAATAGAAATCACAAAGTTTTTACTATTACAGTAAAGTATTGAACAGTAATATATTAATTTCCATTTTCGATAAGTTCGCGCCAGACATCCTGGTCTCCATCAAATCTTACGTAGATTGTCGGTCTAGCGGGCCGGAGAACGTCCCACATTGCGTTTGCCATGGCGCGGTCTCCACTCCAGGACACATCTGCTCCAACGCCATCGGTCCTTCGACACAGATGACCAGCCCAGTGCCACTTTAACTTACTTATTCTGTGGCCTATGTCGGTTACTTTCGTTCGTTCGCGGATAGTCTCATTTATAAAAAAAAATTAAAAAAATATATTTGCCCATACACACTCATGAAATAAGTTAACAAATAAATCCTAACACCTGCACCTACTCATATCATGAACAAAACCACATAGCACGACTAATAATTCTACTCGTAATAGATTCCACGTTCGAGTACGTTCGAGTTCGAGTTCGAGTTCGTATTTTTTAATATTAAAATGAAACAGTTAAGAACTGTCCGATATTTTATTATTATTACGTGATTTGTATGTCTAGTTGACACGTTGTTGAAACATTAAAATGTAGTTTTACATTATTTATAGATTCAAACAGAAAAAACACAGTTTTATGACCGAACATAAAATCAATAAATCGAACGTTTGAATAGGTATGTATAATTAAGTATGTTTAATCTAATATAGCTTTAATAATTTTTTAATTTTTTTCTCTACATCCTCATGATCTATAAAATATTTTGTACAGTATTTTTTGCTAAATATTTGATGACAAGTATGTTCAAATACAGCAAAATTGTATTTTTATTATATCATTTATTACTTTAAAATATTCATAGCAAATTTCGATAACGATTACGAAGATCGATGCGGCCTGATAGCACGTCGCGAGCGCAACAAAGACAAATGCTGGTAGCTTTACACAAAGGTATGAATGAATAGCTCCATTCTTTACGAACGGCCTGTAATGAGTCTATGTAGGGTGCCCGCTGGTAGCCAGCACAAAGCAACGTCGTATAAATCATGGCTCGCCAGGAAATCATTCATCCTTAGTAATGTGCTGCGAAAATAGCCTTCCAGGCAGAACGACTCGAGCGACGCTAACGCCCTCTGCCCTAAATGTTTTAACCTAGAAAATATAGCGTAATGAAAACATAAATCGCACTTAAGCGATTTCAGCAAGGTGTCGGGCGTGCAGTACTCGCTAAATATTCAAAATTCCATACGTTTCGTAGCAATAGTGAGGTGTGTTTATTTATTTAAAATTTTCGCTCATTATAATATTTGTCTTGACACATAGCCAAGGTTTCAGGTTTCTTGTTAGAGTTAAAGTTCACAAGCTATATTGAAACGTTAGACTTAAATTATCAATTTGCATATAAAGCGCTCTTCGTATGTCTGATTCATGTCTTCTTAATTGGACCGGAATACTTTTATAATTAAGTTTTGTTTAAATGGAAGATTATTTTTTTTTAAATAACTGCTGCTTAAATCTGAAGTTACTCAGGGGATGTTAGGAACCGCAAAGCGACATATGACAAATCGTGACATAACCACCGACTCATCCACACCGCTTTAGTGGCAAATATATAAATACGGCCACGAAAATATTGAAACAAACGAAAATCGACCTTACGACGACGCAACAGACGTTTCTATCTTGATGTTTAAACGTGAACTGATATTAGAGTCCTTTTTTGCCTGAACGCACACGAATTCTTGTGGCCGGGTCGCATGTCTTCGCTACCTTCATCCATCAAGCTCTCCGCGCATCACCTTCATTGTAGCAATCAACCGGAAACAGGGACCCGAGACTCCAAATTGGACCGAGATCCTCAAATAAATCCCAGTGTAAACAAAACTATCAATCTTCCAGTACATAATTCGACAAAAAATAGTCCTCAAACCGGTTACATAAGGACAAAGTAAACAAAACGCCTCAATATTTTATGCTACCTTTAATAAAATCAGAAATATAAGTACCCGTAAAAAACCATTAAAGATATCGTAACAAAGTCATAAAATTGAATTTATCTCTAAGCAACCAAATCGCAAGTAGGTAACACAAAAATATCAGATAAAGTCATCTTTAAGAAAAAAGTAGGTACATATTTACATTGCAATATTATTTCAGTAATGTCCAACATTAAGAGCGGTTTGGATAATACGCATCAATATTTGGATGCAATCAATCAAAGCTAATCATGCGAAGGACATAAAAGCAAAACGAATACATTAAACTAGTGAATGACGGCTGCGCACCGGAGCGGACAGAGCCGTTTTTATAAGAACCTAATAATAAGCGATTACATATTAAAAAAACCCCGACGGGGAACTGTGTACCCACTGTATTAAACATTATTTTCGTGACGTCAGCAACTTTGTTAATTAACTTTTAATAAGATGAGCCAAGGTGTACGTAAACAGTACCTACCTACGAATGTGTTTCAAATTACGGTCGCCCCATACCAACTTTATGCTTATTACTTGATTCACTTAATTATTAATAAAATTGTAATTTAAGCTAGCTGCATTTTGAACCTTTAGATATTTTAGTCGTAGTATATTTGTTGTTAATAATTAATTAAGTAACGCGATGAATTTTGAAAAATCGTAACAAAAATTGTAAATTGAATTCAACGTACATGACTTTACTTGATATTTACTTGCCTTCAGTAAAAAAAAAAAAAAAATTACTTCCTATATTCGAAAACATAGCGCCCCATCCCTTTAATATACATAAATAAGCCTAATTATTTATTGTTACCTCCCGACACAATTACGAGACAACAAATTATTTCAAGGCTGTTTAAACGATAATATTAAGCTTAAAGTATAAAAAAGTTTCCTAATTAGGTCAGCTCGTCCCGTGTTTAGAAGCTATATCGATCGTGAGGTCGAGTTGTTGCAACCAACGCACACTACACTAAGTTCAAGATATACATTCAAATACTTATTATGTAAGATGTTGCATTATTTAATTAAATTTAATATCAAGAACGGAAATATTACTCGTATTCGTGTTATGGTAAAAAAAAATCTTGTATGTTTTAAAACTTAGATTTCATAATTAAGTGTCGGCCTAATTATAAAGAGTTCGTAAGTCGAAAATTTGTTTTAAATATCTAGTAAATGTCTCTCATTGAATAAGTTACTTAATTTATAAATGACACTAATATATTGATAGATATAATATTAAACTAATTTTTTATAACTTTTGGTTACCTTATTAGTAGTGATTTCAAACGTTAACTTAATATAATAGGTAATAGTATTTCTGCCATCACATTGTAGGTATCGACGAGTTTAAAAAGCTGGATATGGTAAATCTCTATAAACTAAATTTATATTGCGTAATTTGATAAGTTTTTTCGTCTGTACGCGTTCGCGGTGACTATAAGGCTATAAGCAATAAAATTAAACGCGCTTCCCTCCACAATTTGTTAGCAACGATCGATTTTTCTAATTGTAACACTGTAACCGTCGTCGGTTCAACTGAAAGTAGTTTCTCATTCACGTCAGTAAAAAACAACATGCAAGCTTCTACCATTAAACTAAATATAGTGCTGACATGAACCGTGTAATATATTTACTTGTTTCTTATATTTATACATTGTAGGTATTCATTAAACTTAGGTACTCTCCCATGTTATTTGAAAATCATTGCCTTTTTATTTTATAAGTTGTAGTAGGTACCTATTTATTATAAAATGTTTGAAAGACTTATCTATATATCTTATTTCCGTACACCGGTTGATTTAAAAGAAATGTTGTTTCTTTTTTTTCTTTTTTTTTTGTTATATATTATTTACATTTATTCTAGAAACATAATTGTATTTAAGATTAATTAAAGTTAAAGACATATTTGTTTTGAGTATATTTTGTTAATGTGTGTTGATTGTTTTCATTTAAAGTTGTGGAAAGGTTTAGTTTTTTTTTTATGGCTGTTAACAAAAATGCAATTTAATTTTATTCATAAATATTCAGTTTGATATTTTTGTAAAAACTATAATACCGGAACAAAAAAATTAGCTTCATATTATAGGAAAAAAACATTTACTCAAAATGCTGGGCTATATACTCGTAATAAACCGAGATAAATTTCCTGCTAAAAATATGAAGCAGCTCGACTGGGGTAGTACCTCGTCCATACAGAAGATCACAGCAAAATAATGCTGTTTTCAAGCAGTGTTATGTTCCTGTTGGTTAGTAAGGTGACCAGAGCTCCTGGGGGAAATTCGGGAATAGGGTGCTTCTGGTGTTGCAGACGTCTATAAGCTACGATATTTGCTTACCGTCAGGTGAGCCGTACGCTTGTTTGCTGACCTAGTTACATTTAAAAAAATACCTACTTAGATGTATTCCACAGGAATATCAATAATGAAATAAAGCAACCGAAAGAAAATTTACCTAAAGCTTACCTCACCAGCAATACTACCACCGAACGACCATCGTCTTTAACCTGTATGACTTAGCATTTACATACAGTTTGCTTCACTGTTTAAAATGTTCAAAGCGACCGCTTGTTAAATGTATTGTGACGGCTAATAAACGCCAACTCTAATGAATAACGGTTCTCAAGTTAATTAATCGTGAAGCTTCTGCCGGCGACTTTCGATTTTTTCATACTTGTGAATGGTAATCGTTAGTCTAAGGAATTCAATTCCATAGTTTTTGCTGTCTTAGGTAATCGGATGTAGCTAGAAAAACTCGATGCACTGCGTTATTAAATTTTATTATTCAAAACCTTATTCATTCTAATCACGTACTTAATTTCTTAGTTGAGATGATAGAATGAATAAATAAGGTAGTCCACTTTATATTAGCCTATGTGTCTTCAATCACCAGTCAATCGTGAGAAACTCGTCTTATTTCAAATAAAGTACTATGTGGTATACCTACGTTTAATCTATGCTTGAACTAAAATAACATGTTCTTAATGACTCACAAATTTATTCTATAACCCTGAAATATCTATGGAAAATTTGGAAGGTTTAAAGTATCTTGACGGCAATGTTAAGTTTGTTTTTTTTTTTTTATATGATCACTTACTCTCAGGCTTCTCACACATGAGGAAAGAGGCCTATGGCCAGCAGTGAGATATTAAAGGCTGAAGCGTACTCTCAGGCTTCTGTAGGCTACTTTTGATACGGTCAAATACTCAAAAAGTACCTATAATAATGGTTACAATAGAAAACAAGATGTTTTTAGCACGGGGATTCAAGGCGATCCTACTTAAATATGTAACATACCTATTACTTACGAGTATTAGATACATTGTAGAGTCTACCTATCAATAAATTTATGGATAATTAGATAAATATGTACATGCATATGCATGTGTGTAAGTACAATAAAAAATGCTGTGTGGCTACGGCATCAAATAACCCCCTCTCTTCCTGTGGGTGTCGTAAGGGGCGACTAAGGGATAGCATACCTACTTCCACTACCACCTTGGAATTTATAAAGCCGACCGATGGCGGGATAACCATCTAAAGGGCTTTGAAATACACAGGCCGAAGACGGGCAGCAGCGTCTAAGGTGCGACAAAGCCAGCCCTGCGGTCACCAACCCGCCTGCCCAGCGTGGACTATGGGCAAAACACATGAGTTCGCGCCATATTTGGCGCGAACTTGTGGAGGCCTATGTCCAGCAGTGGACTGCAATAGGCTGAAATGATGATGATGATGACAATAAAAAAATCTCCCCTTCGGTAGTCGGGTATAAATCATATGTAAAGTCATTTAGTTTCCCTATCTTTAATTAAGATAGTTACGTCCTAAAATTAAATAATTTAATTTACTATTTTTAATTCAACTCGCTAGAAATATTTCTACATTCGAATTATAAATAATAACAATCGAAGTTTAAGCAAGGGCTTGGTACATATTCGTTACTGTGAACAACTGGTTTCGTCTGGAAAGTTTACAGCAATATTCCATTTCCGAACGCTTCAGGCTCATCGCGTACTACACTTGAAAGCACACGTTTTGTACGCGTATCCATTTTGTAGGTAGCGGCTGCCATATTTGATTACAGACAATTTTAACGCTATAAATACTTATTATCTAATCTTTTAACGCTAAAATAATACATTAGATTTATTTTTGTTAAATAATAGACATATATGATTTATTTATTTTTAATTATAAAAGTTCTATATGTATGTATGTAATGACTATTTAATTTTACTTTTATTACCGTTTTTATTTTTATTAGGAAGCTGTCGTTTCGAAATATTTCTGTTTTTGCTTCTTTCTTTCAATTATTCTTATGTTATTAATGCCTATACCTATATTTGTTTACGTTTTCATAACCTTTTATATAACATTCCACGAAACGAGCATTACTTACGTCAATACCGCTATCAAAGATGTTTTTTTACAATTACATAGATAAAAGAATATATCATTTCAGAGATAAGGGTATTAAATACTTTTGTAATACAAAATAGCAATATGTAAGTACCTTTTTATTGATATATAAAGTATGTATTTCTATAAAAAATGTTTAAGAGAAATCTGATCTTACTTTAAAATATCAAATGAATATATGTACTTATATTATATATCTACTATGACCATCACTGCATGCGATGACATGGTAGAAGTGGTGTACATAAATGTACAAGCAAAATCGCTATTTTAAAAAGAAATAGTGTCATAAAAGTAAATACATTGTAAAACTTTAATATATCCCATTATTTTGAAAAAACAGATTATAATTTTATGTGGTGTAAGCTATTATTACCGCTGTGACACTCCAGGTGCCTGCAACGTCTGCAAGATATCCGACGATCGCATCATCAAGGCAACATTAAGGATGCATCGCAACCAAGTAAAACATTAAAACATAACGTTATGTCTCCTCGCTGGAATAAAAGTAATTTACTTAGTGTTTTCGCAACCACGATTGCCGCCTGCTAATGTGTGTCGAGAATGGGGGAAATAATTAATGCTTCATGGCATCATTATTTTGTGCCACGACAACGCATGTGTGCGTAGAGGGAGGAGATGTCGCTGCGCAGACGCAGGCCCCGCCCCCCACAACTAATTGCGCCAATCTGCGGGACGCGTCTCACGCACACACGCATTTTTACTAACGCACACAAACGGCATTCAGCTCACATTCACGATTGACAAGTAAAATGTATAGCTTATTAGGCAAATGCACACACAGATTTTTTGCTGCATTCACTCATTGTTCAATTACAAAAGAAATTAATGTAACGACCACGTAATGAATAGTTATACTCTACCATCATATTATTTATAATGCACACGATTGTTTGTTTAGCTTGCAAACGTTCAACACGTAACATGTCCGCTTGCCAGACAAAATAAAATAGGACTAAAGGAATGGTGAAAAACTGAAAACAAAAAGACTATAAGGTTCGTGAAGTCGTATGACGGGTAGTGTCTATAGAGACAGACGGACGGGTAAAGCATATTTGAGCAAAACGAATGTTTAGTCAATTTAATTGGTATAGTGATGAGGCCGCCACTTTCATATTCATTTACTTCACCAGACGGAGTAATTGAAAAAATCTAGCCTGTTAAGGGATTGTTTACAAAAAGACAATGATGTCCGACCAGTTGGCAGGTGGACGGCTAGCTGGAAAATGCATTGATCCTCTCATAACTCATAACATAAATTGTCGATTGACATAACGTTGTAATACATTTATGAGATTACATTTCGTAGCCGTATCGCTTTTGAAGTATCCATTTGTACTGTGCAGAAAACTTATAAAAAGAAAATCTAAAGTTCATAATAATTCAATCAGTTACAGTTATAACTGAACATGGGTATCGTTAAGTGCAAATGAGAATGAAAGCATAGATTTGTTACGAGAATGACACAGAAAATATATTTGACTATGTTAATTACTAGATACAAGTTACTAAAACATGATACAATAAGCATTATGTCTTCATTCACGGCATTTTGTAGTAAAATTAACTACAATTTATTTAATCAGCGCAAATTTAGTCGTAAACATGCATTAATGTAACAAGATTTTCTTCTATATAAACTACTGCTGTGCCCGCGTCTTTGTCCGCGTAGAATAGTGATTTTGGACGGCTTTTTTTTGGCAATATCTTTTAGTTTATTTTGGTATTTACATGCTCAACGTGACTCTTTAAATGGACATAACTTTTTTAATTATGAACTGACTGACATGAAACAAACACTAAATGCTAAGTGAAACTTACCACAATATATTAGTGAAAATTACATCTAAATCGGATAAGCCGATTCTGAGATTAGCGTGCACAAAATCACAGACAAACAGGCAAAAATTGTAACAATCATTGTTTTAGGTGCTATTTGCGTTGATAAAGGTCGCAATAATACTCATATAATATCTTCCATGTACAGACAGCAACCCGCGACACATTGTGTTGATGATTTAAAAAATGACATTTATCAAACATAGTAAAAAGAGAAGTACCTACCTACCTATCTAGCTTATCGATAAATTAATGAAAACAAATTCACTTTACATTTACCTAGGTACTAATAAATAATAATAATCGATATTTTATTTCAGAAATAAACAGGTTTATCAAATAGCAACACTCAAATAGTTTGATAGTAACAATTCTATAGATTAATTTCTTAGAAAAAAAATCCTATGTCCACGACTAGACGTAAAATTGATGAGTCACAGATAGTGCACAAACAGTATATTTTATATCTCTTCACTTCCTTCACTTTTATAATATCTTCGTCTTACAAAAAATCTATTTACCATTATATTACCATTTCTATTTTTTTTTTAAATTTATAGAAATATAATTAAGAATCTCAATATCGAAAATTTTACATTACTAGATACAATATGAAAAACTTTTATAAAACCATTGCTTCTAAGTAGTATAACTATTTATTACCTATCTACTTTAAAACATAGCTAAAAAAAATCCCTCTTTAATTTCTTAAGATTAAACAACTGTTAAAACGAAAAATGATTTTCCATACAATGATTATCTTGCCATTAAAATAGATTCTAGCATTTACACCTTATATATATGAATAGTTAACTACCTAACTATGTGTGACCGTAATGTTCTCATTTATTGCAAAACTCTATGTACATTTCAATTTGATCGTATCACTGTCCACCTGTTGATAGTTTTGTGTCATATTCATTAAAAAATTAAGATGCCTCTCTATTTTAAATGAAAGTAAATTATAATGCCATTTTGAGAGGTAGTCTATGTACAACCGCCATATTCGGCTTATTATATTGATTGTATTTATAAAAAAATCTATTATTGTGACAGACTGTTGTGTAAAGGTATACATATATATTTCTATCTATATGTATAGATACGATATTGGATACACAAACACACACACACATACAGGGTCATAATTTTAATTTTTAAGTATTTGTATTTCTACTTACAGAAACAAAACATGAAACATGGGACAAAAGACACAAGTACTCCTTACTTTAAATTCTATATACGTACGTAAGTGAGACAATAAACTGTTTTTTTATACAAAGTAAAGGAGGAAAGGACAGTTACAGTTTCGGAGATTAAAAGTGTAATAACTTTGTTATTTATTAAAATTATCCTTAATGTTATATGTATATTAAATTGATATTCATAAAAATATAAACATGCAGTAAATACTTAATATCATCATCAGAAACTGTATGATATATGTTTCACCTAATCA
Organism: Melitaea cinxia; assembly: GCF_905220565.1. NCBI lineage: Eukaryota > Metazoa > Arthropoda > Insecta > Lepidoptera > Nymphalidae > Melitaea > Melitaea cinxia. The sequence goes on from NC_059399.1 coordinate 5,565,180, forward strand.
ATGACACTTTTGTTGTGTAAATATTGGGATATAAAGATAAAAGCTTTATATTTGAAATCTATCATAAAATCATAAATATTCTCAAAGCAGACAATATTCAGTAGAACAAGAACGCTTAATTCTCTTTGACAAAATAGTAATCTTATATATAAAATTCTCGTGTCACAATGTTAATTAAAATACTCCTCCGAAGCGGGTGGACAGATTTTTATGATATTTTGTGTGCATATCGGGTAGGTCTGAGAATCGGCAAACATCTATTTTTTATACCCCTAAATTATATTAATGTTAATTAATGTATTAAGGGGTTAGTAACATATATTGCAAAACAACGTTTGCGGGGTCAGCTAGTTTCTATATAAATACACTTAGGTATATCTTTTAAGCGTCTCACAAGACATTAGGCGCTTATTTATTAATTAAAGTTTCGGAGAAGAACAATCCACTAGCCATGAATCTAAAGCGGTGTGAAATAAATAATTTTATCCGTGCCATCAATCGCGTCGCCAAACCATAAATTATCGGATGAGCGTCAAATCGACTGCCCTGTATCGCGTTACACCGAAACCATTACAAAAACTGTTCGTCGCTAGCGACTTATTTCGTCACTTTTTAAAAATTTTATATTTTCGGTATACATTTTAAATGTTTAATAAATATTAATAAATAACACTTATTAATATATAAAAAAAAATCATATAAGCAAACGACGCTAAAGGTCGTCTTTTAAATTTAAATGGAATAATTTGTTTTAAGTATGTTCAATACCTAATTAAGATTGTTTATTAATGAGCTAGAACTTTTAAAAACATTTTCAGAGCTACGTACGTATATTACTGAAGTTTACCTCATCTGCATCAGTAATTTAAATCTTGCTTCAAAAACGTTATTTTTAAGTATAGCTGAATATAAATAGGTAATATCTAGTTGAGTCATAGAATTCATATTAGATCTTTTAAATGTTATCAACTCTTAGTCGAACACGCACTTTCGTTCTTATCTGAATAGATAAACATCGACCATTTATGTTTGTGTGTTTAGAGTCAGATATCATCGGTTAATAAGTGACAAAATTATCTTTCAAAAATAAATCTACATTTTGTATCATATTCTTAAAGATTAATAAAATATGTTACAAGCGTTTTTGTGTGAATAAACGACAAGTTGGTAAAACTTTGTGCATGATGACAAAAAAAATACGGCATTAAAGTTTATTAAATAAATAAAGTTGATACAATTATGCGACGGGCGACGGCGAGTGAGGGCGAGCCGCAGTCGCTCGTAAAATGTTAAGTGAAAACGATCCGCGTTGTCATCGTAGCAAGTTTATATACACCTCAGCCAACTTAAAATATGTTTTATTACTTTTTTACCGGCCAGACAAAGACAGAACAAAGAGCAAATAAATAAAACAAAAACCCTTTAGGTAGAGGCGCTGTAAGTGAAATTCAATAGAGTTTTCAAATGTTAAAGTATTTTTTTCGAATTTTCAGTGGCGTAAATAAACGACACTAAAAAGAGACGAGTATCAATGTTTCACGTAATTTTATAGTACCTAATTGATTCGGCTGCGGCCGTTGTCGACAAATGAATTTACCAAAATTAGATATAATCAAAGCTACAAGGAGCCGCGTCGTGACTGCGGACATAACACGATAAGAGAGTAAGTTTACAAACAGCCTAAAAATTTAGTCGAGCGCGGGTTCACATAAACTAAGGTACGTTACTGCCGCGACCCGTAAACGCGACAAAATCGAATCCCAGCCCTCATTCTCAGAAGTGACACAGTTTCTTAAGTGTCACATCACTACCGACGCACCGCTTAATAAATTAAAGAGTATCGGCCGCATGCCGATCTCGCCTCTAACGACGACCCTCTAGACGAGATCGTACAGACATTCAAGTGAGTAGTTAAATTATAAAGAAGAGCCACCTGTCTCCACGAAAAACTTTATTGTGGTCATAAAATTTAAACCTCAAAAGACAAAAACAAAAAGTATGGAACGATTTTTTTTTTTCTTTTACGGTCGGGGCCCATTTTCGATCGTGTTTACCTAACCTGTCACCTTACAGAATGGCGATTTTGACTGGTCAGATCCGTAGAATTAATTATAGAGTTTTAGGAGAGATATCGTCTGATGAGCGATAAGGTTAGACGGACGTTTGCCTACCGTTCCCTGCCAACAAGTTGCCTTAAATACTGGCAGCTTTTTTGTACCATAATTATATTGTATTAGGAACGCATTTTATTTGCGTTAAGTATTATTCCGTCCAAACTAAATTGGGTATAGGTGCTTACTATTTATTTATAAAAGAGTTGGATAATCTTATTTTGTTTAAATGTGTCTACATATATTTACATCACTATACCTACGTATGTAAATAAAATAAGACTTTATTCAAAGTAAATTATAATTTTATGTTAAGATTGATTGAATATATAAAAAGAATCGTTAATTAGCGGACATGAGTTGTACGAAAATAAATCCCAAAGACTACATAAATAAGAGTAACAGTAAACTTACCATGCGAGCCGACCGCCGCCGAGTAAGGGGCGTGCATCTGCTGATGGTAGTAGCGGGCGCGGCTGTGGTGGCCTCCCTCCAGTGGCGAGTGGAAGAAACCGTCCCCGTTCGTCTCGGAGCCGACGTCGCCGGCGGCCGGGCTGCCGTTCACGCGGCTGTCGTACCAGCGCTGCTGGAGCGCGCCTCCAGACCCCGCGCCTCCGCCCTCACCGCTCATGTCCATGACCGCCGATCCGACCTCACAAACCATGCATCGCTTTTATATACACGCACTTTAAGTCCGCACCCCTATCCGCATTTCAATTGTCAATCGCCCGATGAACGTTCGCGCCGGCCTAGTTACTGAGAGGCTACCCAGCGCAGTCTTGACATCGTAAATGGCCACACGATCACGCGTCCCGACTCGCAGAACCACTCATACCCGTATCTGCAAAGACAAAACACACAATTAGTAATGTTGCGGGTTATTTTCGAAACATCAAAGAAATAAATCAGTAAAATCATAAGCCAGTATAATGTCAAAAAAAGAAACAATCGTTTAAGATAAAAACAGTGCGTTATCGAAAGACGTCCGTGATATCGATACGCTCCCAATTTGATTAACTGATATACCACAAACAACACTCGATACGGCTGCGATAAGGTGTAACCGCGCATTAAGCGTTGTTAGCTAACCGAGCACTGATTTTTATTATTACTAAGCTCGCTGAAGATATCTTTGCTTTGTATCTAGTCGCGGATACAATGTGCTATTTAACATATATTAATTTTTAAAATATATAAACACTTATTATTCAGCATTTACACGAATTGTTCGTCCAGTCTTATTGTACGGCGTATTAGGGTATTTTTACATAGTCGAATTTTCTTTGAAATGCTGTGACATGTGTAGAATATTTGCACCCATGTATTTATCTTGCCTTCTATGAAATTACTTGCAGTAGGTGTCTAGTGCAAACGCCTCGCGAATAAGTAACAGCTTATTTATACAGTCGTCAGAACTGTGAACGCTCAAGAAATTGTTTGATTTGTAAATGAATTTTACACTATTTACATTCGAATAAAATGCATATAAATCTGATATATGATCATGACTTTATCACATTTATTATACTTGAGATAACGATAAAAATATAAAAGTATTTACTTAATGCAAAATTTATTTAATAAATGTAAAATTATTTCAATAAAATGTAGACGAATAATTCGCATTTATTGTAAAATGATATTTAAAAATACAATGAAAATTAAAGTACATCGTGAAAAACGTATCCGCGCGATAAAGTTAAGAACTCGTGCAACGATTATGGACTAACACTTACAGCCATGTCTATTAATTTGTATTAAGATAAGATACGTCAGAAATCGAAAACGATAGTATCGATTTGATTTTATCGCATCCAATGTCCAAATTAATAATACACGATACTTGCCCTAACAGTATAAATCAAAGTCAATATAAGTTCCTCAAATATCTTATTTTGAAACATTTTGTTGTTTTTACTTATACGTTGCACTGATTTGGCACTAAGATATTTGGATATTAAGCGTACCAAATAAATTATAATACTTTTTGTACTAGCACCTAGTAAAATACTAAAATATGTATCAAACGTATGCTTGCATATCATTGTTATATTATATAAAGTTTATTTAAGAAGGAGATATTTGTAGGACTCTTTAAGACCTGCTCTCTAAGACAACGCTCTGTTAAGTGTGGGCGCTCACATACTGGCGATTGTGGGTTCAATTCACGCTCAGGATGAATATTTGGACTTGTACAAATATTTCCTATCTCTCGTTTAGTTGTCTCTCCTTGTGGGTATCCCCACTGTGCCTTGGAGAGCACGTTAAGCTGTTGGTTGTTATCATACCTAATAGCGATCGTTACTAATAGTAGAGAATATATCTGCCCACAGTGAAGCAGCGCAGTGGATTATGCTCCGACCCGTCTTCACGGAGAAAGAAACCTAGTCCAGCAGGGGATGTTACAGGCTGAAACGTGTTAAAACGTTTAGAAGATAAAATTCGAGTGTTTCTTGACGCACGAAACGGTACAGATAAAGTGAATGCAAATATTTAGATCAAATGCGAGTTATGTAAGATAATCGACTTTGTAATATTATAAAATATATCTATTTTTTTTTTTTGTTGTGAAACAATAATTTATGTTTAATTAGGTAGGTAAGTAGGACTAATCACATTAGTTTTAAGTGAATCTACCACCAATGACGAATGCTGTATTTACTTAAAACGAAAAAAAAACTCAGTAGTTGTTCTTTTAAACATCAAGTTCATACAAAAGGTTATTACATTACATTTTACTCCAAAATCCGGTTTGAAAACCAACGAATCGCGTATAATACCATATTAAAAAATCTTATATTAAAACGTTAAAAGGTTTTTGAACAATAATTGCTTAATTATTGTTGATTAATTGTTTCATAATTTGGATCACAATAATAGATAGAGTTATTTATTGACGCTTAATTAATTAAAAGTTCGCTTTTCTTATATAAAAATTATATATAGGTATATATTAAAAATACTTCAATGTGACAATATATAAAAAAGAATGTGGAATGCATTTATGAGTCCAATTTTGAATACATTTTGTAGGTCGAATTGATCTCAAGGATGTATTACCCAAAATAATATTAAATGTTTGCTACTAGAATTGATTTTCGATTTAGATTAGATTTAAGATTAGATTCAGTCGAAGATATCATTTAACTATTAAAAATTGTATATTTAATTATGAGCATATTTGCATAACAATAGTTGTAAACAAATCCGCGTTCCTTTTAGGAAAATAATAAGTAAATTTTTGAATAGCTTGTCTGAATACAATTTAATACGTAATTTATTAACTCAATTATTATGGTAAGATTTAATGAAAAAAAAAACCAAAATGTATCACTGTTACAATTATACTTTACAGTAATGAATACAATTTAAAAAAGTTAAACGAATGATCAAAATAAAGTATCTAATAGTTAAAATAGCATATACTATTTTTTCGCGCTATTAATATTGTAGCTGTGTAGATTAGAAACAGTTTAATAATTTCTCACCAGAACGATGACATGTGTGATCAGGGCAAAATATGATATTTGCTACTTAGATATCTTCAATCTATGACAACCGCTGAGGGCGCTATCTGACGATCGACTGAAAAAAATCATTTTGTAGATAAAAAAAAGAAATCACATATTTATCGCAATTTGCGTTCATTTTATATGATTTCCTCGTTATATCGTGTGATAAGGAGATAAGTTTGCAAGGACTAGATTTTTTAATATTTCAAGGTTTAAACAAATATATTTAATTAATGAACTGAGTGATAACTGTTCTATATAAATAATTTTTCTTTCTTTATTAAAAATTACTTTATTAAACTATAGGTTTCAAAAGCAGTTTTCAATCGTCATTTATATGCATTGGTATAGTGTATGCTCTAACTATTATATCAATGAGTCTAAAGTTACACTATGAAAAAATTTATTATTTCGTATTTTTTTTTAAATATATGGTGAAGCTGTCAAAAGTCGATCTCGTCTGATACAATTGGTCATTATAAGCCATTGGACATATGTTTAATATTAATAAGTACCTATTTATAATAGATATTATGTAAATATCTATACAATATTGCTAATTATTTTAACATAAAAACTCATATTTACATACTAGGTTCGTTTTCTAGTTTAGTGTAGTAGTTCTTCCTAATTATATTAAAGTATGCTAATTATATCTGAACTCACAAAGAATAACAACATAAATTAGGTGTAAAGAAACCTAAACGCGACATTATTTTTATCCTATATTTAACCTACCTTTTCCTATACTATACCCACCTTTAATAACTTGTATATGTCATGTAGGTATGTTTGAAATATTTTGTTTTAAATTGTACAAATCAATCGACAAGGGATTATAAAATTAATACAATAAAAATTACAAAATTAATACAATCGACGACCTTTCTTTTAATCTTTTTCTATAGGTACATAAAATTAACTTAATCTTATACTATTAAACGAGCAATTCTTGTGTATATATATAGAATCTGAATCTCGGAAACGGCTCCAACGATTTTCATAAAATTTAGTATTTAGGGGGTTTCGGGGGAGATAAATCTATCTAGCTAGGATTCATTTTCAGGAAATGTCGTTTTATCCCTGTTTTTAGGAATTGAAAAAAAATATCATTAGAATAAGTAATTGCAATAGCTCGGTGGGAAATCGGCCGCTCGGGATCAACCGAGAAGTCCATGGTTCAAATCCCCATGTCCCTGATCAATTATTTTTTCTTTTTCTTTTTCTAATTGCACTCGTTATTTTTTATTTAAATAGACTGTTCTTATTTTTTATTATTATGTCGGTAAAATCAAAAAATATTATTCATATTTTATCAATATGTAATTCGTAAAAATACCGAGCTTAGCTCGGTCACCCGGGTACTTCCAATTTGAAATCATTTTTGTGCGTTGTTATTATTCAAGTCATTCTGTCACTTAACACTCAACCTATTAGTTTCCACTTGATGTTAAATAGTTTTTTAACATATATATATTTATTGAACTGTGTTTAATTTTGTTTATGTCACTTGTTTTGGTATTTATAAAATACTTTTTTCTTTTTTACAAGTGATATACATCCACGGGCTTATGAACCCATGTCCTTTTTTATTCTAAAAACATGCAATTTTTTTTTTTTTTTTTTTTTTATTTCAAGGTAGGCGTTACTTAGGCGGTATTTATAAAATACTAGCTGTACCCTGCGCGCGTTGCTACGCTTTTTTTGTCGTACCAACTCAGAAACCTTTATGGGCTCATGCACAATACTTTGCTGAAGATCATGACATGATCAAATGCATAGTTTGCGATACTATAGAGGACATACAGACAAACATTCATTTTTATATATAAAATATAAAGTATAAAATGTGTGTAAGTATTTCACGTTCAGTAATATATTTGTAGTGACGTAAGTTAAAACTAGTTTTAAAATAATATATGAGTGATCTTTTTTATATCACATGCTAATTATTGTCAGCAAAAACATTAATTATTGATAATTGATATCGCGGCTAATTTTTATTAAATTTTCTAATGACAACAGTTCTGGTGTAGTGGTAGAAAAAGCTTTAAGGTACGGATTCGATTCCCAATTATTTGATTCTGTAGTCTGGCTGTAGGTATGTCCTTGGACGAGCGTACTGTGTTTCGGAGAGAAAGTATGCCGTCGGTTCTGGTTGTTACCATAGACAGTTTGTGGTGATCGTTACTCATAGTAGAGGAATTATATGTGGCAATCCACAGCAACGTGACGGACAGGAGGCTTTTGCGTATTAATGAGACGTCTACATGCTGCTTAAGTTTAAGTATAATAAGTAAAATAAACCGTTAAATACCTATATCTACATATATATCTAATACTAAACTTTCGTACAAACATAAATAAATAAATAAATATTATATGAATAAATATCTGCACAATACAAACACGGTCGTCTGTTCCTAAAATAAGCAACTTAATGCTTGTGTTATAAGTAACAGCCGACTGGCATAGCTATATTTTTTTTGATAAACATACTTATTAATAATACATATATAAAGAAATATATATTACACCCAGACTCGAGGTGGGAATCGAACCCACAACCCCTGGAGCAGAAAGCAGGGTCACTACAAACTGCGCCAACGGGCTAGTCAAAATATTCCTTATCCCTTTCCTCGTCTCACATGGTATTTAATATAATCTCTTAACTCCTCATACAATTGAAAAGAAAAGTAAAAATCAGGAATATAATGCAAAGTTGAATAAAAAATATAACCAAAAAATATAATGATTCTTAAACAAGTTGTTTTATGATTAATTTATCTCTTCTTAGGTCTGTTGAGTTTCTTGTCAGTTCTTCTTAATAGAATCTATAATCCAAATTCGATGCTTCATATATTATAATTAGTATACTAAACATTAAAAGTAACATTTTTCAAAAGAACAATTCAAAAGTGCTTTTGAAGTCAACTTGTTATAAAGTTCAACTATTATAATCACCTTTGAGAACAAACGGCAAATAATTACTTAACAAATCAAAAAGTATAAAATGACAAATATATGTTAAAATGTAATGCAAAGTAACTAAATAACTAGGTACTTAATTGGTAAGTATTTTTAGCCGTCCACTAAGATCGTTAAATTCTCGAGTATGTATTACACTTAGATTAATTAAATCAATTTATAATGTAACGTAATACACATTCGTATAATTATAAATAGAAATATGAAAACTATGAATCATCGTTTATGCAATGCTCATTATAATTTTAATCTAGATTTCAAATTTGTTACATTCTTATTGAAATACTTATAAAATATACATCGGAACATGTATCCGTTTTAAATAGTTATAAAAGAAATAAGTTATCACGTTTGCTTTATAACCATAGATCAACTTGTTGTATATTTTTTATTTTTAACAATAAACAAATAATATATGACAAAACAGTGACATAAAAATAAAACGTTTATAAAAGAAAATTTTTTTGTTTAAAATCTCATTATTGCAGTATGCTTGTTGTAAAAATATGTTTCATAAAATTATGAAATATGCGTAATAAATAAACAATACTATTTTTAATCAAAATACTTTTAAATTATGATAATTAAGAAGTGTATAATACATTATACTAAGCAATAAATCCCTACTACATTGTAGAAATCTGGACTTCCTTATAAAGCTTAAAACACTTAGATATAAGACGGAAGATACATATTTGTTTGTAACTTGTTTTTTTTTGGCTGTAAAAAAAGGTTATAAGCTCTGATACTAAGACAAAAATGGCGAAATCATATTTATAGTCGTCAATCAAGTAAAATTGGAAATGCCATGTACCTACCTCCTCCAAATATGCATTGATTTAGGTCTGTAATCTAGGTTCTATTATAAAAAAAATTTAAACCAGATAAAGGAAAACTTCTAAATTACCCTTTAAATTGTTGCTAATGTAATTGTATTGACATTTTGAAGTATACGCAGGCTTGATTTGGGGAGCAAGCTGGTGAAAGTGTGACGAGAGCGTTACGTAAAGTGTGATTGGGAGAAGCGAACGAAAGTTGAGAGGAAGATATAAGTTAATGAAGATAGAAAGAGAGAAAGTTACGTTTCGTAACTTTTACTTCAGTCGTGAGGTCTTTGCACACTCGCTTTTTTTTAACCGATTTAAAAAAAAAGGAGGAGGTCACTCAATATAGTTTCAGTTCTATACCACTAAACAACACACCATATATATATTTCATGTCTGTTCGGGCATAACTTCGTCGTTTATGAACCGATTTTGATAATTATTTTTTTCTTGGAAAGGAGATATCTCACGTGTGGTACCATTATAAAGAAACCAGGATCTGATGATGGAATCCCAAAGAAATCGAGGGAAACCCTCGAAAATCGTAGTGACGACTAGTGCGTTTGTTATTTTTTTTTTTTGTCTAGTTAAGTTGTATTACTTGTCGATGTAATTGAAGTAAATTTTTTTCGTTTGCGAGCAAACACAATTATTTTGGTAATGCATCACAGGCCTGAACTTTATTAGATGCAATTATATTTATTTTGTATTGAGTTTTTATATCCTATTGTAAAAGAAACCATATTTATGATAAGAATAAACGTTGATTTAATAAACTAAAAAATCTTATCAACAAATAAAAATGAAATAAATGTAGGTAATGAATTTTTTTTTAAATCATATCCTATTGTGGTCAATATCTTTAATATAAAAATAAAAATAATTAATTTAATTTTACATAAAAAATAAGAAAGTTACACTATGTATGTAATACATTTACTACAAATTAAAAAAAAAATTTGAAGGGGTTGACAAATAAAAAGTAAAATAAAAGAGCTTAAACAAATAAAAAAGTCAGTCGTGAAAGAGACATAAACTAGTCAAAGTTTAAACGAATGAAATAAAAAGTCGAAACATTATAACACTAATAAACAACAAAGTCGCTCAAAGAGTAACAATATTAATATAAACATGTCGTTTTACACCCGTTGGGTTATCTCTTCTTATTGAGATTAGGCTAACTCCCAATTAAGATAATTGATTTCTCTCCGACGGTTAAGGACAAAAAAAATGTCTGACAAAAACCGAACCTTTATCGAGTTTGTGATACAAGAGAGGTTTCGATATAACTATAAAGATTTTAATTTTTCGTGGTTACTAAAACTATTATTGACTTTAAATGTGATATTTACTTTGTCTGTCACGCGTCAGTCTATTAGCCGAAATTCCGGAGCTGTTGCAAGCGCCATAGTCACGGCTAGGACAAAAGCCAAAATATTGGGAACTCATATTGACCAAGCAAGAAAGAAGAGAAGAAACATCTCAATAATGAGCTCTCATAAACCTTTTTTTAATAAAAAGTACGCAATATAATGTTTTTTATCTGTTTGTCACGTCATGTCACTTTGACAATGACAGAGATCTGTTAAAAAATAAAGTGCCTATTTAATAAAAGGACTAGTTACTTAAACTTTTAATACTCTAATAAAAGCTACTCTAATGCTAACATGTCGAAACAAAGAAGATTATAATAAACCTCTCTAAAAGTCTACTGTGTGCATGGGATTATTAAATTCTTGTAGTACTTTATAATGTATGGTTCAGTATACATTTTTATTTTTATAGTAATTTACGCTTCAGCCTGTAATATCCTACTACTGGACATAGGCCTCTTTCTCCACGTAGGAGAAGGATTAGAGCTTAATCCACCACGTTGCTCCAATGCGGGTTGGCGGATATACTCCCTACTATGAGTAACAATCGCTATCAGGTGTACATGATAACAACCAGAACCAACGGCTTAATGTGCTCTCCGAGGCACGGTGGGGAGACCCACAAGGAATGCACAAACAGTAGTGCTTAATCCACCACGCCGGTCCAGTGTAGGTTGGCTGATATATTCCCTAATGTGAGTAACGATCACTATCAGGTATACATGATAACAACCGGCACAAACAGCTTAACGTGCTCTCCGAGGCACAATGAAGAGACCCACAAGGACTAACAATCAGACTGGAAATAAATATTTGTATAAATACAAATATTCCACTACGAGTGGGAATCGAACCCGCGACCTTCGGTGCGTAGGCGTTATTACGGTCGTCATATAGATCCAAGAATTATGGAATGGTTATCTTCTAGTTTTATTACATATTAAATAAAACATGCTAAATGAATATTTATTACTTTTAAAATTATTTTCGTAATTATATCAGATAGAGTCAAGATACTATACAAAAAAGTATGTATTAGTTAATTTATAATAAACTTCACCTCCAAGTCTTTCCCACGTAACGACCAATGCCTCGGGAATATCGGGATGAAAACTAGCTTATGTGTTATCCTAAATCTCGGCCTATCTAAGCACTAAATATCCCTGCAATTGGTTTAGTAGTTTTTACATTACATATTAAAAACATCTATAAAAAAATGCATTTAAAGCATTAGAATGATTCTCACGGATCCCTAAATATCTAAGTCTATAATCTCTGTGGTCAGAAACTCAGTCCATTTTACTTTATTTCCTCAACGTGAACCTGATAGAGTTTTGATCGATGCATTTTAAAGTAAAGATCAGAATAATTAATAATTTATTGAGGGTTTGAGACCTAATCTTTTGACTCTTATCTCGCTTAAATATTCATTAGCGGCTATAATTTGTTACATAATTTTTATTTAATATTTAACTAAGTATACGAATTGTAAAAATTCAAATATTAAAATTTATTTATATCATATAAGTACTATATGTGAAGCTAATTCTTATTAATAACTACAAATAAGTTATATACTCTATATATTAATTATAAATTTAAATATTTATTTAATTAATATTAACGCAGATGTCTTCCTAATAAAGGACACTCATCTAAAATAAATTAATGTATTTTTAATTCACCGAGGACGGTCTCGGCTTGAGAAGTCTTAATGTTATAATTAATTAATTTAATCGTATATTTTTGCATATATTCATATAAAATATGTTTGCATATGTTCGTCTATCTTACAATTACATTGCCGTAAATTAATATGTATTTCTAAATAAATACAAATTTATTAAAAAAAAAAAACAGTTTATTAATCAAATTTATTATTATGAACAAAAAAAATAAAACGGATGCTCATACATGTATGTATCTCCGGCGGAAACGCGTATGTAACACACATACATAAAGCTTATCGAAGCCTAATCGATGGCAGTCTTTGCGCATCTCGGACCGCATTCAAATTTCGAACGTCCTAAAATTTTCGTTTAGTGATACGACATTGACATTGATTTGTTGGTGCTTTTGTATTTATATAACAAAGATCTACATTTGAATATACAAGAGCGTCGAAACATCAAAGTAATTGACCATAAAAAACCATTCTTAATTAAAATTATATTTATAATTTTATAGTTCTTTTATTTATTTATTATACCTGTTTGTAAGAAGTCGATTTCATGTTTTATACACAAATAGCTTCTGCCAGCGACTTCGTCCGCGTGGAACTTTTAAAGGGGAACAATTGTGTCATACATGATTTTTGCGAAAATTTAACTGTTTATGCAGCGCACGCAGCGAAGCTCTCAAAAGAAAAAACTCCCGATTTTAAAACATTCTTCATTGATGCTCCGCTCCTATTGGTCTTAGCATGATGATATTATAGCTCATAGCCTTTCTCAATAAATGGGCTATCTAACAAAAACAATTTTTCAAATCGGACCAGTACTGCTTGAGATTAGCGCGTTCAAACAAACAAACTCTTCAGCTTTATAATAAGGAATTCTTATTTATCAATAACAAATTACTCTCTCATTTAGTCATCATTGTAAGGTCTAATTTCGTTTTATTCTTAACCTTAAAGTAATATATTTCTGAAATTATTGATTTTGCTATTGTCATATTGTAAAAATTTTGTAGATATGAATGAAAAAATACGGAAGCAATATGAATAATCTAATATGACATTTTGATACTTGTTTAAAATTATAATTTATTAGCATTCAAAATATAAAAAAAAAATAACAACATTAGATAATTTAATCTATCTCAACATCATGAGTAAGCACTGTTTTTATTTTTAGTATAGTGAAATTAACTATTGCATTAATATTTAACAACGTCTGTTAAATCTTATTTACATATTTAAATTATTACACGGTATACCAGAATAATCAGTAATTATTCCATAATAAATATGAATTATTTCATAATACAACATTATTATTATTAATATGTATTTATTTTTAGAAACAATTTATATTTTAGATATCTAAATAATATTAGTTGCTGAACATTTTCCCGACGGCTTTAATGTTTTATACATTTTTGACTCTACATTATTTTAATTGCTTATATATCATTCAAATGTATGTGTATTTATGAGTATTTTTTTGGATTTTGTAAAAAATGCATTTTATGTAATTAGTCCAATAAAAAAAATACTTTCGTACTACATATTTACTTTAATATTTTGAAGGTACTGTGTAGAGAAGCGCTCTTTCTTATTTTTTATATAAATTTCTCTTAATTTTAACTAATTTTTCTCTTCGAAGTCAATGGCACTCATTGACAATTTGTGAATGCGATGAAAACAAATTTTGAAAACAGATAATTTTTACATAACGACACACATAAATACCTTGATTGTCCTCGTAAAATGCGTATCACTCAAATATCGTTCACTATCACTAATCACTGTTATCGTTGCTACATACAAACACACTGAAATCATACGCTCCATTCCGTCGTGTCCATTTTCAATAAGAATAATATCTATCACAGCTCACAACTATTTTGAAAATAATGATTGCTTTTGGTCTATACGATCTGGTGTGATATGAGGATGTTTTGAATACAGTTCAGTGAGTGCGCAGGCGCGTGAAGCAGACCGCGGCACATGAAGCGGCGTCGTTGGGACGCGACCCGACACTAAACCAGTCGTGTGACTTTTTGTTGTGAACGTGTCGGCCGCCCTCGGCACCGCTCGGTTCCAGCCGCCGCCGCGATACACGTCCGACCTCATTGGTCGAAACCTCCACGGGCGGTTTGAGGGCGTGACTAGCGATGGGAGTGTTCTCTTTTTAAATTTTCTTTTTCTCTTTTTGGGCGTGCGGTGGTGTGCGTCAGTCGCGCTCGCGTCGCGAGTGATGGATTACGTATTATAGAGGATTTTGTTATGTTTAATGCTTAATGGAAAACATTACTAATTTTCTATTATTATTGTTTTATTATAAATAAATCACACAGTCGATCACTATAACTTCACTGAATCCATGTTCCTTGCAAATAAAGAAATAATTTACAATCAAGTAGGTACGTCTCGCAACTCAAACATTTCACTAAAAAAACAATAATTATGTACAGTAATTACAAAAGAACTCAAAAAAATTATATTTTTTTTAATCAATACTGATTCGTACTGCATTGTTGTTTATGAATGTAACTTTAATACTATTTATACTTATTCGTACACATTTAAGCATAAAGTTATAGTTATATTGTTACTTCTTAAAACGTTACTTACTATACATGAGCGGTTAGGTAACCTACACCGAATTAGAGTTGTTAGTAGAACTAGTGATGACGTTACAAAACTAAATGTTGTCAAAGTTATTTATAATTAGTTTAATAGATACAATCATTAAATATTAAAAATGTAGAGTTCATGTACTATCATTGATTCAGTTCAGATTGAGTTCAGATTATTTTATGTCTGCAATACTATAATACTTGTACTTTGATTGTGCTCGAGGTACTACCCTACACCTATTTTTTACTTGTGTAAATGAGAAAAAGTTCAAATAAAATAATCTAGTAGGACAAATATATAATAGACAGCTAGGTAACCTATCCATTTAAAAATCGTTTTAAGATTTAAATAATGTACTTACTTTAACTGACACCCTACTTATTTTCATATATTATTCTGCCGCTAGCAACAGAGGGAACTTAATTATAAAAAAAATAATATGTTTACAATAAACACACAACTAGATGTTTGTTACAAGTTCTGATCTGAAAAATGGGATTAAGTATAATAAACATATACCTATATCTATAAATAATTTAATAAGACTTGGGAATCTAAGCCGCTGCCGTGGAGCGTAAAGCAGGGTCTCTACCAACGGCGCCGCTCGTTCTGTTGAACGTTTTATTGAATTTCCATTTGGTTACTTTTGTATTTAATTGCAAAGATGTTTTGAGAAAATTAAATGAAATTAAGCGCTCTCAAAAATATAACATTGACATTTGAAATTTTATTTATAAAAATAAATCTTCTAATAAATAAGTACCCGTAATTAGATGAAACTATACCATATACCTAGATATTTGTTATAATAAAGCATATGCACTTCAAACTTTAATTAATTATCAAAATAAACACATTTTTTTTAAATAATCTACACAGTGGTTTAACTCTTAAAATTACTTTTTATTTTTAATAATAGATTCGTCTGATAACAAATAAAAGTTTCACATTATAATCCCCCAGTACAATAGAAATTATACATCTGGAACCCAAAAGTACCCACTTTTTTTCATTCAAATAATTGTGTGTCATTTAGGGGCGAATCTTATAAAATTCTCGTGTCACAATGTTAGTTAGGTACCATATTCCTCCGAAACGGCTAAACCGATTTTTATGAAATTTTGTGTGCATATCGGGTACGTCTGAGAATTGGCCAAATTCTATTTTTCATACTCATAAGTAATAAGGGGGGGAGGGATTAAGGAAGTTAATAACATATATGGCAAAATAACGTTTGCGGGGTCAGCTATTACCTAAAATTATTATAATCATTCAGTCAATATTTTCGAATTGACTGTTTTAATTTCAAAAAATCAGCTTCACACACAGTACCCCAATATTAATTACCAACGGTGAATAAACTACCAGTTATATTGTCCCTCGGCTTATCGTTAGTCTACCATAAGAGTTAGGTACAAGTATGACAAATAAAACAGTTAAATTTAATTTGAAACAATACTTCATAATTATGGTTTAAGTGTTCGACATACGTAAATACAACTCAAAAATGGACTAATAGATTAATTATTAATCTTCTTCTAAGTAATACATTAGGATATATAGGTATATGGCTTTTAGTTGCTATTATTCACCTTTTTTTTACGTGGGAAAAATCTATCATGGATACCCTCCGCGGGGGCGCCAGAGGGTTATGTCAGACTCCTACTGACTAAAAACCACCACGTGTGAGCAGTCGTCCACCTGGGTAGGGCGAGATGGGGTCGCGCTAGCATTCACCACCTCGCCCCGACAGTAGGCCCGGACAAAGACTCCGGGCCCCGAAACAATGGTGGGGTGGCCTCGCTTCTAACAAGGCCACCCCTCAGACTTATGGTATTACGTAGGGTATTATTCAACTATCGCAGTCCACTGCTGGACATAGGCCGCCACAAGTTCGCGCTAAAAATGGCGTAAATTGATGTGTGTTGCAGTAGTCACAATGTTGGGCAGGCTGGGCAGGGTTGGTGACCGCAGGGCTGGCTTTGTCGCACCGAAGACACTGTTGTCCGTCTTCGGCCTGTTTATTTCAAAGCCAGCAGTTGGATGGTTTTCCCGCCATCTGTCGGCTTTTGAAGTTCCAAGGTGATAGTGGAACTGTGTTATCTCTTATTCGCCTCTTACGACACCCACGGGAAGAGAGGGGGCGGCTATATTCTTTACTGCCGTAACCACGCAGCACAGCAGCTATTGTTGCAGAAGTGTAAGTACATATTATTTGATAAAACGATAAATAAACATTGCTTAAGGTCTACGCAGGACTTCACGTTTTCTCTTTTGTAAAATTAAATTTGTTGTACCTACGAGTAGGTATGTACATAAATGCCTAACAATTACATGCATAAAGGTAGCAACCGCCACAATTTGTGAGAGGTTAACCTTAAAAAATATTATACTGCGGCTGTTGTCGACGTAGAGAGTAAAGTTTTTCAATGAAATTAAGATGTTTGCAACGAGTAAACAACACTACACCATTACAATTTTTAATTTATTTTAACAACTAGTTCCTTTGTTAGGTTGTTCTTCGACATAAACCTCCCGTAGTTCCTCTCAACTTTTATGGCAGGAGATAATCTTCTCCATATAGTTGACGCCTCTCTGCCTCTTGCCATTCTTTGTCGAGTATCACAATACAAATTACTGAATTTCCATTTTTCCGTTATTTACCAATTACCAATATACCCATTATAAAAGTGATAACTTTGCAAATTAATTTTGTTTCAATATGTTTGTAACATTTCTGTCTAGAACCAGTCATTTAAATATTGTTTGTTTGTAATTCTGAACTCTCAGTGTGTGTTGTTCAATAGCTATCCGAATGATTCATGGTTATGCTCCTTTATGTTAGTGTTTACCCGACCCTTCGAGTTAGCTATAAAGTGCCATTATCTCTCTTAAATCAAAAGTTTATTTAATGCTTTATTTCACATTTGGAACTTGAACTAGTAAAGAAAATAACAATATTTTACTTTCAAACTTTTTTGAAATTAGGTTAAAACTGAACTATAAATCTATCTGAATATTTCCGTAATATTTAACGTACCTACCTATATAATTTAAATAAGTTACCCGACTAGAAAAAAGGTCAGGCTCAACCAGATCATGTATCTGGACCGGATCAGGATAGAATGAGGCATGCCAGATCCGGCAAGCTCTATCAGGACCAGGTCTGGTCCAGACAAGGATAGCCTGATGTAAAATAAAGCCCGCCTTTTGTACACACTTGTTTTAGTGTATCTATTGTACAATGAAGAATTTAAATAAAATACAATAAATAATGTTTGCGACAAAACATCCTTAAAACGATTAATTTTATTTACCGTTTGCCTCTACATAATTATAATTCTTTGTTAATCGTTATTAATTACAAAAGTCTTCAAGCAATGCGTTCTGCCTGTGTCAACGTACGGAGCTGAGACGTGGACATTGACGAAGGGACTGGTCCACAAGTTTAAAGTCACTAAACGTTCAATGGAACGGGCTGTAATTGGGGTTTCCCTCAAAGATAGGATTAGAAATAAGACTATCCACGAAAGAACGAAAGTAACCCAAATAGCCTACAGAATTAGCAAGTTGAAGTGGCAGTGGGCTGGTCATCTGTGTCGCAGGACCGATGGCCGTTGGAGTAGACGTGTCCTTGTTTCCAGTGTTATTTAGCTGTAATCTTCTGTAAGGTCGAGGTACTACCCTCGTCATTCTGCTCCATATTTTGAGCAGGAAATTTCCTGCTGTGTCCTAACTCAGTTTACATCTTTATTATTATATCTTTTAGATTATTTAATGATGGTGTTGGGTCAGAGCACGTGTTCATGTAACCATATAGATGTGTGTTGAAGTCTGAGTGATTGTGTTTGCGTTGTGTGTGTTTTGGATACCAGACACAGGAGTCCTACTGGTCGTTGAGACTGATGCTACAGTCTTTTGTAGTTTTGTCTTTTGTGTATACTTAGAAGATATACTACATTAATATTTTTAGTATCTAATGACAGGTCAATGACCAGACAGTTTGAGTCTTTTATACAATACATAAACTAGGAGTATATAAAGATTTGAACCATTGAAATTGCACATTTATTTTTATACCACTTTTTAAGAACTAATAATGCTATTCAAATGTTGTGGGTACCTATGTGACCACTTAAGTGATACGGTGATAATAATCCCATAATATCAACGGTCATCGATTCAAATCCCATAGGGAGCGGATATCTGTAGATGTATATGTGTATGCAAACATTTGTTACCGATCTGGGTATATGTTCTCATGGGTCTACCTACCTTACCTCAAAGAGTAGGTACGTATAGTCGGTCCTAGTATTCAGATACCATAAGCTCTTATACTTGTCTCGTAAAATTATTATTGCATCGAATAAGTGGGTATCTATATTAACACTTAGTAGCGAAATTAAATCCAAACTCGTAATGGATTATAAGCAGCGTACTCAGTCAAGCTCCGATCATTCTCCCGTACAAGACACGAACGAGCCAGCCCTTGCGCAGGTGCGGCAACTTTACAGTTCAGTTCAGCTTAAAATATTAAACACCAGAAAATATCGTAATTCCTGTCTCGAGCTTATATTTAAATTTATCCTTCCTTTAATTGTGTTATCTGGAAGATATAATAGATACCTATAAGTAGTTCCATAGTCAGACTTATGTCTGACCTTTGTACTTCACAGTCCGAAACTGTCTTTAAATGTGTTTAATGTTAAAAATATAGTTGTGTTGTACAATACAGTATTAATAAACAAATAAATAAATAATAAAACTTAACGAATCATCAAAGTCATCATTAAATACATCATTCGTAACATTAACATGAGTAGGTATATATGTGTAGTTATAACAGAAAATACAATATTAACTTCAAATTATTAAATAAAAAATATTATAAATTTTACAAACCCTTCAGTTATATAAAGGCTATTTATTTTCTGTGTGTACACATACAATTTTTACATCCATGATTTCAATGTCTTGAGAAATTCCCCTTTGACAACTTTACTGTTTTTTTTTTTTTGCAATTTTATCGGTAATACATTCATCCTACAACACTACCTCTGACCTGCAATTAATTTTAAATATAGACGTACATGAAATTAAATTTACATTACATTACATCATTACATTACATCACATGTTTAAACGTAATTGCCAGTACGTATTGTACTCAAACAACCTGAATGAACCCAGTACTGCACGTGACAAAATGCGTTCTTATCTTAGAATTTGATCCCTATGTATATACGTCCTATTTCTGCGATTAATTACTAATTAGTTGTTAACAACTCAATTTATACTAATAAATTACAATGTATTTTTAGTGTATATGTTGCAATTTGTATTCACAATATACATTTTAGGTATACTAGATAGGATAGAAGGTTCTGAAGGTATTACTTAATTTATACATAGTTCAAAATAACAATCATAGTAATCTAATAATCATAGTAACAGTGAAAATTTAAAAATTTACATTTAACCACGATTAGGAGAACTCAACGAATATTGACAATAGATAGTTTTTTACAACGGGTCAAAAGTCATTGCTGTTTGTGATTTGCGGTTGTTCTAGCAATCGGGACAACCATCGCTCAAAACATTGTTTGTATAGACTATAAAGATGTTTGTCAAAGGCTAAGAGCTTGTGCTTATATCTTATGTGTTGGATCTATCCTTGACACATGATCGTCATACTTTTAGGGTTCGTTAAGAGTTGAATGTTTTTTCATTGGTAGTACTTCCAAACGTTCGCCACCATCTATACTCATCTTCTTTTAACATTTGAAATTATTATAACCATTCTAATTACTTTTAGTATATATAGATAAAAAATTGTGTTGTCTATTTGTTACCTATTACACTTTATAGAATCAAGTTCCAGGAACATAGTATCAAAGATCGTAACTAAAGCACGTTACTTAACCAATACCTACCATCATAATATGTTTATAATTTGTTTAATCCATAGTGAATGTAACCGATGTGAAAATCTGTAAGTTACAAAATACAATCTTCTCGTGGACTAAATCCATTTATATGTACTTAATTGGTATAAATAATTTTTTAATGTAAATTAACTCTTAGTTTTCTTACAGTATATATGTAGAGTAAACAAGTTTTTTTTTTTTTTTCATTTTTAAATTCTATATGCACAATAGAATTAATGTAGTAAAACAACAGCAACTGCACGAAAACCGAGTAAACAGATATTTCCCGTTCCCCTCAACACCCACACGCTCTAAGCAGGAGCTAGTCTGAATAACATTTAACCCCTTTGAAATGTAAAAGCATTACGGAATGAAAAAACAGCACTTATGTACAATGCGAAGCTGATAAACCATCTCTCGTACAAAGCGTACAAAGATACAATACCTCTGAAAGGGTTCAAGAACGCACTTTTAAATTAACACCGTTGACTACTATAACGACGTAACTGCCTCACTTCCGCCATAGAAAACTCAGTCTTCACTCTATACATAAAGACTCAAAAATGCAATACACTAACTTATATTTGAAAAGCAGCATAAAATATTAGTCGTCGCAATACCTCTGTTTAAAATAAGACCATTTATATTTTTCCTTTTCATGTTATTGTCTCTGCTTGGCAGCGCTTGCAACCGTCACGTTCCAATTTCGAAAAGTGTCGGAACAAAATGGTCGCCGCTTTGTGCCGTACCCTCGCTCGGCTGAGTTGAATTCGCTAATTTAGCAGATGCCAACTAGCTTTGATGTTCCGACTTCTAGTTGTGAGTCGGACATCTAGCTGCGTTTTATTTAAAGGTAACATTCGTTTGTTATAATATCTAACAACGGCGATTAGCTCGCAGCATGATTCGTAATTATTCATACTACATACCGACGTCAAAAGTATCAACCGAAATATACGAGCAGTCATATATACAACGTTCCATCAAAGAACTGGTAACCAAATTGGAACATCACTGTACCGTGTTTACAACTTGATAAAAAAATATATAACAAAGGAGCCGAATTTAAATTCCAATCGAACTTTGACACATGTCTGCCACCATAAACAATGAAAATTCAAATCATCGTTGCGTTCGACAGCCGCCGACCTAATGCGATTGTGGCTTGCGCTCTTCGGAGTCTATGGCTCTTCATCTATAAATGGGAGCCTTTTCTTTCGCTTTTTCTTCACAAAATCTGAGTCGAGATCGGCCGATAAGTTATCTCGTGTGAGATGGTCTCAATATCCACAGATGGCCTTGCTCTCGAGTAATCTCCGGGCACGGCGTGGATATTTTTGTCATTTTTTCCCGTAGTTTCTTTGAAATCGCTTTGTAAACTAATAAGGACATTATTTTGACGGGATCACGCCGTTGTAATAATGTAAACACTGATTGAGTACAGATAAGTAAGACTATCGGAATGACATGTTTTAAAAGGTTTTGTTGTGGTACGAATTTGTCTCACATTTAATATTAACAATGAGTGTGGTTCTATTTTACTTAGAAACTGAACAACAGATGTTTATTATACAACAAAGTGATCTTAAGAGGCTTTCACTAGTCTGTATATAATTATTTGTTGACTAAATAAAGAAGTAATAAAATGAATTGTTTAGTATCACTAAGCGATCCTTGTTAAAAAGTTTGAGTAATCAACATATAGCCACCAAAATATTGACGTATGGTATTACAGTTTTTAAGGCAATTCGACTAAGTTTTTTTTAAACCAATTTTCGATTAAAAACAATAGATAGAGTCGGATTCGCGCACCGAGGGTTCCGTATAAACAAAATTACTAAAAAGATTTTGATTATATGGTGTAACTGAAAATTTATGCTTTTCTTAATATCCCCTTTATCTGTGCTATAAATAAGTTGCATAGCACCCTGTAGGTTTTGATTCGTTTGTTTATATATGTAATTTGAAGCATAAACGACTGTATCTTTTGATTACGTTGGCTTAGAAGTTTGATTTTTTCACAGCTCTAAGAGACAGTAAACTTGAGTATTTGATATGAATTTCAGCTTGATGACCTTGAGCTTTAAGACCTTTACGCGTTCCTGAGAAAAGGGGTCTTGACAGACAGACGGACACCAAAGTGATCCTGTATAGGTTCCATTTTTTTCCTTTTGAGGTACGGAACCCTAAAAAAATTAGATAGCAGTAAACTACAAGTGTATTATATTATCTTTCCTGATCAAGCGGCTTACGCTTTAAATTTTTAGTCTCTTTGAAATAAAAATATAAAGTTATTGTTAAATTGAAGCATTATTAATACCTATATGTCTAACTGTGAGAAGTTAATATTCTTGTTGTTTCACTTCAAAGATTACGTCTGAACTAAATTAATAAAATATGTATCTAAATTGTTACTCTGTTTTGATTGCGGATAATTGTAATGTACATTTACTAATTTAACAGACAATTTTATGCAGTTTATATTCTATATACTTTATTGCCATTAAGCTATGAGAAATATTATATAACGTGATATGAACAAATTATTTATTGTGCATATAATATATTATACACTCATCTAATGAACGAAAAGTGTATGTCACTATCTGTGGATATAAATCACCAGAGTTGTATCGTAGTGAACAGAAAATACACAACTTTCTCAGAAAAAAGATTTACTGTAAAGATATTGCGATATATTCGGTCGGAAACAAATATATTAAGAAGCAAATAAGATTATTAACTTTAGATATAAATACCTAATTATTGCCAAGTATGATCATTTACTACATATAAGTATAACTATACCTATATTATATATATAGTTCTATGAGTACACATTTGTATGCGTCTAAATTTTTTGGCTTGTAAGATTTCGTAAAAAAAAATCTATGAAAAATAATAACATACTACAATAATTGTGTTTGCTCGCAAACGAAAAAAAAACCGACTTCAATTACATCAACTAGTAATACAACGTAGATCGACAAAAAAATAGTCAAGCAACTACGCGTTATCAAAGATTACTCAAAAAGTAGTTATCAGATCTCGATAAAATTTATATGTGACCACATGATAAACATCAGCTTTCGATTAAATTAAAAATTATCAAAATCGGTACACCCAGTAAAAAGTTATTGCGGATTTTCGAATGTTTCCCTTGATTTCTCTAGGATCCCATCATCAAATCCTGGTTTCCTTATCATGGTACCAAACTAGGGATATCCCCTTTCTAACAAAAAAAGAATTATCAAAATCGGTACATCTAGTAGAAAGTTATGCGGTATAATACAACGTAGGTCGACGAAAAAAGCGTCAAGTAAAAACGCATTATTAGATATAACTCGAAAAGTAGTTGTTAGATCTCAAATAAATTTAAATGGGACCAATTGGCACACAAAACCTTTCGATTAAAACAAAATTTGTCGAAATCGGTCTACCCGGTCAAAAGTTCTGATGTAACATACATAAAAAAAAAAAAAAAAAAAAAAATACAGTCGAATTGAGAACCTCCTCCTTTTTTGGAAGTCGGTTAAAAAATGGAACCTTATAAGTACTTCTTTAGTACTCTATTTTTACTTTTACTTCTTTTATCTTCTTTTTTACTTGTACTTAATTTAATTGAAACTAGCAAACTCTACCTTAATGTATTTACTATTTATTAATCAATATGTATTTATAAAAATCATGTCATGACTGACTGACAGACCGACACACTAAACGTATAAATTCGACTTTAGACTCCTTTTTAATTTATACTTTATAGGAATAGAAGATGAGGTGTTTGAGGTTGCAACTTAGTTATTAAGTTATTTGTTACGCGTCAGCGCATCGGTCACAGCACTGGCTGTTGCGCTGGCGGTCGCAGGTTCGATCCCCGCTCACAACAGACATTTATATTGGCCATATAGATGTTTTTCATGGTCTGGGCGTTTGTGCTTGTGTATTGTGTGTCTTTCGGACCCCCGACACAGGAGAAAATCCTACTGGGGGGTGTTGAGTGTGAAGCGTTTATTTATTCATTATTTTGATTCTATTTTTTATTCGATTTCGATTGTTCGTTGTATGAAAATGGACTTTTGGGTTATTAAAAAAAAATTAACGTTTCAATGTTGTTCAATAATTCTATACTTAAGTAAGCTCATAAAATTGTTAAATAGGTAGGTAATGAAAGTTTGTATAGGTTTCGTTACTTACTAAGCTACAGAAATTTTTATGTTTGAGCTTTAGCTATACTAATATTATAAACTGAACAGTTGTTTGTTTGAATGCGCTAATCTCAAAAACTACGAATACAAATAGAAAAATACACTTGTATTGGATTCTCTATTTACCGAGGAAGGCTATAGGCTATATTACGTACCACGTATAACACACTTTAGTACGTTATACGTGGTATATATATATATACGTTATACTACGTTTTATCCTCAAATGAACGGGGGTGAAATCGCGTGGGTCACCTGTTAAGCTTTAAGTTAAAGAAAATACCGTCTTTAGGTGGGCGTAAAATATTCTGAAATAGGTGATGAAGATTTATTTGAAAGAAATTGTGCTATTTTTTAGAAAATAATAAATAATATTCTTTATTATTTATACAAACAATTTCTAATTTAAAGACACGTTTCATGTGGTACACTGGTCATTTCTGTGTTTAAATAGTAAATTTTAAAACGGTATATTTTTTTTAGTTAATATATTAATAAAAACTCTTTTTGAGATAAATGTCTACGACCTAGAAACCGAATTTTCCTATGCTGATTCTAGCTTATGAGTACTTAAATCTGATTTGTACAAAAGTAAAGCTAACAAAAAATAAAGAATTCGTCACCAATATAGTTGTTACGCGTCCTGAGAATCCTCTCCAAGTAGTCCAGCTGAGGAGACAATCTTTGTACCTATCCCTTATCTGTGCAAGTTAGCAAACAAAACATCGGAGCCGGCAATAAGCATAAAACAAAATTGTTTCGACCCCACACACGCCGTCGCCGGAACACTTGGAAAAATCCCTATGGATTTTCCGCGCGGGAGTGAGGTGACCGCCGGGGGGGACGAGGGAAGGAACGTAAAAGAGAAAAGCTGCGAGTTTTTATCTCGGCGCCATAAATTTTATTCGTAGCGTGATTTAGTGCGCAGATTGCCCCTCGCGCCCCGCGCTTCCCCGCGCCTACGCCTCGCCCGGGTAAGGCTGCTAGTCATTGTCAAAATTATTGCACCCCTATCTACTGAAGCTTTAAATATATGTCTCCGACATGTTACTGCGCCTACAACCCGTTCTGGGCCTGAATACGATGCTTTGATGTAAATTTTATAAGTTGTAAGCTTCTAAGAATCAAGTAGTTGAACGATACGAGTGAATGCGATAGCATCTTACAAAAGGGACTACGGTTAAATAAACGAGAATTGATATCTAAGTTTTAATTACTTAACTAAGACATTCTCAATGCGGCTCGTTGTTTCCGACGGGCTATTTATAAAACTACCACCAGTAGCTACTTACTCTAACAACTACTTATACTTCTTAATACCATTAAAAGTTGCACATGATATTATTCCAATAGTTTTATTAAAGCGACGTGAGACTCGAGCCGACCGGACAGGGATTAATGCTATATCGAGCCAGTGGCGCCTACCAGGTACCAAAGTTTTAACAAAATATCTTATTCAACGCACTAATCCTTCATCACATTTGCTTTAAGCGTAAACCTTAAGTTATTTGTCAATACCAAGCTACAAAGCGCCCAAATACCCGTACTATGGCTGAATAACATAATACACGCCTCATCATGGTGGAACAATTCAGAAACTTGTTAAATCATAATGTGCTTTTGTGAGCTTCTTGACAGTTCACTTTGTGATTTTTTCTCACTAGGATTCGGTTTCGTATAGCGGCCAATACTCTTGCAAATGACACGTTTCTTTTTTCACGATTTCTGGCAAATCCTCGATCGCTATCACTAGTGAGTATTTAATATAAACACGACAAATTTCGTGGCTTGGATGTAGGATTGTATCCGCAGATGCGCCGGCGTTATTTTTATTGTCTATAGTAGGTTCGAAGGTTCGCATTTGATCCGGGACGCTCTCTCTACACTGTGTCTTATCTCCGATCTGGTTTTATGAAACCCTAAATTTACGACTGCGGTCGAGGGGTGGGAGCCGGTATAAGCCGACTCTCGACGTTAGCTGCCAGGAACACTTTTGTCACCAGCAATTCATGGCGAGGCACGTTCGGTAAAAATTTTGCGTGTCAAATTGCCGTTACACATTCGATCGATGCACAGATCGTAGACAGATCAGGATGAGATAAACACGTGTTGCCATATAATGTATCTACGTATATAATATAAGATCAAATTATTTATCAGAAATCGATTATTTTATTATCGATACTTTATTACTTACTAATATAAAAAAAAACTAATATATATTATCTTAGCAAAAATATTTCCAATTAATTAAATATAAAATATGATGGTATTTGTTGTTGTATTAATATAAATAGGTATCGAGATCGAATTTATGAAATAGGTGCCCACAGTAAAATTTTATTACGTCATACCTATTGTAATTTCTTAATTGGGAGCATGGACCCAACCGGGTTAGTCCAGATACAGGCAGATCCTCTATAAATTACGAGAATAAATCCCGGGAAAGAAAAATTGCCCTCTGGAGCACATAATTCTTTCCTTGTCACAATCCCTCCTTATCTACGGCCAATACCGGATTACAATGCGATTTTTATTTTATGCTGTATTTACTTGTATTCCTATGTATTTTATCTTACATACTGTCACACCTACGAGTATGAATATGATTATTAGGTTTTTAATACTTATTCAATAGAGATGATTCCACGATCATAAGATTTTATATTATTTCAAAAATTATTTTATGCCTTATTTGTTGCTGTTATTCTTTGAAGTTATAAATTCTTGTTAAAATATAGATTCAAAATCAAATTGTAAACTATTGATTCAAACAATCAACTTCTCTCCATTTCTAAAATATTTTTTTTACAACCATTACATTTAGCTACCGGCTATTCATTGCGCTACGGCCAACATTATCTCCTTACACAAAATTACTTCACGAATTGATCAGACACAGTGGTAAGCAATGCACGCTAATATTTTACATGTTTCCCAACAATATCGTCTAATGGACAATGACAAATGCATCCCTTTGTTGCGAATATTGAGATGTCATTGTGAAGTCACAATCGAAAAATTCACCAAAATAACCGAAATGTACGGTAAAAATATTTTGACAGCATAATGAATGGCCAGGTATGCGCAGTGGACAGCCTAATGATACTTTAATATGAAACGTATAGGTAGGTGTTTGATTTGGAACTTTCCGAATTCGTAAAATTTTATTGCATTCCCCTTCATTTCTATAGTTTTCTATAGTTTTATGTACATATTTATTAGAAATATTGTTTAAAAAAATAAAACTGAACATAAATGTATTTTTAATTATGAGTAGGAAATATATTTAATAAAAAGTAATTACAAGCAAAATTGTACCTATAAGGTATGTGATGACGAGATGACGCTGTAATTTTTATATTTTTGTTAGTATAATTATGCGTTCTACATATACAACGTAATCATTA
Source organism: Melitaea cinxia (assembly GCF_905220565.1). Classification (NCBI taxonomy): domain Eukaryota; kingdom Metazoa; phylum Arthropoda; class Insecta; order Lepidoptera; family Nymphalidae; genus Melitaea; species Melitaea cinxia. The sequence goes on from NC_059399.1 coordinate 5,593,836, forward strand.
ATTCAATAATTTGAATTAATGTCTTTTAGCTGACCGAAATATTTTGATTATCCTAAACATCCCTTGACATTCAGCGTGGATAATTCATGCCTAATTCCAACAATGAACTATTACTCGTATAACGTAAACAGCTCTGAACGCCCATTTATTATATTCATTTTTCTGTTAATTGCATAACAAATGCGGTGACACAGCATTGTATTAGGATTTATTGACTCCTTTTGTACGAGAACAGTGAGCTGAAGCTACGAAAGCAATAATGGTGTTTATTTATTTTGGTAGCCATTCTGTTTACCCATGAATACACTCTCGACCGTTCTTTGTAAACCTTTCAATGGCTAACACGAGTAGCTCTATGGCCACTTTTAGGCACACCGAACAAATATTATTAAGAAAACAAGATTAAATTATTTAGGTTATAACACCGATATTACCTACTTTATACTATAGGTAATCCATTGATTTATTATTAGCAGAAAATATAGATAAATAGATAAAAACTTTATTCATAATTCCACATTCCACATACGCAAAAGAGTAAAAATAAAAATAGTATATTAAATATGTATTATCAATAGTTATGATACGTAAATACCAATTTAGATATTTTCTTTCCGCTTGTGCCAAAATGGAGGCTTAAGAGTGGCAAAAAATGCAACAAATGCCTTTTATCTGGCGCTTAGTTTGATGCCTTTGTCTTCAACAGGCACAAACATGCTCCGTTTGCCACAGAATATAACAAAGAAAGGTTACGCTTCCAGTTTTTTTTTTCACTCTACATAATAGAATACTTAAGCTTATAATGTAAATTGTATTGTTGTAAATTAAAATCTAGCAATGTACGTAGCATAAAGATTTTATTAACGTCTCACAATAAAGTAAAATCATTTAAAGCCAATGTCGTTATTTATGTGTTTTGTGTGTTCGTGTGTGTGTGTTTGTGTGTGAAAATAAATAAATACAAACAACCTTTTATTTTACCAGCTTTCTACTTAGTCTGCTTATTATTCTAGAGAGACACTGACAAGCTACTGATTTTTACACACAGTGATTATTATCTAACCCAACATGAACCCAACACTCAAAGCAAGTCAAAAGTAGGTCTATTATTTCAATGTAATTATACTTATACACAATAAGTAGAAGGTACTTATTGTGTATACTTACTAGTATAGTAAAAAAAAATATAAGTATTGTTGGTCAACGAGCAAACAATAGTTGCAATAAATCAGAGAGCGTTCAAAACGTACATCTCAAAAATGACGGACAGTGCCACACAGCGCGAACGAATAGCGATCCCCATTGCACGCTCTATTAGCATTCGACACGGCCGCCTTGTTTCCAAACACGCCGAAACACCGACATGTTTATTGCAATACGAGATAATTTTACGATGTGAACGCAATTCCGTCGACGATAATTCGGTCAAAGTTTAATTCGTTGACAAAGATTGTACGACTTTCTAATCGCCTGGGCGTGAGGTTGAGTAAGTAATTTCAATTTTATGTCCCGATGAATTGTGGGAGGAACGCTTGAAGCTCGTGTTCATTGCGATTATTTTGCAGTTAATTTAATCAAGAATAGATAACGTGTCGTGTGTGACACAGTAAATTATAGCCAAAGGAGGTGGTTGAAATAAATCCGTTTCAGCCATTTCATTTTTTGAAATAAATGCTACAATTTCAAACTCTTATGATAATGAGGGATAAAAAAATTATCCATTCCCCTTTTTTATAATTAATTAAAATGGTAACATTCATACAAGTATATACAGGTCATCTTATTCGGGTTTATTCCATTATCTTTCTTGTCTGATAAACGCTGTCATCTTTTTCGCCATGATACAGTTAATACATCATTCGACAAACCGTTAAACTTTAGGGTAATTAACCTAACCTAAAATCTTGAAGAGTTGTTTTCGGGATGGTAACTAGAAACCGGCTTGACTATGTCGTCCTGAAAACCTGACTATTGTTGTAAGATTCAATTCATATCGATAACTCAAATGGTTTTATTTTTTGGTTCCCAGGCAAATATAGTATTTCGTAAACCTTACCTAGATTGGGTGGATTCGAGATTATTAAAAGTCCACGTCTACATATGTACTTAATGTGCTCTCATGTTCAAACTTTCAACAATTTTCGTTAATAAAAAATATATGTAAATAGATACTTATTTAAAACAGGGGTCGATTAGCAACGACAAATCAGTGAATAGATACAGTGGCAGATAATAAAAATTAACGATACATGCCCCATGTTATCTTTTCGTGATAACCTATTAAAATGATAAAATTTATAACATCTTTGTTACAATTTAGATCTTGTGATAAATATTTTAAAATATTAAATGCAAACTGTAAAAATAATAGACCGCAGTACCTTGTCCTATCGATTCTCAAAAATATAAAAATACATCGTATCAAATTTTATTTTATTTTTTAAATACTGGATATATTCTCTTAAATATAACAAGTAATTATTGTAAGTTCATAGTATTCTGATGCAAGGCATCAATGCAAACGGCATAAATATACCTATATTTTGGGATAGTATAATTATAGTTAGTAGGTATCAGATGCATTAGGTACCACGTAACTTGGCTGCTTCGGAAAGTATCTGGAACAGATTGCGGGTAGGGAGGCCACCCCTGCCTGTCACAAATGTGCTGAGCTGAGTGATACGAAGCGTCACACTCTCGAGGTTTGTGTCGCTTGTAGGCCCAGCGCTGCACCCTGGTGGCCGTAATAGGCGAAGATCTGTCGTTGCCAAACGGAGTCCACAACATGTTTAGCAACGAGAAGTGCTAATCGCTCGTGGCCTCCTTCTACGAGGAGTTCAGGGCGCAAAAGGAGGTTGCGGAGCGACCAGGGGGAAGGAGACGCCGATATGCGCTCTTTCAACCTTCGCAATAAAGTAGGAGAAGGGCACCATTCTTCCCATTCGCCACCGGCACCGAGGCAATAGAGCGCTCACAGTACCCATGGGCGTTCTATAGACAAAGGCGACCCGCACAGGTGGGCCAACCGCCGGGACGTCACGGTAGCATGCGAAAGCGATCTCTTGGCACCGTGCTACGACGATGGCACCGCTGGGTCTTCTTCTCTCTTCTTAGGGGGTATTCTAGGTTGTTCACTTCGGGCTAGGAGCCCCACACTCCCACCGGTCTCGTCGGTGGGTTACACCGTGCGTAAAAGCATTTCTTAGCGAAAAAAAGATACTACGTAACTTGAGTGTTTGAAAATAATATATGTATTATCAATATTGTAAGATGTAGTTGGGCTTAAGTTATTTATATTTTACTAATTTATTATTTCTCTCAATTAGTAAAGTAATCACTTGTCTTTTTAAAGTATAATGAAACTTATAATTAAACCGACAAGACAGTAAAAGAACCTGTAACGATATTTTAAAAAAAATTATGGGTATTAAAATATTACCTAATAATTATTTTAATTAGATTTTAACTGAAAATAAAACATGCAGAAATTCTTAAATAGAGTTTATAAAATAAAACTGAAATAAAAGGTTTTGGTATCTACAAATCATTACATTTCTAGCAATTAGCTATATGTACATAAGTTTATTTGTTTTATATACGTAAATTTTGTTAATTAGTTTAGTCAGCTGGCTTATTAAAAAATACATAAAGTACACATGAATTTGTGTATGCATTTAAACTATGTACATGGTCGAAGACGATTTTACATATAGAAACATTAAATTTAATTAGACAGCGGCTAGTGGTCGGAGAGATGGTCGGATGTTCGGAAGTTGATACTTATCTCGATCACCTTGCGAGCAAGGATTTCATGATAATTTGAAAATATAAAAAACGTCGTTAAAACCTTGCTACCTAATTATCTATAAAATATCATATTTATTACGATTTCATTTATAACGATATACAAAACTATTCATTTCCCGGTATCTTAAAACTTTTTTCTTATTGAGCGTCCTCAAATTTGGTTTTTAGTTTCAAACAAAGCTAAGTAACTCTATTTCTTTTATGAACTCTATGCGTAGAGAATAATTTTATCAAAATGCTATCTTTTTAAAACTTTTTTCTTATTGAGCGTCCTCAAATTTGGTTTTTAGTTTCAAACAAAGCTAAGTAACTCTATTTCTTTTATGAACTCTATGCGTAGAGAATAATTTTATCAAAATGCTATCTTTTGTAAAATACAAAAATATGTTGCTAGAACACGCTAGGACACGAAAGGATTATTAATAGTAGGGTATTATTCCAGAAACTTTTTTAATTGTATTATAATATATTTCGGTAAACAGTGGCTATCATGCTTAAAGAACTAATAAATTAATTAAACATAAAGACGGTTCACGTATTATATATTCTTGACTCTCACTTGAAGTGAAGAAAATGTAATCGTGTTTAGTTATGAAGTAACACTTTTTATAAATACCCGCACATCTTTGATTGTACATCTTTCAGCCCACAATGCAATAGCTATGTTGATTTTAGATTACAACCCTAGAAGAGATGGTTGGCCTATTTATAAGGTTTCTTGACTGTTACAAGTAGTTGCAGAAAAATATTTATTTGTAACTTCTGACACAGTTCTGACAGCACAAAACCGTGAACTTAATGCAGAGGACCAGATGACCAGTCGTAGATGGCCATCGACGGCTGAAGATTACGTTAACGACGCCACTACAGTAGGTACCTACTGTATATAAATAATATAATATGATATAGGAATATAATAGATAAAATATTGTAAACTGTGATTGTGTGTTTTATTTAATTTTGCTATAACTTAAAAAAATTAAGCGTAGCTTTGAAGCAAACACTGTAACACGTTTAAATAAAAAAAAAAATCAAACTCTCCTTTAAATTTTTCTCCTTATTTTAAAATAAAAATATATTAGTTTTGAATCTGAGAAAGTAGCTCAAATATGTTAATGGCATGTGACACAAAACAAAATTAACTATCCAGTATTCGAGCCATGCAGGTAAATGCATCAAAATTAATTAAGGCGGGCACAGACCGCCCGCGCGCTACCGTCCCGACGGGACGTCCCGCGTGACGACTTCATGCGGCTTCCCGGAACCCAAGAGGTGATGGGATTTAAGGTCTAGTCTACGTTTACGTGATCTTTGGTGAGCCCGGCTTACCCTTCCTATATAGTGGAGTGATTACGCAAGGGTAAGATAAAACAAAATGTATTAAGGTGATCGTAATTACACTAACACAATCTTACTGTTCTATTGAAATAAGAATTTTATAGATAAAACAGGAGGTTGTCCTAATAAGCACATTAAAATATATCTAATAAAATTATATAACGAATAAAAATTTTTTATAGTGCATGCTTTATGAGGATTACAACATTTATTTTATTATTTTCGTGAGTTTTTCCATATAAATAGATAAGCCATTTTCTATAAAAAATAAAGATCACATTTACTCACAAACATTATAAACTAGAACGAAATTATCTTCAGTAACTTAATAAAAATGGTAAATATCATAGTATACATTTTTCATTATAAAAAATTATTAATACCCGTTCCTGCAAAATTATGAACGCTAATTTATTACAAAACAAAATATTTTTACTGGCCATAAAATTTTACTAAACAACAAATCATCACTCCAATCGTTTAAAAACTACAACTCGTAATCTAAGCGCCACAACACAAATGCAACGAGCCTACCTGTGCAAACAGCTAGACAATACATAATATGAGTTATTGTCACAGCCCCCAAAGATATTTCATCGATTTTATTGTGGCTCCGATGTCAACTCCGTCTCGACGAAGGCTATAAATGCGACGGTTTTTTGCGCAAACAATGCTATACGCAGAATTTAATAAATGTATATAAAATCTTAAATAATAATATAAGGGAAATAGATTTCACTTTTGGGTTAAAAAATCAAGTTTATTTTTGGAAATAATTAATGGTGTACTACGGAACGCTACGTTTCTTTGTACTCTTAGTTCATATCGTACGGGTTATTTGTATACGCTTTTACTAAACTTTTGTTTCGCAATTTTGAGACTAAAATATGTAAAATATAAATAAGTTTATTAACTTAAGACGGTGTACCAGTATATGGTAAGAATAATAAGAAATTAATAAACATAACAATATAATTGAAAATCTTGTTAGTTTGAATTAAATACGTATATACGTAGGGTACCTACCAACTATAAAATACTTGTCTGAGATTCTTGGAAATATTTGTTTTGTTACCAATATTTTAGTCGATAACATGCACGTTAGACTGGGTTCAAATGAGTCATAAAAACCCACCTTTATTTTTATTAAAATGAATTTACTGTGATTTCACATGTGATGCTCCTGTTTCCACGAATCTAATTACATTTTGTACTGCTCAAAAATATTAATATTTTTAACTTTTATAAAACCAAATCAAGTAGCTTAAAGGCTGTATAAAGGCTTTAAAAAAATCGTTTAACCCGTGCTCACCTGGCTTTAACTCTCCCACAGAGAAAAAAACTCTTATAAAGAAATAAATTATTACATTATGGCTTTTTGAAAGAGTCCACTGCTGCTGAGAAATGACAATATTATTAAAAAGTACGCATCTTTGTCACACTATCTTTTTGTATTCGATATATTGTCACCATAATAAATGCTGCCCCTTTATGGATGGAGCATTGTGCTCTCTACCTTTGTAGACATTATTAAATATATTTTAAAGAGTTTTATTAATGGTAGGCGTCGTAAGAGAATGTTTGATTTATTTTTTTGACGCGTGTGCTCGATGTTCGCGTGATGTCCTTCAATCATTTAATTTAATGGGATTAATGATGTAATTGAAAACGTATAACGTTAATTGTTTGATTTAAAAAATATATTCCGTTATAATTCTTGTTATTCTAAGCTTTGAATAGTATTTCTCAGAATCAGTTAGCTTGGTTTATTTAGTTTGAAAAGCTGTTGCTAGAAATACCTTTATATATTATAACGTTTTATAAGAAAAATATATTTAAAATGACTTGCCTGATGTTATAATTGCGTAGTATATTAATATTTTTTTTTTTATTTATGTAACAAAAGCATAGTCATAATTAATATGTGAAGTTATATATCTATGCGATATCAAAGTTTCAAATGATTATGACACTTAATAATAATATTTACTACAATAGTAGGTATATCCTACGGAATAACATTAAATTTTATAAAAGACTAAGTAAAAAATTGTTATTGTCCTTAGAGTTATTAAAAAATCTAAAAGATTTTGTAGGTACTTAAAAAACGTCATATTTTACCAAAAAAATTCCATACTGACAAATAGAAACTAAAAGGGTTTACAAAAAACTTTTTCAATAGCATAACATTGTAAAACCCCACAACCTGTCACAGCTTTTAATTAAGTAAATACATGAAAAACTAAAATATCAAGTTCGTTGTTTTGAAATACGACGCCATCACCTCTTTAAAGATTCAAACCACTACAAAATACGTTTTATTATATTGAAGTACAATCTTATTCATCCAATAAAGTTGTATACACGAGTATCCAAAATATTTTTTGCTCTATCGAGTTTTTATTGTGCTTTTATATTAAAAGCAAGTGTCCTCACTTGTATCAGTGGAGTTTCGAATGACCTTTTTAATATGTAAATCTGTGGGGGTGTCAGATTTATTAAAAGCCTACTTAACATGTATTTGTTTCATATTACAATGATATAAAAAACTTATACATTCAATATTTGACATGCATTCAGCCTGTAATATCCCACTGCTGGGCATAAGCCTCTGTCTCTATGTAAGAGAAGGATCGAACTCAATCCACCTCACTGCTCAACTGCAGATTAGCGGATATTTTCCCTACTATGAGTAACAATGGCTATCAGGTATTTACGATAACAACCAGGACCAACGGCTTAACGTGCTCTCCGAGGCACGGTAGGGAGAATCACACGGACTGACATCCAAGCCGGAAAAAAATATTTGCACTAATACAAATATCTATACCGAGCGGGATTTGAACCCGCAAACCGACTACTCGCACTACAACACCAAAGTGATTGTTTCAAAATCTTGCAACAGTATTTAAGTAGCGAAATTTGATCGATTTTAGAACGTTGAATAGCTAATATTGTATTTAAAAAATATATAATGAATAACGCTACAATTAAAAACAAATTTTACTTCATTTACGATATCTTATTAAATCGCTTAATTGTAATATATTATCTTTGTCTTTGTAGTCTACGAATTTCTAAAAACAAATGAGCTTAAATCGAATTGTTACTTTTAAATAAGTAGTAGACCATAACAGTTGCAACACATTAAAACAATAAATTCCGACATTGTATAGAAGTGTAGTTGTATTAATAAATAAAAGAATGAGAGCAATGCGAGCGCGTGGCGTTTAACAAATGAAAATTACGTGCTTCGCCACTGCTTTCCGATCAAACTGATTACCGAGCGTTATCGCACTGCTGGTAGGTTACGAGTAGTAGCAACGATCCTTCGTCCATACTTATCCTATTACGTATTCCGAAGAGAAAAATAATATTTATAATATATATCGATGATCTACCCTTATTAATATGAATATGTAGCAGCAACGATATCATAATTATAATAAATAAAATGTAGAAGTCTTTATTCCGTCTATCTCAATTATTCCTAAAATCAAATTTTTACTCTACTAGCTGTGCCCGCGACTTCGTCCACGTGGAATTTAACAAAAAAGTTATTGTTCAGTTTGCAGAGTTATAAAATAAAAAAAATCTCAAATAAAAGAATCCTTACTTACTCCTTGTTACATCAACTATCTGCCAGTGAAAGTCCCGGCAAAATCGGTCCAGCCGTTTCAGAGATTAGCCGGAACAAACAGACAGACAGACCGACAGACAGACTGAAAAAATTGTAAAAAATGTTATTTTGGTATATGTGCCATATATACATCCATATGCATTTATTAAAAAGCGGTTATTTTAATATTACAAACAGACACTCCAATTTTATTTATTTGTATAGATAAAATAACTTGATCCTGAACATTAGTATCCTTGTACGAATTAAATGAGACATGACTAGAATACAGAAATAGGTATTACATATACTAGGTGTCAATAAGAATAAAATCTTATTCTTATAAGAAAATAATCGCCAAGTCTCTTACCGCATGTATTTCATCAATAAGATTTTATCCGATATCAGAACGATTTATCTTTATTGCATTGTTATCATGTACTTTTCCTTCAAAATGGCACCAATCTCAAACATATTACTATTGATTTCTGTCACGTTATCTTTCTACATAAATTTGCGTTAAACAATTTATTATCTACATTCAATGATTTCATTAATTGGATTTATTAAAATGCTGTAAATAATTCCATTTAAAGAAAAAATTGCTTCTTATTTTATAGATTGACACATTTCAAGTAAATTTGCGAATAAAATACATTAATTATAACATCGTATCAATTAATTAATCTAATGTTTTGATACAAACTCTTCGAGATAGACATTACACTGTTTCAAACTTCAATGAGACATATCCGATAGCACGGAGGTCAGCCCACCGGGCGTCAACACGTGCCTTCGTTTACCCTCTCAGTCCCACTCTATGGCATCCTCGATGGCACCCTCGACTGTAACAACAGCGCCCTCTGTACACAACGAACGATGAGGTGCGCGTAGGCAGCTGCGGCCGCACGCGCTCTTAATGACGCGAATCACATTGTTTTAGTGAGTGTTTGCACGGTGGTCTCGAATTAACGTCGATTGTCACTTGATGACTTCCCCGTTCTAAATGTTATTGGACAATAACTTTCAAGTATTACTTGTAAATTAATCAAAAAATTTATACGAAAGTAAAATGTTAATAGTAAGAACATTTTGTTATTAATATTAGTAAATTTGTGCTTTTCGTTTACATTACTGTAACTGATATATCACAATCAAATGCTACAAAAAGAGTTAACACTACATAATTATTAAATAATTTTCAAAACATTACAAGAACAGTAAATTGTACGATACTATAAACCTCCGCGTAAAGAAGGGAAGTAGAAAAGCGTCGAGTTAATTATTTCCACCCTCCACTTCAGTGGCGTCTTTATAGACGGTAAAAATGAGAATAAAATAGGTCTTTGTAAGGACCGTTTGAAATCGCACAAAGCCTAGCGATGTGAGGAACAGGGTAAGATGGAGATAGCATCGTGCTGCCGCATCCAGATCGCATTTGTTTACGAACTATGTAGTTGAATTTTAACGTGTACACTTATTTGTCTAACCAATTAATAGAAAGGTTTGATATAAGTTCTCGTATAATATCTGTGGAATGTAGGTATAAATATGATATGAATTTTAAATACTTATTAGAAATAATATAAAGTGGTAGTGCTCGTTGACGGTTGAACTACGTACAGAAGTCGAATTTTTGACATCAAGGCTATTGTGAAAGTCTAAATATTATTTTATTATAATACTAGCTGTGCCCGCGGCTTCACCCGCGTTGAACTCAGTGTGTCACAAAGTTTTTCCGGCAAACTTCAAGTGATACTCTCATCAAAATCGGCTTAGCCATTCCACAAACCTTACTCTTGAAGCCCTCTCTCCATTGGTGCAACCGCATGAAAATCTGTTCAGTAGATTTTAAGGGAATCGTTAACACACACTTTTGGGGACTTTGTTTTATAATACACTAACTGTTGTCCGCGCCTACGTCCGCGTGAAGTGCGCGTCGCGTCGAACAAAATGGTTCGTTGAATTCGTCAGAATTATGGAATGAAATAATGTAGTAATAATATAGTATTGTAGTGTTTAAATATGTTTAAAATATACTGCATGCAATTTAGTTTTTAATATGGTTCTACGTAAATATATGCCACGGAATAGCGTAATGCACGCTCCTCCGTGACTTCGTGACGACAGGGGTAAATAAAAAAGTATTCTAGTAACGTAAAAGTTAGATATTAAAGTTGATGATGTTGAGTGTTAAAAATATATTTTTTAGTACTACTTACAAGTGATCAATATAAATGTTTCTTGAACACATAGGGTTGCAAATGCGGTTATTTTCCTTTAAACCGACCCTGCTGTAATATATGTTTCATACAAACTATTAACCCCAATTAAATACCCTTGATGGCTCTTTGTACCACTGGGGTACCTTAGGACAGCAACAAATACCCTTAGCGATGGAATATCGCAAAATCCGTTCTTAGCGGTCGTCTACTATATAATCTACCTCCCTGCCAAATTTCATCTTTGTCCATCCTGGATGGATGGACCATGCAGCGGTTTGTGAGTTCTCGTGCTGAGTGAGTCAGTGACCTTTTTCTTATATATATAGCGCATGTCTACGCTCTATAAGGAACCTACCTGCCAAATTTCAAGTTTGTAGCTGTTACAGTTTCGGAGATTTCGTGATGAGTGAGTCAACCTACCATCCCCCGTTTTAACCCCAAAAGGGAGTTGATTTCTAAAGATACATAATTTTTAACCGACTTCAAAAAAAGGAGGAGGTTACTCAATTCCACCGTATATATATATTTTTTTATGTATGTTCGGAGATAACTTCTTCGTTTATAAACCGATTTTGATAATTCTTTTTTTGTTGGAAAGAAGATATTCATAGTTTGGTACCATGATAAGGAAACCAGGATCTGATGATGGGATCCCAAAAAAGTCGAGGGAAACTTTCAAAAATCGTAAGGGTGACTAGTAAATTTAATCATGTTTTCATTAAGTACTATAAAGCACTACTATTTAATAAAGGTCTGGAGTCGATCTGATGATGGAGAAGAAAGATAGTCGAGGGAACTCTTCAACGATTTATAGCAATTACCTGCTGTTTGAACTTAATTCGTTTCTATTGATGAGAACTTTGCATATATATGAGTTGTAAGTGCCATTTCAGTCTGATGATGGAGACGAAAGATAGTCAAGGGAACTCTTCAACGACTTATAGCAATTACCTGCTGTTTGAACTTAATTCGTTTCTATTGATGAGAACTTTGCACCTATATGAGTTACAAGTGCCATTAAAGTCTGATGATGGAGACGAAGGATAGTCAAGGGAACTTTTCAACGATTTATAGCAATTACCTGCTGTGTGATCATCTGTGTCGCAGGACCAGGTTTGATGATGGAGCCCATAAACACTCGAGGGAATTTCTCAACAATTTACAGCAGTTACCTTTTGCTGTTTGATGACCGCTTTGATATAATGGTGCATGTGCCGTGTCGGCGGCGCCTAAACACCGACGGTCGCGGGTTCTATTCCCGCTTGGAGTGGATATTTATGTTTATACAAATATTTATTTTCGGTCTAGTTGTTAATCCTTGTGGTTCTCCCAACCTAGCCTCGGAGAACACGCTAGGCTGTCAGTCCCGGTTGTTATTACGTACACCTGATAGCGAACTTTACTCATAGTATGTCGACGCGTTAGCGCAGCGGTCACAGCACCGGCTGTTGCGCTGGCGTTAGTGGGTTCAATCCCCGCGCACGACAGACATTTGTATTGGCCATATAGATGTTTGTCATGTTCTGGGTGTTTGTGCTTGTGTATTGTGTATGTTTTGTTTTTGTTATGTTGTAGTTATTGTTTTACTTGGCACCGACTTCAAAATTATAAAATATTTATTTAATCATTTCTGACTAACTAAATCAAAATACGAATTACTTTGTACTAAGTAAATCTATTTTTCACTTTTTAGTTTCCTTTTTGAAGTCGGTTTTTTTTTTTGTTAAAAATTATTTTATGACAATTTCTCACCATCTATAGAGCGTACATTTTAAATTTCAAGTCTCTTACTTCAAAAACATAGGACTTTCATACAAAATTCCAACCCTCGTTTTATCATCTTAGGGGTCGAGTTTCGTGAAATTCGTTCTTAGCGGATATAAACGACCTATAAGGAACCTACCTGCTAAATTTCAAGTTTGTAGCTGTTATAGTTTCGGAAATTTCGTGATGAGTGAGTCAACCTACCATTCCCAGTTTTAACCCCAAAAAGGAGTTGATTTCTAAAGATACATTATTTGGACACCTTCTCACATTTATCGAGTATACATTTTAAATTTCAAGTCTCTTACTTCAAAAACATAGGACTTTCATACAAACTTCCAAACCCCGTTTTACCCCCGGGGTCGAGTTTCGTTAAATCCGTCCTTAGCGGGTGTTTACGTGCTATAAGGAGCCTACCTACTAAATTTCAAGTTTGTGAATATTATAGTTTCGGAGATTTCGTGATGAGTGAGTGACTTTTCGCTTTTATATATATAATAGATATATAAGGTACCTATAATATGGTACCTATTACGGTTCTGTATAATATGTTACTACGTGATAAAAAATTCGAAGAAGAATACTTACCAATTGATATTCGGTGGTAGTAATAACTGTAACATACTTACAAACTTACATAAATATTTAGGACTTATAAATAATTAGTCTGCATTTAATACATTATAAGTAAATAGGGTAATAAAGAACAAACTACTGTATTTTGTGAGTGAAAAGATAATTATTAAACAGTTCAAGTAGATTTACTTCAAATTTAGGGTTTCCCTGAAAAATGTGCACGGCTAGCGCGGTCGATACTGACGTCCCGCACCCCGCAGGTGCGACGAGATAATCCAAGATGGCCGCCGAGATAGGACGTGACGTCACGGCCCTCCCCCGCCCAGGGCGCATCCTCGAAGCTATGCCACCCCCGTAAGATCCTTTAGAAATCCGAAAATACCATTCGCAAAAACAACTGGCTTTATTTATACCTATATGACTTTCGGCTCTGATATATATATATATATATATATATATACCATTATAGAAAAGCTATTAGAGATAATTAGAATCCTCTTGGATTTAATTCTCATTAGTCCTACAATTAAATAAAAAACATTAAGTAAACAAGGGTAATTTTATTTATAATAATCAGAGCACAGTTTATGCGAATGAAAATATGACACTGGTTCTAAAATATTAAATAGACTAAATTTTATTAGTACTTACCGCTGTATTTTGGTCCTTGTGGTGGGGTCCTTACAAAATTTAAAGCTGAAACAAATAAATAAGCGTTAATCTGAGTGTGATTAAATTTTTTTAAACTCAAAAGTAACGAAAAACGGTTTTTGGACAATTACTCTTTATCATTTATTTTTATAGGAAAATAAAGTATGAAAATATTTATATTTTTTATTTTCTACTAGCTTCTCTGCCCATGACTTCGTCCGCGTGGAATAGGAACAATTCTGTCATACATGATTTTTTCGAAAACTTTACTGTTTACGCAGCGCACGCAGCGAAGCTCTCAAAAGGAAAAAAAACCGATTTTGAAACATTCTTCATTGGTGCACCGCTCGTATGGTCTTAGCGTTATAATATTATAGCCTATAGCCTTCCTCGACAAATGGGCTACCTAACACTGAGAGAATTTTTCAAATTTAATCGGTAGTTTCTGAGATTAGCGCGTTAAAACAAACAAACATACTCTTCAGCTTTATAATATTAGTATAGATATTCTCGTACTAAACCTGCTAGCGGATAAACGGTTATATTAATTTGGAAAAAAATATTATCTCTATAGAGCTGCGTATTGTTTGTCTTTTCGCGTGTTTAAAAATTACATGTATTGTTTTACTACATTTAACGTTGGTAAAAAAATCAATAGTATATATTCTCCTTTACCTACCTAGTTCACAAACTACTGTGTATAAGTAGAATATAAATTGTAGCAACATAAATATCTTTATACCTAGATTAGAGCAATATTTTATTTATTTCGTATGAATAATGTTTTAGATATCTAAAATAAAATAAAAATTCAATCTAGGCACTCGTTTTGTGAAAATAAATAAATAATTTCGTATGAATAATGTTTTAAATAAAATAAAATAAAAATTCAATCTAGGTATTCATTTTGTGAAAATAAATAAATAACATTTCCAGAATTGTATAGATTTAGTCGTGTATTATATAAGTATTGAAATAACGCTATTGTTGACCCAAATAAATAAAATAAATAAACAAATCATTTCCCTGCGGACGGTACGCAGGGTGGTGCTATATGCTATGAGCTATGTAAGAGGTTATCTGCGTCGTCGGAGCCTATCTAAATCTGTATAATCGCGCCCGCCAAATAATTATTATAACGTGTACCGTAGGTATAGCTAACGTATAGAGAATCACAATTTCAATAAATGTTTCTGATTCGATTTCTGTTCGCGATAAGCTCGTGTCATTTCGGGTTTCAGTTGTTCATTTGACTGTATTTTTGTATTGTTTAAAATATCGTTCCTTCTTTTTTACATTAAGAGACCGATATTGAATGTGTAAAGCTGTAAATATAATTGGAATTTAATATAGATCGTTAATTCTCTTGCTTATATGTTATTTATTATTAGATATTATACTAAAACAATTATCCAACAAATATGTCCATAAAATAATCAAAATTAAAACAACGAGTCTACAGGAATTTCAAGTGCATTAAATTAATTGTTGTAAATTAAAACTTTGTTTAAAGAAGAAGTTTTTAAATAAATCTACAAATTACGCAAAGTTTAGCCAGTACTAATGTGAATATTCGAAACGAACGACTGCTATAAATATTAAATACAACTTTAAGAAATTAACAGAAAATAGATTTAACAAGACATATCTTACATAAAAAGCCCCTCTCATAAATAGTGCGTTAGTATTTTAAAAAAATAATCAGAGCCCGTAAAAAGCGAGAACCACTGTAAAAGCCCATTTTCGCATAGAAGGAGGTTTGCTGATGACGTCGATAAGGCAGAGCAGCGTGAAGTCATCACGTCTAAAGAGGTCTGTTACCGCAGTCACTCGAGCTCCTTTTGTTTGAAAGGATCGTTCGGATTAAGCGTTTAAGCGATTTTTGCAAGTAGAGAATTAAGTGATCTCTATTGGACCTCCCTGTATTGTGTACTCGTCGTTCAAAGGACTTTAGTTCTTATATCGTAACAAAAGAATATTAATCTCTTTAAATACTTCAAGAGTATTCGATTATATAGAATTCATTACACTTGGAGTATTTAAAACGATTATTTAATCTATACAATAAATAGCAATAGGTATTATTTCACAATGTCTTAAAAATTCGATAATTTTTTTTCTGCATATCTAATTTATCTATTGTATTAAGTGGATTTTCTTCTGTCTATTTATCTCAGATTTTAAAAATATAAATGTGCAACAGACATACGTCGAATATTTCGTATGCTTATATGTACTAGTAATTAGGCGACGCACGAGGCACGAGGAAGCGGAAGCTCGCCGGAGATGAAGGCGCGATACAATATCCGGTTAGACGCCATTTCCGCCGCTACGTAGTGTGTGGACGCCTTTATGTATACTGTTTTAATTTTCCACATAAAAGCTCGCTAATATTTATATTTTTATAGTGTAAATAGTAATTATTATCATAATAATTTACCATCCTCATTTTATTATAAACAAGTACCTAGGTTACGTTTCGTTTCTTCCAATTTATTTATTATTTATATAATATTAAGTTGTATTTAAGTCAAACAATAATAAATCAATTTCACTATAATAACTATTAAATTATCCTTAGATACTTATGAGTAATCTCTCATCATTTAACCTCATCCTCTTAGAAGATATTTATATAAATAAAAAATTTTACTCTACAAGACGTAATTAATTCAAAAATATAACAAACACTATGCCTCAGTTCGTATTCACATTATCTAAATTTACTTATTAGTAAAGAATAAAAAATACAATTAATAATCATAATAACGGATTCTATTACGAAAGAGGTACAGACGGCTACGTGATACAAAAATATTATGGTGTTAAATATTTTTTTCTTGTTCTAAACATTCAACTCCAGCATCTTCGATACAATTTTCATAACAAGAATAGTAAGCATATTATTCGCTGTTACTACTACTCTAGAACTTCCGTTAGATAGAATTGTACGCATAGATTGTACGTTTCTAATAAAGTGTTATATTGTGTAAAACAATTTGTGATCACCCACTCAAGACTTCGTAATTTTTTCCGTTAAATAATAACAGTGCTTCAAAGAGCCGAGATATATTATATTAATTGATAATCATGATATACCTTTTTAAAATCCTTGTATTGTGCCCTTCAATTTGATACCCATATTGTAGTATTCGAGAAAAAAAATTTTTTTTTTTCATTAACTACAATGGCTTCGCGCAGCCGCCATGTTTGATTTTTTTTAATGTCACCTATCTAAGAACACTTGGGCAGCTAAGACGAACCTAACGATACCTCAATTATGTAAATCCGTTCAGTGGTTATGGAAATATGAGGTAGTAAAGAATATTACATACAAATATACATACATACAAGATACGCGCGAAAAACATAACCCTTCCTTGGCAGTCGGGTAAAAATTAAATATGACATAAGCTGAAGTAAATTACTAACAGCCTTATTTATTTTCCATTTTTGCTGCTTTTGAAAAGTTTAAAAAATTTCATTTAAAATCACACAGTTCTAACAGACTTGAACACTGATATAGCAGTAAAATACAATGTAACGACAACATAAATTCATGACAATAACATTACACTGAATAGAATCAGACAGTTAATAGAATAGACAGCTTAATAATGCTTTAATTGTGCAAAATGTAGCGCTAACATTCTCACATACACGCAAAACAAATGCGAGTTGTAACTCACCCCAAGTTGTCCTATAACCACAAATACTACTTCTGTAATGTGTGTCAACACCGTTGTTCTAGTTGTAATAGCGGTTTATATAATTGTAACATCTGCTAGCTTTAGAATTCCTCGGCGTATATTACACAAAAATATAACCAGAAGTTTAAATTACGTTAACGTAATAATAATAAAACTTAAGTGTGTAGATACATTTATTTGACAAGTTTAATTATACAATTAAAAAGATAATCATAATAAAAAAAAAAAATTCAGTAATAACTGTGCCTTTAGTGTTAGTTTAGAACAAATATTCTAAACTAAGATTAAAGCATTATTAAGTACAAGTTTATATTAGTTATAACTGATTAAAATGTATTGCTCGCTCGTATGTAATTAGGTCAAAATAAATGTTGAAAAAATATTGAAAAAAAAAAATATATATATATATATTGTCTTTTTTTAAATTAACAATGACACAAGCATACGTTTTGTGTCCGACACGATGTTTGAATTCATTTATATTCTTTGCTCCCTCGACACCCAACACCCGTGAGTCAGGAAGTGTGAATTAGAGCGACTTGATGCGCGTGCGTCGCGACGCGTGTTCATTATCTATTACCGACCGCGAGCTAGTGCTTAACTTATATTGAATTTTAACTAAACGATGTTTTAATGAATTACTTTGTGATTCTTTTTTAACTTTAAAAATAGAAATTAACAAAATCCAAAAAAAATTAACTCATGCACGTTATCGTTAGAAATTTAAACTTTTGGGACAATGGTTGCACCTGGATTCCTGCAAATGGTTTTTGTAGGTCATACGTACGGTTGGTCTTCAGGTCCGAGGTCGTTATACATTTACAAATAGCACTACATAACTTGAATAGATACCTACTTAATGTTTCTAATTAACATGAACAATAAAATAAAATCTAAAGAAAAATGTATGAAACAAACTAAAAAAAGTAAATAACCTAACGATTCCGCTAGAGATAGAGTTCACCCCTCAAATAAATCTGATTTACTGCGATGATACCATCTCAAATGTTACTAACATTACCACCGTTGATTGCTCCCGCGGTAACGAACGAACGCCACTGATATATAATTGACTTTCATATAAATTAACTGATATCAAAAATAAATACAATTACAAAAGTATTATGTTGATAATGTTAGTACTAAAACTATTTTAAAAATCTTTTCACGAATACAAATATACAATATCCGGCACGTCTTGTCTTACTTTGAGATTTTGTTTTTAAATAGCTACTAATGACATTATAATTTATTTTTTTTCGAACATCAAACACAACTTTTAACCAAGAAAATATAGATAACTTAAAAAGACACGAAAAATAAGACGATCGCCGTTAAACTTTAACATCGTGTAAAATATTAAAAATGCCAACTGATAATGGCTTTAGAAAAAACTGCTCAGATTCGATTTAATCATCCAAACACAATTACATCTGTTATTTAAAGCTAAACTATTGGGCTCTCAGTGACACCCCCGAATGTTCTAGGGCTCATTTAACCCCCTCGATCATAAAACGGAACAATAACGCACTGGTCCAGGGGTGGTCGAGAATCTGATTGCAAACGTTTAACAACCCCACTGTAGGGGAGAAAGTGTGGGCATTTCGTATCGATTTTAATTTTTGTTTATTATTAATAATTATTTTGTATTACTTACTAAATAATAATTGTATTTTACACTTTAATAAAAATATTCTTACCATGATTTTAAAACTTAGGTAAGTATACGTTAATAAAACAGACATGAAATACTATCTTTAAGCGTAACAATTTACCATGTTTTTTATTTTCATTTTTCGGAGTTCGATAATATTTCGACATTAACTGCGAATGTCTTGTTCACGACTGTCGAAAATATCGTGCACCGCAAAATGAAAATAAAAAACATGGTAAATATCCCGGTTTTTGAATAATTTTAAATAAAAATAACCATGCTAATTTAAAATCTTTTGTAAATACAAAATTAATTTGAATATTTTTATTATGTTAAAAAGTATATTTAATAATATAAGGGTCATGAAATATAGCAGTATTCTTTACTATCAAAGTTTGTGTATTGTGTAAGTACCTATCCAAACTAAAAGCTTATAACCGAAAGAGACTTATAGTGCGACACAAATGTAAAGTTTTAATGTTCTAAATCAAGTTTTACAAGACAAATTAAAATGGCGAATTATAGATGACTAGACGTTTGTCTCGTCGAAACTTCTTAGATCTCTTAATCAGCTGACTAGAAAACGAAAATTTCATAAATCAATCACACTTTGGTAAGATCATAATTCCCACGCAACGACTCTCCTGGAAAACTTAAATTACTCTTTTTCCGCATTACGAGTGCAAAAAATCTTCTTGACGGGCTGAGAAATTGATGGTGTCGAAAAAACTGGCAAGTCGAAATCCGGCGAACTTTTTACGTCAGCTGAGTTTCACTTAAACGAGTTTCTACATCCATTTGGAAGTTACTCGTGTACGGGGAGCTGACAAATTTTAATGAACCTAAGCGGGCCGCTAATGTCTGCGAGTTGCGTAATGGGAAAACTTTGAAGCCTCCACCCAATCTCACTCGGAATTCACTGACAATTTTTGCGTAAAATACACATTTATAAATCATCATAAGTTTGATTGTTTCAAGCGCATAAGTTAATATATATATTACTTAATTTATTAACCGTATGCACGGTAGGTATTATGAGTTAATGGTTTTATGCGTTTCCGGTCTAAGAAGTTTGTAAATTAATATTCTCCCTTCAACAATAAAATGCGCAATCATTTCGACGTGTGTCGTTTTAACTCTTTCACTGAATGAACTCTAGTAGTATCCATTACATTATAAATTTAGTCCTGGTCGTTCTATGACCGCCGAAAATTTGGGGACCAAATGATTGTGATTTAAGCGGCCGTCCCCCGGTTATAGGCGTTCGCGTCATCCATCATACGCTTTACATATGTTTGAATAAAGCTCGTGGGAAAAGGATTTCCTCTCAGAAGTCAAAGCGAACATTCTGCAACTGAGTAGGGTGAGCATGCTTTGTGTGCGTGACCTTTGCGTTAGGTGACCGTAATTAACGCTCAATTTCGTTCTATTTGGTATTTTATTCTATCGTAAGCTACAATGCTATTTTTTATATGCCTTTGCGAATAATTATTTAATAATTGACTTAAATAAGTATATTAGGAGATTTAAAGTAGAGACGAACTCCACCCATCTGCTTAATGAATGAAAATTATTTTATATTTATTTTTTATATTAAAAAAATAGTCGCGAAAGGGTTGACTAAAAATTTCTGTCCAGGCTATATTTAATTCAAAATTGAATATTTTATCTTTACTTAAAAATGTACCTACGAGCTACAATAATAAATTTTATACCTACCAACAATATGAAGCCTGCAGAAAATGCACAGGTTGGGTTGTCTATTATTTTTCCGATATAGGTACTGGATTGGCAGATATAAAAAAGTATATTAATATCACTTCAGCTTATCTCAGTTCACTGCTAGACATAGGCCTCCACAAGTTCACGCCAAAAATGGCGTGAACTCTTTACCCATAATAACCACGCTGGGCAGGCGGGTTGGTGGCCGGAGGGCTGGCTTTGTCGCACCGAAGACGCTACTGCCCGTCTTCGGCCGGTGTATTTCAAAGCCAGCAGTTGGATACTTATCCCGCAATCGGTCGGCTTTTTAAGTTCCAAGCCTCTTACCACACCCACGGAAAGAGAGAGGGTGGCCTTATTCTTTACTGCCGTAACCACACAGCAGATATTAATATATATCGTTCTCTATATATATATATATATATATATATATTCTATTGTTTACGCAAATTTTGATCATTATAATTAAACAACTATTTTGGATTTTATTGCAGCTTATTGAGTTTTTTTAAATGCCCGACCTTTCGGATACTTTACAGCAACCATACGAGAGGTCCACCCATTACCATGTTTCCGAAAAAGTTGTTTCATTATATTGTTCTAGTTACTTTCACCTATATGTTTAATGAATAAATCTTACATCAAAATGAGCCGTGTTTTATTGCGAATACAATGATATGGAATCGCCTTCTAAAAGTCTGGTTTAATGGTGGTTGACGAATATTCCAACCAAGAATTTTCCAGCCAACCTGTTCGCGATTTATCTTTAAGATACTAAAGAAGATAATAATTTAATTTCTATCCATTAAGCAGATGAATGAAGATCACATCTAGTTCGGAACTTAGACTTAAACTTATTAACGATGTATTAAGACGTTAAAAAAATTATAATTTAAACATATTGAAAAACTATTATAAACTGTCACTATTTCTGCATTTTATATATTAAATCAAGTGTCAAAATAACAGTAAATTTACAAATATACATACGATACATACACAACTTTTTTTTAAATAACAACGTGTCCTAATCTATCAATCTCTCATGGTACCCACGGTACAAATAGCGGATTAGGCCAGTTTAGCAAACAAGGCGTCACTGGCGTGCGCCGCCACCCTTACAGCTAATGCCATATTAATGTCTATTAGAAGCCACGTATTGTTCTGTACTAGAGTCGACGATTTATTCAGATTTATTACGCGAATGTGACGTGCTAAGCCATCTGATTTCGCACGAGAGAAGCCAGTACAAACAAAGTCAAGTATGACTATTACAGTAAATGCTAATCTAATAAACACGACTATATATATCTATAAGTAACAATATTATTTTTTCATTTCTTTATAAAGCTTGAATGAAATTGAAGTCGATTATGACTGCCTACGTTTTCGAACTTTAGAATAATGTCTTAAGTGTTATCCTGTGGTATTACTTCTTTAAGTAGGTGCTTAGGTACCTAAATTGTGTAGTTTAAGTAAGCAATTTGCTGTCTAATATGTTTCTGAAAATAAGTTTAAAGTCACAGTGTATTGACCTAAAGTATCATATGAATAGTTAGGTTTTAGTTCATCTTCAATATAAAAAATAATGAGTATATATATATACAGTAAACAAAACGTTGCTTTTTTCTCAACTGTTTCGGTTCTGATAGGTACGACAAGTAGGTTAGGTCCATATGTACTAACTATAACTCTTTAAAAAATGTGTGTGTAATTATGTACACACGTAAGAAGTTATACTTCATCGGCTAGCTAACTTCAGGTTGGTAATTTCTTCTTCGTTGACTAGCTAACTTCAGGGTGTCGGTTTTTTGTGACGGTTTTCACGCGCATCGTAAAAATTTACTCTCATCATTATTCCCTAGCGCGCCAAAAGATGTATAACTTCAACAATCGTGAATTGAAACAATTTATAACGGTAGAAGATTCCACAACGATCTCATTACAGGCGTTTCACTTTACACTTCCTGCCCATTCATGTGCAATCTGTAGTGTGCAAATCCGTTAATCTTATTTAGCGGGTAGTGAGATCGCACGTGGCGCCACGTGGCTGCAAATCGAACTAATCTCGGAGCCGTACGCGTCAGCGGCGGGCGGAGCGCGTGCGCCGCTCCGATAAGGCCAAGAAATGCCATTCATTCCTGTTCTTTTGTCATGGAACAATCACATATTTATTTATGATATTTACTACAAGTAACCTGCCACCCTAGTGCGTTAACGCGCTTTGGTTACTCAAGCAAATCTATTATTTGACGCTATGCCTGTTAGTCTATAGAAGATTTCGGGAAGTCATTGCAAGTAAAAGTTTTTAACAGCAATATAAAAATACAATTTAGTTTATTTAATTAAAATATTTTGATTAGTCAAAAGTTTTGCTGCTCTTGTTGCCAAGTTTTCATTGATATTTAGTTTTATTTCTGCTCTTCTTTTTCTACACAACATCTTACAAATTGAACATTAAAATGATTCATCAAATCATTATCTGCATCTGTATTTTGTATGATTAAATATGTAGGTATTTATTACTCCCTTTTAATATTACCTAGATCATTTGATAGATACTAAAATAAACCATTTTATCTATGATCATCTGGATGAGGAAAACAACACAAACACAAATATATTTTGGCTTAAAATCGACGCAACTGAGGATAGAAGTTTTTATGTTAAATTGTATGTTAATAAGGATCCTAAAATGGGTAATTCCTATCCAGCACATTAGTAGTTAAGCTCCACAGTCAATACAAGCTTTAAATAAAATTATCTATATGTAGTTAGGGTAATATTTATTGTTGTATGATTTTGGACAGAACTTTTTTTCCTATATAGTACAAATATAGTCCTAGTCTATATTCAATTATATCAGACTCCCTATTCGTTTGATTAAAAACTTGATAGAGTCTTGATTTTTTTTTTAAAATTTTGTAATTTATATAATTTCAAAATTAAAGTTAATTGAATCAGTTGATCGCTCCTACCTATAATTTTATAGCTGTATTGATTCATCATAAATACATAATTATACTATCTACTTGCTTGTGTTTGTCAGCTAACGAAAACGACTGCTAATTTTTTTTTAATTAAATTGCTATATTAAATTAATAAATTATAATTCATTCAAATATATCTATACATTTTTTTTTGTTAAAATGTAAATTGACGCTTGCTACTCGTATCGATAAAAACAATGCTGGCATCCAATACATTTTACAACATGCTAAAAGTACTGTAAAGCGTTACTCTCAGCGTCAACGGCACTTTTCGAGTTGGTAGCTCGAAGTGTTATTATTTCTGCAGTTGCTTGAGGTTAAGGTGTAACAATTAAAGTCTGACTATTTGCCTGTTTTCAAAATTAAATTGAGACTGTTATCTCAACCGCACTGACTTATCACCTTCGTATTTTCTCCAGTTTATATCACATTCGCACAACTGAAAGACATTCAACCGACGAATTGTAGATACAAGGAGTCCGAACGTAATGTTGGACAAATGGTCTCAATTTAGGAGACAGAATTTTTGGCGGTAAAACGCGCCATTTTTCAAAAAGTAAGTATAACGTTTAAATCCTTACGCGGGAAGTTTTGTTGCCATTGACAGCTCTGGCAAAAAATATTCCGAGAAACGTGGAATTAAATAAAAGCTTTAGTTATATTATTATTTATATTATTTTAGGAAGCTCATTATCTGATAACAAACTATGTATTATTGTTGTCATTGCTGTCACTAATAATATAATATGTCTTTAGCTCAGCTTTCTTCTTCAAATGAATTTTCCGATATTCATACGCGAATTCCGATATACTATATACTACTTACTATCTTTTAAAATATCTCGGTCACTTTTAATGGCACCCTCTAGATTGAAATGTCATTCGCAAATAAAGCTGGTAGTTTTCAATTCTTCGCCCAGAGCAGAACGCAGTAAGCGAATTCTACTTTCTTCAAAAAAAATTATTTCTATATTTCAAAAAATAAATAAAAATACAACAGTTTTCAAATATTAGTTTAAAACTACACAAATTTGTAAATTAAATAAACAAGATGAGAAGATGAGAAGTGTAAAGGTGTGGTTTTTTAAATATGCTGAGATTTTTGAGTATCAACTTTCATTAGCCAGACCATAGAGCAACACGGAGGGGAGTGGCCATTGCGTTTGTTACCGATACAAAACTTTCTGTCATTTTTTGCGGGGGGAAATTACACACATGCACACTTTATCTAATTCCCACACAAAAATAATCGTCTGTCACTACGAAACTCACACATACTAAATTAAAATCACACTTACATTTTTCACACACACATAGATACATTCTATGTCATTACAGTATAATGACACGCCGCAACTACACTGAAAAGTTGCTAACAGCCGTGGTTGTAACAACTGTCGATATACATTATCGATAAATTCAACTACTCGGTTAGGGAAATAATGTTTTTAAAGTGATACAAAGGTAAGATATTATTGTAAAAATAGACTTAATTTATTATATACTACAAATCAAACATCTTCATGTAAAATAAACGATTATAAAGAGTAAAGATTTGATTGTTTGTTTGTTAGCATTGAATAGGCTCCGAAACTATTGGACCGATTCAAAAATTATTTCATCGTTGAGAAGCTACACTATCCTTGAGCGACATAGGTTATACTATATTTTTAAAAATATTAGGGATCTTTACTAAAACTCCAATAATGTAACCCAAGGGATAAAAAAATATCCTGAAAAATTCCTTACATTGCGTGCGCTGCAAAAACTAATGATAATAGAAATACAAAATGTAGTAAGACTTTGTAGAATACATCATTATCTACTATAATTGTATTTGCTCGCAAACGAAAAAAAAAAACTGACTTCAATTACATCGACAAGTAATACAATATATGTAATATATACGCGTTATCAAAGGTTACTCAAAAAGATGTTATCAGATCTCGATGAAATTTAAGCGCAACCACATGATAAACATCAGCTTTCTATTAAATTAGAAATTATCAAAATTGGTCCACCCAGTCAAAAGTTCTGAAGTAACATACATAAAAAATACACTCGAACTGAGACCCTCCTCCCTTTTTGGAAGTCGGTTAAAAAGCGTCGCGACAGCATATGTCTAACTATTATAATTATGTCACAATACGTTTGGTGCAACGTTGTTGTGCCAAACAATGCCAGTCTACAATAAACGATTTAAAATTAACCCACATTTTGAGGAGTTGATGATGTACACTGTGATGTCAACGAATCAGGAATAGGGAGCGTAGCACTAATGGCATCATAAGATGATAGCCTGTCATCTGCTAGATTTAATGATTTGTTGATGACTCTGAAAGGATGGATTTAACATTGTTAATTTTCAAAGTTGACAAATTTAAGTTTCGTTTCACTACTATGACAAAGGTGAACCATATCTTGATTACCTTGTACATGAGACAAAAAAAAATTTACGGGACAAAAACAGTGTGGCGTTAGTGTTGGTTTGGTGCCCTTGACTAATCCTTCTATTGTTCGCCAACACTTGAAAGTTAGTGGTATTGATATGATCTGAACAAATTACACTATTTTTTGTGGGCGTCCAGGTCTGTCTGTTATTACAATTTTTTTCCATGTATCCCTTAAATTTGGATTTTCAGAAAACCTGCCAAATTTTTATATAAAACATTATGGTCGAAGTTCACATTAAGTAATTCTAGTAAAATGTATTAATACTCGTAATACGCGTATTATATTTAATTTAATGCAATTTTATTATATAACTATGTTTATTAAAAAAAGCTAGCAATATTATATTATAAATAAATCAAGATCTCAAAAATGTCTGTCACCTCTTTTGCCTTTGCCGTTTTTATCGATAACTATCTACAAACAAACCGGTAACAACACTATCGCTCGGCGACGGTGACTTCTCGGAAATAGACTCCGATCAGTCGCTCGACCGATCCGCATATTGTATGAGGGCGAGTGGCCTATGTTGGTAAACAAATCGAGTCAACACGACCGATAATATTTGTAATTTTTAAGTTTAAAAAAGGTTTAAAAGTAGTATACAAGTAATAATGTGATTAAAAAATACTTACGTATGAAAGGTAACGCCATGTTTTAGTAAATTTGACGTGACAGATCTTTTTTTGAAGCAAAAAACAGAACAATTTGGCATTTTTTGAAGGACGTTGATTCAATCGCGCAACTAGATTTAGTCTAGTGATCAGTGCGGCTGCAACTAGTTTTATTGTACGCATATGGCCATTTGGCCTTATACCTTGACAGAGGGGAACGCCTGTACATAGCTACTCCCCTCCGTGTTGCTCTTTGAGCCAGACTATCAGCGAATCGCTATCAGATTATCTATAGATAATATAGCTTAAAGTTCCTAATGATTTACACAACACTCATATACATCACGGCTATTGAATGAAAATGGTGATAAATATATATTTTTTCTTGCCAGTAAAGTATAGGATCATTAAATAATGTTTAAATTCTTCGTTTAAGCCCAGACTTTCCAGTGCACGTGTATTACGCGTAGAGAGTTGCTTTTTTAAAAGTAAGTTATGAAAATCCCAAATTTCTTTTTCCATATCAGTCCCTTCTATTTCGTCTAATTCTTCACTATGAACAGCGCAGCATGTAACAAATGAACTTGTTCAATATTTCCAAATATTTTTTCTTTAAACCGTCCATATTTAAAATTCTTGTTTTAGCACAAATATCAGTTGAAGTTTTGTTAGTATTATAGGTAGTCAGACAAGATACAATTGGTATAATTTTACTGGCTGTAACATAGTCTCCGCCCGATATTTCTTTAGTTATCACTTCTAGTGGTCTCAATATATTTATAAAATCATTTCTAAATTCTAACAGCTGTGCAATTAGCATTATCGGCGCTTTAGGATATTTGAGTAATATTGGCGCAATAATTTCCGTTAACTCAACAAATCGTTCCAACTGATAAAAACAGAATTTTGAAGATAACAGAAGTTTTGAGAAATTTTGTTATTATACTGTTAATGTACAATTGTTTAAAGATGTTCTGGTAAGTGATTCTGTTTTAGTGTAAATTACAATGGATACGATGAGTTTGTGATAACTTAATATAAGAAATACTTTCGATTGAATTTTACTTATATACCTAGAAAACAAATAATTGTTCAAATAATTATTATTACTTACCAATAATAACTATTAAAAGAATAATGACAATTATTACGCATTCATTGAATATACCAAACACACTACACAACGGCGAATAGCCTTAGGCTGAGGAAGAAGACCTTACTAAGGGAAATCCCACAATGGGAAATCCCTTCTTCTTCTACTACTTCTTCTACTACTTCTACTACTACTTCTACTACTTCTCCCTCTCCTTTGTAGTAAATATTTTAATATTTTAGAATAAAACTATTGTTTGACTTCTCAATAATTTTAATGAAGTGACATATAATAACAAAACATAATTCAAAATATAAAAAGAATACAAAACACATTAGGCTTGATAGCCAGTACATATTACAACATCCTTCTCCTTCTCTTTCTCCTTCTCCCCCCTCTTCTCCTTCTTCTCCTTCTTCTCCTTCTTCCCCTTCTTCTCCTCCTTCTCCTCCTTCTCCTCCTTCTTCTCCTTCTTCTTCTCCTTCTCCTTCTCCTTCTCCTTCTCCTTCTCCTTCCCCTTCCCCTTCCCCTTCCCCTTCCCCTTCCCCTTCCCCTTCCCCTTCCCCTTCCCCTTCCCCTTCCCCTTCCCCTTCCCCTTCCCCTTCTCCTTCTCCTTCTCCTTCTCCTTCTCCTTCTCCTTCTCCTTCTCCTTCTCCTTCTCCTCTTCCTTTTCCTTCTCCTTCTTCTCCTTCTTCTCCTTCTTCTACTTCTTTTCCTTCTACTTCTTCTCCTTCTTCTTCTTCTACTTCTTCTTCTTCTACTTCTTTGTCTCCTTCTTCTCCTCCTTCTTCATCTTCTTCTTCTCCTTCTCCTTCTTCTTCTCCTCCTTCATCTCCTTCTCCCCCTTCTTCTCCTCCTCCTCCTTCTTCTCCTTCTCCTCCTCCTTCTCCTCCTCCTTCTTCTTCTTCTCCTTCTACTCCTCCGCCTTCTTCTTCTTCTCCTCCTCCTCCTACTTATTCTTCTTCTTCTTCTTCTTCTACTCCTTCTACTTATTCTTCTCCCTCACCTCCTTCTTCCTTTCCCATATCCTCCTCCTCCTCCTTCTTCTTCTCCTTAAACTTCTCCTTGTTCTTCTCCTTATCCAGCTCCGTCTCCTCCTCCTTCTTCTTCTCCTTCTCCTTCTACTCCTTCTTCTCCTTTTCCTTCTTCTTCTTTTCCTCCTTCTCCTCCTTCTTCTCCTTCTCCCCCTCCATCTTCTTCTTCTCCTTCCCCCTTCCTTCTCCCCCTCCTCCTCCTCCTTCTTCTTCTTCGTCTTCTTATTCTGAAAACAGGGATAAAACGACATTTTCTAAAAATGAATCCTATATAGCTATATCGATTTATCGCCCCTGAAATTCCCCGTAGATAATGCCAGTAAAAACACCGACTCCATACACAGATACAACGACCGGTCGGATACAGAAAGAATATAAGTTATTTACTTTAGCGGTTTCGGTTGAAGATATAAGGAAGCAGTGCAAGGGTTTAAGGCTCTACCGACTGAAATCAATCATTGGTTCAATAATTCTGTTTTGTAAATAAATTTTTGTTTGCTATTTGTCTTTTATTTTTCATTTTATTTTTTTGAGAGTACATTGACATAAAGGATGAGGGTGTATAGAGAAAGAGATGAGTGAGTGATAGCAAACTGAAAAAGAAAATATGAAGAGTAGATAGTGAACTGAGAAAGTGGATACAAGGAATACTATTTCGCGAGTTTTTGAGTAATTAACCAAAACAGAAAAAATCTAATATCGATTTTAAAGGGTGAAATATCGATTCAGTACAACAATTCGATTTAAGAAATCAATTTATTTGGTCTGAGGAATCGATTCTTCGATGAATCGATTTCAGATCGCCATGTCTTATCTGTCTAATGTGTGTAATCATCTGGAAAAACAAAATATTAACATAACAAATTGGTGAATTATTGAAAGCAAAACGAAAAGAATTACGAGCCCCTGTAATTCTTGAAAAACAATACATTTAATTTTAGTAAAACCTTAAAATGGGGGAAGAAGATGAATATGCTTGCGTTAACAGAGCGCAATTACGAATCAAGGATACTTCTGGAATAAAAAAGAAAAAGAAGAAGAAAGCTAACAAAGAAACCGAGAAAGCAATAGAAAACGAAGTTAAACAACAAATAAAACAACAGGCAAAGTCGGATAAAACAAAAGCAGAACTAGCGTTCCAGAAGATGCAAGAAAAAATGGTAATTACGATGTAACATTTTCCAATAGCGCATACCTGCTTTCTGCTCCGGGGGTTATGGGTTCGATTCCCACGCCGAGTCTGAGTGTAATATATATAATTACTTATATATGTATTATTTGTATGTATGTTTATCGAAAAAAAAAAATGTAGCTATACAAGTCAGCTGTTACCTATAACACAAGCATTAAGTTGCTTACTTAAGAACATGATCGTGGGTGTAATGTTGTAAAGATATATACAAATAACAATATTCGGCAATCATTAAATTTTGTCATTATTAAAGTTTGTAAGTATAGAAAGAAGTATGACTACAACATCTTTGCTTTGATTAATGTATGTAGGATACACTTGATATGTGGTATATACCTATAGTTGAAGACCCGAATTAACACAGACTGCTTTTCTTATCTGAAAATAAATAGAAAAAACTGGTCAAAAGGAGCAGCCAAACTGTTTAGGTACTAGGTATAACCTGTTTGTTTGCCGACTAACTGTGGTTTGATTACAGTCTGGTGAAAATATATCTATAGGTCATAGAAGTTTGCTTTTGTGCACTCGTGCTTGTTTTATATGTGTTTACAAATCCTTGTGGATCGATTTCATCTGACTTATGGGAAAGATTCATTTATTAACCCGACGAAATAAAAGTATATGCTTTTTTTTATTTTGATATGAAGGCAAATGATAATTCAAAAGCATTATACTTTTAACTGCCTCCAAATATGAGGATATTCTTAATTTGGCTGTATTTTTTGTGTGCTAATATCTCACCAAGTTTTTTATTGGGTGTACTGATTTTGATCTTTCTTTTTTATTAAAAAACTCGTACTTGTTATATAGTCCCACCTAAATGTGTATTTAACTTCTCATTTTATTACTTTTCAATGTAAATTAAAGGCGCTTTTTTTTGTTTGCAATGAACAATTATAATGCTGGTTACAGCATCAAAGAATATAGCCACCCCCGCTCTTCCCATGGGTGTCGTAAGAGGCGACTAAGGGATAGTACAGTTCCACTACCACCTTGGAACTTATAAAGCCGACCGATGGCGGGATAACCATCTAACTGCTGGCTTTGAAATACACAGGCCAAAGACGGGCAGCAGCGTCTTCGGTGCGACAAAGCCAGCCCTGCAGTCACCAACCCGCCTGCCAAGCTTGGTGACTATGAGCAAAACATATGAGTTCACGCCATTTTTGGCGTGAACTTGTTGAGGCCCATGTCCAGTAGTGGACTGCAAAAGGCTGCTGTGATGAATTATATTTCTAATCACACATATCCAGTTTATAACAAAGCAGGAAATTAAAAATATTTTATTCTTTTTCAGCAAAAACAAAGGATTCTCCAAAAAGCTGAAATGACTCACAAACAGCGAGTAGAGAAGTTTAACCAACACCTTGACAGCTTGACAGAACACTTCGATATCCCAAAAGTATCATGGACAAAATAAAAGCCATATTATTTTATTACATTCTTTATTAATATAAGTTATAATCTACTTGCATACTATTAAGTTAAAAGGTATAAAGAAATTACAAATTAAAATAAGCATTTTTATTGGACGGATTGAATCAGGTTCATAATAACATAATAATATCAATTTAATTATTTTATATAAATCACATAATTACACATGAAACATTTTTAAAAAGGCAAATGTGTAATACTTACACCTAAATTATAATTGGACACGTTTGTTATCTAACTACTGCTATAATAACAAAAAAAAAATCTTTCAATTAATTGCCTAAAATTAACATACACATGTAAAATATTACAATAGTAATACAAAATAATATTTCACAAATACAAAAGTTACTTTCAACCTACCTTAACAACCTATTTTTTAACAACAAAACTATCTGTATATAGTTTTGTTGTTAAAAATTTAATTTAAATAAAAGGACGAACATAATTAACCTATATTTTAAGATTCCTTATAAAAAATTGTTTATAAAATATATACATTAATTTTATTAAGTAATCAGTTTGTCAAAACTTACACATAAGTATACAATACATATATTCTCAACTTTTGGAAACGAAATATTAAGTTGATCGAAGTAATGAATGAAATTTCTTAATATGTTTTATATTCTGGACTTCATTAATATATTTCACACTGTAATATAACTACAATAATGAGAAACTCAATTCCAGTCAGTACTAAGCAGTAACTAAAGGACTTTAATCTATGAGCTTGTTAACCCAGACCAAGAGTTCAATATTATATAAAATCATTTTGGAGTGTTTAATTACCTTTCATAAATAAATAAAAGTAGTCAATTAGAATTATGCAGTCTTTTCATTGGCTACAATAGTAATTTTACAGGAATGTTTTCAAAAGATAATTATAAAATGACTTCTTTTTTTCTTTTATAATTTTTTTTAAATGTTTCGAGGTAGGGCATTAGGATTTTGTTCAAAATGTGAAACAGCCTGACTGAGAAACTATCTCTCGACCTTACAGAAGATTACAGTTAAATAACACTGCTTTCAAGTAATGTTGTGTTCCTGTGCTGAGAAAGGTGATCAGAGTTCTTGGGGGTGATTGTGTGTACAGCAACGCACTTGCGATGCTTCTGGTATTGCAGGTATCTATAAGTTACAGCAATCGCTTACCATCAGGCGAGCTGCGTGTTTTCTGACTTAATTTTATATATAGTAGTAGTAAGTCAAGTAAATATTGAAAACGTCACAATTTTTAAAGATTATAAGACTAGTCCTCATAAAATATAAATGCATGACTATGAAATGTAATTTAAACAAAATTTAAAAATGCACTGAAAACAATTTGTGTAGAAATGCTGCCTTAAGTTAATATCTTTATGATATAGAAAAGCGGCCATAAGTTTAAATTGTCCGTATTGTATGATAACTATTTCAATAAATACATCAAGGCAAATATATACAGTGGAGTACATATATGTATTGTTGAAGCACCATTACTTCTCCAAAATGAGTAACTAAAGGAGAAAACTTTTATATAATTTTCTTTCGTTGACCAAGGATCACTGCCATCATCAAAATGCATGGGACATTGATCTCTTTCTCTTTCATACTCTTCCATTTCTACGGCGACTGCTGCGCCCTCTGTATAGTTCCATGAGGTAACGTCTTGTTTCAAATCACAGTATGGACCCAGAGCTTGAGACATAAGAACCCTGTAAGAGTTAGGATAATAATATTTTAATTTAATACCATTTAAACTACAGATAACTTATAACGTAGCGACAGACAGGGTAACGCGATGTCGCGTCGCATTGCTAAACTCGAAAAATCATAGAGTTGTAATATGTATTACACCCTTGTACCACCACCGTTGTTTGTTTAAGACTCGTATTAGTATTGCGGCGTTATTTCGCATAACTTTACATTGCATTGAGAGTCGATATTTTTAACACACAATATCTTATTGTGTTTTTAATAATGTTTGTCTAATAATGACAATTTCTAAAACTACGAAAAAATAAAGTAATAATAATGGATATATGCATAAAAAAAATATTTTTTGAAGATTATTTTACCTGTTCAAATCGGCTCTCTGATACACCCAACATCTGTACTTTGAGAAGGGATCCAACTCATCATATGTGATGAGATATGATTTCAAATTCTCTTTCCAGTAACCTATACAATTCATTCTATAATCGGGATCACTGTATATATCAACAGGTCTACCCAAATAGTCCACAGACAGACAGTAATTTTCCTTAATTTGAATAGTTTTTTGATCAACATCACATACTGAAAAATCGCTTATATTTAATTTGCAGTACAAATTCGGTCGAGGGCTTAATGTTACACCACCCAGAATTCTAGTTTCAAATTTAACATCACCCCTTTGTGTAAATTTAAATTTGCCAGCGACAGGACAACGTATGGGTGTCGGATTTTTCTTTAGAAATATATCGTATCGCCATTTCACTTGATTCTTAAACTGTACCCATGAGCAGACTGTGTGAAAGTTACTCTGAATCATTGCTAAACCTTTACGGTATCTGAAATTAATATAGATTATTAAAGTAAAACTTTTACAAATCTCAAAATTGAAATCAAAAATAACTTTACTCAAATAGGCTTCAAAAGCTCTTTTAATTATGGTTAAAAGTGAAGCTACCACAACACAACAACAAGTAACAAAAAAAAACTACTTTATCTCATCATGATCATCATCTACTTTGCACACAAAATATCACGTACATAATGTTTGTATATTATGATGCTTTTGTCGTCGGACAGCTATATTATCTACGCAGCTATATATAAGCCATCTATATCACATTTTAAATTTAATATATGAAAATTTGGTAAAATGTTTTTTTTTTGTGTCAATTAAAATAATAAAATATTTCATTTATCTGTTATTGCAATACAATTGGAATAGTTTTACAGTTTCGTATGTGAGACTTTTTAGAGCAAAATGATTATTTTCTTTTAATGCATTGCTTTAATGTGAGATTCTTATAAACAAACAGACTCAGCTTTATTATATTGGTATAAGTGATAACCTTATAACATTATGATGTTGAGGAACAAAATCGAAACAAACATAATCCTTCTGACAGCCATCAACAGTAAGTCTAGCCATCATTACACGAGTATCACGTTGTTCTCTGCAAAATAGAAAATAAACCATAGTTTAGTACCTACAATAACTAAAATAATGGTAGTACTTAAAGGTGTGCTGCTGGGGATGATTACCTGCATACATAAATAGTACGCCTAAATCTTCCCTCATCAGGGTAATAAGTTTCAATAATGTGCGTTTCATTTATGACCACATCTGCATCAATATTGGCAGTGTTGATCCAACTGCCTGAAAAGTTTTGCGGTAAACGACATCCTGGTTCCACTACTTCTGCCTTAAATTATTAAATTGATATTGATATAATTTTTTGAGATAGTTTTTTTTTTCAATAATCATTGGTTATGATTATAAACACTCAACCTAATATTTACATAACCTAGTAATAAACACTGCTCTAGAACTACATTTTATTATTATAGATGGTTAAATCAATATTAAAATGATATCAGAGTAAAATTACTCAAATAATTAAATTATACAAAAACTTTTATACCATTAAAATTTTATAGAGAATTATAATATTAAATACATACCTTGACTGGGTTAATTCTATACCTCTCTGGTGATTTCTCAACAGTTTTTAAGGTGTTGCACTGGGGAGTAATAGATGCTCCAATATATAGATCATCATCTCTGTTCTTTAAGAAGCAACGGTATCTTTCATCCTTACGTGACTCCTTTGTATTTGCAACAGCAAAGAAATGATTTTTATCGACAAACCAATGACCTTAAATAAAATTATAATATTTTGTCAGCATCAAAATTGAAACTCAAAAATGATATTATATATCACTCAATTTGCGTCCTTAAATTCATTTTTTTCCATACCTAAGCAACTGAACTCAACAACACCATCAAATGTACCAGACATCCCAGGACACTTCCTATATGTAATGTTAAACTTCTGATTTGTTATCAGAAATTGTGTTCCTGCTGTTTGACATGATTTGATCTGAGCATCTGGATGATTACATTCACCGGTAAATCTAAAACGATTCTGATATGCAAACTGCCATACACCTTCCAGTGAAGATCGGCAATTAACCTGAATAAAGATACATTTGTATATTATATCATATCTCGGCACATGCACTGTCGTACGCAATTAGCAAGGAATTTATAAACTACAGGTACAGATGCACCGATCACGCCACCTAGTACATTGTTCGATAGTTACCTACCCTCACTCATTATATTACTCGAGTTATTCTAACTTGTATAAAACGAAAGGTGCAACCGCAGCTAAGGCAGTCTTGGCTCTGGCTTGGCACAGTGCACTTTTTATATCCTGCTAGTAGCTTAACCTAGACTCTTTCATTAATTAATTTGTACAAACGAATTAATTGTTACATATCATATTACGATCTATAATTTGGCATCACACAGTTGATGTACATGTCAAAGGGGTGTCTCAATCTCCTTAAACCTACACCTAGGTCGCAAGTCGTTGGAACTGCTCTGAATTTCTACTTCTGCCACACGATAGACTCAGCACCTGCACGGTGTTAGTCTCCGCCCCGTTAACTAATAACTATCCCACGTACTGCTCTGCATACCTTTCTACTAAAATTAGTACCTTTCTGCTAAGTGATTCCTGTGTTATAAGAAATTAGTGATTTGTTTAAATTTTAAGTCAGAGCTATATTTGTGTTTATGAAAGTTAAAGATAATAAAGAACATTAATATTTTATATAATCCAATCTTTATTTTATTTATTTCATACACTCCTTATTCAATTTTGTTTTGTTTCAACAAAATTGACCCCATGTGACTAATTGGGTGATTTTCTTAATGCGCCTAATTAAGGGTTATACTTACTGGGACAGCATTTTCAGAAAACAACGTAGTTAAAGACTGGTCAGGATTAAGCCCCTTGCACACTCTTTCAACTGTAGGCTCTTCATCTTGCCCTATATCAACACACGGTGTTTCAATTTTCTCAATAACATTCACAGTTCGAACTATGAGCTTAACACAATAATAACAGTTGGTATATCGGAATACCATAGTGTAGTTTACATGATAATCTGCCTTAATGTTAACACAAACACCCCTGAAATTAAACCACATAAAATAATAAAACAATAATGTAAGAAAATGCATATTTATTTCAAATTATAAAAAGCCAAACGTTTCTGCCTCAATTATTTTTTGATAAATTTTCATACCATTTGCATTTGACGTTCTTTTTTATATTTTATTGTACAAGTATTTATTTGAGTAATTTTTAAAACAATGTTTATTGTACCTTGTTGTCATCTCACTAGCATTAATATCAGTAATCGTTTGTTTTCCATTTTCAAAAGAAAACCATGTGTTCCTTAAAACGATGGGTATCGTACAATCAGCAGATATTGAGGAAACTGCAAAACAAAATTTAAATTGGGCGTTTCCTTAATGTTTATTCTGATATCAAAATGATATATTAAAATACAACTTACTTGTGCATATAGCTATTGAAAGAAGAAGGAAAATATATTTGAGTGATATTGAAGCCATAATAGGTGTAATAGTATTTATTGAGTCATTTAAATAAAATAAAAAACTTATTATGAAAATTCCAGTATCACAGAAGTTAATGACAGCTCACAGATTCAAACCGGGCTTGAGCTTGAGTACATAGACAAATAGATATTGTAATTTGTAGCATGAAACAAAATAGTTATGATAACGATACAAACGATAATCGATATTAAACTTCTTTATAATATTCGAACGTTGAATTTTGAAATTAATTGTTATTTAAATTAAAAGAACATACGACGACGATTCAGCCTGTAACATCTCATTGCTGGGCATATACCTCTTTCTGCATGTGGGAAAAGGATTGGACCTTTATCCACCACGCTGCTTGGGTTGATGAGTATAACCCACAAGAACAGGCATCCGAACCGGAAAGAAGTATTTGTACAAATACCAATATTCATCCTGAGGTCCTATTTGACTTAGCCGCATAATATCGACAATAACTAGGGTTGTTCAAGTAGCGTGATGAAAGGCACCGCAAAGCACCGTAAGCTCATCTTCATCATCATCACATCGGCCTATCGCAGTCCACTGCTGGACATAGGCCCCCATAAGTTCACGCTAAAAATGGCGAGAACTCATGTGTGTTGCTCATAGTCACCACGCTGGGCAGGCGGGTTGGTAACCGCAGGGCTGGCTTTATCACACCAAAGACGCTGCTGCCCGTCTTCGACCTGTGTATTTCATAGCCAGCATTTGGATGGCTATCCCGCTTTCGGGGAAACGAGGAATAGGCTGTGAAGTTCCTCATTAACCATCGCAAATGGAGGATCCTCCGACTAGATGAGCGTTGAGTCTGGTGGGCTATTGCTCCGACGGTTGTTGTCGGTTTCTTGTATATATATTTTAAAGGTTGTTTAGGATACGTCAGTTTTCTCTAGTTTGTATGTCGCGAGATAGATGCCACCACACCACCTACGGTCGGCTTTTTAAGTTCCAAGGTGGTAGTGGAACTGTGTTATCCCTAGTCACCTCTTAAGACAGCCACGGGAAAAGAGGGGGTGGCTATATTCTTTACTGCCGTAGCCACATGGCTTACTTTACCGTAAGCTCAAATCCACTTAATACGATACGCAATACCAATGTTATGAGTAATGCTTAGTTGACATCAAAGACCGGTTGACAACTAAACCTTGATGGTCAGTGGTGGCTATCAAGATAGCCAAGGTCTAGGTCTGCTGAACGGGAAGAGAATACACGCACCATTACATCAGAGTGGTTGTTGCGTACAAAAACAAGTAATAACCTTTCATAACTCGATATGGAAAACTATCCGCTAACTCTTAATGAAACAGCATGGTCCTTTACGCTCCAACCCTCATCCTATATCATGAAATAAGTTTTGCTCAACTGTGGGGCCATAAAAACTGGATCAATCATCATTTAGTGTATACCTACATTTTGTTCTACTTCCTCAAAGGTATCTTCTCTCGAGTATTTCTTTTTTTCGACACTGTATCTACTGAAAATACGAACACTGACTGGAAGTGATACTATTCAGCTCTAGTCTATTAGAGGCAACACCTTACTATGACATCGAAAACTCATACTCTATATACCATATTTATCATTACCTACACATTAATCAATTCGATTTTTATACGAATTATTTTGATTTTTAATATAGTCAATATATAATATACATTCAACAATATGGTATAGCGTAAAAAATACGATAATTATCAATAAAAATATGTATGTGAACCTTAAGTAGTGGCAATACTAAATCACGTATTGATCGGTTAAACCAATAGTTCTTAGCCAAAATAATTTACTGCAGTCCCTTGCGTATACATTCGTTGCCTCAATGGGTTGTAGGAAACCCGAAACAGTCTATTGATTGCACGCTGACGTCACGTCAATCAACGTGAATCATTATTGTCATAACATTGCAGTTATATAGAAAATTAAATTAGTTTAAAATGTCTGCAATGGTAAGTAAAAGAAAAAATATAATTTACAATGTCTGTTTAAATTCGACATTTATCTGCTTCCATAAAAAAAAAAAAAAAACAATTTAGCAATTACTTCATAATTATCATAAATAATTTTAATAAAATTAATGTAAAAATTGTTTATTTATTATTTACAATCAATTTAAGACCGTTAATTATTATTGCGCGATATATTCGTTATAAACCATATATTATTATTTATATTACAATTAAAAAAACAGCCATGCGAATATAAAAATATTTTATTTTAGCGCATGAAAGCAGCAAAATGTCCTTCGGACGAATTAGCAGTCACCAACTGCGCTCTTATCAACCCGGATGATTTTCCCAGTGATGTTAAGTAAGTGATCCAAATACTACAATTTCGTTTTGTGTGATTTCACTATTCATTGATTCCACAATACTCATTTATGTATTTACAGAATATTTGTAAGATTTTTTATTTTCATTGCAACAAGTAATAAATGTACTGTAAGATAATTAAAAAAACAATTAACATAAAAGTTTATTAATTTATTATTAACTAAAAATATAATTACTAATTTTATTTTAATTAAAATACATCTTATTTTAAATGAATAAATATTATTAGAACAAAATGAAATGAAAATTATTATCGACAAACTAATTGTATTAATAGCCTTGATGTTTGATCTTCTTTCAGTAAATGGACTAAATTTGTAATAATTTATACATTACTAGTGAAATAAACCTTCATTATTTATTAAAATACTTATCAATTTTTATATAAATATTTTTACAAAATGCTATAAGTTGTTTTTTATAATTGGCATTTATATTTATAATTATATTATTATTCATTAGTTAATTAAATTAAAAAAATATTTGCTTGCCATAATTCTGATGCAAAAAATAAAATAAAAATGTTGTTCTTTAGACATGTTGAGATCACTACTGGGCCTTCACAGCACTTTGTCTTCAGCGTCAGGTTTTACAACGGGGTTGACCGAGGTACGGTTGGTTTCTCAGCACCTCAAAGGAAATGGGCCACTTTGTCCATTGGACAGGTACTTTGACTAATGTAAAATTAAATAATAATCATATAAATAAATAAATATCTACAACATACACACACAGTCGTCTGTTCCTAAAGTAAGCAACTAAAGCTTGTGTTTTATGTAACAGCTGATTGTTATAACTACATTTTTTTTTTCATTAAACCTACATATAAATAATACATCTATAATCAATTATATATATATATTACACCCATTTGGGGTGGGAATCAAACCCACAATCCCTGGAGCAGAAATCAGGGTCACTACAAACTGCACTAATTGGCCAATAATAATGACATTTTAATAATATAACTCTAAATCATTTTCAACAATATTTTTTGTTAACAAAACATACCAAAAAATGAAATAATATTGTTTTGTATTAGCAATATCAAATAATATTTTTGTTGCAAAAAAATTCTAATCAAATTTGTAAATAATTAATTGGTAGTATTTCTGATAATAGATTGTGTAACTAAAATACTATTGTTACAGAGCATTGATGTGAAGCCTTTTAAGCCCCAAAGCGCTGATTGCTTATGCAGTGTTACATTAGAAGCAGATTTCATGTTAAAGAAGACGTAAGTCTAAATATTACATAAATAAATGTTTTGCATATTCATTGTGACTTTGAATGAAAAACATTGTTTTATATTTGTAGAACATCTTTGGAGCAGTATGACTCGGAACAGATGGCTCGTGACTTTCTCATTCAATTCTCGAATCAAATATTTACAGTTGGACAGCAACTTGCTTTTTCATTCCAGGAGAAGAAAGTGTTATCGCTTATTGTTAAGAATCTGGAAGGTAATTTTTTAAAATTAAATAAATAATCATTATTGCATAGATTTAATAAAAAAATATATACAATTTATGCAAACTGTATATAGCCATATATTTCTTTTTTTTTCTAAAAAATACCCCAGTCATAGTTTGAAAATCTAATTAAATTGTCTTAATAGATAAAATGTTGATAATAATTTTTGTTTGTATGGAAATATTATTTACTATTGGAGTTCTTATTCATATTTGTGTATAAATTTATTTAATATTACATAATTATTGTATGAAATTAATTTCAAAATTTCATTTATTTAGCTGTGGATGTACAAGCTTTAGCTGCTGGAACTAAAGCAGTGCCTCGTCGAGTCAGGATGGGCAGGTTGCTTCCCGATGCCTGCATACAATTTGATAAGGCAGAGAACTCTTCTCTTAACCTTGTTGGCAAAGCTAAAGGGTAAGTTAATGAAGTTATTGTAACATAACACATTGAAAACAAAATATGTAACTTAACTTTTTCTATTAAACATGATATGATTGTGTACTATTGATTGACTTTAAAATTTCGACTTTTGTGGTTTCGACTTTAGTTTTAAGACATTGACTTTGTTTAAATAGATGAGCTACTTTGATGGTCTCGTTCCGCATAATACCTTTCGTGAGCGCGTTAGCACGGCTATAATTTGCAATGAAAACATTATTGTTTTCTAATGTTTACGCGAATTTCAATCGTTATAATGAAAACAACTTTTTCGGATTTTTTCGCGACGGGATTTTTTGCCCGACGTTTCGGATAGTTTACAGCAACCATAGTCACGGGAGGTCCTCAACGGTACTTACACTACTTTTTCGGAAAATTCGAAAAAAATGTTTTATTATAATGAATGAAAACATTCTACAAAAAAAAAAAAAATCGTTTCCATACGCGGTTCTTTAGTTGTATGCGGCACTTAGAATTAATATTTCATTTTACCGACGTTTTGGACTAAGAAAAATAGTAGATATTAGACGATTAGGTATGGAGAAGTGCTTGACAGAGTAGCTACTATATGAAGGCAAAGTAAAATTTAAAAAAGAACTAGGTTTTTTTTCACGTGTAACGTTATCTATACATCTACATCTACGGAACATCTACGGAACCTCCCTTTAAAGGAACGCAGTTTGGAGTCGAACAGCCTATGTAGTAACAAATACTTTTTTTTTTAATAAGGAATATATGAATACAATTTGAACAACCAGATAACTAAACGGTAGTTGTAAATATAAGAATATATCATTAAACATCTAATTGTAAATATTTAACATCTCTTTATTTTGTAACTACTAATTGTCGTCAAATAGTAGGTAAAGTTTACAAAATGCATTCAAAACAATTGAAATGTACATACTTAATTTGAATATTAAATTGATACTTGCAAAATACTTTGTACAGCAAACAGCCACGTCAATCCATCATCAACCCAGACTGGGATTTCGGCAAAATGGGAATCGGTGGTTTGGACAAAGAATTCAACGCAATTTTCAGAAGAGCTTTCGCTTCTCGCGTCTTCCCACCAGAAGTTGTTGAGCAATTGGGTTAGTTTCTAGTTTTAAAATCTATAATAATACAGGTGGCGCAATAGAAGATGCATATTT
Organism: Melitaea cinxia; assembly: GCF_905220565.1. Taxonomy (NCBI): domain Eukaryota; kingdom Metazoa; phylum Arthropoda; class Insecta; order Lepidoptera; family Nymphalidae; genus Melitaea; species Melitaea cinxia. The sequence goes on from NC_059399.1 coordinate 5,636,752, forward strand.
AAAAATATATTTAAAAAATAAATACTAAAGTTAAAGTTAGAAATGACTAACCCGTTGGCGCAGTTTATAGTGGCCCTGCATTCTGTTTCGCGGGTTGCGGGTTCGATTCACGCCTGAGTCATGGTCCATATTTGTATTTATATATTAATATATATACTAACGACCTCTGTCCGTCTTAAACTTTTTTACACGATAAGTAATCACCAACATATCATGTACTTAAAACCTTCTCCGAAACACGCTGCATCTTATGGTATAGCTACATATTATTCTGATCGGTTCAGTAGTTTTCGCACTATAACCGAACAAAAAAAAAATGACTCATTATTTATTAGTACTTATAGATTATTTCGAATGTATAATTATTTAAAAAAAGCAACAAGCATTAAATTGCTTACATTTAGGAACAGACGAATGTGTGAATGTTATAAGATATTTATTTATTCATAGTTAAAATAAAAGTAAGGGATGGTAAAGTAGTAACTGAGGTTTATGTTTTTTTTTTTTAATAAATATCATCTAAATCAAAATAATAACCCTGTCTACGATGGCACTCCTCTAACCGCGAACGGAAATTATTGAAAATTTTCTTTAGTAATGCTGATGTTATTACGGCCGTTTTACCACGGATATTCTCCTTGAGCTGGTCGATGTTTCTCGGATTATTACTGTAGACTGTGTTTGAGGTATAATAAATATAGAAAATAAGTCAGGAAGTCAGGAAGATAAAAAAAGACAGGAAGCGTCAAATATGGACTACGAGTGGGCCACGGGATATCCTGTTTTCGAGCTCTGCCTAGGTACATCTGTTTCACAATCACCATGGAGTCATTTGACGTGGGACTGGTAGCTTCGTCTTATTGAAACCATGTCCTAGAATTTACTATTCTTAAAATTACTAGAATTTTATTTTGAATTTTTTCTAGATGTCGCATAGTTCAATTCTTATCACTAGCCCGTTGGCGCAGTTTGTAGTGACCCTGCTTTCTGCTCCGAGGGTTGTGGGTTCGATTCCCACCCCGAGTCTGGGTGTAATATAAATATTTATTTATATATTTATATATGTATTATTTATAAGTATGTTTATCGAAAAAAAATATGTAGCTATATACCAGTCGGCTGTTACCTATAACACAAGCATTAAGTTGCTTACTTTAGGAACAGACAACCGTGTGTGTATTGTGTAAATATTTATTTATTTATTTATTTATTTATCACGTGACTAAATTTGACGCTTAAAACCAGCGTCAAGCGTCAGCATGAAAATGCACCTTATATTTATATGGAAATATCAGAGCCTCATCAGAGAAAATGATACTGTCAAAATTGGAAAATTGAGTAAGCGTTTCATTAGCAAATGTGAGCCTTTTTCTAAAGTCACACTCTTTTAATTATTGTCTTAATTGCAGCTTGTATGAATGCAGCTTAAGATCCAAGTTTAAAATTCGTTGCAAACTTCATCGCGATAAGTGTAAGAGAGAAGATCTCTTGCGAGTAGACAATCGTGGATCTTCTCGTACAGACTGCATAATTCTCTCAATATTGTCCTAGATGTTCTAAGACGACCTTTTGCTTGTGATTTAAACGTTAAACCGGTCCCTTTATAACGCTTTACCCATATTTTAATTAACACGCGGAGTTTTACTAATTCGTCGTAGTCCATATTCAGAACTTGTATGAACTACAAGGTCTTGTAAAATGCGCGACGCTTCCCATCGAAGTGACTCATTGTGTCTAAAACTCCATGACCGTGCGTATCCAACGGTAGTTAGTTTTCACCGCCCACGCGCCCCGCAAAAAAAATGTGATGCAATATGCAAGTTCTATTGCGCCAACCTGTATATGTCGCGAATGTTGGTGAGGATGAATGGACATTTCTATCTATTAAAATTACTATTACGACCGATTATGTATATATATCTAAAAGTTGGCGTTTGGAGTAATCTTTGATAATGCGTATTTACTTGACTATTTTTTCGTCTATCTCCATTTATTACTCGTCGATGTAATTGAAATCGGTTTTTTTTTCGTTTGCCAGCAAACACAATTATTTTAATACTAATATTATAATAATTTCGACATAATACTGAACTTGGGGCATGGGTTAAATCATTTAAGTGCACTTCATCGTTCAATTTTAGAACATGTTCAAAGTTGAACTGTTCGTATGTTCGTATGTAAAACGAATCGTTTTGAGAATATAGTAACTAGTCATTGATAAATATCTTCATTTATTATAATTAAGTGTATTTTAAATAAATGAATCGCTAATTTCAGGCTGCAAACACGTAAAGGGTATACTTTTATATGGCCCGCCTGGTACTGGTAAAACTTTAATGGCACGACAAATCGGCAAAATGTTAAACGCAAGGGAACCCAAAATTGTAAATGGTCCTCAAATCTTGGACAAATATGTCGGTGAGAGTGAGGCCAACATCAGAAGATTGTTTGCGGATGCTGAAGAAGAAGAGAAAAGGGTATTTAGTATAATTATTGTTAATTAAAATATGGTATTAAGGTCTCAGGTGTTAGAGGAACTAATTTTTGTTTAAAATATCGTATGCAAATGATAATAAATAATTACCTGTCGACTTACTAAATATCTTTATTGCTAACAAACTAATCTGGCTATAGGTTCTGGGTATAGGTTTAGTTTGTTAGTACTTTTTTGTGATGGAATCAAAAATCAAATAAGAAATCTTAATCACATAGTCTAATTTGAAAATGCTTACTAATAACCCCAAAAATAATAGTCATAAATTTCAGTTTTGCAGAACTTCGATATAATTAATTACTTAACAAAAGCCTATTAAGTTGTCAATTTATCTACAACATGTGTTAATTTTATAGTGCGGGCCAAATAGCGGTCTTCACATAATAATCTTCGACGAAATCGACGCTATATGTAAAGCCAGAGGCTCGGTCGGAGGGAACACCGGGGTCCATGACACTGTTGTTAACCAACTACTATCTAAGATCGATGGTACGTAAAACTTAAAAATATCTAAACAATATATGCTATGAAAATACGTTTAGAAAAGAACTTAATTTTTTCTTAATCTTAATCTGTTGTACCTTTCAGAAAACTCCAGAAGAATGTTCAATATTTATTTAATAAATCAATAATATGTATTTTTGACTTATCCGAGTTATTTTTGATATCTTAGGTGTGGATCAATTGAACAATATTTTGGTGATCGGGATGACGAACAGACGAGATATGATTGACGAGGCTTTGCTTAGACCTGGTCGTTTAGAGGTTCAGATGGAAATAGGTTTGCCTGATGAGAATGGTCGCGTTCAGATTTTGAACATCCATACTAAACGTATGAAGGAATACAAGAAGATTGCTGAGGATGTCGACTGCAAGGTGGGTTTATCTCTTATGACTTAAGGATTTGTGTGAGTTTTGATTTTAATAATATTTTAGTTGCAATGAAGTTTCAAAACTTAATCAACATGCCAAAGATATTTTTATAATAATTGACGACAATCACATCTAAACATCTGCTAAAAAAAATTAACAAATCAAAGGTAAATTTCACAAAGTTATGTTGCAAAATAACTTTGTGAAATTTACCTTTTATTAATTGAAACTATATTTTTTTAAACAACCGTAGCCTAAGTTGTTTTTTTTTTTTCGACATTAGTTATCTGCTAGTGAAAAATCAACTAAAATAGATACATAAAAATTTACAAACTTCTATATTCTATAACTACCCTCTGAAAAGGCTGTTCTTTTGACATTGACTTAAAAGGCTGTTCTTTTGACATGAATAAACATCATACCTACCATAAACCATACTCATAGAGGTATGGCGCAGCAGAAAATATCCTGCTCAAAAGCGTGAGCAGCCTCTTTGGGGAAGTACCTCAATCTTGTGGATGATCACAGCTAAATAATATAAATAATAATACTGCTCTCAGATACTATTGTGGTCCTGTGGTAAGTAAGGTGGACAGAGCACCTGGAGAAGGTCGCCCTGATCGTATCACACAAAAAAAGACACACTTCTTAGTACAAAAATTTTATCGCAATAGTTGTAATATATTCCACCATATCACAGGAACTAGCGACCCTGACTAAGAACTTCTCCGGTGCGGAGCTCGAAGGTCTAGTACGCGCGGCTCAGTCCACTGCTATGAACCGACTCATCAAAGCGTCCACCAAGGTGGAAGTGGACCCCGAGGCTATGGAGAAGCTCATGGTGGAAAAGGGAGACTTCCTACATGCATTAGAAAATGATGTTAAACCAGTAAGTTATAATACGATATAACAAAAGGTCGCAGGTTCAATAATGTCGTGACTAATCGAATTTGTTATAGGAGCGGTTTCCTGTTTTTTTTTTTTTTTGATTAGCTGATCAAAAAGAAAAGCGTTAATTATCTTTATAATAGTTTATAAGAAGAGATATGAATTCATACACTTCATCTTTAATCAAAGTGAATAATTTTTTCAGGCATTTGGTACAGCCGCAGAAGCCTTAGAAAACTTCCTGATGCGTGGCATTATTAACTGGGGAAATCCAGTTACATCCCTCTTAGAAGATGGACAATTGTATATCCAGCAGGCAAGGGCGACAGAAACCAGTGGTAAGGATTTTAATGTCCTTTTATTTTGATACAATGTCCCAAAATTATTGAAGTATTAAATTTTGTAATCAGTCTTGTTAACATTAAAAAATAGCATTTAGCTTCATACGCTTCAGCCTGTAATATCCCACAACTGGGCATAGGCCTCTTTCCCCATGTAGAAGAAGGATTAGAGCTTAATCCACCACGCTGCTCCAATGCGGGTTGGTGGATATACTCCCTACTATGAGTAACGATCGCTATCAGGTGTACATGATAACAACCGGGACCAACGGCTTAACGTGCTCTCCGAGGCACGGTGGGGAGACCCACAAGGAATGCACAAACACCCAGACCATGACAAACACGTGTATGGCCAATACAAATGTATGTCATGTGCGGGGATCGAACCCGCAACCGCCAGCGCAACAATTACAATCCATGGCAGTAACCGTTGCGCCAACGCGGCGTCTAACTACGGTCTCATCGGCCCGCGGTTCTCTAACCTCACGTTGCAAGCTCTACTTGTGCTGCTTAAGAAACAGCCACCCAAAGGCAGAAAACTACTCATTTTGTGTACCAGCAGTCGGAGGTAAGAAAATTAATGAAGGTTTCTTAAAATTTATTTGGTATGGTATTGTTATAGGAACGAATTTGCAAGCTTAATCGTTTAGCTTCATAGCAATGACTAAACCGAATGTCTGGATAACTGAATAAATCGTCAAATTCGCTAGTAATTATAAGATAAATAAAACTAGTCATACAATTTTTACCAGGTCTAGTATCGGTGTTGTTAGAAGGACCACCCAATAGTGGAAAGACGGCACTCGCTGCAGAACTGGCTAAACTATCTGACTTCCCATTTGTCAAGGTTTGCTCGCCCGAAGATATGGTCGGCTATACTGAAACTGCCAAATGTTTACAAATCCGAAAGGTATGACAATGTTTAATAAATTTTTCTTTTTATATTGTTTTCTCAATAATTTTTATTTTTATCCATCCCCTCTTTGTGTCAAAAAATTATAATAATATAAATACAATTCTTAAGACACTATTACCAGATATATTTATAACTAGCTGCGCCTGCAACTTCGTCCGCGTGGAACATAACAAAACTGTTTTTGTTCAGTTCTGAACTCAGAGCTACAAAATAAATAAATTTCTAAAATAAAAGTACCCTAAGTTACTCTTTACTACATCAGCTATCTACCAGTGAAAGTCTCGTCAAAAACGGGTCCAGCCATTTCAGAGATTAGCCGAAATAAACAGACAGACAGACAAAAATTGTAAAAAATGTCATTTTGTTAAATGTACTGTGTATAAATCCATATGCATTTAGTAAAAAGCGGTTATTTTTATATTACAAACAGACATTCCAATTTTATTTATTTGTATTTAGTATATAAATACTACATCTATATATATAATAAAATGGTAGGAAAGTCAAAACTGTACATTGAATTTTTTTTTTTAAGAATACTTGGGGTGTGATTTACAATTGATACCGAAGTCAAAAATATAGTTTTTAAAATTTTTGTCTGTTTGTCTGTATGTATGTCCGGGATAAACTCAAAAAGTACTGCATGGATTTACTTCAAATTTGGCACGAATATTATGAAGAAGTCGGGTCAACATATAGGCTACATATTATCACGCTATCACCTACAGGGAACGAGCAGTGAACCTTTATTTCTTCAACGCGTTCTGTAACAACATGTAATCTAACGTCGCATATTTGAATGTTGTTGTATTATGTTGATAAACATGCTATAAGCTAGCTTCATACTATAAATAAACATTCTGTAGTATATTTAGTATCAGCATTGCACCTGTGCGAAGCCGGGGCGGGTCGCTAGTATATTATAAAATAAAAATAATATTTCCAGTACTTCGACGACGCGTATCGTTCAACTTTGTCTTGCATCCTGGTTGATAATATCGAGCGTCTCCTCGACTACGGTTCCATCGGCCCGCGGTACTCTAACCTCACGTTGCAAGCTCTACTTGTGCTGCTTAAGAAACAGCCACCTAAAGGCAGAAAACTACTCATTTTGTGTACCAGCAGTCGGAGGTAAGCAAAATTAATGAAGGTTTCTTAAAATTTATATGGTATGGTATTGTTATAGGAACGAATTTGCAAGCTTAATCAATTCAAATAATGAATTGTAATATTATTACTAAATAAAGTTAAATAACCATTGCAAACTAAACTTACAGACAAGTCCTGGAGGACATGGAAATGCTGTCAGCTTTCACCGGCGTGCTGCACGTGCCCAACCTGTCGCAGCCCGAGCACGTCATGGCCGTGCTGGAGCAGAGCGACGCCTTCTCGCGCCGCGACCTCGCCACCATCCAGCGCGACCTGCGCGGCGCCAAGTTAGTATACACACAGACGTGGAGGTGCTGGAGCAGAGCGGCCCAAGTTAGTATACACACAGACGTGGAGGTGCTGGAGCAGAGCGGCCCAAGTTAGTATACACACAGACGTGGAGGTGCTGGAGCAGAGCGGCCCAAGTTAGTATACACACAGACGTGGAGGTGCTGGAGCAGAGCGGCCCAAGTTAGTATACACACAGACGTGGAGGTGCTGGAGCAGAGCGGCCCAAGTTAGTATACACACAGACGTGGAGGTGCTGGAGCAGAGCGGCCCAAGTTAGTATACACACAGACGTGGAGGTGCTGGAGCAGAGCGACGCCAAGTTAGTATACACACAGACGTGGAGGTGCTGGAGCAGAGCGGCGCCAAGTTAGTATACACATAGATGTGGAGGTGCTGGAGCAGAGCGGCCCAAGTTAGTATACACATAGACGTGGAGCTGCTGGAGCAGAGCGGCGCCAAGTTAGTATACACACAGACGTGGAGAAATAAAAAATAATCACTCACTTCAGCCTAATACAGTCCATTGCGGGACATAGGCCTCCAACAAGTTCGCGCTATCTTCGCAGGGCTAGCTTTGTTGCACCAAAGACGCTGCTGCCCGTTTTTGGCCTATATATTTCAAATCCAGCAGTTGGATGGTTATTCCGCGGTGGTTGGCTTTTTAAGTTCCAAGGTGATAGTGGAACTGTTATCCCTTAGTCGCCTCTTACGACACCCACGGGAAGAGAGGGGGTGGATTTATTCTCACTACCGTAACCACACAGCACACAAAATAATAATGAATTCTTTTTTCACAGGATTTTCATTGGCATCAAGAAGCTTTTAGCCCTAATCGACATGGTGAAACAAACCGACGAGGATTCGAGAGTATTCAAATTCGTCACAAAGATGCAAGAAGAGGGCGGTCTCGACCTTGGGACCTCCGTACAATAAGATTTATTGCAACCTTAGGGATTACACACGCATACCACAGGCACGCTCTCACCCGACACACACGCACATACCTGTACATCCAAACCCAGCTATCGAGCCACCGAGAGCTCCCCCTGCGCTTCCGACCTAAGAAGCTACGAGATCGACTACGACGACGTCAGTGTGTGCGAATCCTTGGACTCTAGTCACCACCGATTAGGAAGAACTGCTAAGGGTAACGAGATATCTCCCGCCAAGATGCCCCTGATGAGAATACGAAGTGTCGAAATCGTTTTCGAAGACGAAATGTCGACTTACACCGACACCGGCTTGCTAGATCGTAGCTTAGAACTTATCGTATCCGATAGTGACGACTCCACCCGATGCGTCGATGATTTGGAACACTTGCAAGATAGAGACGAAGATTCAGTAACTCTAAACGCCGAAGCGGATTTATCCGACGACAACTCGTACTCTCTTAAAAACAACGCCGTCGCTGACGTACTCAAATGTGACCGCAACGTTCAAGAATCGGTAGATACATCTCGTGCCCGGGAATATAACACTATATCATTGAATTTGTCAGAGTTAGGGGACTTTAGTCGTTTCACCGAAGAGGCTTCTTCATCTCATGTTGAAATACCTTTTATAACTTACGACGACGCTGAGCTTTCGAATTCGCATGACGCCGTCAAGGTGGAAGATATATCTCCAGTAATGAGTATGTATGAAGTGAGCTTAGAAGAGAAAGACAAGAACAGGTTATATGAATATGTCGATAGTAATAACAGTGACAGCTCAGACAACACAGCAGTGAGCGATAGGGACAATGCTGTGGTAACACTTCAAACTAATTACCCCGATGTTTTTAATTCAGAAGATCAGAACATTAGCGACAATAACGATCTGCAGTATGACTCGTTTGTTGACATTGGTAAATTTTAACTATATAAACGCTTAATTGACGTTATGCTTTTCATACTAATTACATTATATTATTATATAAATTTCTTGCCTTTACGTTACTGATATTACAAGTTGCTGGGTAGTTGTGTGAAAATTATACATTCCACTTGTTTTAATATCGATAGGAATGCTTATACGCCTATTCTGAGCTATTTACGCCCTAATAAACCTTCTTTACACAGCTTAAGCTCAAGGGTATGAGTGGTATGCGACTCCAGTAACCATGTATCGTACTCTCCAAGTATGTATCCCTATTTTGTAGAAATCACAATAGTATGTTTGTAAATATTATTCTTTTATAGAAAATTTTTTCATCCACCTAGCTATTTTGCAACGACTACATGGTTACGGAAATCCCAGGGTTGTAAGTCTAGGCAATAGCTCAATTTTTTGTATAATGTAATGTATAGTTTTGAAGGCAATATTATTTATTTTTTGTTAGGTAAATGTGATGCAGCTTAACGCTGTTTATTTTAATGAAATAAGTATATTTGATCGTTATAACATAATAAATAGGCGTAGCTTTTTAAGGGAAAATGTCAATACGAAGTTTTTATTATTCTAGTATTATAGAATTGCAAGCATTGTTAAATGTAGAGGTAGAACCTTTACAATTTATGGCGTAAACAGTTACATTGAAGAGTACAATTAATTAGTAATAAAATGATATTTAGCTTTTGGTGTTGTACTTAGCAGTTCAAATCTTTATCAAATGGAAAAATCAACCACTCTCGAAATCAAGTTATTGAATTACTATCAAAAATATAATATGTTGCCAAATTGATGATAAATAATTTATAAAATGAGTATATCTAAATGGAAGAATTTTAGCTATTCGGAAACATATTATTAATATATTTAAAGATATAACTTGTTAATAGTTCAATATATTTATAATCAATAAATGCCTTTGCACCTATTTGTTGCTGTTGCATGCATTATATGCATAGAACATTCCATTTCACATTCATTGAGCCATGTATTCAATCACAAAGAAATGTTGAATGTTTAAAATACGTAATTTACGTATATTTATTAAAAAATCTCTATTAAAATTATACTTATAGAACAAGTAGTCTGCATGAAATAATAAATAGAACTAAAATGATTATTCGTGAGTGTATTGTGAATTTTAAACTCAAATTAGGTATTTCAGCGGGTATATTGTTTATTGGAGTTTTGGGGACATCCAGAAGTCCAAAGGAATTGATATGAATGTATAAATGAATATACAAAATACAATCCACTGTAATAGAATGTCACAGATAGCAAAAAGAATTGTCAAAATCTTAAATATATATTCTTACTTTTTTTATTGTTTACCATAATTATGGATGTTGTTAATAAATAAAATTGTTAAAAATATATCTATCTTCATTACTTCAGTTGAATTAAAAGTTCAACAGATGGGTTAATACATAAATTTTTATTATTTGTTTACAGACATTCTATTAAAATGGAATGGGGTAAATCATATCTTATATATTTCTCGATGTAAGATTTACGGGCATTTGCTGATACAATTTTATTCTCATAAACTAATTGAAATAAAACAATTGACGATTACCTAAATATTTTTTTCTTTGAATAAACCTAAGTCCAAGATTGAATTAAGCAAGTTTTTTATTTCAATAATGAAATTTACGGGCAGTATTAAAATTAAAAATTATTAATTTAAAACATTATAATGTTTTTGTAGTTTTTATATACAATATTACATGGAAGATAATAAATAAAAAGCTCAAAGAACTAAAATAAAGTATATTTCCATAAAGTCAAAAGATGAAACATTTTACATCACGGTTTAGAGAATTCATTTTTCTTATCCATAGCTTGTTCAACATAATTGACCACAGATGTTTATGCAGTAATAAAAAAATTATGAAAAAAAACATAATAGTAATAAATTTAGATAAACTCAGTGGTAGAGAATTAAAATGCTGGGTCCCACTTTCATGTTAAAATTATAACATAAAGGCAAAGTAAATATCTTCAGTCGTTTTTTTTTTAACATGTATATTATAATGAGGTTTTAAATATTTAAGGTCTTAATTACAGTTATCAATCAGTATCAAGGTAAATAAACTAAGTGCAATCCCTCACATGCCTACTTACACAGTACAATGAAATAATTATTAAAACAAATTAGTATATGCTTAAAATGCTACTATATTTAATACGAGATGATAAATAAAACTAAAATAGACAAGGACTTGTCTACACAAGCCTATTTCGTTATTTTTAATATTATTTTTAATTTGTAGAATCTTAGTGGTTGTTGTAACATGTATTCCTCATAGATCACCTTTAGGACCTACCATATGCCCAATAGAGCACAATTACAGGAACAACCAGATGTGCTTGAACTAAAATAGTTCAGAATGGCTAGTTTGTTTTTGACAAATACATCCCTAGCTTATGTATTTGTTCTGTCTCAGTGATACTTTATTGGTCCTAGTATTAAATTTAAGGTAGAAACAAATTATAATTGAACTTGTCAAGCTCAAAGCAATGAAAATAATAGTTTTTCAAGTTTAAACGAAACACTCTTTTAAAATATACATTTGTTATAATTACCTAAAGACAACCTTAAAACTAATTAGCAGTTTCGCAGGCATCCACCCAATCATTATAAACATCTATGGGTTCTGACAAAACATTGGTTGTTGTTTGGAAATCTTCCAGACAAACCCGACATTGTATTCTAGCCGTATTCCTTGCACGATCCCTATAATAAAACAACATTCAATATATTTTGTTCATTCAATAATACGAAATTAATTAAAAAGACGTTATACTTATACGAACATTTTTACTTCACAAGACTTTTCATGATTACAAAAAGGGCAGTTGAACTGTTGATCCAGTGGTTCTATAGCTTTCCTTTTTGGTGGAGGCTTTCGTTTTGATTTGCGGCGACCCATGTCTGGAACGAAAACACTATAAACCTGTTTCTATAAATAAGATTGAAAATTAAGCAACTTTTTTAAAAATAATTTACATCAAATATTACTTAAATGTGTTATATTAGCAAACTTACCGGTGTTTTTTGTTTATTTTATTGTAATTTTTAAGAAAACTACAAACAATCCAGTTTTATACGACGATTGTCAATATAACAATACCATGGAGCATAGAGAAACACAATTGTGACATTTTACAAATGACGGCAGATTATAGATATTTTATTATGATATATTTACGAAAATGGAAAAGCGCGGGAACTTTGAAGTGAAAAGGCGGTCTTTTTATTCAAAAATATTTTATTAATTTTATAATTCATTCACTGGAGTTTTTTATAAATAAATACTTATAAATTAATCAAGAGATGGGGAGAAGTAAGAAAAGGAAAAAGAAGGAGGAAGGTAACGCTGAGGACGACTCGTTGAGCTCCGACTCCGAGTCCATAAAATCTGTTGAGCTAACAGACGCCGAAAGGTATGCCCCGTTTCGGGTAGCCGATTACGTGCGGCACTACCCTGAGAACGGGGGTAATTTTGACTATATTGTATTCCTGGAGAGTACAGAGGCTGACAAGCCAATCGGAACAAGAGACATGATGACACTCGCTAATAGCATAAAAAAATATAATAAAGGCGTGAAACAACTAAAACGCATTAATAAAAGTAAAGTTGGAGTTATCTTTGATAGACCTGCTTTTGCTAACGCGGTCTTAGGCAACAAAAAATATCTTGATGGGTACAAACTTAAAGCTTCCCTTCCGGCTGCCGCTACAGAGGTCACTGGGGTAATTTCTCATGTGCCTATAGAATTATCCAATAAAGAAATATATTCAGCTCTAACTAGCACGAAAAATATTATATCTATACGTAGATTTATGCGACGTGTAAGAGAAAATGGAGAAATAAAATTAATCCCCACAAAAACAATTTCTATAACCTTTTCCTGTCCCAATTTACCAGATAGTGTGGACCTCAACAGCTGGCGGTTCGAAGTACGGCAGTACATCCCGCCAGTAAAGCAGTGTCTAAAGTGTTTAAGATATGGTCATATTGCAAAATTCTGTAAAAATTCACAAAGATGCAGCATTTGTGGCGAAGGTCACAATTTTAAAGATTGTCAGACTCCTTATACTGCAGCCAGTTGCTGTCACTGCTCTGGCAATCACATTGCCATATCCCCTGCATGCCCTGTTAAAAAAGAAAAAATCCAGCTTAACAGAGATAAATTTCAGAAAAAAAGCTTTGTTGATGTTTTAAACAGCTCTCACTTTCCATCATTAAACAAAACTGATCAGTTCTTATCTCTTTTAAATTCCGAAATAATACTCAAATCTATTACAGAAGCTTTAGTAAAACTTATAACACTAAACAAAAATAATGAAATACCTATCTCTTCCCAAAATATTAAAAATGTCCTGCAAGATACATTAAAAAAGGTTACTAATAAATAATTTGTACTTTATGGATACTTTAAATATTGTGCAATGGAATGCTCAGAGTATTCTACACAATCAACATATTTTTAATTATTTCCTTTTGGACAAAAATATTCACATTGCGTTAATTTGTGAGACTTGGTTAAAGCCTTGTCAAAAATTTAAGATACGTCATTACAATGTAATTCGTCTTGATTCAGGAAACACCCACAATGGCGTAGCCATATTAATACATAGCTCTATTTCTTATTCTAAAATTGATACTTTTTATGATGACTCCATTCAAAATGTTGTTGTTCGTATAAAATACTCTAGCAACAAAGAACTTACTATCATAAGCTTTTACAGTCCAACTAATTGCAATCCTGCTTTTTCTAAATCTAAACTAGACAGGTTAATTAAAAGTTTACCAGAACCAATCTTCCTAGCAGGAGATTTTAATGGCCTAAACTCAGCCTGGGGCTGTTCTACTTCTAATTGTCGAGGCAAAGACATTCTAGAGTCTATCAATAACAATAATTTGGTTATACTTAATGACGGAAGTATGACCACTGTTGGTTCGCACATATGGAGACAGAATGCTCTTGACTTAACCATAGTATCACCTTCATTGGCTCTAGAGTGTGACTGGTCAGTACATGACGATCCCTTAGGCAGCTACCACTTTCCTGTAATCACAAAAATTTTACTTAATAACAATCATTACAATGCCACTCCTATTCCCAATAGTAGCTCACTACCCTGCTTCCCTAACCTGAACAACGTTGATTGGAACATTTATAATTTAAATGTCCAACTATTGCTCACTGAATTTTCTCTTGATACACAAGACCCCCTTCATAACTACACAAAATTTACAGATATTTTACACTCAGCACTGTGGAAATCATCTTCTATTTCTAAGCACTCTTTGGTTAATACAGCTTTATCTTCATGCTCTCCTTCTAACTTAAATAAAAAAAAAAACTTCTTCCTTGGTGGAATTTCAATTGCACCAAAGCCGTATTAAATAGCAAAAACGCTTATTTGACTTTTAAATCTGATCCCACTGAGGCTAATTACATTAATTTTAAAAGACTACAAGCCACCAAAAAATATATTATCAGAAATGAGAGAAGAAACAGTTGGATAAAACTTTGTGAACAATTTAACAGATCGACTCCTATATCAGTCATTTGGACGTATATGCGAAAATTTAACAAAAGCTATTCTCCACCTTCCCATAACAACTCTGACTATTCTTGGATCTTTGATTTTCTCAAAAAATATACTCCAGATACTGTAGAGCCAGCCTTTAATCTTAATTCTTTCTGCCATATTCTTCCTAATCAAAATTTTATTATAAAATCTTTTACCATTGTCGAATTAAATTCTGCTATTTCATCCAGAAAAGACTCTACACCTGGCCTTGACTACATTTCATATAAAATGCTTAAACACCTGTCTTCTCAATCTAAACTAATTTTATTAAATATCCTGAATCTTCTTTGGGAGCATAATCTTATTCCTATGGATTGGAAGGTTGATTGTTTAGTACCTATCTTAAAACCCAACAAGGACAAGTTTAACTTTGATTCATATAGACCTATAGCATTGACTTCTTGCATGGGAAAAATATTTGAACAACTTTTAAAACAAAGATTGGAACATTTCATAGAGTCTAATCATATTTTACCTTCTAATCAGTTTGGTTTTAGAAGAGGCAGGTCTTCAAGGGTGAGCATTGCTCACTTACATCTTGATATTTATAATGCTATACAATCAAAGCAAGCTCTCGCTGGAGTTTTCTTCGATGTAGTTGGAGCCTTTAATAATGTTAACCATCATATTCTATCCACGGAATTAGCTGCGATTGGTTTACCTGTAAAAGTTATACAATGGATTTTTAATTTTTTGCACAGTAGGAAGGTATTTGTTAAGTATAATAATAGACTTATTGGTCCAAGGCTTTCTCATAAAGGTACATGTCAAGGTAGCATTTTGAGTCCATTGATTTTCACACTTTATATACATAGATTAAACTTAATTCTAGGCTCTCATATATACAATTTACAGTTTGCTGATGATTTGGTAGTCTATTGTTCTAGTAATAATATAACTACCCTAAATCTTAAGTTAAACGAAGCTTTAGTTAAATTAAATTCTTATTTTAATTATCTTGCATTGGACATTAGCTTTGAAAAGTCTAAAGTCATAGTTTTTAATAAAGTAGGGTCTGAAAGAATTAAAATAAACTATAATAATATATCTCTTCTTATCACAAATGAAGTTAAATTTTTAGGTGTTATATTCATGAATAACTTATCATGGAACAAATATGTAGACCACATAGTTGATAGAGCTCTTAAGGCTCTTAATATTTTAAAGTCTCTTGCAAAAACATATTGGGGTTCTGATCCAAAAATCCTTCTTACCCTATATAAATCTCTTGTACGCAGTCATTTTGAATATGGATTTCTATGTTTTTCTGCTAATGACAAGTTGGTTAACAAATTAAATATTATTCAAAATCACAGCCTGAGACTTATCACTGGCGCCATGAAAACAACCCCAATTAATTCGTTACAGGTCGAGTGCAACATTTCCCCTTTACACCTTAGATTTAAATATTTGAAATACTGTTTTTTGCTAAAACTGTTTTCCATTAGTAATCATCCTCTAATTAAAAAGCTTAATTACTTACATAGTAAATATCCTGTAAATGCTCCATTAACTTCTAATAACCCATTTATTCTCTTCGAATATTCATTCATGTTAAATCTAAATAACCAACACAAAATACACAGTTCTAGCAATTGGATGTGTTACGAAAAGGAGTTTGACTGTCTTATTAATCAAATCGATATTATTATTGACCATAAGCTAAAAGAGCGCCAGGAAGTTTACAACCTCATAGCACAATACTCTGATAAGTTCAAACAAGTTTACACAGATGGATCAAAAAATGATATAAATGTTTCCATGGCCTATTATGTACCTCATCTGAAGTTTGGCCAAGGCGTCAGATTGAAAAAGGAGATATCAATATTTACAGCTGAAGCTCTAGCAATTACTGCTGCCCTAGAATTCATTAAAAAACAAACTAATCAATATTGGCTGATCATTACTGACAGTATGAGCGTTCTAAAGGCTTTAGATAATTATCAATTCAGTGCTAATACAAACTTCATCATTTTAGAAATAAGACATCTCCTTTATCAACTATCCAGAAGAAACTACAACATCAAATTATTGTGGACACCTTCACATATAGGAGTAAGGGGAAATGAACATGTGGACTTTCTGGCACGTTCAATTGTTGACAGTGACAGCGGCAGCCCTGTTGATGAGAATGTTGCCGTACCATACACTGATCTATTAGTTGCTATTAAATCAAAAATCCTATCTGATTGGCGTGATCTTTGGCGACAAACCTTGTTAAGAAAAGGATCTTGGTATGCTCAGATAAATCAAGATATTGGAAAAAGTCCTTGGTTTACTAAATCGCATCAACATAGAAGCAGAAAATATTATACAATACTATGCCGCTTGAGATTTGGACATTGCAGATTTAATGCACATTTGAATCGTATGCGTATCATCTCATCGCCCGTTTGCCCACATTGCACCAACAACTCTACACAGTCTTTAGATCACATATTTTTTGAATGCTCCGCTTTTAATCTGGAACGCCTCTTATTTATAGCCAACTTGTTATCAACTTCTGGACCAAAAAATGTCCCGCGCAATACACAAGATTTATTGACTAATTTGGATAACTATACTAGTATATTTGAATTTATTTGCAATACTATCAATGATATTTGAAACAGGATCAGGACCTTCATTCATCGGATGTGAAATTTTATTTTGATATTTCAGGCTTCGGCCTATTACAGACTTGGTTTCGACCTCGCCTATCACTTATAGACAAAGAAGAGTAGACGAAAATATGAAATTTCAGACTTGGTTTCGGCCTTACTCTACCAGTCATCGAATCAGAAGAACAATAAAGTTACTTCAGACTTGGCTCCGGCCTTTTGATATATCAGAACGAAACTTACAAATTCAGACTAGGCTGTATGGATTATAGTCCTTTGCCTTTCCCTATTGGGGATAAATTTTAAAACAACATTTACGAAAAATGATAGAATTTTTTTTATTTTTCTAGAATTAGTTTCTAGATAAGGCTTGCATGGTTGTAATAATGTATAAATTTTAAAATTCAGCTTTCATTTGAATAACAGTCTCTTACCGATACTACTGGCTGATAAATTTACTCTTCTTCGCCGTTTTTGGCCGCAATAATTCATGATGAATATGTAATAATAAAAAGATTAGTGTTAATTTCATACCAAGACTTACGATAATTATCAAGTTGTTTGAATAATTATCAATGCCGACGGCTTAAAGTCCCTTCCAAGCTTACAATTAGTGCAGTGTCAAAACGTTAGGAGCTGTTACCGGTTTATTCAACTTTCTATTAATGTGGAATGTAGAAAAAAAGGAGCATCATCTTTATATATCAGAAAGTGTCTGTTCAAAGTCATTAAATAGGAGACGCCACTGTAGAACTAGGGTAATTTACAAATAAAGCACTAAAAATTAAAGAATAAAGAGAGGTAGATAGATAACGGATAGAAATACTTTCGTTTTTACAATTTTAATCACAATTGTCACTTTATATACACTTAATACACTTGCAAAACTCTTCATAATCCACAATAATTTTTTGACATTCAAAGTTATCTCACAGTAACTGTTTGGGTTTATATACCAAATGTTTTTCGATACTTCTCGTTTTCTGTAATTGCTCACTTCATATCATACTTTTTGTGTTGTTAGCGACAATTCGGTTGCATTTTGAACTATAACAACGTCTGTTAGCGGATACTTTTTCAACTGAATCCTCATATAAGATTGTGCTCCTTTCTTCTACACTTTGCCGGTGTCTATAGAACCCGGTCCCTCTCACTAGTCGTGGGCTTAATCGGACGTTGTCAGGTGCGCACTCTATTTGTACAATTCGAAAAATGTACCAGTACACCTTATTAGTACTATTAGTACTTACAGTATCTGGCTACAAAACAGTGTACAGGTTGAAATACTTTTTTTTTCATTATTTTGATATATTTTTTTTTTGTCTTCTAGCACTAAAGATACGATTGTGAAATAAACCTCATTATACACACTATTTGATTTCCATAAATATAATGTAAACAAATTCCTTTTACGTAAAAGTGTATTTAAAAGGTTTTTTAAATCACTAAAATTCTCAATTCTTACTTACCTACGCTAAACAAAAAATATGACTGCGGTGAACTGTGATAGTTGATAGGACTGTAAGTTACAATGTACGATTAGTCCGATTAAGTCCGAATAGCGATTGGCGTTTACTAGAGCGAGTGACTATTACATTTCGTACATTACTAAGTAACGTAACCTTTTAGTACATGTGCTACTCAAGACTACCTCTCACTCTTAGACAAAGAAACCTACACTGCACCGGTGAGTACCTATATATTCAATGTGCTCTGTGGCCTGTGCCGGTATGCTGTAAAGGCTGATAGGGCCGCAGCACTCGACAAATCAAAAAAAAATCTACACTATGCATTCATTCATTCATTCATCTATATTATCCAATCTATCCATATAACAAAACGAATGAATCTTTTGTATTTTATAAATCACTAATTATAATTAATTTCTTCTTTACCTTTTTGCATTTTATTATTCAAGCTGTAAAGACTAAGGAGAATTAAATTATAATATAGTGCTTTAAATTTAGAAGCTTGAATTTATTATTTAACAGTTTTAACTTGTTTTAAACTTTTAACTTACTGACTGTACTACTGTAGTACTGTACAATAACTTGGCTTTTTTTATCTGTATTCTCTAATCAACAATTACAAATGGCTGACTATAGATTGCGTTTCTGAACTTTCTCAGAGTTCTGTTTTAACATTAAATTAATGTGTTATGACTTTAGCATCGTTGTAAATAACCGAATTAATCCAAATACACTTATGTCGCTATCGTCATCTTAAAATAACTTGATGCTAACCTCAAAATTTATACAAAATGGAGCTTCCACAACCGCCGCAAGGTAAGTCTTACTTCCTCTTATTGGATATTAATAAATCTGAAACTTTTGGATATTGTTACAACCCCATTTGCATTTTCAGATCAAGATCTGCGTAATATAATTGACAAACTTGCACAGTTCGTGGCAAGAAATGGCCCAGAATTTGAAAAAATGACCAAGACAAAACAAAAAAACAACCCCAAGTTCAGTTTTCTGTACGGCGGGGAGTACTTCAATTATTACCAATATAAAGTGACGACAGAGCAAGCAAGTAAGCATATTGACGATGGTGGAAATAGATAATCGCGGTCGCGCCCGATCGCTGCTTGCGTTTTGTTATAACCGTTTCAAGTGACCCTCCGCTGTTTATAGTTCTAAAGCAATCAGCCGGTGGCCAGGCGGCACCCGCTCCCGCTGGGGCTTATATGGCACAGAACAGGCAATATGTAATGCCCCAACAGGCCAGCGCGACGCCAGCACAGCTGGGCCTGGTGGCATCGATGGCGGCGGCGCCCGCGCTGCAGCAGTGGCTGGCGGCCGCCTCCGTGCCGCCCGGCAAGCCGCACTCCGCAGACATCGACAACGTCAACGCTCAGATCAACATGCTTAAGGAACAAATTACTCAGTCGGAAAACAATCTCAATGCTCAGCACACGGTATGCTTCCAATTATTTTTCTATAACTTCTTATTTCAATTCTAAATTCAAAATGATACTTAACAGTTGTCTTATATATTGACTGGTGAGATGCTTAAAATTCTTTCAGTTTATTTATTTTTTAACTTTGTAAAATGTTTTATGACTGACTTTCAGTATATTTACATAACAGGCAGGTAGTTTTTACTATACAGTGCATGTTTTCTATTTTGATACTATTTAAATCTCATTTGCATGTAATTAATAGAAATTTAGAACAATGTAAATAAAAATAGAAATAGTCAACAATCAATCACACAGCATTAAGGTGGTGTCATTTTATTTTATAAATTGACTTTTCCTAATCACCTCTTCTATTTCTATAAGTTTTTCAAATTTATGTGATTTTTGGCAAATAATATTAATTGTATTGTAGGTGTTGATACAACAACAGCAAGCTAAAATCAATGAACTGGTGAGTAAAGCTCAAGTGGAGACCATTCAAATAATGGCCGAAGAAAATAATATAAGCCTCTCAGAGCTGGACGCCATCTTACAACCAATTATTGACACATGTACTAAGGACAGCATTTCTACAGGTACCTAATGTTGTAAAAAATTAGGCTTATAAAGATATAATGTTTTGAAGTTATTAAATATTTTTCTTATGTTATATTTTGTTTTAGGAAAAGGATGGATTTTGCAACATGCAACTTCTCATGATGCGGGCAAGGTGATATCACAACATCTCCTGCGAAAAGTGACTCAGCCTGGTGCACCATTCTCCCAAAAGCTGCACATCATTTATCTTGTCAACGATGTTTTACACCACTGGTTAGTTCATATATTATACTTTCTCATTGTGATAATTTAGGGGGCTTACATAATTATTTTAAAAAGAGTGTCGCACAATGTGTTAAATAATAATTCATTTGCTTTCCTATCAAATATTTGTATTAACATTTCACAAGTTTTACAAAAGGGTATTCAAATTTTGAATTAATTATATTTATTATTCAATAATAAACAGGGTTCTATTTATACTTGCCTCTACATACACATAAGTGTTATTTATTGTTTTTATATTGTCACCCATGCAATCATTGCAAATTTGGTGTCTATGATACAATTATTCCTAATTACAGTGCACGCAAAAACGCAGAAGATCTCAAGAAAAATTTGGAAAATGTGGTGGTTCCAATGTTTTGCAATGCCAGTATAGGTAACATATTTATAATAATGTCCTCAAAGATTTAGGTCTCTTGTTCGATTGTGCATATTCATCTACATTTAAAGCATCTAGAACGTCATCAATTGTGGTTGACCAGTCAGGTAACT
Organism: Melitaea cinxia; assembly: GCF_905220565.1. Classification (NCBI taxonomy): domain Eukaryota; kingdom Metazoa; phylum Arthropoda; class Insecta; order Lepidoptera; family Nymphalidae; genus Melitaea; species Melitaea cinxia. The sequence continues at coordinate 5,658,018 of NC_059399.1, forward strand.
TGCTTGATTCATCTTTGCTTGTAAGACAACTCTTTAATTATCTTCCTGTTTCAGCTGTCACAGAAGAACAGGAAGCCAAGTTGAACAAGTTGCTGCGTTTATGGGAGTCTAAGTCAAACTACTTTGATTCCGCAGTCATTGAAAAGATGAAAAGCCCTACAACTTCCTATCAGGAGTATCAAAATAACCTTATCGCCCAGCATTCTAATGCCATTGCACATTTGACACAACAAACTAAAGCTACATTTGAGAAGTATGTGAATTTGCATCTTACAAGCAATTTATCTATACATAAATCGATGTGTATCTTTATTTTGTTTTCTTTCAGTTACCAGACACAACACCAAGCTTTTGTCGCACACACAATGCAACAAATACAACAAATGGAAATGCAGAAACATGCAATGGAGTTACATGCACATGAGAACAGTCATGATCATAATAAAGACAACCAGCAACAGAATAACATGCAGAATCCTTTTCAAGTGAACAATTTTGGCGATCAAGGTTACCAAAAAATGGGTGGTTATGATCCAAGCTTTAATTCTAGCCACCAGCAATATGGTAGTGAGAGTGGTGACAATTATCCCTCAAATAATAGTATAAGTGGTAATGAAAATAGTTATGACAGTCAAACATTTGATCAAATTACAAGTCAAAAAAAGCATGATATGGATGAGCCTGATTTATCAAATCTTCCAAATGTAAATTTCTCCCAACCGCCACCTGGTTTTAAACCACAAGAAAGTACGTTATTAGCATTCCAGAATGGCCTCCCAGATCTCAGTAAACCACCTCCTGGTTTTCCACCATTCCCTGAAATTAACAATGAAGAACTAATGCCATCCGTACCGTACTTTGAGTTGCCAGCTGGGTTAATGGTGCCTTTAATTATGGTAAGACAATATAGTATCTTAAGTGTAACCTTTATAAAGCATGTATTATGAAATGAAAAAAAAAACATTGATTGGTATTCAGTTTGTTTTTTGAAAAATTATGCCAGAACTGAAAGTTACCTTTTTACATATAGTAATTAATATAATTATAGAATATTCAACTCCAGCTATGTTCCTTCAAATTGGGGTTAATGTAGGTGTAACAGATCACATTCTATGTGGAAAACTATTACTAGCCCTTTTTTAAATTTTACTTTGTTTTAATGTACTAGCTACTCTGGCAACATACTTCTGCAAAACCTATTATTTTTCTTAGCCCTAAAAAGTGTTGATAAAGTAAAAGTGAATACCAACAGTCACATACTAAGCTCCTGTAGAACCCCTTAAAGAAACTAAGGAGTTGTGCAGTTACACAGTTATCATCTTAGACCGAATATAAAATCATCATATCAAAAATTTCGATCTAGCGGGTACATCATCTTAATTGGCTAGAGCACCGACACGGTCAGTCAGAGATGCAGGTTCGATCCCCGCTGGAACGGTCGATTTTTGGTATGATATAAAAAAAAAAGAGTCCTGTTAATGTTGTAGATAACGAAATAACTCCTAGTCCAAATTTTATTTTTGGTGACCGCAGTTACTGGCTTTGTCGCACCGATGACGCTGCTGCCCGTCTTCGGCCTGTGTATTTCAAAACCAGCAGTTGGATGGTTATCCCGCCATCGGTCGGCTTTTTAAGTTCTAAGGTGGTAGCGGAACTGTGTTATCCCTTAGTCGCCTCTTACGACACCCACGGGAAGAGAGGGGGTGGCTATATTCTTTAGTATTGTATAATAATTGTATTTAAATGTTATAATATTTTTAGCTGGAAGACGACAAGTACAAGCCCTTAGACCCTGCAAAGATCCGTCTTCCGCCGCCCGCGCCGCCTAATGAAAGACTTCTGGCCGCTGTTGATGCTTTCTATGCATCACCAAACCATGAAAGACCTCGAGACAAGTAAGTATAATTGGAACTGTAATGTAACAACTTGTCTGGGCTTCACTACTGAACAAATTGTCTCTTCTGTAATTCATATGTAAACAAGTAGTAGTGATTTAAAACTTTTCTTTTTTTTTTTAAATAAATTATTAAACACGTTTAGATAATCTCTACTCATTAAATAATACCCTGATTTAGTGGACAGTAACAAATCTCAAAAAGGAAAACCTTCTCCTTTATGTAATCCATATGTATTTTGTATGTTTCGTGTGCTCTCGTGTATAATAAAAAAATATAACATAAAATTATACATATAAGCATTTTAGAAATTAAATATGATTTTTCATTTTTAGTGAGGGGTGGGAAAAATTAGGTTTATATGAATATTATAAAGCCAAGAATGCGGCAAGAAAGAATAAAGAAGAAGCAATCGCTCAAGGCCTAAGACAAAAATCGAAATCTCCAAGTCCCGTCCCAAAAGACTTACAAAAACAACCGACTCCACCAGGGAGGAGATACAGGTATAATTTTTGAAATATGACTACTTAAAATTTATTGACATAAGTCTTAAAGAAACTAGAAATAATCGTGTTATCTTTTTATGTATTATTTATTATTTTTAAAATACATTTTTCTTTTTTTTTTTCTTCATCTAATATTGAATTTCTTGTAAATTAGATCATTAAGTAGGACACCAGAGAAATCATCGCCAAAAAAGTCCCGATCACGATCGCCATCACCGCGCAGAAAACCTTCATGGAGGCGAGACAGAGACAGGGACAGAGACAGTGAGTTTATTTATTCATTGATTTCTTAGTATTACATATAATAAAATGGTGACTGAACAATAGCTGTACATGTGGCAACTGTACATATTTAGGAAAAACTAATTCTACAGGTCTACCTATATCATTAGTATAATAAAAGGCAATTATTTATTTTTTAAGTTTTATCTGTTTGTTTGAGTCTTTGTTCCAGCATCATCAAAATCTGTTCATATCACACTAAATTCAATTAAAGCCATTTTCCAGTTCCTACAGCTATAATTTATATTTGAGTAAAAATGTCATATACTAATAATAATTATTGTTAGGACCAGCATAAAATTATGTTTTTATAACTTACTTTTTACAAAGCACGTGCTATAACCGCCTTTAAGCAGTATTATATGAAAAAAGGTGAAATTTTTAACATAGGTATAAAATGAGAACCACCTACTGGACCATTCAAAATGAATATAAAATATTACTTTATTCAAGTAGGCTACAAAAGCACCTTTAAATCATCATGTTACAAATTAAAATTATACTTGTCTAAATTAGTTTATAATAGTTCAAAGTTAAGCTACAGCTGATTGTAAATTCTGTAGAAAAGAATTGACAAGAAAGCAGTTACTCTTTAAGAAAACTGTGTTGTGTTTTACTATATAATTACACGAAATAAACATCACTAAATTTCACACATCTGTAATTAAAAAAAAATATATTTTTCCGGTGAAAACAAATTGTTAAGTCTTAAAATAAGTTGTTTAATTGTTTATGATTTTTCGTGTGTGGTTCAGGTCGGAGGAGGTCACGTTCGCGGTCTCGTTCGCGTTCGCGTTCGCCGCGAGGTTCGCCGAGAGTACGCCGAGTGGAGCGGTCGCGTTCGCCCTCCCCGCCCGCCTTCTTGTTAGTCAACTTGTCTAAAGCATAAAGACCTCGTTTATCAATAAATAAATATACGCTTCAAACTGAACGGTCCCGTAGGATTTTCTTCCGTAGGAAGCACAAATGCTGAGTTAAAAAAAAATTTAATTCACAAACACACTCCATGGGTCCGACTTGTTGCTAAGTTATTTATTTATTGCGCAGTGTCGTCCCCAATGTTTGTCACAGTCCAGCGGAGTCACACTTGACGACATTTCAAATCTATTTTTATAATGTTGGTCATTTGAATGATGTTTAAGCTACTGAGCTTCTATGTAAAAAAATATAGTCCTTAAGTTTGCTCATGCTGTGCTAAAAATTAAACGGTTGATGAGCATAATAAATAATTTTTTGAATATAGAAACTGGAGTTTATTCTATATTGCTATTCGACGTCATCTCACTGACTGCTATTATTGTAGAGGCGCAGGGCTAGCGGGCTCATCTGGTGGATCCAGTGGATCCAGTGGACTTGATGCAAGCAACAAAGGTCACCAGCTCTTACAGAAGATGGGCTGGAGTGCGGGTGGGCTGGGCGCGACCGGTCAAGGCATTGCAGAACCCATCAGTGGTGGTGCCGTTCGAGACCGACAAGATCAGTACAAAGGTAAATTTCGAAGCACAAGATTATTCTCGACTCGCCTAATATATATTTTATACAACTAGGTTCGTAAACAAGATTATGGCTCACCTGATGGAAGCTATTACCATAGCCTATAAACGCCTGCAACAGAAGCATCGCAAAACATGTTGCTGAAACTACCCCAACTCTCCCTAGGAGTTTAAACATACGTAATAAGTGATAATGATGTGATCTTCTGTAAGATTAGGGTACTACTCCAACCTCCTTTCTAGGTTTTAGTTTAAAAAATGTGTATGAAAATCCTTAATTTGGTATTTATGACTGTTCGGTGCTTGTTGAGATATTTCTTTGGAAAATGCATTATCTTTTTAATCTGAGGTAGGGCACAGCAGGAATTTCCTGCTCAAAATATGGAGCAGCCCGACTGGGGTAGTACCTCAATCTTACAGAAGATCACAGCAAAATAATACTGTTTTTAAACAGTGTTGTGCTCCTGTTGATGAGTAAGGTGACCAGAGCTCCTGGGGGGATTGGGGATTGGGTCGGCAACGCGCTTGTGATGCGTCTGGTGTTGCTGGTGTCTATAAGCTACGGTAATCGCTTACCATCAGGTGAGCCGTACGCTTGTTTGCCGACCTAGTGATATAAAAAAAAATATATGTATTTTAATTATCCAAAAACTAAAACTAACATCAGTTATAAAATTGTTGCAGGTGTTGGGGTTAATTTGAATGACCCCTATGAAAACTTCAGAAAGAACAAAGGTGCAGCATTTATTACAAGAATGAAAGAAAGAGCGTTAGAAAGATCATCGTGATCACCATAGATAGTATTTAGATGTAAATGTGTATAATTGAGATTGTGTGGATGAGATTGATTTATTTTATCTAAATCATCTTAAATAAAGTTGTATGAATTTTACTTTATTTTATTATAAACTTACTTTTACATTATTTGTACCTTATTTATTAAACTGAAACTATTTATAACTTGAACAAAAATATAATTCATAAAAAATGCTTCTGTCGTTTCAGAGCTCAAAATTATCTTCATAATTATCCTTAAACTCTGACAACCTATCTAAACTTTCTTTGTAATCGGCATACTCTAATCCCTCTTGTTGGAATTTGTGCAGTTTAGCAAATTTAATTCTGCTTACATCTCTATGAAGTTTCTCCAACATATCAGCCATGAAATTTCCATTATGGTATCCAGCTAAAACTGGACAACTTTCCACTTTTTCTGCTTGACTGTCATTTCTAATAAATCCATACTTATTCAAGTTATTTGAAAAAATGGATGGATATGGAGTTCTCAACTCTTGTGCTTTCTCACAAACAGTTACATTGGTTGCTGACAGGAAATTGTTAGCTTGAAAGAACAGTTCAAACATTTCTTGAATGTTGTTGCATCTATAAGCAGGGAGATTCATCTGCTCCTTAGCTTCTTTCAAAGGGGCTTTGAGATATGTCTCAGGTATTCCTCTGACAGTTATAAGCTGGAAAAGCTTGTCTGTAGCGATTTTACAACTAGGTGTTATTGATTTATAAAGGGGTTTAGTTGTTTTATTTAAATAATCAATGAGGTATTCTGATTCATTTAAAGCTAAGGGGATTCCAAGAGACGCACAAGCCATCTTCCTTCCATACCCAGTCATGTCAGTGCATATGTCAGACATAGTATAAAAATTACTTTTGTGTCTGTACTTTTGACTTAAAGTATCTAAAGCTGACGCCATTAAAGCAGAAGAATGATAGTACAGTTCGGGTTTATAATTAACATAGTCAAATAATCTGGGATTACCAGGTTTTCTCCATCCTCTTTCCCCCATACATAAAGGCACAAATAAAGTAGCATGTTGTGACAATTCCTCAATTGATAGAGCAATGTTTACTAATCTCATTGAATCTTTTAAAGTAGATTTTTCTCTTTCTTCATCTGTTGAGGGACTGTTATCAGCAAAATGAGAAGCTATAATTGGATGTACTAATATACTCTTTGTATACTCGTCAGAAATATGTTCAATGCAACCCAAAGCTAGTCCTGCAAACCCATCTGTGCAATCAAAGTTTATTTGAAAACCTTGCATATTGTCACATTCTTCGACATATTTTCTAATATTATCAGTGAATGATTCACCAAAATCTGATTTCCAAATTTGCTTGCCAGAAACATTTATGTCAAAACTTTCCTGAAACATAATAAATAGTAAATGATATTTATTTTTAAAATGGTAAGAGAATTAAGAATCTTTACATTGAGTAATAATAATAGTAAAGGATATTTATTTTTAAAATAGTAAGAGAATTAAGAATCTTTACATTGAGTAGAAATTTTATATGTTAAATGAAGAAGTATTACTTGAAAGAGGTTTGAAAAAAAAAATTAACAAAACAGGCTTCAAATTATGTACGTACATTTTCATTTCCAGATTGATATTCTTTGACGATATTTACAGTGCGAGGATGAAACCTAGGATACAAATAATCAGTCCATGTGTCTACTTCCTGGTCTAAATTATATTGTTTACTTTCAACATTAGATGGATTTTTTGAATCAATATTCTTTAGATACTCATTTTTTTTGGGTTCTGGCTGTTTAATTTTTTCAACAGCATTCCACGGAAGATTCTCTTCTACATTTTGCTCTTCTAATCCACCACTTACAGGAAGGGTCTTGAGAGAACCCTTTAAATCTACCAAGAGCAGACGTGGGGTATAAGTAATATCGCCCGTCGCAGTTCGACCCTCTCGGTATAAAATATCATGATTACATTCAGTCTTTACAGTACCAGTGTAGTCGAAACTCAATTCTTGTATATTCCAAAAATGTGCACCGACATAATTTGAGTACTGACCAAATTGCAGTGTGAGTATCTCTCGTGTAGACATAGTAAATTAGAATTATATTTCATTTGTTTTAAATTTTTATTTCATCTGTGAAATATTAGAATTGAAAATAACAGTTTTAAAACTAAACTATTGTTTTGGTATCGAAACAAATCATGGGATGGTTGTCAATGTCATGAATGACTCATGATGCCAAATTTATGCGGTCCATAGATAAATGTTTGCAATTTTCATAAATAAAATCATTGGCAATTTTGCATGCAAACGCAAAAAAAACTGACTTTATTCTACTACTACTGAGAATTCAATAACATGGACCAAGTAAATACGCACTATTTTTATTTTATTTATTTATAGTTTTATTGCACACAAAAAAGAAGATACATTTAAGAACAATTTGATACGAAAACAAATAATGTATGCAAAGGCGGTCTTATCGCTTATAGCGAAATCTTCCAGGCAACCTTTAATAGAAGTAGTATAGGAAAAATATTTTGGTAAAAGTGCGCAATCAACAACGCAAGTTTATCACACATAATTAAATCAATTTATAATACTAAACATAGTTATATAATACAATATTCATACATTTAAATGCTATATACCTACATAAACATACACATGTACATATAGAAACAATACATACAAAATATATTCATACAAATAAAAACAATATACCAATAGTATACATTATTATATCATAATTAAAACTATGTAAGAGTTGAGTAGTATTTGTGCAAACGATTCTTAAAAATATTTAGACTGCTTGACGGATGTTATTGGGCAGGGAATTCCAGTTTGATTACTTTAGTAGAGAAGGAATTACTATACGCATTAGAGCGACAAAGAGGTACCACAAGCAAGTTATTACGGGAACGCAAGTTACATTCAGTGTCATGTCCTAAAAAAACTATTCCTGTCCTTAAGATAATGGGGTATTCAAAAATTAGCTATCAAGGATTATTCAAAAAGTTGTTATTAGACTTGATTCAATTGAAAAGGAAGCGATAGCTCAAAAATAAAGTACATTATTTGTAAAAAGTTATTTTAACCTGAAGAAGAAGAAGTATATTTATAAAGAATAAACTATTACTGCCCTCTAGTGGATAAAACACTGTGTCGTTGTAGTGAATGTGGCCATTTAACAAAAGGTAGCGTCGCGACAAAATCCTAGGTGTTAATTTTTCTTGCTCAGGATTTGGTGTGTAGCTTGTAAATAGGTTTGCTATTAGCTGATAGATGGCGTTACTGTCATTATTTTAATTAGTTGACTTAATTTTTCTTTAGTGTTCTTTGAGGTTATAATATTTATTTATTTGAGATTATAACATAGGTTGACTGGAAGAAATCTCTTTCAGACATAAGTCCACCTTTGCCATAAACCTTATTATTATGTTAATTTTACATGTATTTTTTGAATGCAATAAAGTATAGGTACCTATAGACAGAAATTTTCTAGTTTTTTTGCACTTTTTTCTTTCCTGAATATGAAATATATTGTTGTTATATTAATGGGTTACTTTCTTCAATATTTCTCTGGTAGAAAGCTTTGAATACCATTTGTACCATTGATACCATTTGTCTGGTTAATTCTCGGCTTATTTCACGCATTTGTCTTTTTTCATTTAAATTAACAAACTTTTATATTTAAAAAAAAAAAACAATTATATAGCAGAGCCAATGTTAACATGAGCACAGGCACTCCCTCGCACCAAGATTACTCAAAAAGTAGGTACTCATTATGACTCGATTATATTATTTAAATGAGACCACATGACAAGTATTAGCTTTTGATTAAAAAAAGAAACATCAAAATCGGTCTTCCTACCCAATAAAAAGCTCTGAAATAACATACATAAAAAAATACAGTCGAATTATGAACCTCCTCCTTTTTTAAAAGTCGGTTGATAAAAAATAAATATTTTACTTTTTGTCGAATATTTCACACTATGCATATTTATGTTGTTTACATTGCTTTATTACAATATTAATCCCAATAATTGCGACAGTACTTTTTTATATAATGAAGCTTATGACTGTCTCATTAGTGAATATCTACTTTATAGAAGATATCAAAGGTTAAGAAACCTTAACATTTTTACTTGTTTACTACCGTGCGAAGTCGAGCGTATCGCTAGTAAACCACTTTTTAACCTATTATCATTCTCTATTCTGGGGGCACGATAGTGCCCCCGCCAAGACGAGCCAAAAAAAAAACAAACTAAAAGCACTACCTATCTTTTCTTCTCGAAGCGCTTCGTCGTTTTTTTGAACCCTCATAACTTGCGTTTGGATTACACCAGATAAACAAAATTCTGGGGATATGATGTCAATAGTGGACTTATTAAACATATAAAGTTTCAATTGCATAGATCTTATACTTTAGATTTTATTGATATCTAAAAACCCCGATTTCGTCACTCACTGATGATCATCAAAATTCTTAGAGTACTTCCTGAAGTCCCAGAAAGCTGAAATTTGGTATGTAAGCTAGTAAAGTAGTAAAATTCTAAAACTTGGAACTTTTACCCCCCAACCCCTTAAACTAGGGGATGGAAGTTTGTATGAGACTTCCGCAAATTTGATGCTAGAGGTCTGAAAATTGATATAGGGACTCCTTGTTGTTAATAATAATAATAAAATACATAAAAAATAAAAATCGGTTATTAGTTTATGTCGTAAATTTACATTTTGTAATTTTGGTATTTAAGTTTTGGCGGAGATTACCGTTTGCAAATCAGTTCAACATAAAATCAAAAACAGCGTGCTTAAACCGAATATGGTGAAGATTGGATGATATTTATGGTATAAAATGTGTCGGAGGTAAAATGCGGCTTTAATATTGTCACAAGCAACTTACAAAAAGAAGTGAAATCCCACCAAAAACATTTTTATGTAAAATGTTGCCAAGACGAGATCATATGGCTCGCACTGTCAAAAAGTTATCAAATCTCATGTAGAGCCAAGCTTCTAACTCTATACGCCCTAACTCTACAAGCCCTAACTTCACAAACTCTACACCTTAGTCAAAATATGTGGCTTGGCCGTTTCGTTACTACCGGCTGCATGACTATATTTTAGTGAACATTTTTATTGTTGTTTTATCAAGGTTTAGTTAGTTTGATATTATTATTTCTTTGTAAAAAAAAAAAGATTATAAAATAGTCAACGGAAAAAGAAAAAAATCACACATACTCAATTCATTTTTATTACCAAAAAATTATTAAAAATCATTCAACTTAGCTGACTTAATCTAATGCTAATAACCTAAACTACCGCTACCCTTATATAGTAAGTCTTAGATTAATATGGATGTTGAAATACTGGCAGTGGAAAAATACATTTCTTGGTTTATGATACATAGCAATTACAACTATTCGACTATTGTGATCATTATGGCCATTAATTGTAACAATTTTTATTTATTGCAAAAATGTATAAAGATCAATAACTATTAAAAATGACATCTTTGAACTAATTTCGTATTTAAAGCATTCGTAAATTATAAGCAAGATTTCTGTTTAGAACCTAAGAGAGGAAAATATTTACACAATTGCACGCTATAATATCTAACAATCTTAACCGACGTTGATTAATAAATTCCTATATCGTGTGAAAGTTACAATCGTGTGCTAAATCTAGTAGCACTTGAAAGTTACATATGTCTATATTAATTCAATCTACACTCAACCCTACAATTCACTCGTACTACAAGCCCAGTGGCATTTTCGTACTACTACCTCAAACAGGCCCCAAATACTTTTATTCTTATTCATTGACCGCCACACTTTTCTAGCAATCTAGACCAATTGCTGACTGTTCCTAGGTACGACACACAATTACGTCCACCATATGGGATCAAAATGCATATTAAAATAAGAGACCCACATTCTTGACATTTAATATTTTTATGTATTTATTGCTCATATTATTATCCTTGGACATAAAATGGTCCACAGGTCCCATAGTCAACGATATCAACTCGTAATTTATGTGATTAAATAGCAAATCTCATATCACAGTTTTCAACTAATCTAAATGAACTTTAATTTTTAGAGATTGCTACACTAAATTCCTTAAAAATTCGTCACTGGATTTTAAGGTACATATTGGTGGCAAATCGTACTTACAAAGATGCAGATGCAATAAAATTATTGCAAATACTTAAAGGACGTAAACATGTGTCTGTTAACCTCATATTTATTTTTATAGAGATCTTATAGTGCAGATTTATAATCAGTTGACAGTTTATCCTTTGCCAAATACAGTTTTAGCTAAAACACCAATATCATTTTATTGCACCACAAACGTTTTAGTAGGTAAATGTTGACAATGTGACATAACTGTCGACGTAGAACAAATCTACATTGATTGTCAACTTTATAGATATAATAGGTATATAATTATTTAATAAAACTAGTTAGGAAACAAAATTCCTGTTACTTCATTTGCTTTCTACTTCCAACGTATCTTTCTAAGCCAAATCAAGTCACAACCATATCTACTACAACTTTATCTCATCGTTTTCCTACACGTACACATAGAGAAGTCGCCATTCGATAAAATAAAAGTCAAGTAAATTGCATTCGTAATTGTTAAGTATACAATATAATTCCGAACTCACAAACAAACAGAAATTATACTTAATTTAATTAAGTTTATCAAAATACTAAAATGTAACAATTAAATATACCTATACCACAATTTTTGAGGAAATTTGTTTTGGTTTGTTATATATTACTTTGTTCGTTACAGTCTACTTTCGATAATTCGAAGATATCTTTATAATATGTACTAATAGTTCGGAATGTTGAGAGGTTAAAATGTTTAAAATGCAAAAATTATTAATGTAAGTAGTATATTTTGAATCGTACAATGTCTCACGAACACGATTAGCAAATATCCAATATAATATTTAAAAAAAATGTTTAGCAAATATATATTGATTATTGAACTCCAAAAGTCCAAATTGCATCGCCTAACATAATCATTTAAATGTATTTTAAAGATGTTTATATATCGAGCGAGTGTTTAGGTGAAACAATTTTGAAATATTGCGATTATTTTTGTTATTTATGGACTATTATCTTTTCAAATTACGGAATGTATCAAAAACCATATTTTATAAGAGATTTGCCAATCATTCGACAATTAATTCGAAACATAGAGGTTTGAATTATCAACAGTTGACTGTACAAGGAAAACATATTCAAATTTAATCTTATATCATATATTGTTATTATATATTAATATGTATATGTGTCATTATAAGTTTTATCTACCAATGCAAATTGACATAATTAAAAACAAAATATCTCTAACATTTTCCCACATTGTATCAAATAATAGTATAAAACTAATACTGTAATTTAGAATATATATATATATACAGTAATTAAGAAAATATAGACTTGGAAGAAATTAAGAAGCTTGAAGCAAGAAAAAAAAAGTCGTGGTCGAATCTACTACGAAAATACCAGTTTTTTTTTTTTTTTTTTTTTTTTTTAATTTATATTTGGAGACAAACACATCAACATATACATTGACCAGCAAAGTTTTCACAATTTATAGTGTTTCCTATGTCAATGGTGTATTTTGTAACAGAATAACTACAAATATTTATTAAATATGATAAAATATAGGATAAACAAATAAGAGATAACAATCAGAACGCGAAAATTATGAAAAAAGGCTGAAAAGCCTATTATGAATAGAACACAAAATTGATTATAGATTAACAGTAACATAATCATTAAATTACAAGCATTATTTTAATTTTTATCAATCAAATCCCTGTTTTCTTTGATAATTTCATGTCAAATACTATTATTGTATATTCATAACTTGTCAAATGTACTCGCGCTTTTAAAATAAAGAGTGAGTATATTTAAAAGAATGAATGTAAAACGGAGTAGCTCAGAAATATTTTTCGAGAAACAAGATCAAGCTGCCAGTGTCAACAAATAAAATGCATACAATAAAAATAAATATGTACAAGCGGTGGGAGCTTTATTAATATACCCGCTATAATTTTTGCTACTGTAGTAATAGTTTTGGTATATTTAAAATGTTTTAATACAATATCACATTTTAATTTCAAAAGAAAACTGATTACCAGGGTAGCAAAACGCGTTTTGTACTGATAGTGTATGGTTAAGAAACCACTTATTTATAAGCTTACTTTACTCTATTTACTGATTTCGAGATATAAACAAAATGATTACAAACAAGGCAGTTAATACTGCCGTGATTTATTTTGTCTTAATAATTAAAAAATTTACAGTGTACGATATGTAACAAGTGTTCCATTTTCGTAAAACGTAAATACACGTATCTGGTACAGACTATCACTGAACTGTCACATACGACACACGCAACTACTACACTAGCATTACACTTATATTTACTTCGTTTTATGATAACATTGGAACTTTCACTGGGATGATCTTCGTTTAATTCACGTCGTGCTGATTTTTTGACCAATACGTAAATTCTTGGACCAAGATTTTTTTTTGTAAATGTTTCTTACTGTTGCCTTCTGGCCTTTACAGCGTCACCGGTGAAGACTTTGACTAAGAACGTCGAAAGTTAATATTGGACTATGTTCGTACGGTCGTTTTCTTTAAACAAGGGCTACTCTGTTGACGAGTGGAGTTTTTCTTCTGCTCGTATGCGATTGAGTTGTGACAGGTTGGTATATGAAGCTGGTTTTCGCCCTTTTCGCTGTATGTACTGAAATATAAGAAACATAAACTTTAATATAAACATACTTTTTCTCTTGTATTTTCTATGCGTATATTTAAAGTTTCGTGCGCAGTAAACTGACTAGCTTTGTGACATTGCTTTTATGCGTTATTTAAGGGGTGACACACAGTTAAGAGGCCCAAAAAACCGATTTTGCAAGATTTTTTCCTAAAAACAATTTTAAATTTTACGAGTATAACTTATAACTATATTTTCATATTTTTTATTTATAAAAACTATAATTTTTTCATTTTCCTATAGTTCATCTCCCGGAGCTCCTAGTAAAAAAGTTGTTGAAACACGAATAAAGTAGGTATATTCCGTTTTTTTGGAAGAGTCCTATTTGGTAAACAAGCCGCTGTCAATCGTAATTCACGTTTTTTACGCATTTATCACTCACTTTTACAACACATTCGCTTAAGGACATTTGTAAAAGTCCATTTACTATTTATTTCACTAAAAAACAAATATCAATTTATCATTTTAAACACATAAAAACTACTAAAATACGAATTGCGAGAGTATAGATAACTAATATTTTCGAATATGACATTTCAATATCTTTTTTTAAAAGGCAAATAGGGATGTGGTCAGTATATTTTTAGAGGTGAATGAGTATAAGTGAATGAACAGCATGAGCGATAAAATAGGCCATGTTCTTTAACTATATTTTAAATTTTCACGAATTATAACTTGTTAAATAATATTACTGTAAAGCGATTTGTTATTAATTCGTATTTTGTTATTAATTGTTTTTTTTTTATTATTTTTTTATGTTGAGCGCAAAAAATGCTTACAAAATATTGCAAATGTCAATCATTTATGGTAAAGTGTTCATTGTAAAGGTTTTATTTTATATTATGAATATTTCTGAATTACAATTTCATCCTGAACATTTTTAACGCTATCCCATATAATATTAATGTATACCACATAGCAACGGCATAAACGATTACTGTAGTTTACAGGAAAAAATTTTGAGACTTTAGGATGAGACTTAGGATTACCCAGTGAGAGCTTCGTGAAGTACAATGTTATTAGTCCTTTTTTGTAGATGTTAGAGAGAGTGTGCCGCTGGCGCCAGGTTTTTTATTCATAGTAAATACAAATAATGTGACAATAATATTAATAGGGTCGACTGTTTTTTAGACACAGGCGGCCCTATTTTGTTGTAAATTTTATTTTTGGCGTCTTTTTTACCGACCATTTCACATAAACGAAATATAAAGGGGACTGTCCATTTTCGGCCCAGCGTGAACAGAATTCATACAAAAAAAAAAACAAATATACCAAAAATTTTCATATATTAAATCATGATTATACGTGATTTTCATTTGTATCAATATAAACTGATAAAAAGTTTATTTAATAAGTATTTTAATTCATTAATTACATACTTCTAGTTTATTTTCGGTTGATGATTTGATTATACCACGTTGCCAGTCTTAAACAAACAATTATTATTAACGAACAATCGATTTCAAAATATTTTTAAATCAATTATTTGTTAAAATCGATTAAAAGCATTGTTAAATCGAATTAATAATAAAAAAGTCTATAAAAGTGTCTTTAGTAAAAAACATTTAACTTTGGTGAAAAATAAACTATTTTAGAAACATTGTTATTGACTAAATAAAAAGCAAGCAATTAATTATATTAAATTCGATTATCGATTTAATCGATTTAGTTGTTTATTGAAAATATCATTTATTATGGCAACCCTAAACTACAGACGCGTCATACATTCATTTGACTTCCATATATATTGCTTTCATACTTTCATAGTGATATAGCAACCTACTGAAAGGTTTTCCGTCAACCGAGAATTCATCACTACTGCGACGTAAAATAAACAGTAGGCATATTCATAAGTAGGAAAATATATTTTGTATTTATTTTATATGTAAACAATAAAGGTCAGGCAGGGAAGCCATAAAAAAAATATTATTGCAATTGCATGGTTGGTCGACGGACAGTAGGTTGTTGTGCCCATGTCATGACAATTATTTGGTTTTTGGGCTGGAAAAGGTTTCAAGATTTTATAAATCTACCTGCCTAGTTTTTAGATAACATAGTAAAACAAAAATAACAAAACAATGATTTTTTTTTTCAGAAACCTTTTTGTAATTATCCACAAAAAAACAAAAAATGAAATACCTGGACACAAAACTATATCATTTTTCTAATTCCTTCTTGTTAGTATTACTAACTTGATATATAATTATTATTTTCAGTGACTGTCCACTCGGGGCCGAAACCCCCATACAAAGTGGATCGTTGCCTTTTATGCTCGATGCTCGATTAATATTATTTTTTTTTTTCGTAATTCTGTAACCTGTACAATTCTTAGCAAAAATATTCAATATATTATTAGGTTTTGAAATAATTTTAGCGATATGTTAGCGTTATACGAATATAAAATTCATTTTATTTGAAAATAAAATGAATTTTATATTCATCTATGGCTTATTAATATTGTTCATTCATTTGCTCTTTGTGTCACTTTACTATACTTACAATATTACTCTATTGTCTGTGGTCGGAAGTACGCCATTTTTGTTTACTATTTAGGACTATTCCAAAAAATAGAATATATTAAATAAAATGTACCTACGACAAAATTCTAATTAAAGAACTGAAATTAGCTAAAACAAAATACTTACTTGTATAGTTTTCTGAAACAGATAAGTCTAGTTTGACAGGTTTTGTTACATCAATATCTATTTCTTCATACGACTGATCCAATACCTGTCAACAATAATTATAGCACATGAAGATACAAGTCTAGTTATAGTACAAGTTTTAAGAATTTCGGCGGGACATGATTGTGGTAACGGTACAGCAGATTATATACTATCTGAAATCTGGAGGAGCCCGACTGGCGTGGTACCTCAACCTAATAGAAAATCACAGCCAAATAACACTGCTCTTAAGTAGTTGTAGTGTGTTGTCTTAGTAAGTTGTGTTCTTGCGGTGAGTACAGAAGCCAGAGCTTTTGGGGAGGGTCGGTAACGATCTTGTGATGCTTCTGGCGTTGCAGGCGTACAGAGGCTATGGCAGAGGTTTTTTTGAGGACCTTTTAGTAATGAGGGATCAGTTGTCTAAATGTATTTTTACCACGGACAACAAATTGCTATAGTGGCAAGAGCTGGAGTACTTAGTTATAGTCTAGCGAGACTGCCTTTACATCGCTTTTGCGGAACACTATGGGTGCCTCCTCGGACCACTAGGCTATGGTAACCGTTTACAACCCAGTATACACATAGTTTGTATAAAATATAGTGGCTAGGCTTACCTCGACGTCGCTGCCATCATCCGCGTCGACATAGGAAGCGAGAGAAGGTCCAGCGGCTAGTAAGCGGTAGGTGCCGCCCACCATGCCCGTGCCCTCCACCTCCTCCACCTCCAGCTCATTGTCAGACACCTCCTGCAACACGCCAAACTAACATCAGACTCGTCACACATGTTGCTGTATTGTAAATTTTTTAGACAGCGTGTTAGAATATATAAATTTTAACGCTAATCTAGGAACGCTATCTCAGGCTGTGGATAAGCGTGTAGCTGGGACAGCACCCTCTATCAATTCTTTTTGCTTCCTGGTTGCGTGAGTCAAGTCCATACAGCAATTGTATCTCTGATAAAATAGCTTATGAAATAACGGTTTCAGTATACGCGTCATACAAGTCACACGTAGTGCGTATGGTCGCCCAGATATATGTTTTGGGACACAACGCGAGTTTAAATTTTTATGTATGCGCGAAGAAGATTGTGTGATGAAGATATGAATATTTGTGGAATATTCTTCCAGGAAAAGTTTTATTATTATTATTATTTTGTTTGATTTGTTTTATTTTACGGTATTTGTTATTTTCTAAAATACTAAATTTCCTAAATACTTTTATGTACGTAATTAAAAACCAATCAACAAAATTAAAAAAAAATCAAGAACTAGAAAATATATATAAAATTCAACATTTTTTCTCCAAATTGTGTTGCTTCTATACTATCCGAAGGAACTTCGTTCCTACCTGGGGTCTTTATAATATTCGGAATATTGAACAATTAACAAATTCGGCAACTGCAAAGACGGTTTTGTGTCAAGTGACACAAAATAAAAATAATTGTTTATCTATCATAGAAGAGTATAAACAAATCGTAGTCGTAAAAGTGTCGTATTGATAAATACAAATACCTATTTTGTTTAACTCACAAACATACATAGGATCTATTAAAATTTTAATTTAATTAAAAAGTAATATAAGTATATTTTATTGTAAATATAGTAAATCGACATTAAATATTATGAATCTACTAGCTGCTGCCCGCGACGTCGTCTGCGTGAACGCTATACAGCACCAAAAATACCTACGATTATTATACCTTTTAAAATAACATTCATTTACCCGTTTCTTCTTTACATTTCATATCTACATAAAAATCTCATAGATGGCGCCGCTTTAAAATTGTCTTGTCTACTTATATTCATTTAATTATGTTTATCGGCTTAGTTACTTATATTGCGTGATTTTTATAGTGTGAAGCTAGCTTATATAGCATGGTTATTAACATAATAACAACAACATTCAAATATGCGCAATATAAAAAAAAAATAATAATAATAACAACAAAATTCAAATATGCGTCGTTAGATTACACGTTGTTACAGAATGGGTTGAGGAAATAAAGGTTCACTACTCGTTCCCGGTAGGTGATAGCATAATATGTAGCCTGTATGTTGACCCGACTTCTTAATAATATTCGTGCCAAATTTGAAGTAAATCCATGCGGTACTTTTTGAGTTTATGTCCGGGACATTACATACAGATAGACAAAAATTCTAAAAACTATATTTTTGGCTTAGGTATCGATTGTAGATCACACCCCAAGTATTCTTTTTTTAAAAAAAAATCAACGTACAGTTTTGACGTTTCTACCATTTTATTGTATGTATAGATTTAATAACAAATCAGAAAATATTATTCTACTTTCGAGGAACTTAAGGAAAAAAAAAGCATTAACGTCGATGACATTACGCCTTGACATTGAAGGTTTGCTATCGTATCATTGAATAACACGATATTATTAGCATTCAAGAGGTCACTCACTTAGAATAAAAGTCCATTTTATACCGACTCGAGAACGAAAGATGTTTTTGAATATTTTAGCAATGTTACATTTGTTTGGTGACTGTATACCATATTTGTTTGTTACTTTTAAATACTCTAACCAAATACATATCGTAAAATAGACCAATAAATCTATATGGATTGTACAACTTAAGTCAGATCAATTAAATATTGTTATTGTGATTTAAGAATGAAAACTTAAGTATGCCAGCAAAAATCAATCGAATTTAATAATTAAAATTATCTTAAAAATTAAAATCAATCTAATTTTTTTTTAGTTTTGTACAAATAATATTCCAATAAGTATACTGCTCAATGTCAACTACTTATCTCACACAACTTAAGAAAAGCGAAAACAGGTCTATTGTTTATTTTTTGCTATGTAAATATGAACGAAATTATTATTCTTTCTAAATGTTACTATCAATTGTTATAATGTTTGTAGAAATTTAAATAATTATTTATAATTACCAATGTAGAAAATACTAAAGTAAGTAGTAAAGGTGATACAAATTAAATATATATATATTAAGAATTTGAAATTGACGACTTTATTTATTATACAAATTAAAGTAAAATTAAATATAATAAACGAATACCGGTTTTATAAACAACTATTAATTACAAAACTGAAATACCACATATAACTTAGTAATACCTCTATTTTTACTACGTTTGCTTTTTTGGTTGTTTAATTTTTAATTTTTTAGCTTTACTATATCAGTATAGATTGAGTTAATATTGAAGGATTTTAATTAATTTTATATGGTATTTATGGTTAAAAAATTATTGTTACGCGATGTGTGAAGAAGAATGATTATTGATTTATGTTTTATAAAATAGAAAACAGATTGCGGAATTTTTTAATACTATGTAAAATAACAATTAAACATTTGTAACTTTACGGCAAATGTTTATTTTAAACGCCACGCACTCAACGACCCCCACTAGGATTTACTCCCGAGTCGAGAGTCCGGAAACATATACAATACATAAGTAAAAACACAAACATGGGCTAGCGCAAAAGCTATAAGTAGTGTTGTGACCGTTGCGCTAACTCGTCATCATCACTATCACTGAGGTAGGGCACAGCAGGTTGCTCAAAATCTGACAGTCCGTCTGGGAAAGTACCATGACCTTACAGAAGGTCACAGCTTAATAACACTGTTCTCAAGTAATGTTATGTTCTTGTGGCGAGTAAGTTAGCCACAGCTCCTGGGGAGTGTTGGGTCCGTGAAGTGCTTGCGATGCTTCTGGTATTGCAGGCTAAAAGCCACGGTAATCGCTTACCATCAGGCGAGCCGTGCGCTTTTTTGCCGACCTAGTTGTATATAAAAAGGAGTCAGTTACCTGCTCGACCACGGTTTCCTCGTCGTCCTTGCCGTCGGTGTCGACGTCGAAGTCGTCGAGGTCCGCGTCAGCGTCAGCGTCATCGTCAACGTCATTGTCGCTCCCGAAGCCGCTGTACTTCATCTCGCCGCGCTCCAATGCTTCTAGGCTCTCTGCAATATTCATTTAATTATTTTTTAATTACATTATTATTGCGTCCAGGTCCCTAAATACCCGTGTTTGCGGATTGTCGATTCCCGCTCAGGATGGATGTTTGTATGTGTGCGAATATTTGTTTTCGGTCTTGAGGTCTGTGTTTATTGGTCTCGCCACCATAACTCGGAGAGTATGTTAAGCTATCGACCTCGGTTGTTATATTAGTAGGAAATATATCCACCAACCGGCAGTAGAGCAGCATAGTGGATTAAGCTCTGATCAATAAAAATATATCTTTTTAAGTTTTTCGAGTGTTATTAGTATACATAGCATGATTCACGTTGTAAAAGTACCATTCTTAAATATGTGGAAAGTACATCTCATAGTCTGCTCATAAAATGTTAAAATGCTGTAACAGTTATAAAATCATTTATAACTGTTGTTCACTTGTTTATTCAATCATTAGATTTATTTTATATTTTATGGTTTATGAAAAAAACGGGTACAAATTTCATTCACATATAATCATCTCAATAATCTTTAAAAAATGTTTGATAAGTTATATCTTACTAATTGTTACTTACCTGGATATATCATAGCTTTCTTAATAGCTTGTGGATCTTTTCTTGACCATTTTTGAACTTCTTCGTCCATTTTTCCCACTTTTGAAGGATTCATGGCCCATAAGCATCCTATAATAGTAACATTTGTCTTTTAATTCGGTTCCTTAGTAACAAATAAGACAAATACATTTTAATCATCTAGTCGTCATTCTTACCTTTTCTTTGACTTCCATTTGTCGAAGGTTTCTCTATCTTTTCAAAACACTTATTGAGACTAAGATTATGTCGGACGGAGTTCTTCCACCCATTCGGTGCTGTTTTGAAGTAAGGAAAATGTTGACTAAAAACAAAACAAACGCGTTGCATAAGTTGAAGCGATGAATAGAGAAAACGATTTTTTAACCATTAAGAAAAAAATATATATGCTCACCACATAAAATTATAAATTTCTGACACTGGTAAACTTCCCGTTCTGGAATTCTTTAGCGCCATTGCAATTAAACATGAATACGAATAGGCCGGCTTTGGAAATTCTCCCGCTACTGTTTTGCTAGTGTTATTTACATATTTAGCTTGGCTCGTGTCCACGGTGAACGCACCGCTGACAGCTGTTTTTATTATTTGTCTACTATTATTTAATGATGAATTATCAATTAATATTGTCGCTTGATTTTTGTGACCATTAGCTAAAATTGTCCTAGATTGTTGAGCATCCAGTATGTGTATATTACCGGATATTATAGTTTTAGTTCCTAACGATTGTGTTATTTTTTGACTACTATTTAAAATTGAACAATTCTTATTGTTTACTTTCAATATTTCAGACTGACTTGTTTTTATTCGAACTGTAGGAGTTATTGTTGGTATCGTACCTATTTTGGTTTTATTTGTATCTAAGTCTAAATCTTTTAATAAATCTTTTACTACGGTTTTATCTTGTTTTCTTAAGTAAATAACCATTTGTGTCGCTTCTTCTAGCTTTTTAGGAGGCGGTTCATCGGGCTCCTGTACTTTCGAAACTTTTATGGCATTTGGAGAGAATGTTAAGTGACTTTTTTCTTCTTTGGGACTCGATAACGAAGTACTATTATTTAGGTCATTATTAGCAGCAGATGTTAGCAATAGGTTGGAAGCCTCTTCCTTTACAACGCTTTTAATTGGTGTTTCCGCAAACGTAGATGGCATAACTGAATTTGGATTAACCATAACAGCGTTTGCTTCGGAACCGTATAAATCAAGATTATGTACAAAGCTTGAAGAGGAGTTGTTGAGCCATGTTACAGAGTTGTCTGTATCCATGTCTAGTAATGGAGGCATTTCTGAAAAATTCAATCCCAGCGAATCCTGAAAATTTATTTAATTATTAAATACAATCCGTTTCATACTACTAATGTACATTTTATTAATATAAACTTTCCGATACTGACCGAAAAATCGGTTATGCTGCTTAGGTCTGTTGCTATTTCATTTTTAATGTCCATATCCAGCATGTCCTGGAGTGAATCGGTTATATACAAATCCATGTCTAAGCACGCCTATAAATTAAAATACACACGATTAATCAATATGAAAATATTTTTATAGTTCTATTCATAAAAATATTTTCTGCATACATAGGTAATACAACGGCAAGAAAACTTTCGCGCCATTTTATTTCATAAATAGCAAGCATTTTTTCGTGACGAAAGGAAGACAGGAATGAGTTCTACTACTCTGTAGTGAAACCTGTTTTTGTCTTTTGGTATGCGTTGCCGTAGCAGGGAAAGAGAGAGACTATATTTATAATGTTGTCTCAAACGGGTTCATTACAAGGACGTATCTGGTATACCCAATTAATATCATTTGAACGTAGGTTCATTAAATTAATTATGTCTATTTATATACGTACATTTTGATTTATAAAGTTCTATGGAGGTACCTTACGTAAGTACGTAAATTATATAAGAATTTATTTTGTCACACGATATGAATAACGTATATTATTAGAATGCATTTTAACAAAGACCTACACCAACAATTTATTCATTATTTATCGAGGGACCGGACTGGATCACACGCCGTGCCACTACCTAGTAGGTATACGTATAAAAAACCTTAACACCGAATGTTACATCGGAAAGGCTTCTACGTTCGGGACGATATTTTTTTGTCGAAACTTTAACGATGCTATAAATAGACGTCTTCTTATGTTATCACGTGGTCTCTTTGAACTATGTATAAGAAAATAATTCACTTTCATCTTCCGATCAGAAATTGTTAAACGTTTATAACTATTCGGAGAATTTTAATTTTAAACTTGTAATATTATATAATATTTTTTTTTATGTATCACTAGGTCGGCAAACAAGCGTACGGCTCACCTGATGGTAAGAGATTACCGTAGCCTATAGACCTGCAACACCAAAAGCATCGCAAGCGCGTTGCCGACCCAATCCCCCCTAGGAGCTCTGGTCACCTAAATCACCAACAGGAACATAATACTGGTTGAAAACAGTATTATTTTGCTGTGATCTTCTGTAAGGTCGAGGTACTACCCCAGTCGGGCTGCTCCATATTTTGAGCAGGAAATTCCTGCTGTGACCTCAGTTAAATTGTTAAGATATAAATTATAATATACTTTGTATCATTTATATAACAAGAACAATAACCCTTTCAAAGAATAACAAAATATTTTTGTCTTAATAATTAAATATATGCACGTTCGTAGTCAAGGCAAAGTAGTCATTATTTTATGGCTTATTTTTTGTCGGGGTTGTTTGGTGTAAGGGTCAATCATGAAATAAAAGTAAAAGAAGGGCATAAACTAGCAAGTTACAAGAAGGACAAGATATCGACAGCGATGTTCAATCGTTTTATTTATTTATTATTATTTATGTTTTAGTACAGTATTATAAATTATTTACACTACGATTAGATTAATTTAAATAAAATATGTGTATTTATTATTTTATTAGAAATATATTGGAGATTACTGATAATTATGATGCCACACTAATTTAAATACGCATTCTTTTATATTACGGTAGTTTGTGTTTATATGTTGGAAAGTTAAATACAAAATAAATATGTAGCAGTTTAACTTATATTGGTAGTTAGAATTAATTACTTATGTAATTAATAAGTTCTGATAATATATTGACCAAATATCACATTTATTTCTCATTTTAAAACAGCTTACAATTTATTATATATAAAGAACATGATTGTTTATCATGTTGTACAACATACACATACAAAATATTATTCTGAATAATGAAATGAAATGAGTGCACTGACAGATAAGAGAAAACGTGAGTACCATATCTTTAGCCAATCACAGACAAAGTTTACCGTTTTTTTTTATAGTTTACCTTTTACTAAACCTTATCGTAAAACTTTTTGAATGATAAAAATACAAACAAACACTACATTCTACTCTATGTTACGAGATTCGGTAATTATTGTTTTTATTATATGTGAAATAATTCTCTGGATCCGCTAGAAACTTAAAAGTTGGGGTGGCAGACAGAGATAGCTATATGAGATCGAAAGAGGGTGAATCGGCCCCTAATGACATCGCAGCCACCATACCGCGCCCTTTGAGCTTGTTTAGGCAGGCTGCACGCATTTTACGATAAAACAATTATTCAAAATATACATTTTATCTTAAAATATAAAACTGTAATAAAGGACTGTGTCACATATGAGATACGATCACACAATAATATATAATGTATATTTTATGATAATTTTTTACTATTTTGTTATTTGTTTAAATGAACATAATTCATTTTGTCGAGTTAGTTATTTTTTGCAGGGATAATATTGCTACATAATACTGTAACGACTTCAACATATAGGTATTTAAAACGTATTCGTATACGTATTTAAAACATTTTTCTTTTTAATCCGAATGAATAGGTACGTAACACGTGTCATGAACGTTTTATCATTCTCTGTTTTTATGTTAAAATGTTTCACAGGCCGAAAACGTCTGTACATCCGTCTTGTGAGTGCCGGAGTACAGCCATGCCGCAGAGGGCCATGAACTCGCTCTTTATTACTTAGAGTTCATCTCGCTTACGTGCGATATGAAATAGGAACTATTAAAAGATATTTTTGAAATGTTTCTTAAGTACTAAGATAAACGATGAGAGTACATACATTTAAATTGAATCTTTAATTTTATGAATAATCAAATAACTTGCACAAGTAATAACAATATATTAAGATTTTAATTTAGAATTGAAGTAGATTCTCCATCGCTAATAGGTGTATAAAATTGTAATAGAAACGTTTACTAAGTTACGCATTATTTTAATTGAAACTTGTTCCCATAAACAGGATATATATTACCTTTTATCTTGATGATTTTTTTATTTTTAGCATATTCGGTCGTTAAATATATAAAAAAAATATTTGGATCATTTCTCACATTTATTGATACCAAAAGCTTTTGTGTATAGGTGTAACATATATATTTTATACCTACGTTACAAATGGGTTGTTATGTATGTGTTGCAGGTAGTTGAGAAGAGCAAAATCAGTCTGCTTATTTTTTAACATACTTATTTATGTATTTTTTTATTCACAAGCCCATAATATTTTAACCAATCATTCACATTTATAACATTTGTATGGTCTTTTTATCGGGTAGGTCCTATAAGTATAATTTTCTATTTGTTTTCCGGAATCATTTATGTAACAAATTCAAGGCATTATTTCAGCATTGCTCGTGAAAATGATAGTGGGGGGCCATAGAGGCACTGTAAGGGGCCGCCTTGTGTCCTCGAACCTGACCGCGCTCGATCGCCTTGAACTCGTCGCAGTCTGCTTGTGCAAATTACCTACCTTATGTCTACGATGGAAGTTAGCATTACCGCTAAAAATTTATTGCAAACAAACATATTAACAAAAGTAGTCTACTGCTTCCACATATTTACCTATCTGTAAAGTCTCTAGCAACCCTGCGATTGGCTCTCATAATGTCGCAGGACTCTAACACAGGAGTAAATAATAGTGGGAGCGTTGAGTGCGTTAGACGTTTATTAGGTGTTGTTATTTATATATTTAATAATAACTTGAGCATGAATATAGGGTTTCAGTATATACACCTTATGCTAAACCACCTAAGTGTTTGTTCATAAATCTTAATAAAATAATGAAAATTTAAAAATTATGCATATAAACAAGATGCGACCTTACTGTGTAAAATAACATGTACCTATTTCAAACGGATAGAATACAATCCTTCATATCAAACTTAGATCTTTCTAAACTTTAAGTAATTGTAATTTTATACCTTAAGATAGTCAAAAAGACTAATAATATATTTCAGTGTAGACTTTAGACGATTGTTGAGTTTTGATCATTCAATCAAGGTAAATAGAAATAAGGTAACTGAAAACCGATAGAAAGTTGCTTGGCGCGAAAATAATTCTGTTCGAGTTTTCTTCCTGCGCGCGCAGTGTTGGATGGCAAAAGGTGGGGTTCCGTATTGATTGGATGTACTGTGCAGTCACTCCCCTCCGTCTACTTCCCCGCCAAAAGGGAGGGAAACTGAAATATTCCCTGCGTAAACTTTTATATAATTTGTTATATCTCGACTTAAGCAGATACAAACTTGAGAATAATTGAATGTAAGGATCAAGAATAACTTTGAAAGAACGCTTATTAATTACACAAATTAATTTTAACTAGTTGTATATGTTTACTTTTATTTTGAACGCTCAAATTATTCGTTATTTGTATAACGATGACACCTGCCAGGTCGACGCCCTCTGCGTAAAGTTTTACTGACTCGGCCTTACGTGATAAGTAGGTAGTACGCATCATTCATGGGAAATTTATAGACATTTTTTATTAAACTCTTAATGCAAAAATATTTTAAGGAAATTGTTAAACATATAATGAATATGATTGTTTTCTTATATAAGGTATTGATGAAAGCTTTTTTCGATATTCCTAAAAAGATTTTAAAGAGCATGGAAAACTCATATTTTTGCTTTATTAAAAAGAACTCAAATCGGTTTTTATGTACAAAGATATGCCTAGTAACCAAAACGTACTTTATTAGTTAATTTAAGTTTTAATAAAACAACCGACCAAGTGCAAGTCAGACTCGCGAACCAAGGATTCCGTACAAAAATTATAAAAAATATTTTTATTATATGATGTAACAAAAAAATTATGCTTTTCGCAATTTTTCCTTTATCTGTGCTTATAAGACGTTGCTTTGTACTGAATTTCAAGATTCTGAGTTTACGGGAAGTACCCTGTAGGTTTTGATTCCCTTACGAGTGTCGGAATTTTGCAACATAAACGGCTGTGACTTTTGATTGCGTTGGCTTAGAAGTTTGATTTTTTCACAGTTCTAAGGGACAGTAGACCTGAGCAATTGATATGAATTTCAGCTAAATACCTTCACTCGTTCCTGAGAAAATTGACAGACAGACGGACAACAGAGTGATCCTATAAGGGTTCCGTTTTTCCCTTTGAGGTACGGAACCCTAACTCTAAAAAGTATAATAATCGTTTGACCCTAGCGGTTTCTCCCGTTTTTATACCAATGGTTTTAAAAAAAATTGATTGATCACATCATTACGATGTCCAATAATTTGTAGCCATAAACTTTCCCAATACACATACTAATACACAAATAATTTCAATTAATACCATAATTATATCCTGAGATTAACACATTAACGCCGAGTTGCACAAAACAAAATTAAAATTTAAGTAGAGATTAAACTAATTTAATCACAAGAATTTCATACAAATCTTGCGATTAAATTAGTTTAATCACTACTTAAATTTTAATTTCTTTTCGTGCAACTCGGCGTAAAACTTACAAACATTATTATTATTTCATTACTGTATTACTATACAACTACTAGACGACCCACACCGTTTTATTTAAAACTATACTCACGTAAAAGTAGATACATACTAACAAATACCTATAAAAAATACGTCATGTTTTACAGCTTCAATTTTCTTCAAATAAAAACACCACTTCACAGATTAACGCGTTCAAATAAACAGGAAAGAGTCTAACTATTAAACTACGTGCCTAAGTTACTAATCGATTCAATATAGCAATGTATATTAATGAAACCTATCTATAAGAAATTTGGCTAGTAGGGTAATTTCTTAGCCTAAACATGCGGTCACCGGGTTGGTGGTTGGCCTGCCCAGCGTGGTGACTATCGGCAACACACATGAGTTCACGTATTTTTGACGCGATCTTGTGGAGGCCTATGTCCAGCAGTGGACTGCAATAGGCTGAAATGATGATGATGATGAAACATTAAGAAAGAATTATTAAGCCTAAAAATATGATGGATATTTTGACACAAGCGGCAAGTAAATTTTACTATCATTTTTCCAGCGTTTGTGTATTCTGGTTTGTTCCTAAAAATGCTATGTATTGATTAATGTTTATAAAATTTCCCGATAAATAGGCTTATACAAGTAGATTTTTTAAACAATTGATTAAACTAGAATTACTGACTTTAAACAAACTTTTGCACTTTATAACATTAATATACGGTATGTATTAAATTATTTATCATTCTAATAACATGTATAAAGTAAGATAATTAATAATTTTATGTGAGTACAAGGTTTGCTGAGTATCAATTAAAATGACGGAAAAATTAGAATTCCAGGTCATAGCGAGCAAGAAAAGGAGGCATTGTAAAATTTAAGAGAAAATTAATAAAATAGGAAGGAACCTTTTGTTTTCGCTCACTCGGAACTCTAACCGTTAACATTAGGGGAGACTGTAACGGCTGACAGAATAACTACAGGTGTGTGCGTCTGGTATCCCTATACAAAAACGACTACATTCACATATACACACACTACAACAGGTTGCAGCCAGTCCTTTTTTCGTAGAGTGCACTTCCTACAGACTAGCTTAATCAGTTTGTTTAGATGTTTAATTTTATTTTTATAATTTTTTATCAACATTACATTGATAGCGATCAATAATAACTTTATTATATTGTGATTGTTTATATCAGAAATGTTTTTTTTTTTAAATCAAAAACACAAATATAATTATTATGTAAACGTAAACGAAATGTATTGAAATTAATGATTTTTACTAAGAATACATTTTTATACTACTGGATGGAAGTAATATTTAAAATTAATCGTAATAGAAATAATATTTTGGTATATTAAGTAAAAAATTATATTTATTCGTAAATAATTTAATCAGTCCTATTTACGCTGTGGCAAAAGCCACACACAAGCACATTCGTTCGGTAACACACAATTACATAGACGAGGTGCACTCATTGTTAAACGTTTTGAAATTCTCGCTCGGAACCGGCCGTGGGAACCGCATTACTACTTCGTAGCGTAGACAGAGTCAAGACCATTTAAAAATATATATATATCAATTATATTACAAGTAAAATGTGATGTATAGATAATACAGAACACATGCATTAAGTTATGCAAACTTACCACGAGTATTTATGTGTGTATGTGTATAATATCGCAAATGTATTTACAACTTACGTTAAGTTCATTGACGGCAGATTGGCGCCGTTTTAGTATTTATCTACATGAATAAAGTTGTTACTGAATTATTAATTGACTTAAACTATTGTTGTAATGCAATGGATTGAAAAAAACAAACAAAACAAATTAGTAATTACTAAAATAACTCTATAAATAATAATAATACGCTGTCCTTATCTAACGTAAAGTCGATGAATGCGCGCGAAAGAGACAAAACATGTATCAATTTCATCCGTTACAATTTCTTATACACCTCGTGTTTTATGAATGTTATATTATAAAAGTAAATATTACTTAAAATTGTACGTTGTTTTTCCAAAAATTTCAAAAAAAAAGTATAAGATTTTACAAAATTTTGTATGACAGTTATAACATGTAACGATTCTAACAAGGAAGACTACGTAACAAAATGGGACAATTTCCCGCCACTTTGACACATAATGAAAAGACAAATACTTTACAGTAATCTATACAGACGACACTTTCTCATGAGAACATTATATAAATTATATGACACGAAAGATGTTTTATGAATGAATGACATTAAAAAGAGCGGGACACGGGTCTGTTACTTTCTTATTAGCCATATCATGATATAAATCATGTAAAAAATAACTTCTACAAACGCAACTACACTTACCGAATATTTATTGCAATAAATATCCTTATGCTCGATAGAATAATCCTGAATTTCACACATTTACGTTTTTGGCGTCATGAAATTGACAAATATAACACCACTCACTCCATAGACTATGTATTCTGTTTTGCTATAATGTGAAAAAGTACACAACGAATGGTTTGGATTTCTATTGGTTGACTTGGACCACGTGACAGCCTAACAATTAAAGGCATTGGTTGAAAATAGCTCGAACATTGACGTCATATTTGTTAACCTCCTTTTTTTATTAAATATAAGTTCTGGATTTTTAAATGAAAAAAATTACAATTTATTAAGAAAATATATATTTTTTTCGAATTTATTTCATATTAGCGATATCTAAAATCAAGTGAACAAACGACTTCCCTTTTAACGTGACTCATGTATTTTCAACAACATGGCGGTTTGTTTACACCGGCATGATTAAGGCGGGAAGTGTTTTAATAGTTTGTCGGCTTAAAATGTAAAAAGTATCATTTTTGGTAAAATTATTTTCCGTTTAAATGTATTTTTACAGATAGAAATAACAAGTCAATGAAGGTACAATTAATATTTAATTAAAAACATGGCACATGGGCGATACCGAGTGTGTTATTTCCAGCGCCATCTACAATAACATAAAATACAGGAAACCAATTATGGCGCGAATTATAAACGGCCATCATTACATTTATAAAAAAAGAATTAGAAGTCCTTAAACAAAAACAAATGCATGTCAACAAATATAAGCATAGTGATAATTATTAAAAATTTAATATTAAAATATTATTCAAGATTTTAAGTCAACAAATTTTATACATTAAAAAGGAAATCAACATTTTAAAAAGACGACACAAAATATGAAGACAATTAATAAAACTTAACAAATCTCTAGTCACATAGCTAGCATACAAAAAAAAAAAAATAGAATTAAAACTAGAATTAATTGGCATTTTTATTGAGGCATTGAGTAAAATTCACTAGCATTATTTAGTCATGAAGAAAACTAGGTATGTAGGTCTAATAACTATAAGAAATTAGAATTTTGATAATTTAATATTTCTGTTTCTTTTGTATAACTCATAGGTTCCATGACGTTTTATTTTTTTATTGAATAAATAGTCATCTTTAAAGTTACTGATCATGTTAGATTGTGCAACAAATTTTATTTCACTCGGTATTACATTGACTTTAAAGTTAGATGTATAGCCACTAGCAGAAGTCAAGGCAGTAGGTACGAAGGGTAAAACTTTTGGTTTTTGAAGTCGTTTTTTACGTTTTTTGTCCAAGGCTTCATCGTCATTGAGGTAAACGCTTTCTTCTAAATAACTCGATGGTTTATTTTTTCGTTTTTTGGCTTCCACAACTATGAATTCAGTTGTTGAAATTACTTTCGGCTTCTTAGGTATAGAGATTGGTTGTGATTTGTCATCCAGTTGCTTTAAAATACTGGCAGGCAAACGGGGTACATGTACTTTATCAAATGAATTTTGTTTGACAACCTAAAAAAAAATAAAAAATAAAAATAATCATATGATTATTATATCTGAATTCAAATGAATTAAAAACTCTTTACCTTAGAAATGCTATATTCTTCATCTTCATCTCGCTTTCTTTTGCTACTCTTGCTTAGTTTTGGCAATTCTATAAAACAAAATATAAAAAATACAAAATTTATTTATGATTTTGTTTGAGTAGGTGTTATAATTGCTATGAATTGTTGTTTGCTTAATTTTACCTGTATTATTTACTACATTTTGACGTTCTTTCTTAAACTTTTTCTCTTTACTAACATTATGAGGCTCTAATTGATGTTCTTCAACAGTGGGTTCTGCAACTACATACATGAAAAATTACTCAAGATATGATAACATACCTAATTACTAAAAGTAAAATTCGTTCATTAATAATCTTACTTGAAATAATTTCTTCATTTTGAGACATTTTCCTCTTTTTTTTCGGACTATTGACCAATGAATTGTTTGACTTTTTAAGAGTATCGAGGACATCTAAAAAAATGTATTGTTGTATTTTTAACATTAATAAAGTGTATAGTTTGAATTGTATTAAGAGTCACACAATGATTAAGATCCTAAGATGTGGTTAGTCATAAATAAGTAGTTTTTTGAGTTTATATCTCCTATAATCAACACATTAGGCTAGGTTTCATGCTTTAGTTTTATTAGATACTGATAAATAGATCATAATTATGATAATAATTTAAATAATATACCTTCAACTATATCTTCTTGAGTGTTAAGAGATGATTTCCTTTTGCGTTTCTTAGCACTAGTATCATTACTCTCAGAATGTACTGCGATAAAATATAAATGTTTGTATTAAGAAATAAACAAATTTTTCAATTAAATTTTTTGTTTTACTAATTTATTTTTACCTAATGTTGACAACAATGGTGCTTCAATTATAGAGGAACTTGAGCTACTTCTCTTGGACTTTTTAGCACTTCCGAAGTTTACATAATGTTCTTCATTTTCAATAGCTAAAAAAAAACACTGTTTGTCTATATAGGAATATATGATTTTCTACATGAAAACTGTGGTTTTATTGACAAATAAACAATTTGTCGACTATGTATCGTTTAATTTAGTTATAAGGAATTCTAAATTTTTATATTTTTGTTAAATTAATAAAAAATATCAAACATACGTTTTAGCTCTTGGGTTTCTGTGGCTTTCAACTTCTTGGGATTGATTCCTGGGGATTTTAGTTTAGAACTATCAAGTAATAGTTCTGATATATTTTCTGTTTCTGAAACAAGATATTTATTTTGGTTAAAGGTGTTTTTAGACAAATACTTAATATTATTTTACACATACTGAGATAAACTAATTGCTTGTGCATATTTATTCAAGATTGAATATGTTTTAGCATTTTGAAAAAAAAAAAAACAAATATACTTTGTTACTAGAATTATTTAAGTTGTTCAATAGTTTTGTATTATTATACTAAAACAACCTTTTCGAATTTTGGTTGCTGTAAAGTATCTGAAACATGGGGCATCTAAAAAACCTAATAAACCGCGATAAATTCCGAAAAAGTTGTTTCATTATATGAGTTATGAGTGAAATTCGCGTAAACGTTAGAAAACAAAAGTTTTGTATTAAATAATAAATTTTTGTCTTCAACGACTTTTCTGTTCTAAACCTGAGTCTGGTTTTTTCTGGCTTCCAGGTGTTTTGAATATAGTGAGATTGAATAACTTGTGGAAAGCTTATAATTTATTTATTATTATATTTATATACCCATATTACGCATATAGCACTTACACAACACATATTATCTATTGGTATTTAATATATATATATATATATATATATATGCGTGCAACTCGCACGTGTATGTTGCCTTACCCACGAGCGCAATTCGACGAGTGCAAAATAAAAAAAGTTAACTACAATTTTGAGATTTTTTTTTATTGCAGTAACGAACTATAAACTTTATATTCTACAACATGGCAAAATAAAAAATACAAATATCGCCTCATTTCTAGTACTTTTGTCAAGTAAAAGAAGACAAGTACTGCTGTTTTGTAAAATTACACGACGTACATGCGTTCAACTACCGCCTGGCAGCTTTTACGCAGTCCATGCGGGGGGCGCACGTTCCTTCCTATTGTGTCATGAGTCAGATGGTATGTGCTTCGCCGGCCGGCAACAATGTTTGTTTGTTTTGGTTTTTTACGTATTAAGGTTTGTGTGAAAGTGTTATCATAATAGTAAACAATTTGAATATATCACAATAGACATGGAAAAACGTTTTTGGAAATTTTTGGAATCGGAAAAGTCATACTTTTCATTCTTACTGAAATATATGAAACATACCTTATTATATTCAGATTCCTTAATTCCTATGTAGAAACGACCAAGTGGTAGTTAATTCAGTTGTCATATTTTTAAGCACAATGTAGAGGCAGACAACTGCAATACCTCGTAAATTAAACATAATTAGAAAAAATGAAATATACAAGTGTTTGTCTTTGTAAATAATGTAGCAGTGATGAAAATTTCAACAAATTTTGTTTGAAATTGTCAAAATGGGAGCACTTTTTCCTATTATGCGCTCTCCTGAAAAGTAGCTGTTTTGTATATAACTCTTTTTACTTTGCACCCGTCGAATTGTCCAAATGGTAGCGGCATTAAGATGGTCGGGCCAGCGACCTTTGTATTGGACCCCTGTCTTGCTAGCTCATCGGCGGTATCGTTTCCGTGGATTCGCTATGTCCTTTTATCCACTGGAGGATTACCCTAATATGTGAGGGCAATACTTCCAGGGTTTGGTGACATTTGTATATAAGACTAGAGTTGATCGAATTACTGCCTAGTGCTTAAAGTACAGCCATGCTGTCCGATAGAATACGTTGGATCCTTAATGCCTTTTGACAGGGCGGCGGTGGGTTATCGCAACACACTATATATATCGACATCCAGAACATCTATATGGCCAATACAAATATCTGTAGTGAGCGGGGATAGAACCCGCGACCGCCAGTGCAACAGTCAGTTCTGTGACCGCTGCGCCAACGCGTCGTCAAATAACTTTATATACACATTAGATTATTTATTTCGTTATATAATCAGTATGGAGTATGGACAACGCATTTGTTCTCATATGATGTTCGTTATTTTGGTGAGTTTGTTATTTTTTACGATTGCGGTATTGCATTTTGAGAAACTGTAAATATAATTTTGTTGTTTAGTGAGTTTAGTCATAGTATTTCAGTATATTTGTAAAAGTAATGTAGTGTAGCTCCTATATTAAATATGCTAAATAGAGTACAGCTAAAGATTCTTTTGTTTCTCTCTCAATTTATGAGCGTAGTCGAATATGTTTGTATATATAGACTATATTATAATAATATAAATAAAAAAAAGCGAAATGAAATATAAGTTGAAATGTTTGTATACCTTCTTGTCGCTGTTCTGCTTGAGACATGCGTTTCTTCTGTTTATTACTATCAGGAGTTTTTAATAGTGACTTGTTGCTAGCTTGCAATGTAGTATCTGAAAAAGATAAATTATAAAAAATGACATTCCAATAAAGGTATAAAGAATTAACATATATAAAAACTATAATTTAAATATTGTCTTATCCACTTTTGGCAACATTAAGCATTACTTAATAATTATAAGTCAAATTTGTTTATAAATTACCATTTTGATTATTATTCTCAGAAGTTTTTGAAATTCGTTTCTTTTTCTTTGCACTCGTTTTTGTTTCATTGAAGAACATGTCAGGTGGGGCGCTATCCTCATCTGCAATCAAATGAAATGAATATTTGTGATAATAAGGTTTTATGTTATCAAAATATACCATTAAAGAAGTCCAAATAAGGTTTTTAAATAAATTTTTTAAAGACTGTTCAAATAACTAAGAGTCTTTCTGTATTTATAACTGCTTTGTTTGTAAAGTTTGGACAAAACAGAATTTCTAACAATGAATTAGTTTATTGAAGTACAATTTTTCAACGTTTTCTATAGCCTATATAAGAGTTTTAAATAAATTTGGAAATTTCTCGAAATGAACAAGAATGTTCAGAAGAACTTGATTTGTGTGAAATTTAAGCAAGAAAAAATTCATAGTTATCTGTACTAATATTACAAAGCTGAAGAGTTGGTTTGTTTGCTTGAGCGCGCTAATCTCAGGAACTACTAGTCCGATTTGAAAAATTCTTCAGTGTTAGATAGCCCATTTATGGAGGAAAGCTATGAGCTATATATCATAAGGCGCCAATACCACCAATAGGTACCAATAGGAGCGGAGCACCAATGATGAATGTTTCGAAATCGGTTTTTTTTTTCTTTTGAGAGCTTCCGCTGCGTAAACAGTTAAAGTTTCGCAAAAATCATGTATAATTGAATATTTCATATTCACGCGGACGAAGTCGAGGGCAGAAGCTAGTCAAGTATAAAATATAGGACAATAAAATTGCAATTATGCAAAATAGAAAAAAATAATTGTGTTTGCTCGTAAACGAAAAAAAACCGACTTCAATTACATCGACGAGTAATACAACGTAGATTGACGAAAAAATAGTCAAGTAACTACGTGTTATCAAAGATTACTCAAAAAGTAGTTATCAGATCTCGATAAAATTTAAATGTGACCACATGATAAACACCCGCTTTCGATAAAATTAAAAATTATCAAAATCGGTACACCCAGTAAAAAGTTATTTTCGAGTTTCCCTCGATTTCTCGGGGATCCCATCATCAGATCCTGGTTTCCTTATCATGGTACCAAACTAGGGATATCTCCTTTCCAACAAAAAAAGAAATATCAAAATCGGTACATCCAGTAGAAAGTTATGCGGTACAATACAACGTAGGTCAACGAAAAAAGCATCAAGTAAAAACGCATTATTAGATATAACTCGAAAACTAGTTGTTAGATCTCAAATAAATTTAAATAGGACCAATTGACACACACCACCTTTCGATTAAAAAAAAAAATTGTCGAAATCGGTCCACCCGGTCAAAAGTTCTGATGTTAACATACATAAAAAAAACAAAAAAAAAAAAAAACAGTCGAATTGAAAACCTCCTCCTTTTTTGGAAATCGGTTAAAAATGAATATAAGTTGAACATTCTAGACACGCGTTTTTTTTTTTATTACTACCAGTAATTTTAAGCAATGATTTGTCGCTAACTTGCAATGTATTATCTAAAAACAATTAATTATTATAAAATTAATTAATCAACTGAGGTAGCATAGCAGGAAATTTCCTTCTCAAAAAATGGATCAGCCCGATTGGGGTAGTACCGACCTTACAGAAGATCACAGCTAAATAATACTGTTTTGAAGCAGTATTGTGTTCTTGTTGGTGAATAAGGTAACCAGAGCGACTGGGGATTGGGTCGGCAACGCACTTGCGATGCTTCTTGTGTTGCAGGCGTCTATAAACTACGATAATCGCTTAACATCAGGTACGCTTATTTGCCGGCTTACTTATAAAAATAAATAAAAAATTACATTTCAATAATAGTAGATGAAAAAATCAGTGGAAAAAAAAATAAGAAATTTATAAATAATAATTTAAATATTTGTCTTGTCCAAAATCGTAACATTAAGCATTACTTATAAGTCAAATATTACAGGTATAAGTTGAGTATATTTATTTACCTTCTTGTTCTTGTTCTGATTGAGATATACGGTTTTTCTTTTTATTACTACCAGGGGTTTTTATAAATGATTTGTCGTTAGCTTGTATTGTAGTATCTGAAAACAACAAAAAATTACCTACATTTTCTTTGATCCAAAGAGATTTATAGTGATGTACTGTTGTAACTTTGATTTTTTTATAAAGATAGAATTATCTTATACATGTATATACATATTAACTAACTATATTTTACTGTAAAGGTGAACAAAAGGACTGGAACGCACAAGTATGTAGTTTACTATGGATAAACTTGGATCTTTACTGTGGTTGCATTTCACATACATCCACACAAAAAAAAAATACCTGTCTCATTTTCTCTAACTTCTGTTATGTTATTTGGTGCTTTTGATAATCGTTTTTCGTTCTTGAATGGTATCTCTTTAGGAGCATCCGAGTCTGAGTTTTCATCAGCAACTGAAATGAAAAAAAAAATATGATTTCTGTTAAACATAATTTATACTACTTGAAAGATATCTAGTGTCTTGTAATTTTATTTGTGTCAACACATTTGTTATACAGTAATACCCCGGACTTACGCGATAGGTGGGACTGAGCGCTATCCGCGTAAGTCGAATTCGCGTAAGTCGGGGTACAGTTTTGCGGGGTACTTTTCGTAATTGATCTGACTATCGATTCCCAAAAAACACAAAATCGTAACTTATGTACCTACGCGCCGATTCCGCACTATACGTCTGTGCCTGTTGTAAACTGAACGAATAGTAATGCGGGAGGGGGGAGTCAAACAAAAAACGAATAGACGAGAAAATTAAATCGCGTAACTCCGAATTCGCGTAAGTCGAGGTAGCGTAAGTCGGGGTATTACTGTACTGCAAGGTTTAGGTCGTTAGAGAAGAGTTTTTAAGGTCAGTAATTTAAAACATTAATTATAATGTGAATAGAATAGATAGATATAATCACTTCACATCACACACACTCATCATCATCACTTCAGCCTAATACAGTCCACTACTGGACATAGGTCTCCACAAGTTCGCGCCAAAAATGGCGTGAACTCATGTGTTTTGCCCATAGTCACCACACTGGGCAGATGGGTTGGTGACCGCAGGGCTGGTTTTGTCGCACCGAAGACGCTGCTGCCGTATAGATATAATAGTAGAAATTGAATAACTAGTTTAATTAAGGAAATATTAAATTTGATACCAGTTTTTTCAATATGCAAGCTTTTGTCTTTTTCAGCTGCTATTTCATTTGAATCTGAATCAGTGGTATCTAAAAAAAGTACAAAAAACAATATTTAATACCATCTACAAATTTAAGCAGATGTAGGACATCTTAATGCTACTTCAATTATTATTCTTACCATGGCTTTTAAGAGATATTTTCTTATTTTTGCTTTCTGAATTGCTTCTGTTTGCAGAATTGTTGAGCGTGCCTTCCGTATCAATAAAGAACCCTACACCATTTTCATTGGAGTCATCTGCAATGTTTTTAAATTATTAAAAAGGTTTTAAAACAAAAACTAAATGAAATGGTCTCATAAATATACATGATGATATTATAACAGTTTCGTTACTTAATGTTGTATTTTCGTAAATATATTTACCATCAGAAATGTCTACAGATTTGTCTTTTTTGCTCTTTTTATTGGAGCTTTGATGAAAGGATACTTCAGAGTTGATGCTAGTTTCTGAAAAACAAAGTAATATAAAGAATTATTACAAAAATGGAAATTCTACCATTAATTAATTAAAAACATGCTCTAAAAATTACCTATATTTTCTCGTATATTTGTGTTGCCTTCCGTATTTTTCAATGGGACAAAGCGTTCTTTGTTAGAACTAGAAATATTTGGTTTATTTTTTATATTGTCACTACTATTACTATCTTCAGAAAACAATAACTGTAAATCAATTGAATCTGATGATGCGCTATCATCTAAGTCTAATTTTGACGTTTCATTTTCTGCAATGCTTTTTTTTTGTTTACTTATATTCTTTAATTTTTTAGTAGATTTAACTTGAGTTAAGTTTAGTTCATCAACAATAGCCATATTTTTCTTTTTATTTTGTTTCTTATCAATGTTTAATGAAATATCACATTCCTTAGATTTGGCCTTATTTGTCTTTTTTAAGCCTTCGAGCACAGAATCATAATTTTGAATGATATTCTCATTTTCACTACTCAGAGATTCGTCTTCAGCCATTGAATCTTCTAGAGGATCTTCGATTTCTGTTTGAGTTTTTGTTAAGTCATTTTGAACATTTGGATCATCTGAGTTAATGAACGCTATTGAAGCATCGGCTTTCTGTGGTGTTTTTGGTTCATCTTTTAAACTACTTGATAAAGGATTAGTTTCTTTTAAACCCTCATTACAAACAGTTATTTCATTTTCATTCAAAGCGTTGTCATCACAAATACTTTCAGATAAGCGTTTAGATTTTTTCTTTCTAACTTTTTGTTCATTTTTGTCTTCCAGTAAACTGACTTCCTGACTGGAATCCAATCTCATTCTGTTATGTTTCTTAGTTTTTATTTCTGTTTCATCTTCAGATTCTGAACTTGATTGTTGTTGTATTGGTTTTTTCAACTTTCCTGTTTCGGAACTATTACTCTTATTTAGTTTATGTCGCGATTCAAACATTTCCCTAGAGGCATTTTTTTGTTCTTTCTTTTTCCGTTCATTGAACTTCTTCTTTGATTTAGCAGTCATTTTAAGTTCATTATCACTCATAGATAGATCATCTTCAGTGCCTTCTAATAATTCATTATCTTCTTCATCTGAGCTTACGACGAAAGAATCTTTTTCATAGTCAGAGTCATTAGATAATTCATTTTCCGACGACAAAGTTTCTCCTTTTTCCAATATCTCATTTTCTTTTAGATATTGACGGGCATTTTCGTCTAGACTATCACCTGATTCATAGTCATCACCAGCATCCTCAGCCTTGTCATCTAACAAGTTACTTGTGTTATGTGATTCTTCATCATCAGAATCAGTATCATTTAATGTATTTGACTGACTTGGAATTTTGGTAAATGAGTTATTTTTACCTTTTTGATTTTCATTTTCATGATTATGCAATTCTTCTTCTGAATCTGAATCTTTGGCAGAATATTTATTAGAAATATGTTCATTTTTACTTGCACTCTTATCCATTTCATTGTTTGATTTATTATTATCACTTACAGAATTATTTAAAACTAACTTATTCGTTGCAGTTTCATTTTCCACTTTATTAGATACTTTACTTTCATTTTTAGACTGATTTAATTTATTAGTTTCTACATCTTTTACACCATTGTTACATGCAATAATAGATGTGTTAATATTACTCAATTTAGTCAACTTATTTTGTTGTAAAGGAGTACTTGTAGTTACATAATTGAGTGACAGATTTCTTTTATTAGCATCATTTTCTTGAGAAGTGTTTAAATCATCTGTAGCTTTTAAATAAATATCTTTATTTTGAGGAGATTTTGTAACATTATTTATGTCAGTAGAACTTGAGTCTTTAAGTTGTGACAATATTAAAGTACTTTTATTTTCATTCCCACTTTTATTTACATTTTGTGATAGGGACGATTTTCTTCCAGATGTATTTCTTCCTTTAGATATACTTCTCTCTAATAACACTACAGGTGAACTTGAGTTTACTTCAGATATAACTAGGTTTTCAGGTATTGTTTCATCAATATCCATTGGTTCACAGCTATCATTCAATATGGCTCCACTTTTAGATTTATTCACAATATTTGAAAGTTTCCCTGATGAAACAGAAATCTGAGAACTATTCTTTTCAAGTTGGTTAGTATGTTCTACTTCAGGAACACATTGATCTTCATGCTCATATCTGTTTTGAGTATTAACTTTTCCAGAATTTGTATCTGAATCATCTTCAATGAACACCGTAGTGTGTATGTTAGCACTAGGATCCTTCTCAAACAATTTAATTGTTTCACTTGCATAATTCTTTTGAGAGTTATTTAGGGATACCGAAGATTTTTCATCATTTTTTTCATTCATAGTCTGGTTGTTACTGTCTCTTAATGATGTGTTGATGTTTTCTGCCACAAAGTTATTTCTGTTATTCTTTTTTTTCTTTAAAAATGATTTGTCATTTATATTTTGTCCAAAACTTGTATTCAAACCATCACTTGAATTTAATTTATTTGTTTGATCTAAGGATATTCTCCCGTTAGTCCTTTCTCTCAATTTTTTCTTCACATCTTCATTGTCACTGTAGAAATTATTTTCATTTGAAACAGTTAAAGTTGTCCACGACTTTGTTCTTTTTCGTTTTTGTTTACCTTCTAGTTGAGTTTCTAAGGCTGATGTACTTTTATTGAGGTTTGTGTTTTCTGCCTTGATTGGAGTTTTTAACTTTTTTATCAAGTCTGAAGTAGTTGCTGATAGTCTACTTTTTTGAGAATATTTTCCTTCATTTGACAGTTCGTCTTTTGATTCTTGAGTCGAGTTATGTATTTCTTCAGTTTGTTTATGGGGCTTAGTTTGTTCAACATTTTTTTTCTCGTTATCAGGGTTATTTTTCTTAACTTTATCTTGTAGGCGCGGACTTTTACGGATATTCGTTGGAGATGTATTAGTGTCATTTGTTCCACTTGAAGATTTTGATGTAGTATTTTCTGGTTCCTCTATAATAACATCAGTTATGTGTAAAGCTGGTTTTGTGGGTGGGGCCTCAACTGAAATATTAAATGTGATTATTAGAACCGGTACTGTAATTATTTATAAGTAGAGAAACTAAATGAGTAATTGCATTCAGCCAGTATCATCCCTCACACAGGTCACAGGCCTCAGGCCTTTTTCTCTATGTAGGAAAAGTATTAGAGCTTAATCCACTACGCTGCTCTACCATCAGATATTTATGATAAAAACTGAGACCGATGGCTTAACATGCTCTCCGAAGCACGGTGGGTAGTCCCACAAGGACAGAGATTCAAACCGGAAAGAAATATTTGTAAAATTACAAATATCCATCCCGAGCGGAACCACAATCACTCTGGTTTAGTGGTGCGAGTAGTTGCCTAAATGAGTAATATTTAATTTTACTTTAAAAATGTTTAACCTTTTTCAATACTAGAAGTAGAATCTTTTCTGGTTCTTCGAGTCTGCCTGACAGGTGTTAGCGGTGCTTCAGAGTCACTTCCTGTAAGATGTCAAAAATAACAAATGCATATATGATTATTTAATAAAATGTTTTGGATTATATTATATTACTACCATATATGTGTGGAATATGCAATGATTTTTTATTGGTTAGTTGTACTTTTCACATATTTATATATGTTAAAAAATTTAAATATTTTTAAAAGTGCTTGAATTCTTAAGATAATGTATAACATACATACATATAATCACGCCGCATTCCCGTAGGGACAGGCAGAGACCACTTCTTTCCACTTGCTACGACCCTTACATATTTCTTTCGTTTCGTTCACTTTCATTATTCCCTTCATACATGCTCTTTGGTTTAGGGTATTCTTGACCTGGCCCTTTTTTAAGACGTCCCTTATTTGGTCTCGGAACGTCCGCCTTTTTTTTTATAGATAGGGAAATGCTATTTACGCATTGACCCCGCCACCCGAGAGTGACGGGAGTGTGGAGCTCCCGGCGTGTGGTGCAATGCCAGACACCACTAAAACCCACATCTTTTATCCGCCGGCACCTTAGTGGAACGCAGTGTGACCGCTTGCGCATACTACCACCGCGCCCACGGTGATGGCCTTTCAGCCCCGTCGGAAGAGATCGGTACGTCCGCCTAGGTCTACCCCTTCCAACCCTTCCATCCACACTCGCCTTAGATTTTTTTCGGCAATCGTTCTTCACTTATTCTCTCGACGTGACCAAACCATCTGAGCATACCCTTCTCAATTTTTGTCACTACATCTTCTTTCAGACCACAACGTTTCCTTATCTCACTATTTCTTATCCTGTCACTCAATTTAACTCCTATCATAATTCTTAATGCTCTCATCTCAAGTGCATTTATCCTGCTTTCATGTTTCTTCTGCCATACCCAACTTTCACTTCCGTACA
The DNA here is from genome assembly GCF_905220565.1 of Melitaea cinxia. Lineage (NCBI taxonomy): Eukaryota > Metazoa > Arthropoda > Insecta > Lepidoptera > Nymphalidae > Melitaea > Melitaea cinxia. The sequence goes on from NC_059399.1 coordinate 5,701,285, forward strand.
TGAGCATCGGAACCAACACCCCTCATGCACAGCCAAACGAGCCTTGTTAGACACCTTCCGACTGCTCATAAAGGAGTGCAAAGTTCCATTCACCCTGTTTGCTGCATTCACTCTTCTTTCAAATCACTCTCACACTTTCCATCTCTTGTAAACTTTGAACTCATAGTTTTCTTGTTTTTCTTTTCTTCAGATATTGTGTATATGGGTTCATAATGTATAACATCTATCGATTACCACTATTGTTCTCAATTTAGTATCTTTAATTTTATTTAATTAGCCATTTTCTGCTAAAAAAACTTTTTATACATTTTGTGTATACTATGGTGCTAAAATACTAAAAGTACATGAAACAGTGTTATTTTCCTAAATTGCAAATTAAAACGCATACAATAGTCTAAGGTCATGAGAACAATGGAGTATTTCCAATATTGAGTTTCTATTGTTGTGAAGCTCACTAACAATTCATACACAGAAAATTAACTATTATGTATAACATAGAGCATATTTTTTTATACAATTAGGTTGGTTAACAAGCATATGTTGCATATTATGGTAAGTGGTTACCATAGCCTATAGATGCCTGCTACACCAGATTTATTGCAAGCACGTTGCCAACCCTGCCTTAGGGCACTGGCCACCTTAAGAGGCACACAACACTACTACACTATACTACAGTTTGTAGTGACCCTGCTTTCTGCTCCGGGGGTTGTGGGTTCGACTCCCACCCTGAGGCTGGGTGTAATACATATATTTATTTATATATGTATTATTTAAGTGTTTATTGAAAAAAAAAATGTAGCTATACCAGTCGGCTGTCATCATCATCATTTCAGCCTATTGCAGTCCACTGCTGGACATAGGCCTCCACAAGTTTGTGCCAAAAATGGCGCGAACTCATGTGTGTTGCCCATAGTCACCACGCTGGGCAGGGGGGTTAGTGACCACAGGGCTGGCTTTGTCGCACCTAAGACGTTGCTGCCCGTCTTCGGCCTCTGTATTTCAAAGCCAGCAGTTGGATGGCTATCCCGTCATCGGTTGGCTTTATAAGTTCTAAGGTGGTAGTGAAACTGTTATCTGTTAGTCGCCTCTTACGACATCCACTAGAAGAGAGGGAGTGGCTATATTCTTTAATGCCGTAGCCACACAGCGCCTATAACACAAGCATTAAGTTGCTTACTTTAGGAACAGATGACGGTATGTAAAACAGTTCAGTCATTGCTATTGATAAAAAAAAATCACATTTAATAATAGCAGAGCAGTAATAAAAACAAAATACAACTTCTTTTTCAATTACAGTACACAATTTGGATATAGACGCCGCCAAATACCACGTGCTTATATTGTGACGTCATATTTGACCACTATTGGTCAGTGGCGCATTTCGCAAATTTCAATTTCGCTTGTGTTGTTTACTTGTTTTTTAACACTATTTAATTCAATTATATACAATCAAGGATGTTCACTCCAGTCGTTTTGTTAAAAAAATTAATATTTAGAAGAAATACATATGAAATAAGAAGCTGATTTTAGATTATTTTGTGGAAAAAGCTTAGAAACGCCTAACTTAACATTGTATAACAAGATTTCGAACGCGCGTCCTCAGCCATCTTGAAAAATTTAGTTGTTTTTTTTTTGCTATAAGTTTGCTTTTAGTCAAGATTTGAAAACTGTGAGAGTCAAATTTTTAAGATCATATACATTTTTTACTTAAGGTTCATCTTTTTTTTATGTCACTAGGTCGGCAAACAAGCGTACGGCTCACCTGATGGTAAGCGATTACCGTAGCTTATAGACACCTGCAACACCAGAAGCATCGCAAGCGCGTTGCAGACCCAATCCCCAATCCCCCAGGAGCTCTGGTCACCTTACTCACCAACAGAAACACAATACTGCTTGAAAACAGTATTATTTTGCTGTGATCTTCTGTAAGGTCGAGGTACTACCCCAGTCGGGCTGCTCCATATTTTGAGCAGGAAATTCCTGCTGTGCCCTACCTCAGCTAAGCCTCTGTGCCCGCAAGTGACTTTAAAATTGTAAATTCCCTATTATAAAATAAAGAATCTCATACATACCAACTTGTGATAGCCTTCTAGCAGCCCTTTTAGCTCTCGGAGATCCAACTGCTACGGCAGTTTCTGATACTATACTTGTGTTTGATTTAATTCTTGTACTGCGTCTTGAGGGTGTAACAGGTTTTTCTTCAACGGTGTCAATCAGATCCTTTATTGGTACTTTTTTTGCTGTCTTCTTTGTGGTTTCATTATCTGGGGCTAACAAAAAATATAAGTTACAATTTTAATTTTTTCTGTAGATCTAAAATAATGATTTAAAAATGTTATTATATTTAAGAATGTTATTACTTGGAATTAATATATAGTAAATAATATCCCAATTCTGGGTCTAATATACATATACACGTTATCATTTATACAGGTATTAGTTACAAAAGAAAAAAAAAGGTGTTTTAAGGTGGCTATTACCTATAACACACGGAATAAGTTTCATATTTTAGGAACAGACAACTGTGTGTATTTTTAACCGACTTCCAAAAAAGGAGGAGGTTCTCAATTCGACTGTATTTTTTTTTTATGTATGTTACATTAGAACTTTTGACCGGGTAAATCGATTTCGACAAATTTTGTTTTAATCGAAAGGTGGTGTGTGCCAATTGGTCCCATTTAAATTTATTTGAGATCTAACAACTACTTTTCGAGTTATATCTAATAATGCGTTTTTACTTGACGCTTTTTTCGTCGACCTACGTTGTATTATAGCGCATAACTTTCTACTGGATGTACCGATTTTGATAATTCTTTTTTTGTTGGAAAGGGGATATCCCTAGTTTGGTACCATGATAAGGAAACCAGGATCTGATGATGGGATCCCAGAGGAATCGAGGGAATCTCTCGAAAATCCGCAATAACTTTTTACTGGGTGGACCGATTTTGATAATTTTTAATTTAATCGAAAGCTGGTGTTTATCATCTGGTCACATATAAATTTTATCGAGATTTGATAACTACTTTTTGAATAATCTTTGATAACGCGTAGTTGCTTGACTATTTTGTCGTCGATCTACGTGTATTACTTGTCGATGTAATTGAAGTCGGTTTTTTTTTCGTTTGCGAGCAAACACAATTATAAAGATATATTAATATGGAAAAAATATTTTAAAATTATTTACAAAATTATAAAAATGTATAAATTACAATTTTCATCAATAAGCTCCAAGTCAGGTTTAGCTGTTCGTCTTCCACCTCTCTTTTTAGTCGGAGTGTTGAGTGCAGGTGATTTGCTCTCTTCGGACTGTTCTAGGGAAATTCTTCTCCTTAGACGAGTCACAGGAGCTGAAATGTTTATAATAATTTTATTTATTTATAAGGTTTAATAATAATAATAAGCAGTAAGGTAAGATGCTAAAAGCTTAACCAATAAACCATTTTTTACTTCTTATATTATATATTTAAAAGTAGGTAACCTGAAAGATATCATGTCTTGCAAACTGTATCTGAAGTTGAAATAATCAGTACATTTTCTGAAATTTATCATTGCATAAGAACCTATTTACAAAGTAAAAGAAAATTTGAAAAAAAAAAGCCCAATTTGGTTCTGCATTCAGTGATTCAATTTTATTTTACTAACATTTTGTTAATGTTTCAATTCAATGTTTCAATCAAATAAATTTTAATTTTTGCAATATTCTACTACATAATTTATGTAAATTAGCAGAGAAAAGCACAAGTATACTACTGTAACTATTAAATGTATGTCTATACTATAGGTTGGCATATGAACTAAATAATAAAAACATTTTTTTAATTTTTTTTATATATAATTAAATAAACAATTAATGGTGCAAAAATTATAAATAGATAAGTATTACTTGTTTCATATTATTTCATTTTCTTTAAAATTAATGATATATCATTATTAAGGATAGTATACAACATAAAATAAACATAAATTGTTATATGACTAATTGAAGCATTAATTTAATCATACAAAGAAATTGCTTTGTCCTGGCATCCTTAAGCCAAATGACATTGGTGCTAATAAAGATCATTGTTATTATTTTTTTCCTATATCAAATACAGGAGATGATGAAGACATTTTGGTAGTTTAAAATTAAAAAAAAAAAAACTGAAATATCTCCATAGCTATTTTGCTGTGATTTTTCATTATATTGTCTTTATATTAATAGGGAAATTTGATTCAGGAAGATAAAATAAATACCCTCGAAAGTGGACGCCGATGCAATACAATAAATTGATAATTTACCGGGACCTTAGTTTTTACCAAATATTTCATGAAGTATAACTTTCAGCCATGCGATAAAATGCAACAAGGGAAGCAAGTACTTCAAGACAATAGTCAAAATATACCTATTACAACAACCACATTTACATCATAAAGCATGGAATTTAAAAGCATGGGTATTACCGGACAAATTATTGATAATGCGTAGTATTAATTTTTTGTTACTTTAATATAAAATAGTTACAAACCTTTGATCCCTGCGTCTTCTTCCATGTTCAAAATAAATATTAAAATACGATAAATATAATTCTTAATAAGTTTTGCAGACACGTGTAGTACAGCAAGTTTTTCAAAATGATGCTTCGAGGTTGATGATAATGGTCGAACAGCTGTTGAGACGCTGTGAACTGTCAATTCAAAAACGACGCGTGCCAAATCATGGCAACATTGTGCGTTTCCGCCTAGGAAACAGACAACAAATTATTTTTAATTATGTTATTTTAAAAAAATAAATAAATCAATATTTATGAATATTTAAATTTTGTTTAGAAATTAATAATATTAGAAAAATAGTTTTATAATGCCTAGACAAATTTATTGTAGGTATTATGTAGTATTAACCCAAAGGTTGTAAGTAGTACACCTAAAGCCTTTCTGTACTATCAACATAATGCTGTTCTTGGTCCACGATTAACAAAATAATTGGTTTATTTTGTTTTTCTTTTTCTTTTCTATTTACTTGCTTGGTTTTCGAATATATTCTACTGAATCGAATCATATTAGCAATAATGATATTGATAAATAATAAGATATCATTTTTCGAATAGTAAGTTTTAAAATAATAATGGCTTATAAAGGCCCATATGCTAAACTGCTAAAAGAAAACTTTTCTATGAAAATAATAAAAACACAAACAAAAACCTTTTCAGATAGTCTATGGACACGAAGTACTACTTGTGTACTTGTATTTAATTTATTTCGAAAAAGTATCTGGTTTATATAACTCTGTTACTGTCGTATGTATTTCTCAATTTCATCCATCTCATTTCATTTTATTGTAATATAGTAACTATACGTACAGACTGGTTAAACAATTTTTTTTATTATTATTTAGTAATGTAAATCCAAGTAAAAAGAAAGAAAATTATAATTAGAATATTATACATTTTTCTGTGTCATTACGGCTGTAAGAATATAGCCGCCCCTTCTCTTTCTGTAGGTGTCGTAAGAGGCGACTAAGGGATAATACAGTTCCACTACCACCTTGGAACTTAAGAAGCCGACCGATGGCGGGATAACCATCCAACTGCTGGCTTTGAAATACACAGGCCGAAGACGGGCAGCAGCGTCTTCGGTGCGACAAAGCCAGTACTGCGGTCACCAACCCGCCTGCCCAGCATGGTGACTATGGGCAACACACATGAGTTCACGTTATTTTTGGCGTAAACTTGTGGAGGCCTATGTCCAGCAGAGGACTGTATTAGGCTGAAGTGAGTGACATTTTTCTTTAGTAAAAATAATGAATAGTATAATGTATTTATTTATAATTTGAGGCAAATTTCATAAACCTCCTGGGGGTTACATTGAATAGTCCACTTACACACTTTTGTATAATGCATTTGTTAGATCTATTCTAGTCTTTTTTTTATGTCACTAGGTCGGCAAACAAGCGTACGGCTCACCTGATGGTAAGAGATTACCGTAGCTTATAGACACCAGCAACACCAGAGGCATCGCAAGCGCGTTGCCGACCCAATCCCCAATCCCCCCAGGAGTTCTGGTCACCTTACTTACCAACAGGAACACAATACTCCTTGAAAACAGTATTATTTAGCTGTGATCTTCTGTAAGGTCGAGTTACTACCCCAGTCGGGCTGCTCCAGATTTTGAGCAGGAAATTACTGCTGTGCCCACCTCAGTTAAACTGTACTGTTTGGAATCCTCAGTACGGGTGTTATATTTATAAAATCCACCGGATACACGACAGGTACCTAAAGAATGTAACAGCAATTTCTTCGGAAAATTTGAATGTTTCGATAAAAACTATGGCGGCCGTTGACCGGTGTGTTCAGCGAGATCAAGTTTTGTTGTATAAAATTGTGAACCAAGGAATTGACTCATCATATTTGGTTTCAAAATTAAATGTTAAGTGTCCACGTTTAAATTCTAGACATAAAATCACATTTGACGTCCCAGATACAAGAACAAAATTTTATAAAAACATGTTTATTAACAGAAATTGTGCCCAGTACAATAATTTGTTTATAAATATTGACATTTTTCATCGCTTTCTCAATAAATTTAAATTGCATGTGATGAACGCGTTGATTTAATATACCTATCTTTGATCGATGTTATGATATTCGTGGTGTTCTTCTTAATTTGATTTTATTTTTTGATTTTAATTTAATTTTGACTTTGAATTTAATTGTAATTTAGATTCTTAATTTTGATAATTGTGATTTTTTAAACATATTTTTTTTAAATATATTTGTATTTTTGGTTAAGTGGTACATGATGATTATTGTGTTTTGTATTTCTGTATATTGATGTAATACCGTTTGTTTCCAAAAAAATATATATAAAATAGAATATATATAAAATAGAATAAAAATTATAGTTATATTAAAAATGTTACTGCTATAAAGTATGAAGTAGAAAGAAATAAAGAAGACAATTGATGAAGCTAAATCTTTTATCCCTATTTTCATCGGTAATTGCGAAGCGTAGACGGGCCAATAGTCCGCGTTAGGGTTAAGTGGGTCCGCACTTAAAAAGACATCAAGGGTACAGAAATGGCATTATATCTTCCTGATGACCCTCAGAAAGTACGACAACGATGTTAGACCCGTTTTATTTTGGCTCGTAGTTCTGCGTTCTTTCAAACAGGCGATAATACTGTCAAGGAGAGTACCTAAATGTCTAACTGATTATAGATTTAAAATAAATATCGTAAGTTTGACTTTTTAACTAATCTAGTCTTTTCATTTATTTATAGCCAGGTTTGAGACACATTACATACAAATGAAAGAAAATTGCAGATATGAAAATAATTGGGAACTCAATTAGCAAACGAAGAATCCTAACCAGGTACCTACTTACTTCCATTATTTTTTTCCTTTTTTGTAACCGACTTCAAAAAAGGAGGAGGTTATTTGATTCGACTGTATATAATTATATACAGTCGATATATATTTTTAATGTATGTTCGGGGATTACTTCGTCGTTTATGAACCGCTTTTGATAAATCTTTTTTTGTTGAAAAGGAGATATCTCAAGGATCGTACCACATACCGTATCCCACAGAAATCGAGGGAAACCCTCGAAAATCTTAATTTCTACTAGTGCGTTTGTTAATTTTTTTCATCTACTTACGTTGTATTACTTATTATTAGATTTCATCCTGATTGTGATTAGGCTCAAATCTAAGGAACTATTTATTATAAAATGAACGCAGTCCGCCACATATCAGATTAATAGGACAGATGACGATAGAGGAAAGACTACTACTTATTGTAAAAGTAATATTATAAGGAGTATAATATTTTAAGGAGTTCATGACCTAAAATTCCTTAGTTGATATTAAATGAACGTTTTTGGTATTTTATATTCGATAGCTTACTCGCTTCAGCTTATTGTATTCCACTGCTGGACATAATATGTCTCCCCAAGCTCGCGCGGTTCGCCGCGGTTTTTCACAATCTTCGTGCACGATAGCTACATCATTCATCATAATTTTTGCGTATTTTACTAAAAATATCAATCCGAATTTACTAACAAATGCTTAATGCTCGACATGAATTAAGTAATTAAAACATATGTGCATAACAAACTTTTACGTACAAAATGACTTTGGAAGCGCTGGTAAAAAATTGTCTTTTTACTGAAAACTGAAGTTTTTTCCTCGGACAAAAGGGACGTAGATAGCATACGTGAAGCTTGGGATCAAACGGTCCTATGAACAAAGTACACCGCATATTTTGTTTCGAGCAGCATGATACTAGTTATATTAGTAAAATTAAAAATTACATATGATTATCCCATTGAAGTTAAGCTATTGTGGATTATGCATAACAAAAATGTACCATACTTTTAAAACTGTTTCAGTTTCGGCACAAAAAATATTATGCAAAAAAATACGTTACATACATACGCACGTTAGGTACATTTTGACAAGTTTTACAGACATTAAGTAGGTATATGTTTTGTTTAGAAAAACAAAACTTAAGACGTGTTTCCACGCGTTTAGAGATAAAGAAGTTCGTGACAAAATACTGAAAGACTTTTACTTAGAGAACCTTAGTTCAGAAGTTCTCTACAATACTTAAATCTTTAACATTTATTGTAGTAAATAATACTGTTTTCGAGCAGTGTTGTGTTCCTCTTGGTGAGGAGGTGGCCGGAGTTCCAGGGGGGAATTGGGGATAGAGTCAGTAACACGCTTACGATGCTCCTGGTGTTGTAGACATTAATTTATAAGCTACGGTAATTGCTTACCATCAGGTGAGCCGTACGCTTGTTTTCCGATCTAGTTATATTAAAAATAAATGGTAACAAAATAAATTATATTGAATCAAAATTCAATTAAAATTACAAATTAAAAATAAAAATTCAATCAATTAAAAACTTAATATAAGGACCTTTAATTAAAATTAAAATTTCGAATTTCACTGTTCTTGATGTCTTATTTTAAGTTAGTAGGACAGTTGACTGCTGGGAGCATGTAGTCCACAGGAGCGCAACATGTAGGGATAGTCCAGTCCGCCTACTATCATTCTTAGGATTCTGTTGGGGCTGGCACGCACCCGCCGCACAAGTCACGCACGCTGATGCATTGTGGCCCAGAAACAGCACATGCACACGCGCCTCCGCGAACATGCCAGGTGCATTGCAACAACGGGGCAGACCCATCAGCACCCTAAATGTGTTGTTATATTGGACCCGAATAATCTCTCCATAGGCTGCTAGTGTAGAAGTTGGTACAGTAGGCGCCAAACAAGCAGTTAGCGAACCTACGAGCTATCATATTTGCTCTGACTGATAGAGCCCTTCGTTCCCGTTTAATATCAGCATTGTCTTTGAGGTCTGCAGTCATATGTGTTCCAAGTATTTAAATTGTCTCTAGATTGTATACACCCATAATATACCTTATATTATGGGTGCATCAGTATGTCCGCCCGATTTAACCAGTTTAACAACATGCATGCTATTGAGCGTCTCAATCAGTTCTTTGACAGGAAGTGGGCTGGTCATCTTTGTCGCAGGACTGATGACCGTTGGAGCAGACGGGTCCTGGAGTGGAGACCGCGTCTTGGCAAACGCAGTGTGTGACGTCCTCCGGTCCGTTGGACCGACGATCTACGTAAGATTGCCGATGTGGGCTGGAGGATGGAAGATTGCGGAAAACCGGGATGTTTGGCGCGAACTTGGGGAGGCCTATGTCCAGCAGTGGACTGCAATAGGCTGAGCTGACTGACTGACTGACTGACTGACTGACTAAATGAGTTTGCTACAAAACTATTAAAGGTTCAGTTAGTACTGACTGACATGACTGTAGGTACCTATATCTAACGCGCCACCTGCCACAATACCAGCCATCACACCCGGTTGTTTTTAGGCTGGATGACACAGAAGAAAATAAACGGCCAAGTACTCCATAACAATCACATTTTTCTTTAATTAGTCTCAATAACTAATGCCTCTCCCAGCAACTCGAAAAAATACCTTAAAAAGGAGGACATAGAGAAAACAGAGAAAAACTGCTATCATTACTTCCTCTCCATATAAATATGAACTAGAAGAGACTATAGAGAAAATGAGGCTTGTCGATGAAAATAAAAATAAATAAATAAGGGATGAAAGAGCTAAAGAAATCTTCGAAAAAACACTAGGAAAAAGTAGAGAGGAATAAAAAGAAAAAAGTAGCCAAGACCGGATCATCAAGAGAAAACAGTGACAGTGATGTTGAAAATAATCCTTGCTTGTACTGCAGTTGTCGTTACTTAGAGTCAAATGTAGGTTAGGCTGCTTGTTCTTCATGCGAAAATGGGCACATTGCAGCTGTGTTGGAGTAGAGGACGAGGATAAAGATTCAACGTTTACGCGTGAATTTTGTCAGTAGTAATGGGTTTAGGTTTAGCTGTACCCCATATTGCCTCTAGAGATACCCCATCTTTCCCCCCTTAAGGGGTAAGATAAGACTTATCATACTTTTTGACCATTACCAGTACTTTTATTATATATAAAATAAACAATTAAATTATACTACAAAGGTTCCCAAAGATACTTAATTATTATTAAAGAATGATTACTAAGGGTGATTATTAAATTAAAAGATTTTATAATGATAACATTGTCAGTTTTATTACTCATCAAACGTTCAACACTCCATGTTGCCCACTACATTCATTCAAATAGCAAAAAAAGAATCGATTATTCGACATAAAAGAGAGAATTGCATAGTGACATTTTATTTGTAAAATATATTTTTTTAAAATTTTAATGTCAATAAGCTAGTTGCTGTGTTTCAAGTAATTAATTTACGAATAATTAGGGTAAATTATTGTGAATTGTAAATATGTATAATGATTAATAAACTTTGTACATAAAGAAAAAAATGTGTAATTTAGAGTTTTACCATAGTAAATAATAAAGAAATAATTTGTACATTACACGGATTGCTCTCGACTTACCTTCCTTCTTTTGGCCACATGCCAGCTCGCTTTATAGCTCCATTGTGAATCAGCTCCGTCAAGCATCAAGCTTATTGAATTAAACTTTCTATATTAAACTCTTCATATTACGTAAAAGACTGTTTTACTCTTACCACTAGAATAAGAAAATCGTTAATTTTAAAATGTCAGTTATAGTATTTTTGAAATTGAAGTTTTTGGTATCAGGGAAAAGCGATAAAAGTTGAATATCAATTGCCTTGAGTTCTTTTTAATAAAAATGCATTTACTACTGGAAGAATCTTCAGAAAAGTACTGGAATGTGTCTCCAAGGCATTTTGCAATGCAATGAAACGTTTCAGGCTCTGCAGCAATGTAGGTACGACGAAACATTGTTTTAGCGTTTAGTAGTTTAATATCGCAGGTCAAAGCGTTCTCTTTGAAACGAGGCTAGGCATTTCTAACAGAGCGTACCTGATAAGTGTTGGTATTACTGTTCGCCTGCTATATCGATTATTCTTAGTAATACACATTGTTACTTGTAATAATGTAGTTTATAGATAACCAAATGCTAAATATAAATAATATGGATTTTACTTTGGGTTACTAAATTGAAATGAAATCATTTTCATAAAACATTATTCAGTACGATGTTTATGAAACAATAAAACAGAAATAGAGTTGTGCTGTTTTGTAATATTTTGATTATTTTAATGCTATGAAAAATATTTTGTTACACACAGCTACTATACTACTAAATTTTACAGTCTCTATTTTTATGTAAGCATAATTTTTAGGTATCTGTCAATACGGTCATTAAAACATTTGTATGCAAAATCGTACCACTATTAAAATTATGTTTCACCTATTATATAAATTTGTTTTATGTTCTGTACATTAGTTACGATAAGCTCTATTTATCTCCTTCAACTGTCTTTCAAAAAGTTTGCTTACTTCAGTTTACTTGACAATTAAATATTAAAGATAAAGTGGATCAATTAAATACAAATTGTATCAATAACTACTAATCGTAAAAAATGCATACGTTGATATTCGTGATAATCTTATTGCTATAGACGTATAATATATCGTTAAATTACTCTAAATACATTAAATTTTATGTGCTAGGACCTAGGTGGTGGGCATATCAGCCTATTGCAGTCTACTACTGGACATAGTCCTCCACCAGTTCGCGCCAAAAATGACGTGAACTCATGTGTTTTGCCCGTTGCGTTGTCAGATAATCTTTAGCTTAAAATCTAGAGCAGCCCTACTGGGGTAGTACCGAGACCCTATAGAAAATAGCAGTCAAATAATTTTGCTCTCATAAGTAATGTTGCGTTCCCGTTATAAGTAAGGTAACTAGAGCTTCTGAATATACTGTTAAAAGTGGGGTTTATAGGCTACGGTAAACTGCCCACTATTAAGTCGGCGCATTAGATTGCTTGTCACTCTGGTGGTATAAAAAAGTAGTAAAGTTTCTGTTATGTCATTATGTAATATTTTTGGCAATTTATTAAAATTATCAAATCTCTCTCTTATAAAGAAATAAAATATAGTTTATATTTTAGCGATAAGACTGTTTACCTAAGGATTGGTCAAGGAGCTTTATTCTTGCTTTATTGAAATGAAAGCAATATATACAAATAAAGAAAAATATAAAACTACGGCCTTTATATCAACATTATGATTACTAATTTACTAGTAAAGGTGTCAGAATTCGTATCATTAACAAAGGTATATACAGGGTTACAGGAAAGTCGACCTAGATCCGTTAAGGGCGTGTAGTACACACCATTTCTGAATGATTTCACTATGGAACCCCCCATCCTAAACTTAACCGTTTTCGAGATATTCGAGTTTTAATTTTTTTTATGAAAATGCCCAATTTTTCGGCTATTGAATTGAATATTTTGAATTTTTTTGACTCTTATGATTATTTTTTGGTTTTTTACATGAAGAATGAGATGCTTAATGACCTCAATGACTAAAATTGCACATAAGTTAAATAAATAGGTCGTTGTGGACGATCGAAACTTAAGAAAATAAGTACAAATTATAAAAAAATATTTTTCTTTTCTGGATATCTCAAAAAATTATTATGGCACTTGCTCTGCAGATATGCTTAAAAACATCTACATTTTATCAGCTATCCAACGAAGTATAACACTCTAGGTTATTTATTAACCTCAAAGGTGAAACTTAGTTTCTAAGGCTACATGGCAGTCAGAATAAATAGTGCTTATTTAATTAATTTGACTTAAGTTCAGCACCATCATCATTACAAGATCGTCGGTGATTGTAGTAAGCTAAATGAAACAATAAATCAGTTCAAAATAACATTTATTCACCTAATGCTTTTGAAGTTCATGTTCCACGTGTCCACCTCTATTTCGCACACATTTTCTCATTCTTTCACGTAGTCCACTTTTCACTACACCAATGGTTAATGTTCTTCTTATGTCGTCTTATGAGAACTTCCACTGACGATATGGGGTTGGCCTCACTGTAAACGAGGCTCTTCATGTGCCCCCATACATAAAAATTCATGGGGGTCAGGTCGGGACATCTGGCTGGCCAGGGTAAAGGCCCACCTCGTCCAATCCATTTGTTAGGATAGTTAGTGTCCAACCATTCCCTAACGCTTCTTCTGAAATGAGCAGGGCAGCCATCATGTTGAAACCACATGTCCCGCAGTAATTTTAATGGGAGATCATCTAGAAGGTCACCTAAGTCACCTCTTAAGAAATTTTCATAAGTATCACCATTCAGATCTTGTTTTTGCACATTATTTTTCTCACTCTCACCTGCATAAATCTTAAGTTGTCTCGTTCACACGCACCGGATTAACTTGAAGGACAATAGCCGACCTACGTTAGACCTACTACCTGAACCTTTTCAACTATAATAATAATAATAATAATAATACACTTTATTGTACACCAAAAACAGAAATAATACATATCAAAGAAAGAAAGAAAATATTGACAATATATTCATTAGGTACAAAGGGCGGCCTTATCGCTAAAAAGCGATCTCTTCCAGGCAACCTTAGGGCAAAGGAAATGGTCTAGCGTCAGCATAGGTGTACAAGTTACTACAAATTTGTTATAAATATTCAAATAATTAAACATATACATACATACATACCTACATACATAAATAGATACATAAATACATACATACATACATAAATAGATACATAAATACATACATACATACTGACATATATACATATATACCCACGTACATGCAGACATACATGTAAATACATATATGTTTATATAACTATGTTTTTTTCTATGAGTTTAAATACAACCCTAGGTTGTTATACCTCATTAGATAGCTGATAAAATGTAGATATTCTTAAGCACATCTGCAGAGCAAGTTCCATAATAATTTTTTGAGATATCCAGAAAAGAAAAATATTTTTTTATAATTTGTACTTATTTTCTTAAGTTTCGATCGTCTACAACGACCTATTTAGTTAACTTACGTGCAATTTTAGTCATTAAGGTCATTAAGCATCTCATTCTTCATGTAAAAAACCAAAAAATAATCATAAGAGTCAAAAAAATTCAAAATATTCAATTCAATAGCCGAAAAATTGGGCATTTTCACAAAAAAAAATTAAAACTCGAATATCTCGAAAACGGTTAAGTTTAGGATGGGGGGTTCCATAGTGAAATCATTCAGAAATGGTGTGTACTATACGGCCTTAACGGATCTAGGTCGACTTTTCCTGTAACCCTGTATATATGGCAATGAGATTCCGTAAGTGTCAATCAACTATAGTACCGACTCGAGTAGAAAATTTTACGCAAAGGACAACCGTTTAAGTATGCAATTTATAAAAGTACACGCCAGAATTGTAAAAGTTTTTTCGTTACATTTTTCGTATACGATGCGGGCGTCTTATAACGTTAGAATTTCACTCGTTTTGTGATACACCTCAAGCCACAAAGTAAATACAACGTGTTAAGGAAAATCTTTCTTGAAGCTTGAAATTTTAAGCACTTCTAAAATCTTAAGAACTTTTTTTAGTTGTATTTTAAATAAGTAAATTAACATATTTATTGAAAATTAATAACAACAAGAATTAAGTTACTTATCTTAAGACTATTTTGCGCCTTGGCACAACAATATGCGGCATTGTGGCATGCTACATATTGTGACGTGTGCCATCTTGTGGCATGCTACAAATTGCGGCGGTTGAGGTATGCAGTAGTGAGTCCACAGTTTTGAAGCGTCATGGTGTAAAATTTTAGTCCGCCTACTTTATTGATTAAGATAGGGTTGAATTTCTACAGAAACCGCAGAATATGGCTGTAACAGAAAAATTAGTACCAGCTTATTTTGTGTGTATTAAAAATAATAAATAAATATATTAATAATAGAAAATAAATAAATAAATTTGACGACTCGTTGGCGCAACGGTCATAGCACTGGTTTGTGGCTGCGTTTGCAGTTTAACATTTGTAATGGCCATACAGATATTTGCCGTGGTCTGGGCGTTTGCGCTTGTGTATTGTGTGAGTTTCCGGACCCCCGACACAGGAGATAATCCTACCGGGAGCCGTTTAGTGTGAGGCGTTTATTATTACTATTTATTTATAACATATTTCTAAATATTTTAATTACACCACTCCATGACCGATTTATCTCATTTTATAAATTCTAAAATAAATAAGTATAATCAAAACATAATCTAGAAACCAGTTTGACGCATCAAAAATGTCGCACAAAGCCCATTCTGCTCGGATTCAAGCTGCGACGTCTGCCACATGAAGCAAGGTGTTGCCATGCCACAAGGTTCTTGTCACAATGTACGAAATTTTTTATGCGGCAAAGCCACATACCACAATGACGCACGTATATCAGCTTTTAGAAACAGACGATAATGGATGTAGGTATGTTACAAACAAATGTCCAGACGGACATATCATTGTCCAGCCAAAACCTACATTACTTAATGATTGGTTTAGAGAGAAATGTTAGTTCCATCGGTTGTCGTAAGCGCTATTTGACAGATGACAGTATCAAACGGATAGAAGTTTTTAATATATTATACTTCTTTACTATCGAATTTTATTATATTTATGGCTTATTTGTATTAGCAATTTTAAATCTAAAAGTTGTGGTTTCCTAATTGAGACGAAACATCTCCCAATGACGTATTCTACCTCCCCTACTGTCAAAGTCTATTCGTAACTTATGTACAGAATACGTTTTATCCACAACGGGCGTAACTGGCCATAACAACTTATACAGGCCATATATATATAATATTAGCTGTGCCCGCGACTTCGGCCGCGTGGAATTTAACAAAAAAAGTTATTTTTCGCATCGCATAGTTATAAAATAAATAAATTTCTAAAATAAAAATAGCCTAAGTAACTCCTTATTACATCAGTTATCTGCCAGTGAAAGCTCCGTTAAAATCGGTCCAGCCGCTTTAGAGATTAGCCGGAACAAACAAACAGACAGACAAAAATTGTAAAAAATGTTATTTTGGTATATGTATCGTGTATACATCCATATGCATTTAGTAAAAAGCGGTTATTTTAATATTACAAACAGACACATTTATTTGTAAAGATAGATAAATATTATATTTAATTTATCTTTTAAATTAGTGAAATAGGGGATAAAAATGTGTACCAAGTCAATCTATCATTTTTAATTATATTAAATATTTACACACATGCTACAGCTGAGAACAAAAATTGAAGGCAGTCCTAGTACGACATACTTAGTCATTGTTTCGAAAAACTTGTTTATAGTTTATAAGCAGTTTAAAAGTTATCTTATTCTTGGAATTAAAAAAATGACTTAATGTATTATGGTAATATTGTTATTTTTAATAATGATTTATTTTATAGACTAAGTTGTCTATGTTAGACAAAATTTTAATATTTTATTAGAAGGAAATACGCTACGACATTTTAAAAATGAAAAGAAAAGAAGTTCTTTTCATTTCATTTCATTCCTGTTGCATTTGGACTGGTCTGTAAAAGAGAATTGTATATCGTTGAGAAATCCCGTGTACTTCCAAAGTAAAATATTTTACATTCTTACTAATGAAAGTCAGAGAAATCAATTCTTGTGATCATCGTCATGACTTTTATTTATGTCATGTGATTATGACTTTCTTGTACTTTCCTGTATTATGAAAAAACTAATACAATAATTTCCTTTTCTAAAACTAAGCGAGATCCAAACTATTGTTCGTAGTAAATAGTCGAACATATAAGAAGTTCAGCCACTAATTTATTTCTGACTATAGATATATATAGGCTAAAATAACAAAAAAATATATTTATAAGGTATGAATATAAATAAATTAAATCACATATAATGTGTAGAGTAATTGTGTCTATTCTTTCTTTTTCAAAAGCGTAATGATTTTTATTGAATTGATCTTTTAACGTGACAAACAATACACTAATTAATTAAAAAAACTGCATTGTAACCGCTGCAAATGCATACTATTTTTATACCTACTAACAAACAACCAAATAAGCGTACAAGCGTTCGAACCACCTAATAGTAAGCGGTTATCGTAGCCCATAGAAGCCTGCAACACCAAAAGCATCGTAAACGCGTTGCTGACCCCTGACCCCAGGAGCTCTGGCCACCTTACAATAATAATTGAGAGAGAGAGTTGAGGACTTTCCGTAAGGTTTGACTTCTCCAAATCCCCAAGCAGACTTCCAAATTTCATAAATTCTCTGTATTGAGGAGAAGAATTAAAGCTTAGTTCTCCCCATTAGTAGACGAGGAGATGTTTGCATTGCATATTTACAAAACAACAGATTTCTTCATTGAAACAGGCATTTAGTATAAGGTTTTTTTATTATTATTATTAAATATGTTGGAGCAGTAAGTGTAATTTATTTCAAAAAGTTTCGGAAACAGATGTTAGTGGCAATGCATGAAAATTAAGTTATACAAACTACGTTGTGGCTACCATAGATTTATACACTTATATACTTGCTACTCTTGGTTTCTTTTGCAGTGAATGTAATCAGCGATATTCCGTTTTTCATTTTAATTTTTAATTTATGTTACATACACATTTTATTATTTCGGTACTGCTGTGTTCTTTATTGCTTAAAATAATTTCTGATTTAATTTTTAAGTAATTTGAAATAATCAACTAAGGTGTATTAAGTATAAACGATTAGTACCTTTATGACCGAGCTTGCGTTGTTTTGTTTGGTAAATCGTGTTTTTGGGAAATCATATTTAATTATATTTAAATTACATTTAACAACGCTAACTACTGAAGTAGCTTTAGTTGTTGTGTCGTTAAAGCAACTAGTTGCTCCCAATTAAAAAAAAAGTACTACTCGCCAATAGATATCCGAAAGAGTTATATTTTTCAGTTTATGTTTAAGTTGATTATCGATAAAGAGTTATTGATTGATATTTGTACCAAAAGATCGCCTAAAGGATAAAAAGGTTTGCAAAATATCGGTTTCTTTACTAATGTAATTGCTACCGTATTCTTTTTATTTAAACCTCGACGTTGTTTACGAGTATATATATATATATATATTTAAATACACTTAGATACGAATTAGATGCGTTTATAAATGGCTCCCAATAATAGTTTTTCTCACAAAAGAAATAACATGAATCAAAATTTTTTTTATCGGACTGGAGACATCTGGACTCGAACCTGGGTCTTTGGGTTTCGGGACCGCTAGATTTACCACCTGAGCTATTATAACCTTGTGCATATTGGCGAAATTCACCAGTATGGTAGCTAAATTTTTTTTCACCGGCTATGAATGATTCACAATGACATTACATATACCCTGTAAGGTTCATTCACTATTTTACAATTAAAAGATTACGAAACATTCAAAATCATCATTTTAATTTTTTTAAGAAGCTATTTGCCTACTTTTGTCTATATAATTATATAACGCTTTGCTAGTACTTGCATCTCCGTTCGCTTAGAATATAATAAAATTGGACGTTGATTCAAACTTTGTTTACAACTTCTTTAGCCTTCGAATTCAAACATACTGAAGGAGTATTCATTACTCATCTCAGACGAAAAAGATTTAAGTAAAGAGAACTTTCAAAGGTCTCTAAGACAAAAATTGTATATACGAGTACAAACTAATGGTTCCAAAATATGTATTAACCAAAAGATAACACGTGGTTCAATAAGTCCCGAGACTAAGTACTAAAAAAAGGTCTTTTTTATAAAATTAATTTTTATTCATCAACATAGTCTCCTCGATACAGTCCCTCCAACGCTTTTCTAACTTTTCTATCCCATGTGTGTAGAACGATTTGTCTTTGGCTTCAAAATAAGCCTCCGTTGCTGCGATAACTTCACTATTTGAGTCAAATTTCTTACCCTGAAGCATTTTTTTGAGGTCTGCAAACAGCCAGTAATCGCTGGGGGCCAAGTCTGGCGAATAAGGGGGATGAAGAAGCAACTCGAAGCCCAATTCGTTAATTTTGGCCATCGTTCTCACGGACTTGTGACAAGGCGCGTTGTCCTGGTGAAACACCACTTTCTTTTTGTTCATGTGAGGCCGTTTATCCGCAATTTCGTACTTCAATCGCTCCAATAAGCACATGTAATAGTCACTATTTATATTTTGCCCCTTTTCAAGGTAGTCGATGAAAAGTATTCCATGCGCATCCCAAAATATAGATGCCATAACCTTACCGGCCGATTTCTGAGTCTTTGGACGCTTCGGGCGGCTTTCACCAGCCGCTCTCCACTCCGCTGCCTGCCGATTGGATTCCGGAGTGAAATGGTATATCCAGGTTTCATCCATTGTTACATACCGACGTAAAAAATCCTTTTTATTATGATTCATTAGCGCCAAACATCGCTCTGAATCATTGATACGTTGTTCCTTTTGATTAGTTGTAAGCAAACGCGGCACCCACTTAGAAAAAAGCTTTTTCATGGCTAAATTTTTATGTAAAATAGTGAAAACACTACCAGCTGAAATCCTCACTATCTCGGCTATCTCTCACACTTTTACCTTCCGATCTCCCAATACGATTTTGAGGACTTGGTTAATATTTTGTTGAGTCACTGCTTCATTTGGACGACCTGAGCGTTCCCCATCATTGGTGTCCATGCGACCGCGTTTGAAGTCGGCATACCACCGACAAATGGTTGCTTTAGAGGGAGCTGATCCTGCATAACATTTTATAAGCCATTGCTGTGCTTCAACGGTATTTTTTCCCATTAAAAAACAATGTTTTATCAACACGCGAAACTCGTTTTTTTCTATTGTATCGAAATTACAACCGTAGCGTCACTTAAATGTTTCAAAATCAATAATTTTATTGTTCTATTTTTAAAAATTTGACACATATTCTTGTATTGATAGCCAGTACTTTTTAAAAATCAAAAGAGTTTTTAATATATGCGCCATTTCCAGGTTAGTCTCGGGACTTATTGAACGATCTAGTAGATTAAACGCCTCATATTCTTAAAGTTAAAACAATCCATAGTCTTTTTACATAATTAACTTTAATTTTGTCATCTGATAATGTAACTGTGTATGTAGTTAAGTATATACGTATTTTATATTACTAATTTTGAATGTATATATTACAAAATAAGTTTATGGATTTGTTATTATTTTTAGAGTAGGGAGTATAGTATAGTATTAGTATCGTACTGTGTGGCTACGGTACTAAAGAATATAGCCACCCCCTCTCATCCCGTGGGTGTCGTAAGAGGCGACTAAGGGATAACACAGTTCCGCTACCACCTTGGAACTTAAGAAGCCGATCGATGGCGGGATGACCATCCAACTGCTGGCTTTGAAATACACAGGCCGAAGACGTCTTCGGTGCGACAAAGCCAGCCCTGCGGTCACCAACCCGCCTGCCCAGCCTGGTGCCTATGGACAAAACACATGAGTTCACGTTATTTTTGGCGTAAACTTGTGGAGGCCTATGTCCAGCAGTGGACTTTATAGACTGTAATGATGAGGGAATATGGAGATATTCCCTCAACCAACCCGCATTGGAGTCCTATACCTAGCAGTGGGATGTTACAGGCTGAACCGTAATTATAGTATATACAAAAGTTACATTAAAAATAATAATAATTATTTAGAAGTGTTTTCCGATGTTTCAATTGCTGTTTCAATTTCTTACACGAAGCGTAAGCGACAAATTGGGCATCTAACTCAACGGTTAGCATGTCTATAAAGAAATTACCAAAGGCGTCTAGGAAGGTTTGTATTGATGAGTAAACTTAACTATCTCCATTTTTGAAGAATTTTACCAGGAAACGAAAGTTCCAACAGGAATTTTCAAAATGGTTAAAGCTGTTGCTGTACAGACCGGTTGGTCTATACAGCAACTTTAGCACATGAATCTGCTGTTTTATTTCAAAGGAATGCCAGGACGGTTAAGAATCCGATGAAGACGAGCAGATTTGTAGACCCTTTTGATGGTGGAAGAAGAGAATTTCTCTTATCTTTAAAATGGCAGAAAATCTTAATCTGCTACAAAATGGATTTTTTCAATTGCAAAAGGACTTAAGTGAGGCGGTCAAAATAATAGTCTGTCTTAAGTTATGTGAAAGAGTATAAAGAATAGCTTCAAGCATGGCGATAGCTTCACCATAAAATACTGAGGATTCATGGGGGTATTTAAATTGCAGATTATTCTGTCAGAAGAAATCCTTTAAATCAGTAATGCTACTTTCATATTCCAATAATGAAAAAATGATAATGAGTTGAAATTAAATTAAGTATTGAAATAAAATGAAAATCAGTATCTCGGATGATTTAAAGCGAGCGAAATAAGGACACAGCCATCTCAAATTGCTCGCAAGTGTTGCATTCCGCGTTAATTTATATAATTAATTCGCTTGCGAGTGACAATTTTTAATTATATACGGTTTCAAAATATACCTGTACAGTTTACGCGCGTTTACTTTTATTGATTCTGACGAGTTCACCAACAAACAAGGTTATTTCATGATTAAACTTTTTTATACCTTCATAAATTATACATCTTCAAGAAAATATCTCATATCTAATGGGTATGTGGCACGTATTCACTGATATATACAAACTTATTTGTATTTGTATATTTTTATAAAACGAATTTTCAATACATGTTAAAAATAATAATTTACATCTTTAACATTACGCTTCGATTATTAAATAAAAACTACAGAAATGAAAGCGTGAAGCCCCTGTTTTTTTCATTGTAGAACAAAGTTACGCTACTTACTTACTGGAGCTAATTGTGTAAGATTATATATTTTTTAGCATACTAGCTTCTGCGTGCGACTTCGTCCGTGTGGAACAGAGGTGCGCGCAATACTTGATCATTATTTTGCTGCGATGTTATTTTAAAACTGCGATATCTCTTGAGATACTAATTGAAATCAAATTATGTAAAAAGGCTATTTTGTTTTAAATTAAATACTTGTGATGAGTAACGTATTTATTTAGATAAGGATTAATATCATGTTTATTTAAACATCTTCACAAATAATGCATTATATTAGAACAAACTTGGTTAGCATGTAAAAGGTTATAGTGAGCTAGCCTTAAAAGATAGATATATGTTGTTGCGGACTTTTTTTGGAACTTTTACAGAGGATCAATTCTGTGATACATGATTTTTGCGAAACTTTAACTGTTTTCACACCGCACGCAGCGGTAGCTCTCAAAAGGAAAAAGGAACCCCCGATTTTGAAACATTCTTCATTGGTGCTCCACTCTTTTTGGTCTTAGCGTGATGATATATAGCCTATATATAAAACCTTCCTCGATAAATTGGTTATCTAACACTAAAAGAATTTTTCAAATCGGAGCAGTAGTTTCTGAGATTAGCGCGTTCAAACAATCAAACAAACAAAAATACGAAAAAAAAAGAAAATAAAAGAAAAACGAAAATTATAAGAAAATATATATATGTACAGTTAAGTTTAAGATTTTTACGGGAAGTTACTTTCTACAGAAAATAAATTCCCGATACAATATTCACAAATTAAAGGTATATTTTTAAAAATGTAAAACGTTAAGGTACATTTTGAATATGAACACCTTATTGAAATGCTGAACTTTAATCAGTCATCGCACTTCCCCTCTTATGTAAAACTTCTATCCTACAGGTGACATGTCGGAACTCGTGGTCTGCAGCGAAGCGTAAATGTTGTATAACAGTTGACGACTTGCACGTAGCTGTTTCCTTTCACCTGTAGTAATATACATACACAGATGTCTAAAACGAGGCAATCAGAAAGTTTGTATGCGCAATAATAAAATGACTTTTAGAAGTTACAATAAATAGCTTTGTTGGTATTAAAAGTAAAAGAGTTATTATAAGAGTTTTCTGTTAGAAAAATGGAACATTAAGCGAAAGCCACAATATTTTTTTAAGCAGCAAAGGCTCCAATTGTTCCAATGTATTCAGGCTAAGTTATGTAATTTCTGTAAGTTTAGTTAGATATTTCTACTTATAAAAGTTTATTTAATTGCTCTAAACTTTCTAAACATTACAGCTATACAGGTAATAAATTGTGGGCTTCTTTTTCTTTTAATTTATATACCGGTACACTATATAAATATTTGTCATCATTACAGCCTATACAGTCCACTGCTGGACATAGGCCTCCACAAGTTTACGCCAAAAATAACTTGAACTCATGTGTTTTGTCCATACGCTGGGCAGGCGGGTTGGCGACCGCAGTACTGGCTTTGCCACACCGAAGACGCTGCTGCCCGTCTTAGGCATGTGTATTTCAAAGCCAGCAGTTAGATGGTTATCCCGCCACCGGTCGGCTTTTTAAGTTCCAAGGTGGTAGCGAAATTATGTTATCCCTTAGTCGCCTCTTACGACAACCACGGGAAGAGAGGGGGTGACTATATTCTTTAGTACCGTAGCCACACAGTACACAGTTGTCATATATATTTGAAAGAAGAATAAAAACAATTATAAAAGTAATACCACAAAAACAACACAAATTATGAATGCAACAAAACAATGTAGATTGACTAAAGATAAAAAAACAGCTTGTATATTTAAGCAAGATAAAATTTTAATTCCTAATAGAATCAACTTAAAGAGAAACGAGGGAACAACTGCCACTAGTAAATATCCAGAAATCCAGACGCGAAGAAAATATTATTAAAATGCAGATGGTAATTTCTGAGTCCGGATGGGTACTCAAAAATATCTGTTAAACAATTTCGTTCTTGATACACTTTGATGGATTTTGTTTTTTATTAATATCCTAAAAATATTAGTATATTTTGTGTAGGAAATTCAATCATCTATCAAGATTATCGTTTGCTCCACACGTCGTCTTGGATGAAGAGAACAAATTTTAGGTTATATATGGATAAAATATTTTTTTCTGTGATATAGAGTTTCTTTTTTTATTTAAACGAAATATTGGAATAACTTTCTTTTAATATTCTTTATAGTTTACTACAAATCCCTGAATTGCTACAAATTGTATTACAGAAACGGATTCCTTGCCTTAAGACTTTATCCGAGCGGTTTGCATTTACGTGAGATGAATACCTTTAGTGCCTTGTCTTTTTATTTATGTAATGTCTAATGATATTACATAAATACATAGTATAAAAAAAGTTATCTTTATGCTTAGATTTTTAAAATTACGCAACGGATTTTAATGCGGTTTTCTTTAGTAAATAAATTGATTCCTGAGGAAGGTTTATATGTATAATATAGTAGAGAAAGGCTGGTAGTTTTTGCAACCATGCGAAGCCGGAGCGGGTCGCTAGTATACTATAGAAATAAAAACATGTATAAGAACAAAAATTGTATTTTAATACTAGCGGACCCGGCAGACGTTGTCCTGGCCGGAAAGCAGCTACCAAATTTGATAGCTTACATACCGATAGCAGCGCAACCTACCTGACCCAATTAAGATAAAAACTACAATATCTTCCAAGTTAGACAAAATTACAGATGCTTACAAAATTTGATAAAAATTGGTTCAGTAGTTTCGGAGTTACATACCGATAGTAGCGCCACCTACCAGGTCCGATTGAGATAAAAACTACCCTATCTCCCAAGTTGGACAAAATTATATATGCGTACAAAATTTGATAAAAATTGGTTCAGTAGTTTCGGAGTTACATACATTTAAAATTTTCATTGTTAACGCCCACCCCCGTAATCCTTATTGGGCATGAGTTATCCTAAAATCCACTCATCGATCATTTCTACATCACATACAGTAGATTCGTACCAAATTTGGAGTCGATAGTTTAAAAACGGGAGTTTTCCATTGTTAACGCCCCCGCAACAATATAATAGGTAATGTGAAATAGATGGTTAATACCATTTTTACTGTATATAAATTAAATTAAAATGCGGTCTTTGAATAAGATCAATTTAATAAGTAATAACTTACGTAAAATTCGCCCTAATATATTATTTAACATGAACTTTATTGAATAGCAATAAAGTTCAAATTCACTCTACATTTTAGTTAGAAAACATTTGTAGGGGAAAAAGAAAAGGGCTGTTTTTAGGGTTTTCACGGAAATTATTCGAATTTTTCTCGCCGTAAAACCATCCTTTAAAAAACTTACTTACTTACTTTCTTTACTTGACTTTAACAAATATTTTAAAAAAAGAATTAGTAAAATTGGTCCAGGCGTTGTTGAGTTATGCTCTTACGAACACATTTTACGATTAATTTTTATATATTTTTTTATTGTATAAGATTTTAAGGATTTTTTTATAGAAACAGATTTTATTTCTTACCTCAATGCCTCAGTTTGTTCATCCCCTCAATATTTAATCAAGACAATAGCGCAGTATTATAAAATAATTTTCTACATATAAAGACGTATCTGTATCCTTGACTTTTGTTATCCATACAATTACAGTTGACAGAATAAAAGAAAACTTAATATTCAAATACTTTGCAAGATTTTTTATTGCATACATTGTCTATTGTATAATAAATTTACGTGAAACGGATGACGATAGGATCGTAGATGAAATATGTTTGCGGTTGATTGATGGAGGGTTCGCTGGTCTCAACAATACGTCCCGTAGCGCACTTGAACATTTTTGATTTTTTGAGAAGCCAAAGTTGTTTGCATCACAAAGAGATATGTTATTTCGTTTTTCCGGTTTTGCGTACTGCTTTTGAGTTTTAAATTGGTCTTATTTCGCTTTGTGTGCTGGTGACAGTTTTGCATTATAATATATTTATTTTTCGTTGTTTGAATTTTCTAATTTTAACATTAAAAAAAGCATTGTAATTAGCATGGAAACTAAATTATGTGGTTTTAATAAAAGTTTCGGCTTCACTGTAATGTTTTTTATTATCTTACATACACAAAATATACTTAACATACTATATATGGTATTATAAAATATTATGTTTATAATAACAGTTAAATTATGTTAAGTAGATTTATTATGAAATGAAACAACTTAAAACTGGAAAATTATGTATATACTAATAGTACTCGTATATACATGATAAATTAAATTTTTCCAAAACTGACCCATTGTCTTCTTGCAATATTGACTTGACTATGTTCAAATAACGTCAAAATAATTCAGGTAAAATAAAGTATGTTGGCGGAAGCACTACAGTATCACCAGCTTAAAACAACGCAAGTTATACAGGAAGTCATTATTGGACACTGTGATTTAAGGAATGCGCCTGCGAATAGTGAATAACGAAAACCCGCAGAGTTTCGGGCGAAATGAGCCAACTTTGTAACTTATTTGCGATTTTACAACTTTATCTACGTGTTCTATCAAACAAGGTTAATTTAAACATTCCCTTCAAACTCAACGGATTCAAACACATAAAATTTTCTACGTTTATTAGAAAAAGTACGTTTCAATTTAAATGTTTGCTCAGAAACGAAACATTAATGCTTTTTGAACTTGGTCGATTTGGAGCCGCTCCTGGGATTGCTTTGGTAACGGAGGCGATTAAAGATACAAAGCTAGGAAATTGTTTGTTATTACGCAGCCACAAGCTGTTATATAAAACCCGTGTATTTCTTCTAACTTTGTATCTCTCTATATTTGCATTAATTATCCTTTGTCTTTATTTGTCATTTGAATGTTTTTTTTTTGTTCAGTATTAATAAAACGATCGATTGTTTGTTGAAACAATCGTGACTAGAGAGTATTTATGACGGTCCAGTAATTAAAAAAGACGGAACAACACGACAGAGACACAAACGGAGTGAATCTGTGTTATATATATATTTGTATTGTATCTTTCTTTATATGTGTCTGTATTTTGGTGTACATTAAGAATAAATAAATAAATGAATAAGTAGATAAATAAAAATCTGTGCAATGAACAAGAACCTAAGTAATAATATTGTAATCTTGTTTATTTTTAACGACAATTTTTAAAAGTCCACCAATATAAATTTAAAATATTAATTAAATTTTATCTATAACCAACTGTGAGAAAAAAAAACAATAATTTCTAAAAGATCAAAAAGTGGGAAATAGGATGAACAAATTTGGATTGGTGCCAAAGTATATCGAGGTAAAAACGTGGCGTTGCCAAAAGTACACCCAGTGATGGATGGTAGTAGATATTTCCGATTAGGAACGAAGCTTACGAAATGATAAACCGGAATATAGGCATATACATAAAAACATATATAAATTCATTTTTTAATCACACTTCGCAATAAAGATTGGTCTGGTACCGGTCGGGTCGGCTGGATATTTGTATCTCTATAAATATTTGTTTCCGGTGTGGGTGTTTGTCCTTATGGGTCTCCGCACCGTGCCACGGAGAGTACGTTAAGCTGTGGGACAACCAGGAGATTGTTATCTTAGATTTATGAAGTTACTCATAGTAGGGAACATATCCTTCAACTGGCAGTAAAATAAGTGATATATAAGCCATCTCCTACATAGAGTAAGAGACCTATAGGCATAGGTAGTGGGTTTTTACAGGCTGGATCAATCAATCATATTACAAGAATTAAGGTAAAAAAATATCATTTTATAACACTTTCAAAGCATGTTCTAGACGACGATAATAAGCATGTTTATGTCAGTAGAAAACCTACAGCTTCACATTAATAACAATTTGTACCCGTGTAAAATCAGGGCTTATTCGGTGCATTCTAGAAATGTATGAAACCATTTGTCTTTTGCTGTAACAGGCTTTATTAATAATTTAGCATAAATTTTGTTTCATAATCGCGTTCAAATTAGTAAAAATATTTGCTAAAATGATATTTGTAAAACATTTGTGATCTTAAAAATGTTTTTATGATGTAAATCGTAGAGCTGAAGATCGAGATAAGTGGTGTGACTGTCTGTCTGAGCAGCAGATGAAATTAGTAGTATTTTTTCCTTTCGCAATTTCAATATGTAGATATATGTATGTATGTTTATTATAAGTATTACATTTCAATCACGTACTGAGCTTATAGACGATATATTATACATAACATATAGACTATAGTCTCGACGGCTTACGACATTTAAATGTAGCATTATAGTTTTGTGGAAATTAAGAATACGTATATGTAGATAGAGCTATAAATTTCATCGTGGATTATGAAATATCAATAACAAAAGTCACAAACTTTCGCGCATACAAAAGTAATACGGATTTGCTGTATTTAAGTTTTTGGACTATAAATAAGTCAAAGTCTTAAATTTGTTTCATTGCGGTTTTCAGGGAAGTTTCTCATAAATCTTTTTAGCTACAAACTGGAACGGATTACTCACATGAAGACTTTGGTTGGTTGTGTCTTTCATAAACTTTAAACTTTTATTACATATTATAAAACTTTTGAATCACATTACGAAACCGTTTTACAACCTCATGGAATATAATATTCATACAATTTACTTTTTAAATTTATTAGTATTTAATATAAAGAAGAAAAAGTAAAATGAAGTACTTATTTGTAGAAGAATAATTCGAATTTAAATCATTTTATTTTATCTATAGAAATAAATTAAACTGAAGAATCTGTTTGTAATATTAAAATAACCACTTTTTACTGAATTCATATGTATGTATACACGGTACATATGCCAAAATAACATTTTTTTATATTTTTTGTCTGTCTGTCTGTCTGTTTGTTTCGGCTAATCTCTGAAACGGCTGGACCGATTTTGACGAGATTTTCTCTGGCAGATAGTTAGCTGATAATGAATGATGAATAATGAGTAACTTAGGCTAAGTTTATTTAACTCTGCGAATTGAACAATAATTGTTTTATTAAATTCCACGCGGTGGAATTCGCGGGCACAGCTAGTTTTAAATAAACGTCTAATTGTCTTTGCCCTTGTCAAACACCAGGCATTGATAATACTTATAATGCTTATTCCACAGATGATTTTATCAATGACTACATATCGATAGCCCTCACTGTCTGTCTATTCCATTTTCTCATCTTTTGTTTGATGTACATTTTTAATTATTTTTTTTGACTATAGCCGACTCAAAGCTGTGGGCTTAAGCAATTTTATTTTATTCGTTTTTACTTTGTTTTGTTGTTCTTCAAGAATTCTATGACTGCGGTTCTCAAGTACCAACTATAGCCATGCAAGTTTTACGTTTTTTTATTAAGTTTTTTTTTATATAATTAAATATTTAAAAAGTACAATAGTGAAACCAGCATATGTTTTTGCAATCGCATTAATATATAATTATACATAGATAGTCAGAATCAGCCGTCGTCAGTAATAAAAACCACGAATTTTTGTTATATTTAAGCTACATGGAAGTATAATATATTTTATAATAATAATAATTTCACTTAGTATTCAATAAATACAGGCCTTATTCATTTAAAGTAGATATTAACATTTTTGTGGACTCTCCGCTAAGCCCCTCATTTGTTCGCTAAGGTACAGAAATTAGTTCTTGTCTTAGAAATTATTCGTGTTATTTAAACTTATTGCTTGCCTGGCTTATTAATAAAATATCGCTTCTTTAAAACTACTACCGTTAAATTTATACATGTTATTACAAGATGATTTACAACCTTTGTTTGCACATACGTAGGGTTACATTTTCCTAGATCCGGATCTGTTTTACTATATGACGGTACTCGTAGAAGTCATTTTTGATAAAAAGGTAAATCAATTAATTTGTGTTTGATTGGTTTATACCTAGAGTAACTTTAATTTCTCAATATCGGAAAATTATTTGAACAAATATGAAAGTTTTCCAAAATATATAACGATTTCAATTCAAATGTCATTAATCATTTCTAGACAAAAAAAAACACATTTTTTCATGAATCAAATGAAAAATGTCGTTTTATAAAATAAGAGTTCAGCATCAATTCATGTCATTGATTTCGATCATCAGTCATCCTATTACATTCACACCGAGAGGAGCAACGTATAATTTAAATGCATAAACCAACGAAAAACAAATATGTTCTTCAGCAACATTAATGTTTCGGGACCTACAAAAAGGCACTGATAAATGAGGGCTGTATAACACGATATATGCGCTATATTTGCATATATACTAACGTATGGGAACATCGTTTATTCATAAATCACATCGGTGCGACCGACGCGAGAACAAATCGAAAATATGCTCAATAGAGATATCGGAGCATTAGAATATCTACTGAAGGCGATTCGTTCTACTTTTTTTCTTATTCGAGTATTGAATATTCTCGAATATTCGTTTTTTTTGTTCCCGAGTTCCAAGAAGAAGTTAAATTGATGTACCGCCTCTGTTGTAGTTTATTATACGTTAGATATGTGATGTTTTATTTGTCATAGAGAAATAATAAATCTATATCTATATATCTATACATATATAATCTATACATATATACTCGTAAAAGCGAAAGGTCACTCATCACGAAATCTCCGAAACTATAAGTCCTACAAACTTGAAATTGGGCAGATAAGCTCCTTATAAGACATAGGCATCCGCTAAGAACGGATTTTACGAAACTCGGTCCCTAAGGGGGTAAAACGGGGGTTGGAAGTTTGTACGAAAGTCCTATGTTTTTGACGTAAGAGACTTGAAATTTAAAATGTATGCTCTATAGATGGTGAGGAGGCGCTCAAATAATGTATCTTTAGAAATCAACTCCCTTTTGGGGTTAAAGGGGGGGATGGTAGGTTGACTCACTCATCACGATATCTCCGAAACTATAAGAGCTACAAATTTGTCATTTAGCAGGTAGGCTCCTTATAGGTCGTAGACATTCGCTAAGAACGGATTTTACGAAACTCGACTCCTAAGGGGGTAAAACGGGGGTTGGAAGTTTGTACGAAAGTCCTATGTTTTTGAAGTAAGAGACTTGAAATTTAAAATGTATGGTCTATAGATGGTGAGAAGATGTCCAAATAATGTATCTTTAGAAACCAACTCCCTTTTGGGGTTAAAAAGGGAGATGGTAGGTTGACTCACTCATCACGAAATCTCCGAAACTATAACACCTACAAACTTGAAATTTAGCAGAAAGGCTCCTTATAGGGCGTAGACATCCGCTAAGAGCAGATTTTACTAAATTCGACCACTAAGGGGGTAAAACGGGGATTGGAAGTTTGATGAATTTTCATGCGGTTTTACCATAGGAGAGAGGGCTCCACCATTGGCAAGAGGAAGATTTAATAAACGGCTAAGCTTGAAATTTGGCAAGTAGGATTTGTATGGGACGTAAACATCCGCTAAGAATGAATTTTACGAAACTCGACACCTAAGAGGATAAAACGGGGGTCGGAAGTTTGTATGAAAGGCCTTTGTTTTTAAAGTAAGAGACGAAATTTAAAATGTATGCTCTATAGATGATGAAAAGAAGTCCAAATAATGCATTGTCATCTAGATATATAAAAGAGAAAGGTCACTGACTCACTCATCACGAGAACTCAAAAACCGCTGGATGATCCATCCATCATGGACAAAGACGAAATTTAGCAGGGAGGTAGATTATAGTTAGTAAACGTCCGCTAAGAACGGATTTTTTGATATTCCACTGCTAAGGGCGTTTGATTGGGGTTGATAGTTTGTATGAAACATATACAGCAGCTATAAGTTCGCCTGCTAGGTTATTTATACTGCAGCCTGAAAATAAAACTAAAAATGTGGTGTATAGAGAGGTTTTATAAAAATACCTAATAAATTATACTAAATTGTGCCTTTTAAAAAATTACTCAGCCTGATAAGCATTTCAAGTGACTGAAATAAAAAAAATAATTTGCTTAAACATATTGATAGTAATGCATAACTTCATAACCACGCGAACGTAGTCGCGGGCAATAGTTAGTGTATTATAACAATAAGTCCCCAAAAGTGTATGTGATCGATTCCCTCAAAATTTACTGAACGGCTTTTCATGCGGTTTTACCAATGGTGAGGGCTTCAAGAGGAAGGTTTACGGAACGAGTAAGCCGATTTTGATGAGATTTTGAGCTTGGAGTGTGGTAGTGGAACTATGTTATCTCTTAGTCGCCTCTTACGACACCCACGGGAAGATAGGGGGCGGCTATATATTTTATTGCCGTAACAACACAGATATTTTGTCCAAATGAAAGTCCAGTAATAAAATAAAAAATAAATAAAACAACTACCGCAGCTTAGCTGGAAGAGACTTCTTCTACAGTTATCTCTACCGGCTTTCTACATATAAATTATAAATTAATGTGTATAACGCCTGACTGAGCGCAGTAGTCAGTGGTCATCGTCCGGGCTACATCTGACGCCCGTTTGAATGAATGCTACAATTAACTATGGCTATAGTTTTCATTCATTAATTTTGATTCATTGCATATTGGAAAATTACTAAAATCGGAAACATTGACATTTTTTCAGAACACGCCAACACGCCAACACGCCAATGTGCCAATACGCCACACGCCAACACGCAAATACGCCAACACGCCAATACGCCAACACGCCAACACGCCAACACGCCAATACGCCAACACGCCAACACGCCAACACGCCAATACGCTAACACGCCAACACGCCAATACGCCAACACGCCAACACGCTAACATGCCAACACGCCAACACGCCAATGTGCTGGCATACGCGAACATGCCAACACGCAAATACGCCAATACGCCAACACGCCAACACGCCTACATGCCAACACGCCAACACGCCAACACGCCAATGTGCCAATACGCCAACACGCCAACACGCCAATACGCCAATGCGCCAACACGCCAACACGCCAATGTGCCAATACGCCAATGTGCCAATACGCCAACACGCAAATACGCCAACACGCCAACACGCCAACACGCCAATGTGCCAATGTGCCAATACGCCAACACGTCAACACGCCAATACGCCAATGCGCCAACACGCCAACACGCCAATGTGCCAATACGCTAATGTGCCAATACGCCAACACGCAAATACGCCAACACGCCAACACGCCAACACGCCAACACGCCAACACGCCAATGTGCCAATACGCCAACACGCCAATACGCCAATACACCAATGCGCCAACACGCCAACACGCCAACACGCCAACACGCATACACGCCAACACGCCAACACGTCAACACGCCAACACGCCAACACGCCAACACGCCAACACGCCAATACGCCAATGCGCCAACACGCCAACACGCCAATGTGCCAATACGCCAATGTGCCAATACGCCAACACGCAAATACGCCAATACGCCAATGCGCCAACACGCCAACACGCCAATGTGCCAATACGCCAATGTGCCAATACGCCAACACGCAAATACGCCAATACGCCAACACGCCAACAGGCCAACACGCCAACACGCCAACACGCCAACACGCCAATGTGCCAATGTGCCAATACGCCAACACGTCAACACGCCAATACGCCAATGCGCCAACACGCCAACACGCCAATGTGCCAATACGCTAATGTGCCAATACGCCAACACGCAAATACGCCAACACGCCAACACGCCAACACGCCAACACGCCAACACGCCAATGTGCCAATACGCCAACACGCCAATACGCCAATACACCAATGCGCCAATACGCCAATACACCAATGCGCCAACACGCCAACACGCATACACGCCAACACGCCAACACGCCAACACGCCAACACGCCAACACGCCAACACGCCAACACGCAAATACGCCAATACGCCAACACGCCAACACGCCAACACGAAATACTGTAAGGAACCAGCAGACCTTTGTAGCCATTGCGGCGGGCCGCACCTGAAAGCTCAGTGCACGGAGGACCCGGCGGTGTCGCCACCTACCTGTCGGAACTGTCGTCGGGCGAAGTTTGACAAGGTTGACCATAATGCCTTTAGCGACGACTGTCCCGTCAGGAGGAGGTGGGATGACATCGCCCGCTCATCCGTAGCTTACTGCTAAGGGCAGGCCAGCGAACGCAGTGGATCTCAACATCCTCCAAGCGAACCTCCAGCGCAGTAAGCTGGCATACTCCGACTTCCTGATCGAAGCCTCTAGCCTGCGTACGCGGATTGCCTTGGTGCAGGAGCCATACGTCGGCGGCATAAGGCGCGTGAAGAGTCAGAGTGGGATCAGGGTTTTCCAATGCGCGGACGATGGAAGTGGGACTGTAAAGGCCGCAATCATAGTATTTGACGCGGACCTTCACATTATGCAGTACCCGAAACTCACCACAAATAACATCTCTGTGGTTGGGATCCGAGTTCGCAACTGGGAAATCGCCCTGGTCTCATTTTACTTCGAGCCCAACCTGCCGATGGACTCGTACCTGGCACATCTGCGCCGGGTGCAGCGCGAGACGGGAGGCCGGAGTATTGTTATTGGGGGCGACTCCAATGCCAGTTGCGTCTGGTGGGGAAGTCCCGCGACAAATCGCCGCGGCGAAGAACTGCACGGGTTCCTGGAGGATCTTGGTCTCTGCCTCCTGAACCAAGGGGAAACCCCCACCTTCGACACTGTCCGGGGCGGCAAAAGGTACAGCAGTTATATTGATATAACTGCTGTATCGTCTGACCTGCTTGGCTTGGTGGACGGCTGGCGCGTGCGCGAAGACCT
This sequence comes from Melitaea cinxia, assembly GCF_905220565.1. Lineage (NCBI taxonomy): Eukaryota > Metazoa > Arthropoda > Insecta > Lepidoptera > Nymphalidae > Melitaea > Melitaea cinxia. The sequence continues at coordinate 5,736,190 of NC_059399.1, forward strand.
GACCAACTCGGACCACAACGCCATCACCTTCTTATTAAAAATTAGACACATCAACAAAAATACTATTAGGCACACTACAAGAAAATTTTACACAAAAAAGGCGAATTGGGCTCAGTTTCATGAGAAACTGGGTCTAATTAAAACGCGAGAACACTTTACAATAGACCTAATCCGAAACATACAAACACAAACATTTTTGGACGAAGCAATAATAAAATTAGAAAACATAATTGACGAAACATGTACCAACAGCATACCACAAATCAAGCACAAGGAGGTTCTTTCAATGCCGTGGTGGAACGAGGGGTTGGCAGTGCTTAAGCGTGAGGTAGCCACCAGGAAAGGTAGGATCAGGTGTGCAGCGCCGGTCAGGCGCCGCAAGGTTGTGGAAGAGTACCTGGAAGCGAAGGAGAGATATGAGACCGAGGTAAGGCACGCGCAAACGCGAAGCTGGGTTGCTTTCTGCGAGCGCCAGAATGGGGAATCAGTATGGAGGGGGATCTACAGGGTCCTCGGCAGGACCTCCAGAAGAGACGTTGATCCACCGCTGGTGGTAAACGATATGGGGTTAGATGCCAGGGGCTCGGCCCGGCTCTTGGCTGAGACCTTTTACCCGGAGGACTCCGAAGAGGACGACTCCGAGGAGCACCGCCGGGTGAGGGTCCTGGCCGGGCTGGCCGACATCGAGACTTCTTCGGGCCAAAGCGACCCTCCCTTCACTCACATCGAGTTGAAGTTGGCTAGCCGGTCCTTTGACCCGAAGAAGGCCCCAGGTGCGGACGGTTTCACCGCCGATATATGTCTGCACGCGATCCGATTGGACCCGGACCTCTTCCTGTGCCTCTTCAACAAGTGCCTCGAGCTCCGATATTTTCCTAGGCCCTGGAAGGAGGCCACGGTGATCTTCCTCCGCAAGCCGGGGAAGGCCACATACACGACACCAAAGTCGTATCGTCCGATCGGACTGCTTCCGGTGCTTGGGAAGATTTTGGAAAAAATGCTCGTCGCCAGGTTGCAGCACCATCTTTTGCCCAAGCTTAGTACTCGCCAGTTTGGATTCATGCCCCAGCGTAGTACCGAGGACGCCCTCTATACCCTGGTGAAGCATATCAGACACAATCTGGAGAGGAGAAAGATTGTTGTGCTGGTTTCGCTGGATATAGAGGGCGCCTTCGACAACGCTTGGTGGCCTAAGATTAGGGTCAGACTGGCTGAGGAAAGGTGCCCCGATAATATCCGGTGGCTCTTGGGCAGTTACTTGAGCGACCGGCGTGCTAGAGTGAGGTACTTGGGGGAGGAGCACGTAAGAGACACCGGGAAGGGCTGCGTGCAGGGGTCTATCGGCGGGCCGATTTTGTGGAACCTGCTCCTGGATCCACTACTTCGGGAGTTGGAGGCCAAAGGCGACTACGTGCAGGCGTTCGCCGACGATGTGGTGTTGGTGTTTGAGGGTGAGACGGCCCTCGAGATCGAGCGTCGGGCCAATGCCGCCCTCGAATGTGTGAGGGCGTGGGGCGTGACTAATAAACTTCGGTTTGCGCCTCACAAGACAAATGCGATGGTTGTTACGCGCAAACTGAAGTATGGCGCCCCGCGTCTTCATATGGGCGGGGTCGACATTGTCTTAGCGAACGAGATCAAGCTGCTGGGGGTCGTCATAGACCGGAAATTAACCTTCAACGCCCACGTTGCAAACGTCTGCAGGCGCGCGCTCGCCTTTTACCACCAGCTGGCCCGTGCGGCTAAGGTCAGCTGGGGCCTCCATCCCGAAGTTATCCGCACTATTTACAGAGCGGTGGTTGAGCCTGTGATACTGTATGCGGCTGCCGTTTGGGCGCCGGCCGTGGACAAGCTAGGTATTCGCAAGCAGCTGAACGTGGTCCAGCGGGGCTTCGCGCAGAAGCTGTGCAGGGCATACCGGACCACCTCCCTGAACTCGGCACTGTTGCTCGCTGGGATACTCCCCCTCGACCTCCGCGTTCGCGAAGCAGCGACCTTATACGAGGCGCGGAGGGGGGTGCCCCAGCGGATGATAGGGAATCGGGAGGTGGAGCGGATGTCCTCGGCTCTGCGGTCTCCGCATCCCGCCTGCCATATCGACCTCGAGTTCGAGTGCCTGGCCGACCAAGATCAATTTAAAGCGAATTGCGCAAACGATTACAATATCTTTACGGACGGCAGCAAGATTGAGGGCAAAGTGGGGGCGGCGTTGTCCGTATGGGCCGGCGCCGCCGAAACAAAAACCCTCAAGCTTGCTTTGCCGTCCTACTGTACGGTCTACCAGGCGGAGCTCTTGGCTATATGCCGGGCGGCGCGGATGGCCGCAGACCACTTGGCCGGATCAGTCGGGATTTATTCAGACTCCTTGTCGGCACTACTCACATTGAAAAATCCGAAAGCCCCCCATCCCCTGGCCGTCAAGGCGCGGGAACATCTGCGAGGGGCTTTGTCCCAGAACAGGCGAGTCAGCTTGTACTGGATCAAAGCTCACGCAGGATTAGAGGGGAACGAGCGTGCCGACTATCTGGCCAAGGAGGCTGCGCTGAAGCTAAAACGCGCCTTCGACTACGACAGCTGCCCGGTATCATTCATCAAGCGGAGCATTCGTATGCAGTCGCTTGATGAATGGAACCAGCGGTATCGTGGCGGTGAAACGGCTGGCGTCACCAGGGTATTCTTCCCTGACGCGATAGCCGCATACAGAATCATCGGAAAAATAAAGGTGGACGGGTTCCTCACCCAGGTTTTGACGGGGCACGGTGGATTCTCCGAGTACTTGCATCGTTTCAAGTGCAAGGAGAGTCCATCGTGCATCTGCGATCCTGCGTGTTCGGAGTCTGTCCTTCACGTTCTTCTGGAGTGCCCTGCCCATGACCGCGAGAGGCAGAAATTGGAGTTCGAAATGGACGCCAAAATAGACAAAAACTCCTTATCAGAGTTAATAAGCAGTAAGGATAGAGACTTGTTCCTTAAATTCTGTAAAAAAATTTGTAAAATAGTTAACATTAGGAATAAGACATAAGCAAAATATGTTAAATAAATATTATTGAATATTTAATGTAACATATAATATTGTTATTAAATTAAGGAATTAGGATAAGTAACAAATCTGTAAAATATTAGCTCTTAGATATAATAATTTGTATAATATAGTAGAATTTGTTAGTTGTAGTTAAGGAAATACCTGTGCTCCCTCGTTTAAGTTAGGTCGTAAGTCCTGTTAAAAAATTGGTTTGTAAGATACAACTTGTTAAAATGAAATAAAAGATACATCTGTTCCCCACCCTCACTATCCCCGAGTTCATAGTATATAAGCATAATGATTAAGAGCCTTAAGCCAGTGTGAATGAAGAAGGATGAAAGAAAGATATAGTATGCTGAATGAAAGTGCGGAAGAATTAATGCGAGAACTGGTATGAATGAGTTTCGAGAATACAGACTCGCATAACGTGCGGGGGCATAGTCATAAAAAAAAAAAAAAAAAAAAAAAAAAAAAAAAAAAAAAAAAAAAAAAAAAAAAAAAACACGCCAACACGCCAATGTGCCAATACGCCAACACGCCAACACGCCAATACGCCAACACGCCAACACGCCAATACGCCAACACGCCAACACGCCAACACGCCGACACGCCAACACGCCAACACGCAAATACGCCAATACGCCAACACGCCAACACGCCAACTCGCCAATGTGCCAATACGCCAACACGCCAATACGCCAACACGCCAACACGCCAATACGCCAACACGCCAACACGCCAACACGCCAACACGCCGACACGCCAACACGCCAACACAAAACTGGTTTAATAACGAACCGTTATTTATGATATTATATCTGTCCAAGGTCCGGAAGAAGCCACTTCGCCATCTAATTCGGACATCGTGGCAGGATAGGAAACTGACTTACCCTTTTTGCGCTTGATAAAGCTTCAAAAAAGTTTAGGGTTTGAAGACAAAGTTGTTTCCAGCCTATTCAAATACAATTTATAGTTTAGATTATGAAGCTTCGCGCAACGCTCCCTGAGCAACTTAAAAGTAATTAAATCACGAGGGTTGCCATTTTTACGATATTTAAATTTTTCATTGATGACTTTTATCAGTGCTGCAGAAAACCATAATGGATATTTACTAGACCATGTTTTGGATTTGGGCACATTATTATTTCACGTTTAGCAATGATAATTCTCAGAACAGCAATCATAACTCGACAATTTCTTCTCCCAAGAATATTATTCAGGGCACTTGTAATTTTGTCATAGTCAGCTTTGTAGAAGCGGAACCTAGCCCCAATACAAGATTCGAGCTTTTCCTGAAAGTTAATTTTAACGGAAAACTCAATAGGAGGATGTAATGGTTCTATCCCGGAAAGAGGGTGCTTGCTTTAGCTCAATTGCGAGATAACCAGAGAGCTAATTACTAGGTCTAAAACGCGATTTTTATTATTTTTACAACATTTATGCTGTGTAAGAGCATTTAATGACATTAAATCAGTAATCATGTTATTCAACAAATTATTCGTTGTTATCGGAGTCAGTACAGGGCCAGTCGTCTAGTTCCAACACAGACCATCCAAGTTAAAATCCCCAAGAACGATTATGTTAAAGGAGCTAAGTTTATCAATTACATTATTTGTATTTAAAATGAAGTGTTCCAAGATATGTTTCTGTACCGGAGGGGGAATATAAACGGAGCAAATGTACAGATAATCGGTTTGACCGTTGGTATTTAACAGTTCAAGTTTACCCCATAAATCCTCACAGTGCGATATACAATTTATGTGGAGTAATTGTGAGATTTTTCCCAAATAGGAAGGCAAACATCTTAACCTAAGTGTAATAATATAATATATGATATGATATTTGAGAGCCAATGCATTGACGAAAGCAATCTATAAAATATTACGCTACAACGATTAATAAAATAAAAATATTCCAAAATCGAAAAAATGTATCTCTTTTCGTAGCCATGACAGATGAGATAATATAAAAAAAAATATATCCCAACTGTTTTGATAAAAATAAGACATGATAAATATTTATAATATTTTTATACAACTAGGTCGCCAAACAAGAGTACGGCTCACCTGATGGTAAGCGATTACCAGAAGCATTGCAAGCGTGTTGCCGACCTTACCCCGAATCTCCCCCAGGAGCTCTGGTCACCTTACTCACCACAGACACACAACAATCATTTATTTATACTAACCTATATAACCATTTATCCATTCCGTACTCTCAGTTATTTTATGATATTGAAAAATTAAAACGAAAAAGGTGAACAATGAATAAAACAATGAAAATAAAAAAATTACATTTAAGTTGTTACATAGCGAGCAATGAACACTTTGTTACTGTCACAAACAAAAAAAACCTGTATAATTATTATTTTATTTATTTATTGACAATTAACTTATCTCATATATAAAATTCTCGTGTCGCGGTATTTGTAGTTAAACTCCTCCGAAACGGCTTGACCGATTCTCATGAAATTTTGTGTGCATATTCGGTAGGTCTGAGAATCGAACATCTATTTTTCATACCACTAAGTTAAAAGGGGGGGGGGGGGTTAACGGGGTTAATAAAATATATGTCAAAACAACGTTTGCGGGGTCAGCTAGTAATATATATATATATATTTCAGTTTTTTGTAAGGAATATACTACATGCGTATTTCAATGACGATTTTTTTATTTGTTATTCATTTTAATGAATGTAATAGAAACGTGGAACCATTTAATAATATTAAAACTATTAACTTTTAAGTGCAGGGCACGTAGGAGTTTCAAAGTAAAGCCGCGTCTACGTAAGTTATCGCGATTCGCGAGTGCTACGGAGATTGCTACGATGTAGCTATAAATATAATTATGCATTTTAAGAGTATGCTCGACGTTCCTCTTTTATTTTACGTTGTTGTCCTAAATTCTGAAAGTGGCATAGTCTTTGTTTTTATTTTAATGAATATAAGATAACTGTTACATGCTTTTAAAAATAAAACCTAGTTTTTTTTGTTTGTATTATTTTGTATTATTATTATTCGATCCCCGCTGGAACGGTCGGTATTTTTGATATGATATTAAGAATGTTTATAGCCTAGTTTTTTATAAACTGCATCATATAAAATCATAATTGAAATTATTTGAAAATAACCTTTTGTGTGTTGAAATTGTTGCATTTGTTAATTAATTATGTTACAAAATTTGAAACAAAAGATAGACAATAATGAAAATAAATTAATATTTGAATTTTATTTCTTAAAAAATCAACGGTGTCTTTAACTTATTGAAACTTATGCTTCATAGAAATGTAACGAAAATGGCTACCTGCAACACGCTGCGACGACCAAGTTTATAACATATTTGCCTAAGTTATAGGAAACTTACAAGCTTAATTAGAAAATATACTTTGACACAGTTACGTTCTGGAGTAATGTTCGAGACTGTCGTCATGTTAACATGAAACATTTTCTTTATTATATTATGTATATATATAATTATATACTTAAGGTTTTTTTTTTAGTTTAATGTAATTTATCTGTTAAATATAGCTTAACTATTTATATTTATACTAATGTAGTCATTATCGTTACAATTTGTTTTTGCTATGTACCAAAAATTTTCTTTATTATGAAACGTAATTAGATTTTCATTCCTATTTATTGTATGAATAGATATGAGAATATTGTAAAGCTACCACCAGTATATAAAATCAGGTCAAACTTGACTTTAATCAATTTGAAAGCTACTGCTATTTCTTAGCAGCGTATCTTTTTTGTCCTTTTCAAATAAGTATTTTTTCAAGAACAGCTGAACAAGAGAATGTTATTTTATAGTATAGGCATTGTTGCGGGAAGAGTTATACATACTTTTATCAATGGGTTCTTTTTATGATTTATTTCAATTTGTGATGATAAAAAGATACGATAATAAAAGGATTACATTACATTTCTCATTCGTATTATTTGCTTCAATGTTTCATCCGGTTTTACCTGCCTTGAAGTTATTAATATTATTTTGCTAATATTAGTATGATTATTTATTGTCTTCGTTAAGGTTACTAATATCTTTTGTAGTAATGCTGAATTTTTAAGAATTAATTCAGTACTTTTACTGTAGTTCAAAAGACAAACAAAAATTCAGTAGTACCTAGTATGATAAATAATGTTATAAGTTAATGTTGCTATTTGTTAATGTTTTGAAAAATGATCAGTTTCTAAAAATGAAGACGCTTAATTTTTTTATGTGTAGTATATAAAATACATTTCATATAAAATACAAAAAAAATACACTCAGAAAATTAGCAACAAAATTAAAAAATAACAACACAAAATACCTTTTTAATCTTGAACGGTTAATGTTTTTATGCGAAAGTTACACGAGATTATGTTGAAGAGATGCGCGATTCTGGAGGCGTGCCAAAGCGCCCCGAGGCATCGATGCTCTGCCAAGAGTTAAATGATCGATGGCCTCAGGAATTTGAGACTGAATATCGGAATAGACTTCAATATAATGTACGTTATCACTATAATACTCGTATATTGCGTTACAGGAAGCACGACGATGCAATACTGTAGTTTATTATGTAGAAATTAATTTTGCAACTTTTAGAGTTAAAACATACAATCGTATTCAGAACCTTTTTTATTTTTTAAACTTGGTTATTAATAAATAAGATAAAGTTAGCGATAGTTTTTTTTCTTTCTTGTATAACTAGGTCGGTAAATAAGCGTACGGCTCACCTGATGATAAGCGATTACCGTCGTTTTTAGACGTCTGCAACACCAGAAGCATTGCAAGCGCGTTGCCGACTGTATCCCCGATTAACTCTAGGAACTCTGGTCACCTTACTCACCAATATGACTACAACACTGGTATCGAGGTAATCGAGGTAATCAAGGTACTTCTCCAGTCAGGCTGCTCCATATTTGAGCAGGAAATTTCCTGCTGTGCCCTAACTCAGTTTTTAAGTAGGTTATATAGTATTAGTCATAATTGTTTGCTAGGAAACGAAAAAAACCGACTTCAATTACATCGACAAGTAATACAACGAATAATAGAATAAACGTACTCGACAGATTCTCTAGAATGCCACAATGAGATCCTGGTTTCTTTATCATGGTATATATATATATATATATATATATATATATATATAGATCCCATATATATATATATATATATGGGATCGAATTGAGAAACCTCCTCCTTTTTTGAAGTGGGTTAAATATCAAAATCAAAAATATCTTTATTGAAGTAGGCTTCAAAGCACTTGAATACTGATAATTCAAATTGCAATTATATTACTCTTTCAAAAATAATTATGGTCATATACCACCGAATCGTAATGTAGATTTTGTTGAGACAAATCGGCAAGCAATGCATGACTCTTTTAAAAAACAGAGATTAGAAATAGAAGCTCACCTAAACCCACACAACTTTATTATTAACAATAATCTTGAGTCGAATGATATACATTAGCAATTAAAAACTTCATTTTTAATATAAACTTTAAAGTACTTTCCAGAGATTTAAAATCGATTGTAGGATTTCATTATATATACAATATATAAATTTAGAACAGAAAGCTTAAAAAAAAATCTTAAATTTATCTTCATTAAGATAAATAAATAAGAGACTCAAGATATTTCAGAATTTAATACGCGTACGAATAAATACTACAACAAATACTCAGTTATAACTTAATAAAAATTCGTTGCAGTAAAATTACAAATTTCCTCGAAACGCATTTAAAACGAGAACTTAAGATTAATGATGTAGCAGCACTCAACTATTAGTATAACCGTTAGATAGATAAATGGAATGTCCAGTTTCAGGAAAGAGATCGGCTTGTGTTTGTATTGCAGAGGATTTACATAGTTTATCTCTGATGCCCTTTGTGTCCTGTTTAGCTTTCAACGGACGGTATGAATTTAGACGGAACAAAGTGAAGCTATGTCATAAGCTGTATTGATATAGGTAATCTTATCGCATTGCGTCTCTTTGTGAGTTTTGAGTTAACTTATGACTGCTTTACTTTTCAAATATAACGAATAAAATACGACGAAATATTTTACACAACCAATTTTGTTTGTTTTTGCTGTCGTAAATTTTGTTTTATATTTCGAAGTAAATTATAGTAAATAAATCAGAAATTATAATTTTGAAAATTATTGTTAAAAAAGTTAAATATTAGAATTAATTATATCAATAATGTTAAATATTCATTGATGTGTTAAAAGTTTTGAAAAAAGACTGTTTTCTAATTCTTTTGTTGTGCTTCTTTTTACATAATGATATTTATAAATATTTGAGATGGAAACATATAGATGATTTGGCTTTAATAATAAGTGTACATTTGGATAATTACATGCCGCATAGACATCAAAAAATTAATAATCCGTATATTGACTACAGTTATCGATAATGCCTTCCTGTCTTTACCATTTTATATAATATTAAAATAAATAATTTCTAAAAATATTATTAGCCATCTATAAATATTATTACCTATCTAATAGCGTTACTCCCATTTCCGTCTAGCCGCTAATTAAAATGCACCGAATTTTCGAGAACAACGCGGTTCTTTTGAAAGTGACATTCAACGACACTAATTTCGAATTCGACGTTTACGTATAATTTTGACAGAATTTTTGTTTGCTAGCAAACACAATTATTCTTAATTGTGCTCATAAGACGTTGCTTCGTACCAAATTTCAAAATTCTGAGTTCACGTGAAGTATCCTGTTACGGTTTTGATTCCCTTGTGACTTTCGAAAATCTGAAGCATAAACGGCTGTATCTTTTGATTACGTTGGCTTAGAAATTTGATTTTGTCATAGCTCCAAGGGACAGTAGACCTGAGTATTTGATATGAATTTCATTTGATACCTCGTTTTTTGTTTCTGTTTTTTACTTTTGAGGTACGGAACCTGAAAATACTTCGCGTGATTGAATGGCATATCTTGCGCTAGATTATGTAATAAACTGTTATAAAAGTAAAAAATCAAGCAAAATCGCGAGTGAGAGTCTCTGGCGCAAGACTTTTTTTCACCGTGTTTGAAAAAAACATTATCTTTTCCGAAGAACAAATCTGACAAGACAACAATGAACAAGACGATCTTAATAAAATTCTAGTGTTTCAAAGTTAGCATTCAAATAATGTAAAACGCTTTAAACAAAGTGATCAACACGCCACCAATTTGGACGCGTCGACATTGTTTCAATTTTATATATAAGAATAATTCATATATTAATCTGGGGTTTTCATTCGCTATTTAATAATTATCCTTCGCTTTAAATTTGCTTTTTCATATTACATGTATCGGCTGACGCTATAAATGACGCTTTCCTTTGTTATATGTATTACTTACCTTCTCGAATAATCTACCCGTGTTTTTATTAATAGCGAGTATACAGAAATATTTATTTCAAGTACCTATATGTACAAACTTTGGATGAGATAAGTACGATATATCAATTTAGTAGAATATTAGATAACTATAACGCTTTACTTATATCAATAGATATGACGCTAAAATAGAGAATGTAATTCTTTCCAAATTAAAGATATGTGTTCTTATATTATGTGTGTACGCTCATTGTGTAAGGAATTTGATACAAAAATAATAAAGAAAAATCTTTAATATACTCTCAACCTCGATTACCACCAATGGAAATTCCTTATTTCGGCGGTGACATTCGAAATTGTTCTTTATTTTATATAAGTTTTCAATCTAATATTCATAGTAATGAATCGCTCTCTAACGACAATAAGTTATATTATTTGTTAGGTAAATTGACAAGTAAAGCGCCAAACGTTTTTTCGGGAATAGCACCTTGCCCTGAATGTTATTCATGAATATGGAAAGATCTAGTTGACCGTTACGAGTTTCCGCGTATTTTGGCGTTGACTTATATCTTTCACTTAATTGATTTTAAAATGGAATGTCCAGCGTCGGCTAAAAACTTTCGACGTTTTTAGATAACTATGTTTTCGCAGTTAACGCTATAAAAACATTAATATTGATGATCTCTTTGATTTTTTTTTGCATAACAGTATTTATATACATATAATAAAAGGGTAGGAAAGCCAAAACTGTACACTGAAAATTTTTTTTTAAGAATACTTGGGGCGTGATCTACAATCGATACCGAAGCCAAAAATATAGTTTTTAGAATTTTTGTCTGTTTGTCTGTATATATGTCCGGGATAAACTCAAAAAGTACTGCATAGATTTACTTCAAATTTGGCACGAATATTATTAAGAAGTCGGGTCAACATATAGGCTAGATATTATCACGTTATCACCTACGGGGAACGAGCAGTGAACCTTTATTTCTTCAACGCATTCTGTAACAACGTGTAATCTAACGACGCATATTTGAATGTTGTTGTTATTATGTTAATAACCATGTCATAAGCTAGCTTCACACTATAAATAAAGACATTATATTTAGTGTCAGCATTGCACCCGTGCGAAGCCGGGGCGGGTCGCTAGTAATAATAATATAGGTAATGTTTGATTGTTTCGCAAATTGTATTCGTGATCAATGTAAAATCTATACCAATACGCAAGAAACGCACAGTTTACCTCGCTCTAGCAATACTTTACGTAAATAATAAAGATAAGTCGTCTCGAACAATATCTCGCACGCAAATACAGCCACCACGCTTTTCGATGAGTGTTGCGTATCCACAAAAATACAAATTTTAATACACTTATTTTATGTTTATGTGGTATATTTTTTGTAATAATATTTTTGATAGATATCAAGGATTTGTATTTTAAAATCTTTTTTTTAAATGTTTGTGTACAATTTTAAATAGATTCGATTGTAAATTTACCCACGTGAACATTGTTTTTCATTTAATTATTCTTTAATCAGAAGTCAGTGGAGAATACAAAGATATATCATTACTTCATTAGCTAAATACCACATAGCTAAATTTGTATTAAGGATGATCGCTGCCATTTATACTCTCGTAGTCCGTTTAAATCCTTGCCCGCGTATTTATCTAAATTTGAATTTATTAAGGACTAGCTGTGCCCGCGACTTCGTCCGCGTATATCTGGATATATCCGGAATATAGTGCCTTCGGACAGCATTTTTTGGATATATCTTTTGATTTATTTTAGAACATAAACTTTGTCGTTTCGGTATTTACATGTTCAATGTGATTCTTTAAATTGGTATAGCTTTTACAAACCGACTGACATGAAACAAACACTAAAATGTTGTTAAGTGAAGCCTACTACAATATATAAGTGAAAACGACATATAATTCAAATAAGCCGTTTCTGAGATTAGCATACACTAACGCACAGACAGTGCTGTGTGGCTACGGTACTAAAGAATTTAGCCACCCCCTCTCTTCCCGTGGGTGTCGTAAGAGGCGACTAAGGGATAACAAGGTTCCACAACAACCTTGGAACTTAAGAAGCCGACCGATGGCGGGATAACCATCCAACTGCTGGCTTTGAAATACACAGGCCGAAGACGGGCAGCAGCGTCTTCGGTGCGACAAAGCCAGTACTGCGGTCACCAACTCGCGTGCCCAGCGTGGTGACTATGGGCAAAACACATGAGTTCACGTTATTTTCGGCGTAAACTTGTGGAGGCCTATGTCCAGCAGTGGACTGTATAGGCTGTAATGATGTAATGATGAACGCACAGACAAATAGACAACAATTCTAACAATTATTGCTGTGCTATTTGCGTTGATAAAGACTTATCTTGTTCTCGCTCTACAGTGCTTCTGTCGACGGCACAGGTTTGTGTGCCTAAAAATGTTCATACCTATATGTATAATATACATATACATGTGGTTATTACATAATAATAATAATTTAATAATCACCGCATGTTGTAAGCAGTTAAATCTTAATATTATACCGCTTTCTAATTGCTTCGTAAAAGGTAGGGGTTTAACGTCGTGGCCAATTTTAGATTATGTTTATTTACAAATGTCTTCAAAAAATAATAAATTTATTTATAACATAACCGCTTTAGTTGTTGATTGCATTATGTTTTATTGCGTTTGAAGTTTATTTTTAACATTATAAGAACATTTAAATAAATCGAATTTTATACTGATAGCCAGGATTCTCTGGATCCTGCTTTATTAAATTTCGTGTAACCAACGCATGCCGGTTTGCTAATACTGGGGCTTGGAATTTTTTTAGTTATTTTCATGTTCATCGTGATGTTCATGACGGTTTTTAAAGCGTATTTATTTATTGAATTTCTTATTTTTTGTTATTTGCAATAATTTTATTTCGAATTAGTTGAAGCTTAACACAAATATAATACATTGGTACACAATGACGTTTCAATATTTATTCTTTTAAAATATCAATATACTTTTTAATCATTACAAATTCAGTCATGTATATTGTATGAAAGCTAGCATTGTTAACTCCACACATACCTAAGCGCCAGCAAACATATGGGATCACTCACATAATTTTGTAATATTTGTTGATATTTGAAAAATTATTGAAAGGTTTTTTTCATAATTTGTCATTGTATCTCTGGACAGCTGTTCACTTTATACTTTGTTGTCGCATTTAAATTGTGTTGACTAGAGCACTTTACAATTGATATAGTAATTAAACTAAGTATGAGCAATTAAAACATCGGAAACACTTTTAAATAATAATCATGATTTTAAAATGTAACTTTTGTATACACGATAATAAAATAATTTTATATCAATTAAATGTAAAACTTGGAATGTAAATTTGATTACCCTTGTCTATATAGTCCGTTAATATGGGACTGACAATTTAATGAAAAATAAATTTTAAAACGTCTACTGCACATTTTGTTTTTTTTTTGTTTAAATGGAATTCTACTGTAGGGTACAAGACTCGTGAACGAAGACGTGTTAAAGTTTATACCAAAACGCTATTCCTACTTAGACTAAAAATCTCAAATATATACTCGAAATCAATATTTTAGATCATTTTTTAAACGAAATGTGAAAAATTTGTTATTTTATAAATTTGTTTTTGTTATATTATACATCACATCACAAAATAAGGGATTTGGGTTTTTTGCTTCAATATTGTTGTTATTATTGTATAGTAAAATGTGATTCTATGATTTAAAATAGAGGAATGGTTACCATATGGGTTAATAAATAAGAAAAACGTAAAAAAAGAAGATGAAAAATTATCAAATCAAATAACGCATTTCTTATTAAATAAAATAGAAATAGCTATAAAAAAGAATTTGCAATATTCTTTTCAGTGCGTACGTGTACGTGTGCTCATTGATCTCATACCGTTGAAGCTTCATGACCTCCTGAGCTACCTAATAAAACCTCACAAGGCATGTTGCCTGCAAATGGGGGTTGACGTGGGAGAAATGTAAGTAGACAGAACTTAGATTATATTATTGATATATAGATGATTATAACGAACTCCTATATTGTTATTTTTAACATTAGGAAACGAACGATCACGAACTAGATATTAAGAATAAAAGAATAACACACATATAAACTTAAATATTCCTCATTATGTGCAGGCTTAAAATATAGACATCTGCTACTGTACGTTTATTTAACTCGTAGGGAGTTCATTATAAATCATGTAGGGAATAAATTGCAAAGAGTTATTAACGCAACTTTGGAATCTTATAAAAATTATGTAATAACGAAATTGAGCTAACAAATTATTTCAAAATACAATACTGCAAATATAAGTGACTTTTTTACACTACCAAACATCGAAAATAAAATTTTAACGGTTTCAAAATATCTATTCACTCCTTTTTATTTCCACCTGTTGAAAATAATGTTGAAATACATATAGTTGATATAATAAATTCCTAGAAGTGTCGAGGAAGTGGTTTGATTTGACAGCTTTATTTTATTTTGTTCCCATAGACACAAATACAAATATTTGGTTAAAATAATTTTCAAAGGCATACAATACAGAACTTTATTAAATAAACGTACAGTAGCAGATATTTATATTTTAAGTCTGCACATAATGAGGAATATTTAAGTGTGTATGTGTGTTATTCTTTTATTCTTAATATCTAGTTCGTGAACGTTCGTTTCCTAATGTTAAAAATAACATATAGTAAGCATAGTATTATTAAGTTACTCTTGTTTTTCTTCATAGCATATTAATCTTTGCCGTGTAGTATCTTGTCTATATTGAATGAAAATGTTGATGCTTTCTTGCACGTAAACGACTTATACACGTGCTTCACTTAGATAAATATTAAGTTACTTCGATTATGTCGAGGACGAGTATAATTAAAAATTAATGGCTAAAGTTGCCAATTGCCAATTTTGAAAGTTGTTTTTTTAACTTTCTGATACCTTACAGAATGTTTTTATGGAATGAAAAATGATGAAAAAGCGCAATAGCTGGAAGTTAATTTAGATTAATTTAGATTAGAAAATAATTTTGTCTCTCCTCATCATCATCATCATTTCAGCCTATTGCAGTCCACTGTTGGACATAGGCCTCCACAAGTTCGCGCCAAAAATAGCGTAAGCTCATGTGTGTTACCTATAGTCACTACTCTGGGCAGGCGGGTTCGTGACCGCAGGGCTGGCTTTCTTGCAACGAAGACGCTGCTGCCCGTGTTCGGCCTGTGTATTTCAAAGCCAGCATTGGATGGTTACCCCGCCATCGGTCGGCTTTATAAGTTCCAAGGTTTTCCAAGGTTTGTTTCGCCTAAAACTGTTTAATATTTCAACGGACGAATCTCGAATATTACGAGTATTAAAATTTATTTATTAATAGACTAAGAATATTAAGTATCAAGTCAATCTATTAATTAAACGGAACTTTAGGTACGCGTTCATTTAATAATCTACTTTAGTATTTTTAAAACAAAAATCTCAAATTGTTAAAGTTTACATAAGCCGAAGCAAGGCGGTGGTGAGCAGTTTTCACAACAAAGTTTCCGTTTTCTAGTGGTTTTGTGAGAAGCCGAATTATTATTGAGAAAATATAATTTATTATAGGTTTAAAAGCTTTCGATGAATAGTTAAATTAATTAAATAAGTGTGTGTAATATAGACTAAATTCCAAGAATTTTAATTTCTTTAACGTTTATCTATATATATAAAAATGAATATTTGTCTGTATGTCCTGTATAGAATAGTAAAATGTGCATTTGATTATGTCACGATTTTTAGCAGTGTCTTTGTGCAAGACTCCACAAAGGCTTCTGCGTTGGTACGACCAAAAAAATAAATAGTAAATAAAAAAAAGCGCAGCAACGTGTGCAGGGTGGATAGGGTAGTTTTTGTCTCAATCGGTCCCGGTAGGTGGCGCTGCTATCGATATAATAATAATAATTTTATTTATTTATGACTTATAGTCTTATTATCACATACACCTGATAGCGATCGTTACTTAAAATAGGGAATATATCCGTCAACCCGCATTGGAGCAGCGTGGTGGATTAAGCTCTGATCCTTCTCCTATATGGGGAAAGAGGCCTATGCCCAGTAGTGGGATATTACAGGCTGAAGCGAAGACTTACAATCCACTTGTTAGTAACAATAAGTAACTTACAGCTATGTTAGTATACTTATATTAAAATTAAAATTAACAATTTAACAATTTACATGCTTAACCTTTCTTGCCTCACCACTACGCCAACAAAGTGCTGAATGATATGTAACTCCGAAACTACTGAACCAATTTTTATTAAATTTTGTGAGCATCCGTAATTTGGTTCAACTTGGGAGATACGGTAGATGGCGCTGCTATCGGAATATAAGCAATCAAATTTGGTAGCTGTTTTCTTCACTGATTTTAATCAAATCTGCATACCGTGTGCATTTTGATCCAACTTGAAAGACGGCTATATTAATTTTATTATACAATATATGTAATTATTGTATTTAAGAAAAAAAAGGTGGTACGAAGTTAGCCAGCTCAGCTAGTAAAATCTAAAAATGAGATTTTTATTACGCGCACAAAAGATTTTATATTACTGAAATAGGAAACAATATTAAGAAATTGTCGACTTAAATAACGCTTGAAATTCTCTTAAGATATCCTACAGTGCTTTGCAAGTTCTGAGTTTCGTTTTTATTAGTCGTATGATATTCAGTCACGTTTTCCTTTTTTGTACAAGAAATTTTTTATCTTTAAGGTTCAAATCATATTTTTCATAAAACTATTCGATATTTCGAATATTAGTTAAAAATATTTTATATTGTGTATGAAATTTATAAAAAAGTAACAAATAAACACCGTTTGAAAAGGTACTACGGTTGAGGATTATTTTATTTACTTTAATAGAATTTTATCGGTCAGTCGGACGCGTAAATCTCGTCTACCATACAGTTAAGGGTTTATCCCGGATTAAACAAAACATCGAGCTCCAATCATTAGCTTTAACTGCCCCCCTTAAAATATTTCATAAAAATATTATACGAATTTCAAAGAATATTGTATTTATACCTATGTCTCTGTAGTGTTTCAGTATCATCTGCTTACAATTTAATTGCTGGTATACATAAAATTGTAACAATCTCGAATTTGATTGGCAAAAAACGTTGATTAGATTAGATCCTAACTATATTATATAGGCTCGTTATGAAAGTTGTTGTATAACGAAATATTGTAGAAACACTTTAGGATGTACGAGATGATCTATTGATACAAGCTTGTTATTGTCGGGGCTGCTTGAGGTACAATTATAAAAAATATTTAGGTACCAACACAAAATATTGAATACACAAATTCTATGTAATTTTAATAAACAAGAAGAAGAAAGAAGTTTAATTACTCTGTCAGTTGAAGCTTATTCTTTATTTATTGGATAAGTAGGTACTTCAAACTTCTTTTAACGTAAACCTAAAAGCCAAAAATAACAGAGCTATTGCTTTTATAGTGGTTAGCGTAATGTCGATTTTCATTACACGATCAAAGAAAATCGATACAGAAAAATCGGAAGACTACCTAAAATAATACAAAATTCTAAGAAAATACAATCTTAATTCAACAAAAAAAGAAAAAGAAAAAAAAAAGACAGCGTCAAATCAATACTTCATTGTCTTTTTATTCAAACATTTAATTACGTATCATTACGCCAAGAGCTTTAAAATGCTTTGCCTATATATGGTAGTAAATGACAAGCATTGAAGTAATCGAATTAATTTGATAATGGATTAATAAGGACATATAATGGAAACTCGATGAAATTACTCGACGGTGAAAGCATCGTGAGAGGTAAATTAGTTGCTAATACAATAAGCTGTGCTGGAGGCCATTCGAGCTCGAGCCTCGACGTGAGCTAATAGTTCCCGGGACATATTATCCAAGCCTACTTTACCGATCTTTTGATCTCGTTATAAAATGTTATGTAAACAATTTAAGAATCTTTTAAATGTCTCAACATAAATTTAAGTGTTTATTAAAAAGAAATTAGTAGATAAAGCATATTCTGCGCTGCAGGGTTGCATAGATGGTAAAGATGTGAGGACTAAGTGACGCTGTATGTCATGTAAGATATTACTAATTATGTACTAAAATACAGTTTATATATTATTTTCATAAGAGTAACTGTGGATTTTCTTGGAGATTCTTTTCTACAGAATCTACATTCCAAATCGATAGTAGCTTCACTTTTAAAAATAATAAACACTTTAAAATTTAAGTTTGTAAAATGACTATTTGATAGCTTATTGAATAAAGTTATTTTTGAATTATTGATTGATTGTATAACAAATATAATTCGAAACTAAAGTCAATCGTTTCCATTATTTTTAAGGAATCATTTTTAGAACTACAGCCTTGTATTTTATTTTAAAGAATCACGGTGGTACAATGGCGCGTACCAGTTTCGTATAGGAAGCAATAAAATGCATTTTTCACGAAATCATAAGTTCTTTGTGATGTATTCGCTTTTATCGTAATACATCTCGCAGTACATGGGTATAGTTGATGTGGATGGGTATAGCGCTCATTCTATAATGTGAATAATAAAAGTTTAGAGTACGCTTGCAAATAATAGTTGACGTAAAGTTAGGAAGGTGATGCAGGCTGTTATGAGCATAAAAGCGTTAATGCCGTTATACTCGTAAGCGCGTATGGTATACGCTAACGGTTGTACCTGTAAACTAATTAGAGCAGCTCTTTGAGGCCCCTTATTACATTTGACACGTTATCTATCTATGCTATAATTATATTATAAAGACAAAGAGTTTATTTATTTATTTTATAAAATAAAACATGAATGCTAACATATTTAAATAATATAATAGACAATGTAAGTAAATTTCACAACAAAATAAATTGATAAATTTATTTACTGATAAGTTTTTCCTACGCATGAACTATGTATGATAATTTTTTGCTTTTCTGTAATAATATATCAAATATTCCTTGTTTTGTTACTAAATAATTAAATTAAAGCTGTCTTACAATTATTATTTTAGAATACATTTGCGACAATCATGATTTTATATTTTGTAACTATCATAACAAAATGAATATTAGTAGTAATGTTAATGTTCTACAAAATCTCAACATACAACCTTTATGATATGCTCGAATAATTTGATTTAGTTGCGAGCATACGTAACATAGCGATTGAAATGTTTTCAATTAAGATTTATCGTCCGATTAAAAGGTTCGTCTTGTAGGTTAGTAAGAAAGTATGAGGTTAAATGATAAAAAATATTTTAGCTCTTACTTTGCCACAACATTCAGTAAATTAACTTTGACCTAACTTAGCAGATTCAATACTATTTGACAGCTATTAAGCTTTTCAGTAAAAAAAAATAACAATTGACGTTGACATTGTTCTCAAAGTACTACTAAAATTTCAGAGAATTCCAAGTTCTAGTGGTAAAAGGTTATATATAATAAAATTACGATTTTTACGAATAAAAATATTAATGTTGTTAGTTAAATATAAGAAGCTACAACACGTTTTATGAAACAAAACATGTGTAGAATGAGGAATAAATATTTCTACTCCAAAGCCTAACCTGAAAATTGTTTTAATTATAAAATGAAAATATCCGTCACTCTGGGATTTTCATTAATAAAACGGAACCCGGCTTAAATTAGTTCTCAATCGGGAGCTGATGAGAGGATGAAAGGGTCGAATTCGGATTTAAAATTAGTCCGTCTGTGATACGCGCCTCGTCAAACGTAGGCATTTATGTATGTACTCGTATATTACATATATATTTTCCTTTTATTACTTCAGACTTGGATATCCAAAAAGGAGTGTAACATTGAAGATAAATTTGACAATTTTTTTAATGTACAAACATCATGTCGCAAAATAAAAAGTAATTATAGTCTATTGACGTCATCGCCATCACGACATTAAGCTGGTGTAGTGGTGCGTGTACCGTCAAGGCGCTATCACACCGGCGATTGCGAGTTCGATTCACGCTCGGGACTGATATTTTTATTTGTTCAAATATTTCTTTCCAGTCTGGTCTTTGTCCGTCTTTGTGTCTCCCCGACATGCCTCAGAGAGCACGTTAAGCGATCGGTCCTGATTGTTGTTATGGACACCTGATAACGATCGTTACTCATAGTAGGGATTATGTTCCAAAAATGGCATATTTGTATTAGTATTGTAGAAACACAGTGCGCTGTTAAACTGTTAATTGTTTTTCTGCACTGTTTATCACATAAATTGTATTTTTTTTTGCTGTAAATAAAAATAGAATTTCAATATGAATCAATAACTACAATTGACAGTTTAAAGTGAATTTTATCAAAAAGGTAAACATTTACATTACTAGTGTCAGATACAGTATTTTTAAAATATTATTATTCTATATTTTAAACATTGTTGTTTAAAATATAAAAATATGGTGGTACCTCGTATATCAGCTACTTTATTTATTTCGAATAGCGTTTCTGTGAAACGTACGAACGTAACGAGTGTAATCAACTCAAGTCCCTCGGCGTCAATTACCAAACCGAGATTAATGACTATAAAATTTTAAACCAGGTAAGATTTATTACCATAATTATCTTAATAATCTCCTACATTTACTTAACAAAACAGTATGATTGTCTAGTTCTGAAAAATTAAAGCGGTGGACGATGACAGGAATGAGTGTTTTTTGCTTTTGTAATGAGATTCAGAATGTTGTCTAAGAACAATTCACTTATTTTTTCTTTTCAAAGTCTTTTTGAAAGACTAAACTTCATCTACTTTAAAGATTGTAAATTTATTCAGACGTCAAATACGAATATTCATGAGTATTTTAGCAAAATGTAAACCAATGGTAATTATAGTCCGTCATAAGTTATAGTTCATATTTCACTGGATTTAATCTAAGGATATTTTATACTGTAATTATAATTATAAAATCGCGGAAGAGGTAGGTTCGTACTATTAGGCACGTATAAGTAATACAAGTATATCGCGTAATATTACTTTACTGTGTAGGTATTGTAGCATTATTCATTATTCGACAAAATTAAATATTTCTTAACTGAATATACTGACAACCAGAAGTACAAATACAGTATCGTCTGAGTTAAATCTTAACTCGATCATTATAAACGTCTCTCAACTCAAAAAATTGCGCAAACGTGATATTTACAGTTTACAAATGCAAACTTAAGTAATTTGGATTACTCGACCAAATAAATTTTAATACGATATTGGTATTCGAGTGAAGATTCTTGTAATTTTTTTTTTGTGCAGGTTTTGTCTTAATGTATAGATACTTTTTTATTTAGATTTATACGTTTTATGTGTATGACATCGGTAATTTATTTATTTTTTATAAAAATATGAAGGAAACAAAATAAACATATATTAATTATTTGTGCAGCAGTTTAGTGGTATAATAAAAGTTAAAATCTTAAAAACTGAAATAGAGATTAAATTATTACCAATAGAACTCTTTTGAGCACGTAGACATTAAAATATATATTATTTTAAATTATTTATTTTAAGTTGATAAATAATATAAAGAGGAAACGAATTGTTAGCAATAAGGAGCGGTTATAATTGAAGTGATAAAATAATACCGTTTAAGTGGATTTTTCTTCCTCGTAACAGTTTCATTAACTGATGTTATTAAGGTCCTCGAGTAGACGTTTACCAATTAACTTTGAAGAATTTCTCTTACATACATCACTTGTGGAGGCTCGCCCTGTCTAATTAGTAGACGGTACGACGTTACCAAGGAAATTAATTGCGTAGGTTAAATGATAATAATCTTAATTTTTAATATTTTTACTATGGACATCAAAATTTTAAATTACAATCTTACGGTAAATTTAATTAAAAAGCCATCAGAGAAGGTTTTGTTATCATTATACGTCATCTGGAAACGATTTATACTTTAGTAATAGAATATCAAATATTCTTTAATGTCTTAAATTGTGTCTTAAATGCTTAAAAGAATTACGTCAAATTATGAGTCCTATAAATTGTATTTCAGCAGTGACATAAAGGTAATTTTAATGTGTAGTTAAATCATTTTTAACATGAAAACGTAACATTTATACGGCGGGTCTATGCTGTAGATTTAGCTTATAACTTTTCTATACACTTACAACTTTTCTATTAAGTCTTTTCCTGTTATTGAAGTATAACTTCTTTACGCACGCTTGACGTGGAGAGTAAGCTGATGTATGCGTGACGAGAGCATTACGAAAAGTATGATCGGGCGAGGCGAACGGAAGTTGAGAGGGAGATATAAATTAGTGAAGATATAGGGGCAAGGGAGAGAGGTGCGAGCACATATTGTCTTTCTCTCTTTCTTTCATATATACGTACATATAGATGGCGCTACTTCAGTCGTGTGGTCTAAAACACACTCGTTTTTTATATTGGTGGTTAAAATAGGGTAATATAAAGAGGTAATTATAGTAGAGGTATATAATGTTTTCCTTACTGTATCTATGCGGAAACTACGCGTTGGCGCAACGGTCACAGCACTGGTTGTAATAAAGATCAACTAGGTATTGTATTTGTCATGATCAATGTTGCTCGGCGAACCCCGTAAATGTTGTGTTGTGAGTGAATTTTATGTTGCGTAATTTTGAAACTGATTCATATTCGACGTGTTCCTTTCTATGATATGCGTCATGTCCAGGACGATATTAATTTCCATTAAAGCATTTAATGATAAACGACGAATTTTTTAAGATTGTTATTGTTACTCAAATAAATGTATAGTTTCGAAAAGAAATAATAATATGTTTAATGTTGCCCACGTTTAATAACTTTGATAGTTATATTTACAAAACATGTGTAGTAGTATATCAATACTACAATATTTTTGAATAAATTATGTTCTAATTGAAACAAACTAAAGAACCGTTAATATTGTTTTACAACTTATTAAATTGATAGTATAATTTTAAAATGTAGTAATTAATTTCTTACACCATTCATTCATGAAGTCACGGAATAAATGGTTCAAACTGACGCAGCACAGTGCAATAAGCGTCTGTTATTACAAAGCGACGTCGCCATGTTTCAATCCTGTAATCTCACTCGCGCTCAGACAGCTATGTCAATTAAATAAACTTGTGATTTACTAAATATTTTGCGAAATGCCTAAAATCCACTCAATTGTTAGCTATGTTATTTGTAATTAAATATTTTCTTTGAGTAAACAATTTATTTATTTATTTATGCATTAAAAAAAACTTAGAAATAACATTACAGTAACCCAATGCGTAAGTTAAGTTTATTTGTGTAAATTGCTGTATATATTTTGATTTCTAAGATTTTATTTTTATTAAGTTTTGTAATTTGCAATTGTCATTACTTAGCTGTAGAAGAATCCAGAATTGATGTAAGGTAATTGAAAATAAACATGAAAAGCGACAAGTGAGACCCCATCTCTCCGTTCCTCACTTCTAGTCGCAATAAAATTCATGAGCCTCTTGTTACATTCATGAGTTGTATTGGCTAAAAATGGCATTTACACGTGCTAGCTGCCAAATTGAGGAACTGATATAAACAAATTGCCTGATTTATATTGATGATTTATTTTATTTAATGGCTACTTAAGATAATTATTGCCCCTTTTCTTCAACTTACTATACATTATATTTATTGTTTTTATAGTGATATAATTGTTATTTTAGGTATCTTTTTATATTGTAATATTTAATGTAAGCAAAAAAATATCCAATTAATAATTATGTTGCCCATCGCGTAAGACAAAAAGGTTATAATAAAATTGTAGGCTAATTAAGGAACGTCTTACACGTGTTAAAAACAATAGTTGAGATATAAAATTAAATACTTTTTTTTACCTTTTTTTTTTAAATCAAATACATTTTGTCCAGTCTTCAAAATGCATAATTATTTGTGCGGTTTTCATAATAGAAAGTTATGATGACATGATAAAGAAATATCAATTCTAGTTCTAAGTTAAGATCGCAGTGATCGGAGAAATTGATAGATTTGCCAAGCGTTCGAGCGTAATCTCGAACGCCTCTGACTTCTCACTTCGGGTCGGTAACGTGATTTTGATGAGCTGATCGGCAGTCAGTGAGAATTTCCTGCTAATGTGTATAGTCGTTCAAATGAAAACCTATTTATTAACAACATTTATTGAAATAGACATAAAATATTTTATTTCTTAACAAAAAAATAAAATAAATAAATTCATATCGATAAAAATACAAATTTTGCTTTCTACTGTATTAAATTTATTATTCCTCAAAATAAACGCACACTTGCACACTACCGCATAATGTTACTTCTCAATTTCAGTACACGTTAAACGCTGTTAATTATAACTCCTTACGGCACAATCAACAGTCGGATTTCACAAACATTATCGAATTTAGCTTTGTTGTGATATTCACGACAACAACCAAATTTTCGTTGGTAATTGAACTATTCTTTGATATAATTACTATTTGTATAACAAGGACACTAATTCCATGACTTTGAATATAGTTACGAATTAGGTGACCGAGATTTAATTTACATTTACATTGGTCTGTTGTGTACCAATGTGTTGTGGAAATTTTTGTTTTATGTACGTTTTTATACTTTTTTTTTACGATTTTTTACAGTATTGTAATAGAGTGTGATTTAAACTTAAATATGTTTAACGCATCAGCCTGTAATATCACACTGCTGACTTTTTCGCCATGTAGAAGAAGAATCAGAGCTAAATCCACCACACTGCTTCAATGCGGGTTGGCGGATATATTCCCTACTATGAGTACGAACGCTTTCAGGCGTATATGATAACAACCGGGACCGACGGCTTAACGCGCTTTCCGAGGCACGGTGGGGAGACCCATGATGACTGCACAAACACCCAAACCACAGCAAACATCTGAATGGCCAATACAAATGTTTTGTGCGGGAATCGAACCAGCAACCACCGAAACAGCCTCAAGCCAGTGCTGTGACCGTTGCGCCAACGCGTCGTCAAAATGTTTGTGTTTTTCTCTAATTTTTTTTTTTTTGATTATTTTAATAGAGTGTAGATCACCATAAAGTTGTATTGTTTGTGTTCGTTATTAAAGCTTCTCTTCAACTCGATTTACTGGGTGTACCGTTTTCAATGATTTTTAATTTAATCGAAAGCCGATGTTTATCATATGGTCACATTTAAATTTCATCGAGATCTGATAACAACTTTTGGAGTAATCTTTGATAATGCGTATTTACTTAATTATTTTTTCGTCGATCTACGTTGTATTACTCGTTGATGTAATTGAAATCGGTTTTTTTTCGTTTGCGAGCAAACACAATTATTTTCTTTATAATTAATATTTTCAACGTTTCTAAATATAAGTCAATAATGTCATGTGACGATAATGGGGATTAGAGTCCTATGTATATAACACTAAATGCTTGTTTTCGTACTCGTATATTTAGGAAACGTTCAAGGTAAGGAAACGACTAGTTTAGTCGACGTTTGTCTTTTTCAGAGGGATGAGGGATATAAAATCCTTTTTGGGAACGTAAATTACTTGTTTGAGTTAAGCTTATATGTAAGTTATAATATAAGTATGTTGATATAGAAGGTATAAAGTTTGTAACTCGTTTACTCGTAACTTTTGTATGAACAGGCTCTTAATCATTTGTTCATTATCTAAACATTTATCATAAGATGGGACCCATTGATTTATAGCGACCATAAATTTTACTTAAAGCTTAGAAAACACACGCTGTTATCTTATATACGTTAACCTAAGATGTACTTATTTATTTTGCAATGTATTTTATTTTTATTTAGTAAGTATATTTTAAAATACTTTTAGATAATGTTTACAGCATATTTTTTTCTTTTATACGTAAGATAAATTCAAACATTCTATAATAATTAGGTGACTGTAGAATTTAAAAAACGAATTTGGTTTTGTTTTAATGACCAATTAAATATAAATATTACGAGTATATGTATCATCAATGTTAAGAAATATAATAAATTTGTTACAAGTTTTAAATGAAAAAATAGAAAAGATGTATCTTATAAAACAAACCCAAAAAACAAAAAAAAAAACAAGCTACGAAGGAAAATTCGAATTCAAAAATTTAGCAGGGCATAATAATATTAACAATTTAAAAATTTAATCTCATTCGACGATATTAACGTTCCAAAATTCTTCTTACTAATTTCAAGACTGGCTAACCCTTGGAATGCGTTTCTGGCATGTCAAATTTTCAATTTATTTACACATGAATTTTATTTTCTTCTTATTATTTTCAATCGTAAAAACAACTTTTTATTCATCCGCTCAAATTCAAATATACTAACTAGTCTGGCCATAAATACTGTTACATAAAAACTTTTCTTTTTTTCAACTTTTAATTATTTTGAAATTGGAACACTTATATTATTTTAAAAACTTATTTCGATTTTGCACCATTTCACATATTTTTTCGTGTTCATTATCAAATTACAATATGAAATGGGGTGTTAAAGAAAATAGGATTGCAGTGAACGCCTTGCACAAAGTGGGTATGGAGCAGTCGATCATATTCCAGACATTTCAAAAGCTTAGTATCAGCCGTATGTTCGTATATCGTACTATCAACAGGTTCATGCAATACTTCGTCTGTCGAAGACCAGAAAAGATTGGGGCGGTCGCGTGTTGTACAAACGCTGTAAATGCTGTTAAAGCTGGAATTCGTCGAAACCCCATTAGGAAGCAAAATATTATCGTGAGAAATGAAGAATCCCGCTAGAACTTTGTCGCGTATTATAAAACAAGACCTAAAGCTCGGTGCTTATTGCCGATATACAGGACATGTCCTAAATCAATCTTTACAATTAAAGAGAGTGGATCGATCAAAACGCCTTCTGTAACGATACAAAGGTGAAAGGCACAGAAATATCCTCTATACCGATGAAAAAAATTTCACGATTGAAGAACACTACAATAAGCAAAATGATAAAGTGTACGCTCACAGTTCTAAAGAAGCTGATCAAGTTGTCGGAAAGGCACAACGTGGTCATCATCCTGCGTCAGTAATGGTTTGGTGGGGCGTGTCTTATCAAGGAGTCATAAAACTACATTTTTGTGAAAAAGGACTGAAAACTTCAGCCAAAGTGTATCAAGATAGTCTTGGATCATGTTGTGAAACCTCTCAGCAATACACTTTGTAAAAATATACCGTGGACTTTCCAGCAGGACTCTGCATCTGGTCACAAGGCACGGACTACCCAAGCCTGGCTTGAAACCAACGTTCCGGACTTTATAAGAGTTGAACACTGGCCCTCATCTAGCCCAGACCTCAACCCTTTAGAATTCAAATTATGGTCAGTTTTAGAAGACATGGCCTGCTCTAAACGACACGGCGACATTGAGTCTCTTAAAAAAATCTTAGGAGCAGCAGTGGCGAAAATTTCCTTGAAAACATTATATAAATGTAATCTGATCGTGAAGCTTAATGACGTCTTTTTATAAAAGCTTTGATGGGATTACATTAGCCTTTAAATATGTTTCATTATAACGTTATTATTGTGACATTGTATATAGATTTAAGTAGTTTCGAGCCCTTGCCATATTTTTGGTGCTCCGATTAACCGGATAGTGTTTCCGTGCAACTTGCTTAAGCTCAGCTTAGCAATGTTCTTGATGGCCCTTAAAGTTCGTGCGATATATTTCTAGGTCTAGTCATCAGATTCACGAGTGGAATCTCTACTTAAAGTTATTATTGCCCCTGCCTTATCCCTGATATCTGAGTCCATGTGAATCTCAAAAATAGCGGGCCGAAAAAACTGATGACCATGATTTTTATAGTGTCGCTGTTATTTACCATCACCTCACCTATTTTTATAGCTAGGTGCCATAAAACGGTTAAACCGCCTCTTGTTAAACATTGGATATACTCATTGTCCGTCGTGAAGTCGATTTTTGGTATGCAATGAACCTTTACAGGTATCTTTATTTTAATGATTATAAGATTTGAGAATATTTCTGATGGTAAAATATTCATCCATAAGAATGTCATTACATGGTTAAATTCATTCACCTGTCAGCAGGAAGAACCCGACACTGGAAGAAAGAAAGTTGGACTGGCAAACTCGTTTGATTCCAGCCTTCCGGTCCATAAGCGTTTGTAATTCAAGAGTTCCATTTCAACTACCTAAAAACTTTTCTTCACAAGTTTTTGGCAGCTTCATTTCAACTGGACAGCTTTTTGTACGAATGTATGTGTATGTGAAGATATAATTATATGATCATATGGAGATAGGATTTTCGATAAAGCTTTTATTTCTTTTTAATTTATTTATTGATTTGATTAGAATATTGACGATGCAACAAAATGTAATATCAGTTTTGTTTACATACAAAAAAGTAGCAAAATAAGTAAGATTAAGTGCTACCTAACTACACGTGTTTAGTCAATCAAATTTTTAGTCATAAAATTTTTCAAATATATTTTTAAAATGTTTCACATTACCATAATATTGAAACGTAAAAATCATGTTAGAGTTATTGAGCGAATGAATCACAGCCTGCTCCGGAAGTTACGGCACGATATCCAAATCCGCCATTTTACGATTTGGTAACTTTTGCTCTGAATTTGCGATTGATACTATTTGAAATATTATAGATTTTAATAAACAATAAATATCAACGCATCGAATTATTTTAATTTAAATCATAAAACAAGTATTTATTTTCTATTCGTTCATGAAGTTGTAAAAAGTAGTTTGAAGGTTATTTATTACAAGTTTATAACTTTACAAAGTAAACATTTTATTTAATTTGTATTCAATAAATAAGCTCATTACCTGTCACCGCAGAAATAAAGCCGAAATTGCAAACAGTAAAGTTGGACGTGGAACGCGAAGCTCGTCCGACTTTCCGCTCAATAAACGCCTGCAACTCGCAAGCTGTGCCTCGGTCGGCCGCACCGTCCAACGGTACCTGTTAACTTTCGTCGCAGCTTTTATATGAGTTTCCATTAGGATAACGCATTTTCACAGTAAATAAGAAGAGCAAATAATAAGTAAAAAATATAAATAATAAATGCCTAATTGTGTTTACTAGCAAACGAAAAAAATCGACTTCAATTACATCGACAAGTAATACAACGTAAGTAGACGAAAAAAATAACAAACGCACTAGTCGCCACAACGATTTTCGAAGATTCTCCTCGATTTCTCTGGGATGCCATCATCAGGTCCTAGTTTCCTATTTATGGTACTCTTGGGATATCTCCTTTCCAACAAAAAAAGATTAAACAAAATCGGTTCATAACTGACGAAGTTATTCGCGAACACATATAAAAAAATTATATATATGCAATTGAAAAAGAATAATATATAACTGGGAAACCTACTCCTTTTTTGAAGTCGGTTAATAAAATACATTTTTAAGATTTTTATTGTAATCTTTAAATAGTCACCAGAACTGTGTTAAAGCAGTTACTCGACAAAATCGAAACGTCAAAGATTATATTATACTTTAAGGCATTTCAGTTTGATATCAAAATGATTTGTGCTATATCCTGTCCTTTGGTCTAATTTTAATTTATATTTAGAATTTCACGGTCACTTTAAACACTTCGATTCTACGGGGAATACTGCAATTGTCATTTCGAAACTCCTGATATTTCAGCGATATCATTTTAGTTTAAATTCAACAAATGAATTTACAATGGCACAAAAACAAAAACAAAAAATGTTAAGGAATGCGGGTAAAGTTCATCGCACTGCAAACGTAAAGGTGACCCGTATTGCAAAGATTGTAACCGACCATTAGAACACACGGCTCTGATTTCTAGAGAACTTTGATTGAAAGTTCGTTGTTTAGTTTTTCGCTGATATTCGTTAGTTGGGATATCAAATAGTAACGAAGCGATTAGTTTTGCTTGTACAGACATACTTAATTGAGCTGCTTTGCATCTTATTTTGAAATTAGTAATATTTTGGTATTCTTGCTACCTTTTACGTTACATCTACGTATAATAGAAAACTATTACTACGTTATTTTAAAACTCAAAGATACGTGAATTAATGAAAAATTAATTTAATAATATCTTAGATTTTCTTCAAAACAGTTGAGTTTCCTCGCGTTTATCTTTACCGCAAAGCAAAGAATGAATAGTGAATACAAATTAAGCTATATAAAAATTATATAAGATTCGTAAGTAGAGAGATTTTCTTATAATATAGGAAACTAGCAAACGTTATAATGAATTGAAATATCTGGTTTACATCAAATTTAAACATTTTTTGTGTGTATTTTTTTTTCTTTAAAAAATAGTAGGTAAGAATTTAATAAAGTTCTTTGACAATTTCCTCTAAAATATAAACCATCCAAGGTTTTGTGGTTACTAAGATTTCAACCACAGGCATTTCACCGCTACGTGCTCTAGTTGCGGTATGCATTATGTAATAAGCCACTTAATAGATTCAATGAAATCCAATCATTATGATTTTAAATTGATGTTTATCTAACTTGTATAGTAGGTATTTATATAATAAAAACAGAGACATTAAATTGCAAAAGTATATGATACTTTTGTATGAACTAATTTAAATTATCGCAGTACCTACTGTTATTCTAACAAAGTGAAATTTATAGAAGGTATTATATACCTACTACTTACATGATTATATCCACGACCTGTCTCTTCAACATCAAACTACAAACATCTGTGTTATAGCGGAATATCGACGCTGATAAAAACAACTATTACGAAGTCAACTTTCCATTTGTATTAGAGAAATGTAACTCCAGCAAAGGTCCACACCTCCATAATTTCGGCCCTTAATTGTTAGTTTATACTTTACTGAAAAATGAGGCCATAATAAAATAGTATAGTATTTTATTGTTTCAATATCAATATGTGTACAGAAATCTTTAATATTTTACATTTTGGCGAGTATTAGTTTTTAACCGACTTGAAAAAAGAAGGAGTTTCTCAATTCCACTGTTTTTTTATGTGTGTTATCTCATAGCTTTTAACTACGCTTACCGATTTTGATATTACTTTTTTAATCGAAAAATGGCATTTGTCATGTAGTCCCAATTAAACTTGAGCGAGACAGAAGAAGTGCTCGTCGGGTACTTTTTGAGTAACCTATATCAAATAATCCGTATTGCTTTGACATCGAGTACGTTTATGATAATAAAAAATTTTTACCAATCGATTTAAGTTGAAGTCTGTTTTTTAAAAAAAACCGTAATTATTAGCATTTTTATGAATTTAAGCCATTATGTTGCATTTTTATAATTGCTGGGTAAGCTAAACATAAATTGTAAGGATTTTGGTATGATGCAACTAGATCTGTGTACATAAGACGAATGTCTGACATAAACTATCTAAGTTTGTGTCTCCCAGTTCCTAATATTCGACGCAACTCCAAAATTTCGCAGAACTTGGTCCGCTTATAAGCTTATTACTATTTGCGTAAGAAAATTGCATTTTGTAACATTAATGTTGATACTGATAATTTTATAATTTTACTAATAATAATTGTGTTTGTTAGGAACGAAAAAAAACGACTTCAATTACATCAACAAATAATACAACGTAATTAGACGAAAAAAATTAACAAACGCACAAGTCGTCATTACAATTTTTGAGGGTTTCCCTCGATTTCTCTGGGTTTTCATCATCAGATACTAGTTTCCATATCATGGTACCACACTTGGCATTACTCCTTTCCAAAAAAAAAGAATTACTTAAATCGGTTCATAAACGACGAAGTTATCCCCGAACATACATAAAAAAATATACATATACGGTCGAATTGAGTAATATTCTCCTTTTTTGAAGTCAGTTAAAAAGAAAGTATTTATTAACTTTGTCTATTGTTATTTGAGTACGTGTCGTATTCGTAAGATGCTGCTCGTCAAACCAACGTGGAAATATTTGAAACTGTCAAGGATTATCGTAATTTTATTTGAATAAAGCTTACAATATTATTGTCTAAAATATGTATGTACCCATATCAACAACAAAAAACATGCTTTAAATTCACTCGCAATGATCGGGTGCAGTTAAGCACTAGCTGTGTCACTTCCGTTTAAACCTGGCACACCTAATGCGCTTCTGTCTGTAATTACTTTGGCTCACTTGCGTTTCACAGTGCATGCTATTGTTGGTTGCAGTTAAAATTTATACTGAGTCACTGGCACCTGCTCAAATATTCCCGTTGTACTCCTCCGGCTAAGCTTCAATCAACGTAGCAGTAAATTATAAGGCAATTTAATTATTCCATTCGTCGTTTGATCCTATGTAAATGGATTTCTCATTTTTAAATTTATACTCGTATAATGGAGTAGAATATAGAAACTTCATTGAAATAAATTTGCCTGAATGAAATTTGTCTGACGAATTTGACTTTTTTTATTTAATTTTTTTACTGATCTTTAATCTGATTTTGTCCTGTGTTTTGTATGGCCCTACTATTTGAGTAAGGTTATAAAAATTACTAAGTAAAACATTGTAATAACTAATAGTAACATATTATAATGAAGTAACTTTCTCGGATTTTATAGCGGTTTATTAAGTTGAAAAGTTGTTTAATTATATTGAGTGAAAATTCACGTTAAAAAATATTAGAAAACAATAATAGTAACATAGTTAGAAAGAGTTTGACTTTACTTGTTACTTTACTTAAACGGTAAGAACACGTTAGTGTATTTCTGCTTCAATGCTGGTTAATGCCTGTTATTTTTTACGCTACAAGAATTTGAACTAATTTAAAGGTCTGTTGTTATGTTATAATTTGAAATATGTATAATAATAAAAATGCTTAAGAAGTATTATGTGTTATATTATGTGCTTGTTTATTGTTACTTTCAAGTTATTCAGATTTTATTACAAAAAAGGGTTGTATACCGCAAATCCGTTCCACAATGTACGCTCTAATATATACGAGTATGTCGGGCCTTTCGTAAACTGTCCGTGTCATTTTGTCGTAAATGCCTTCAAAATATAACGAAGTAAACAAATTTTAGTGTTCATAAATTTAGTTACTACTGTTTGGGAGATACAACATATTCTTCAGATGGCGTCTTTTATAGACTACGCGGGTATTGTGGTTGATGTTTGTGATAACGATAAAAAATAAATATACACAATATTGGGATCTTAGCTTTGTTTATAATGTTCATAAAACTTATTTTTTATGATCTGTGACTTATTTTTTATGATGTTTATGCTAAGATTAGTGGTAATTTAAGAATTATAGGTTATTTTTCTATGTAATTTAGTAAAGAACATTTTGTATTAGTATCTTATTGAAATTGAAATATACTTAGGTGATGTTAAATTGTGATGCCATTGAGCGGATAGAAAACCTAAGAAGAGTGTAGGATTTTATTATGAAACACAACTAAGAGTTATTATTATATATTGACCATTAGTATTTTTTATTTTACTTTAATCTTTTTTTGACGAACAAACATGGGCTTAATAATACTAAAGTCGTGCGAAACGCCTCTCAGTTAAATGCTAACAAAAAGTTGTGACGGAAGTTGCTAATGGATACCACCGACACAGCGTCGGCGTCGAGACGAAGTTGATACTCAAACGTTCAATAACTCAACGGTGGGCGACTAAATTTAATAAAAAGATGTTTAATGGTAAATTTTACAATATTTTATTGTAATTTGATACTCCGACAGACGTTCGGTTGTCTTGTGAATTGTCATACACGTTAATTTTAAATATTCGTTAAATTTTTTGAAAATTTTCGATCTCTATGTACGCAATTTATTTAAGAGGAAAGGGTACCGGCTCTTTCTCCATACAAACGTAGTCGACTGTTTTCTCCCTGGATAATGACACTAGATCAAATATTTTTGTGTCATAGAACTCTTTGCTGCCATGACCATGCCCCTATGTTTTGATTTTTTTCATATTCTTATTATCATAGGAATTAGGAGACTTCAAAAACTCGAAATCTTGCATAATTTTTTGTACATTTTCAGACACTCATTTAAAAAAATATATGCATATTTTCAAAAAAATGAGAACATAGGGGCATAGCCGAAGTCTTCTTTTATTTTCTAAAAAAAAAATTAAAAAAAAAATTGTCATGTTTTGAGGAGAAAACAGTCGACTACGAAACACTGTTTTGGTCAAAAATTATCTACCTAAAACGGTCTGAGCTGCAGTTGTCCCTTTCTTGCTTTTTTGGGGATAGGTCTGGGGGAGGGAAGGGTCAAAGCAATACGTATATACGCCAGCGAAGTGATGCCTCATAGTCGATAATTATATCGATACACTAGTGATGTAATTTTTAGTCGATATTTTCTAAAATTCGTATTAACAAAATTAAATAATTTTTCTTTTCATAACTACAATAAAACCGTATTTGTATATGCGGTTTTTATTGTAACACTGTGTAAACCTGGGCTAACGAAGGGTTTCGCTAACAAATAACAATGATAATTATGGTAAATAACTGTGTTGTTTGTTTTTGGTATCAAATTAGAGGGCTCAATACAAGGATTTCAAAAAAGTATATTATGATTATTATTACCGTAATACTAATAAAAAATAGAATAAGAAAGTTTAAAAAATTAGGACTCTGCTCTTTCCCATGCCTATGCCAAGCAAGCTGCGAGCCGCGCTTCTTCCTCGCCTGCTAGGCGAAAAACAACTTCGGGGTTTACTCTTTCCAATATATTTTTTTATCAATTTCGGAATACTCTGTAAAAAGTTCATTCATTCATTACAGCCTATACAGTCCACTGTTGGACATAGGTTCAAGTTCACGCCAAAAACAACGTGAACCCATGTGTTTTGCCCATAGTCACCACGCTGGGCAGGCGGGTTGGTGACCGCAGGACTGGCTTTGTCGCACCGAAGACGCTGCTGTCCGTCTTCGGCCTGTGTATTTCAAAGCCAGCAGTTGGATGGTTATCCCGCCACCGGTCGGCTTTTTAAGTTCCAAGGTGGTAGTGGAACTGTGTTATCAGTTCAGTCTGCCTTGACCTGCAGCAATAGATGCGGGGGATCGTTCGCTTCAGCCTGTGAGGCCAATACTATTAGTGAATTCCTATGAATCTTCCGCATCTATAAGGGG
Source organism: Melitaea cinxia (assembly GCF_905220565.1). Lineage (NCBI taxonomy): Eukaryota > Metazoa > Arthropoda > Insecta > Lepidoptera > Nymphalidae > Melitaea > Melitaea cinxia. The sequence goes on from NC_059399.1 coordinate 5,771,651, forward strand.
GATTCACAGGCGCATAACCTGAAGAAGAGATTCAACGCTGCCTCCAGGTCTTACAGGTAGTAAATCGCTAGGGCAAAGTTCAAACACAGCAGAATTGGCGAGAGACTATTGGGCTTTCCAAATGGAACCCGTGCCTTTTGTTTCTTACAAAAGCTGTCGAAGGTAACGTTTTTTAGTCTACACTTCCATCATTGCGCGAACCTGAAGGTTCTCTGGCACATTATGCGAAAAAGTAAGCGAAAATTCTTTGCACTCTTTTTGCGTCGAATTCAACTCTTGACGATGAGGGAAAAGCACCATCGAGCATTCCACGGTGCGAGCACGCGATGCGTAATGTGCACTATGAGCAGTGTCGTTTGTCGTGTTCTGCATTCTTTCGATGCCAAGAAGTCTAGTGGTGCTAATAGTATCCACCAGTGGTTTGCAACCAATGTGTGAGCTTCGTGCGCATTCTTTCCGCGTACATTCAAAGTTTGGAATGACCTTACTAAAATTTGGGGGTTTTCAAGCGTCTAGTGTCTACATCTTTTCTCTAAAGGCCATGGGCGACGGTAGCCGTTATAAATCAGATGGCTTCGCCTGCTTGTGTGCCCCATTCTTATATAAAAAAAGATTAATTCATTGTTCATAATGATTAACTGAATCCCGAAATAAACGATACAGAATGTTATCCACAATTGGGCGCACGCTTGACTTGGATAAAAGGGGATTTTTTTTTTTTTTTTTTATGTCACTAGGTCGGCAAACAAGCGTACGGCTCACCTGATAGTAAGCGATCACCGCAGCCTATAGACGCCTGCAACACCAGAAGCATCGCAAGCGCGTTGCCGACCCAATCCCCAATCCCCCCAGGAGCTCTGGTCACCTTACTCACCAACAGGAATACAATACTGCTTGGAAACAGTATCATTTTGCTGTGATCTTCTGTAAGGTCGAGGTACTACCCCAGTCGGGCTGCTCCATATTTTGAGCAGGAAATTCCTGCTGTGCCCTACCTCAGTATGGATTGCTTTTCAGACTACAGTCATTTCTGAAGTGAAAACTCTATAGGTATGTATGCCATTTTTTTATTCTTTTTCCAGGAAGCACAAGATTAAGTGACATTGTGGATAATATTTTACTAATTTTTGCTTACACACCTTTCCTGTAATACCCTGTAAATAGGGGGCCCCGTATCATTGATACGGCTGATACGGCAGTAGTTACGCCCTGAGTGGCACCCAATTCCCTACTGCGGCAATACGTATATTCTCAACTTACTTTACTCTATTCTTTTTAACCCTGTTGTACCTGCTTATCTAAAACGACGATTTAAATTTCTTAGTGATTCCAATGAACGCAGTCTTCGTTCTGAGGAAAGCTTACTTCTTGAATTTCCCTCTCACTCCTCTTTCTTTTATACTAAATCTTTCACTGTTCAAGCTTGTCGACTTAGGAATTCTATAGACGTGTAAAATCGGTTTCTATTTTTAACCGACTTCCAAAAAAGGAGAAAGCTCTCAATTTAACTGTATTTTTTATGTATGTTACTTCAGAACTTTTGACTGAGTGGACCGATTTCAACAATTTTTTTTTAATCGAAAGGTGGTGTGTGTCATTTGGTCTCACTTAAGTTTATTTGAGATCTAACAACAACTTTTCGAGTTATATAAATAATACGTTTTTACTTGACTATTTTCGTCTACCTACGTTGTATTATACCGCGTAACTTTTTACTGGGTGTAACGATTTTGATGATTTTAATTTAATCGTAAGCTGATGTTTATCGTGTAGTCATATTTAAATTTTACCGAGATCTGATAAGAACTTTTTGAGTAATCTTTAATAACGCGTATTTACTTGACTATATTTTCGTCTACCTTTGTTGTATTACATGTCGATGTAATTGAAGTCGGCTTTTTTTCCTTTGCGTACAAGTCGAACTCGGTCCACCCAGTCAAAAGCTCTGAAGTAAAATATATACAAAAAAAAAGAAAAATACAGTCGAATTAAGAACCTCCTCCTTTTTTGGAAGTCGGTTAAAAATCAATTTGATACGTATTATTATTTTCTGTTGGTGTACAAGAAAGTGTATTGTTATGTTATGTCATGTTAATCAACCACTCTTTAAAAAAATTGAATAGATTACGTAATTTGCCTAACTAAAAAAACATAAATAAAATAATAATTGAAAAAGCCGCCTTCATGATTTTTGTGAGTGTACAGTACATAATGTGTGAAATTGTTGTGATTTATTTAGGTACTAAGACAAACGTTTTATACTATGTATGTACTACATTACATAATATATATATTTTTCTTACACTTATACTATATACTACATGTATACACTATAATTATGTATGTATCTCAATACCCATTCTTACACACACCTCAACCATGTAATTACATACCTAATTCATAAATAAAGTACCTAAGTATTTCGATAATTACCCACAAAAATATAGTAATGTATCAAGTCACAAAGAGTATCCAAGTCAAAATAATAAAACATAATAATAAGTAGTTTACGAAATCCAATAATAGTAAAGCCGAATCACAGCAATACGATGCAGAACAAATTCAATAAAACAAGCCAAATTCAGAAAAATAGCACTATGCGCTATATGTACTCGTAGTCAATAAGAAACGAAAGATGCGAATACTCAAATATCGTCAACAATTAATAGCTGAATAGCCGGCGCACGCACACTAAGAACGCGACAGTCACACGTAGAAAAAACGGAGCGGAGATGGTGCGGGGCGCGGTAGCGGCATGCAGCGCGACAGAAACATTTTATTCAAATACCTATTTTTGAAAAGTCTCTTCGGTACCCTTTCCTCTTAATTTTTAATTTCATAAGAACCTTCTACAAAGTATTAAAAAAACTTTAAGAAATTAGCTAGGATGGGGCCAGCTCTTTATCCATTTTTGTTATATAGATTTTACGAACACTAGAACATGGGTACAATCACAAATAATACACAGATCTTCATTAAAATTAGCTTTATCGCTTCAATGCACCCCAATAACTTTATTTAATATATTCAAACACAATTATCTATTAGTGTGAAATAGTTAATCAGCCTAATTATGCGTTTATAGTTAAGCTTTATTTATGTCGCTATATTTAACTATCTAGAGCTTTCTATCAACAATATTGCATAATTTATTCAAAATATTTTGGAATAAGTAATGAAATAGGTACTGCAAATACACAATAGGCATGCTTTTATATGAACTACGAAGTCTATCTAGGTTTTACTTTCGTATATTGGTGATGATGAATCTCCAGTTCTATGTGTATGTATGTATGGCCTTAGTTCGTCTATTGCAGACGATTTAGACAGTGTCAGACCGACACTGTGTCGCTTAGGGCACTCTTTAGGAAAACGCAGAGTTTCCTAAGCTCTGCGCTACCTTCTCGACCTCACTGGCTAGGCCCACAGAAACGACGAGTCGATACGTGTGGAGCCAGTTCGACTGCAGGAGTCTTTCACATTTTAGAGCTATGCCACGAATGCTTGACGGAGACCCCATTTCGGGTTCTAAATTAAGTTTTCCTTCTCAGGGCCCTGATGATTTTGAGCCAGATTTATCCCTCGGTCGCCTTTTACGACCCCCCTGGGAAGAAAGGGAGTGGTGCTATTCTACTTGGCCGACACCATACGGGCACAGTTCTATGTGATAGCCATAAGTTTCATATTAACTCCAGCACTTAAACGTAGTTTCATTAAGTGAAACTATACTAAAGGCGAAATATATTTTTTATGGACACCAAATATTAATAAGTAGAAAAGGTTCATATACATTCCCGGAAAGCGTATACTTTTATAAACATCAGCGCTCGTAAACTGCTCATGCTGTAATCTCCCAAATATAATAGGGCATGAAAAATATAGTGTCCGTATATTTATTCCAGTGGAAGCGAGGACGAAACAGAAAACGGAATTAAGATTTATTCTGATCAAAATTATACACTTCAAAATTGTATTAAGAATACAGTAGAAGTTAGAGTATAAATTCTTGCTTTAATTCTTTACTAGGCATTTAAAATCACATTAAAGAAAAATATATTTTAACTTAACAAAGTGCATAGGCGGTCTTATTAAAAATAGTGATCTCTCGTGGATAATCCCTATCAATAGATGAGATAAGAATTGATAACTAGAGAACTAGATAAACGGGGCAAAAAGCAATATTGTAAAATAATATTATATATTTTCGCTAAATAATATACTAGATACGTATAGATAATGAGGGTCTCGAAATGTTGTACAGATACCGATGTGACATCAAAATAAGAAGGTCCTGCGATTGTTACTATAAATTAAATGTTATAAGTAATATAATCCGTATTAGATACATATGTTTTTACAAATAACTATTTTTGATTCTAATAGTTACATATAAAGACATGTGCTGTGTGGTTACGGGTGCTGTGTGGTTACGGCGCTAAAGAATTTAGCCACCCCATCTCTTCCCGTGGGTGTCGTAAGAGGCGACTAAGGGATAGCACAGTTCCACTACCACCTTGGAACTTAAAAGGCCGACCGATGGCGGGATAGCCATCCAACTGCTAGCTTTTTAAATGCACAGACCGAGGACGGGCAGCAGCGTCTTCGGTGCGACAAAGTCAGCCCTGCGGTCACCAACCCGCCTGCCCAGCGTGGTGACTATGGGCAAAAACCCCCATGAGTTCGAACTTAAAAATATGGCCCTCAGTTCCCGGCAGCCCCACTATTCCCGGCTACGGCAGCGGCCGTGGTAGCGGTGGGGTAGAGGGTGCCAAGAATCACCGGGGTACGGGAGGCTGCCATAGAAAAATATTCCTGGCTACGTATAATGGACGCACGCTACGGTTGGACCATCACCTCACCGAACTTGAGGTAGAACTTAGTCACATTAAGTGGAGCATACTGGGGTTGTCTGAAGTCCGAAGAGAGGGAGAGGACACGATGATCCTGGACTCCGGGCACTTGTTCTACTTCCGTGAAGGTGATGGGCTTTCCCAAGGTGGCGTCGGTTTTCTGGTTCACAAGACTCTCACTAACAACGTTGTGGAAGTCAGTGGTGTGTCGACCCGGGTAGCGTACCTTGTACTTAAGCTCACCGACAGGTACTCCCTGAAAGTGATACAGGTATATGCGCCGACCTCAGCACACTCTGACGATGAAGTCGAAGCCTTGTATGAAGATATTACAAGGGCCATACATGGCACTACTTCGACCTTCTACAGCGTTGTTATGGGAGACTTCAACGCTAAAGTGGGAGTACAAGGCCGCGACGGATCGAGCATCGGACCACACGGATTGGGGCACAGGAATCACAGGGGGCAGACGCTTGTCAACTTCCTCGAATCGGAGGGGCTCTTCTTGATGAACTCATTTTTTGAGAAGAAGCCCCAAAGGAGGTGGACATGGCAAAGCCCCGATACTGTGACGAGGAACGAGATAGATTTCATCATAGCGGATAAAAGGCATATATTCAGAGATGTCTCAGTGGTTAACAGGTTTAACACCGGCAGCGACCACCGGCTAGTACGGGGCACTCTGAATATATGTCTCCGAAAGGAGCGGACCCGCTTGATGAAATCTACTCTCCGACCTACGCTGCCCCAAATACTATGTGGCTCCGAGCAGTTTCAGTTGGAACTCCAAAACCGATTCGATTCGCTGGAAACTACTAGCGACGTGGACGAGATAACCGACAACGTGGTGAAGACGGTGTGTACACTGGGTCGCAGGCACTTTCCACCAACAAAGCCAACGAAGCAGTCCAAACTTTCTCCCGAAGCCTTGGATCTGATGCGGCAGAGGCGCGAGTTGCCGGCTGCTTCGCCAGAACAGAGGGCTCTTTCCAAGAGGGTACGGAAAATTATTCGCCGAGACCTCCGCTGCTCAAATACGAGAGAGGTTGCTACTCTGATTGAGCAGAATAGGGGGTTCAAAGTTTTCCAAAGACCATTGGGGAGAAGCCTTCTTGCGAAGCTTAAAACAGCAGATGGCAGAACCGTCTGCTCTCGCCCTCAGGTCCGAGAAGAGGTTGAGAATTTTTATGGACAGCTGTACTCGTCGAGCGCACGCAAGCCTGCGACTTGGGACACCGAAGATCCACGGGCACCATTGTTGCGCCATTATTCGGAGTGTATCCCGGACTTCGAAGAGGATGAGATTGGTGCAGCGCTCGGGCAGCTTAAAAACGGGAGGGCCCCGGGGGATGACGGAGTTACCACTGAACTCCTTAAAGCCGCAGGGCGACCTGTCCTGAAAGCCTTGGCAAGACTATTTAACGCCGTCATCCACCGAGGTACCACGCCGGAGGCGTGGTCCAGGAGTGTGGTGGTGCTGTTCTTTAAGAGAGGCGATAAGTCTCTGTTAAAGAATTACAGACCGATCTCACTTCTGAGCCACGTCTATAAGCTGTTTTCGAGGGTTGTTACGAATCGTCTCGCCAGAAGACTCGACGAATTCCAACCACCAGAGCAGGCTGGGTTTCGAAATGGCTACAGCACCGTGGACCACATTCATACTGTTTGGCAGATTATCCAAAAGACGGAAGAATATAATCAACCGCTGTGTATGGCATTTGTGGACTACGAGAAAGCCTTCGACTCCGTCGAGACCTGGGCTGTCCTGGACTCTCTGCAGAGATGTCATATCGACTGGCGATATATCGAGGTACTAAAATCTATGTACGACGCGGCGACGATGACCGTTCATGTCAATGACCAAAGAACAAGACCTATTTCCCTCCGGCGCGGGGTAAGACAGGGGGATGTAATATCACCGAAACTGTTTACCACTGCGCTAGAGGATGTTTTTAAGACCTTGGATTGGGGGGAACGGGGCATCAACGTCAACGGTGAATTCATCTCTCACCTTCGTTTCGCCGACGATATTGTCATCTTTGCGGAGACGCTGGATGAGTTAGGCCAAATGCTGGCCGGCCTAAACGAGTCCTCCCGACGTGTCGGTCTCTGTATGAACTTGGATAAGACGAAAGTTATGTTTAACAACCAAGTCATACCGATACCGGTATCGGTCGATGGTACCCTTCTCGAAGTTGTTCAGGATTATATTTACCTAGGCCATACTATCCAACTAGGCCGCAACAACTTCGAGAAGGAGGCCGATAGGAGGATTCGGTTGGGCTGGGCGGCGTTTCGCAGACTCCGTCGAGTCTTCACTTCGAAGATTCCGCAATGCTTGAAGACAAAAGTTTTCGAGCAATGAGTCCTGCCTGTGTTAACATACGGAGCCGAGACGTGGACACTGACCAAGGGACTGGTCCACAAGTTTAAAGTCGCTCAACGTGCAATGGAACGGGCTATGCTTGGGGTCTCTCTCAAAGACAGGATTAGAAATGAGACTATCCGCGAGAGAACGAAGGTAACCGACATAGCCCACAGAATTAGCAAGTTGAAGTGGCAGTGGGCTGGTCATCTGTGTCGCAGGACCGATGGCCGTTGGAGTAGACGGGTCCTAGAGTGGAGACCGCGTCTTGGCAAACGCAGTGTGGGACGTCCTCCGGCCCGTTGGACCGACGATCTACGTAAGATTGTCGGTGTAGGCTGGATGAGGATTGCGGAAGACCGGGATGTGTGGCGCGAACTTGGGGAGGCCTATGTCCAGCAGTGGACTGCGATAGGCTGAAGTGTGAAAGACATATTGACGTTTTAATATTTTGGCATGATTTACACACGGATACGCACAAGAACATATACATAATCTGACACAGCACCGAGTATACAATGTCTACCCTAGCAATAATTGAATTCACGACCGTCTGTATTCATGAAAACTAGTTACAAAACTGCACTGAAAAGGTTGTCAATAATTAAGAGTTATAATAAACCAATAATCTATAACATGACTGTGTCAGCCCTATTTGACGCATCCGAGCAATCGTTTAACCTCTTGGGATTTGTCCTAAACTTTAGAGACGTACCTATTGATATGTTGTACGATTTGTACACATTAGATTATGCAATAGCTCTTCAAATTAAAATATAATAATAATAATTTATAAACTATTTAAAAATATTCCCTTTCTAGCAATGAATATTATATTTTCCTAGAGTATAAATTATGTCGCGATTTAATGTATTTAAGTGAAGTGGTATTCAAAAAAATATATATAATTGTATGACGCAGCAAGCAAGAGGCTCCTAGCGATCCACAAATTACAAACAGCCGTCCTTTTGCATTATTCAAACCTTTTCAACTTAATAAAAATGATTTAAGTACGCATTAAAAAGGTATTTCTTTCAGAGAAGACATAAAATTTATAATAGCGTAACTCAAAGGATTTTTTTCTTTAACTATGTACTTACGTTAAATTACGTTGGAAAACGGTTCGAAATAAAATGCAAATAAAGAAAAAAAGTCAAATTGATAACGATTACAAATTTAGCGGAATAAATAATTTCACAATACAAATGTATTTTCCAAGTCTCAAATTATTATATTATATATAAATAAATACAATCAAATATAGATATATATTATTTAAAAGGCACAGATCACAAAGTATTATATAACAAAGTCTTTTAAATTTTATATTGTGTTTGTGTCGCTGCAGCTATCAATTTGTCTAAAACGGCTTACAATGTGCCTGGGTCTCACTGCAGGCTCTATTTGCTAAAACAAAAACTCGGACGGTGAATGCAGACAGGGATTATAGGAAAAAATACGGGTATTCCAGTGGCACAGTTTACACTCGAACATATGCATGAAACCCAGTCGTATATGCATGTATTCTTACGCGGATTATTTTTTAAAATTTAATTGGATTAACGATTAGGTCACGAACAAATTAGACGGAGTCCTCCCATGATTATGGTTGCTGTAAAGTATCCGAAATGTCGGGCATCTAAAAAACCTAATAAAAATCTGAAAAAGCGTTGTTTCATTATAATGAAATTCAATCAATTATTTCATGAAATTCGGGTGATCATTAGAAAACAATATTAGATCCGCTGTTTACGCTCAAAAGCCTTATGTTTAACTAAAACTTGTAGTCTAAAAGTGATAAGAGCAGTCAATGCTATACTTACTCAATACAAAAAGAAAATAAGATGAAAACGACGAAATATAGATAAGTCAAAACAAGAACTAATCAATATGATCATATATCTCTTTATATATAATACTGTACGGTATGGTACTGTGTGGCTACGGTATTAAAGAATATAGCCACCCCCTCTCTTCCCGTGGGTGTCGTAAGAGGTGACTAAGGGATAACTCAGTTCCACTACCACGTTGAAACTTATAAAGCCGACTGATAGCGGGATAACCATCCTAGTGCTGGGCTTTGAAATACACAGACCGAAGATGGGCAGCAGCGTCTTCGGCGCGACAACCAACTCGTCTACCCAGCGTGGTGACTATGGGCAACACCGGCCTATGTTCAGCAGTGGACTCCAATAAGCTGAAATGATGATCTCTTTATATTATAAAGCGTCAAAAAGTATTACTTTTTAGTGACTGCAAAAATGTAAAGAAAACGAATCTTAACCTCATAATGAATTTCTTTTGTAGTATTATGACAAGAAGAGCTAAATTTGAGAGTACATTAAAAATACGATATATAAACATCATAAATTAATACATACTAAGGATTTTTATACAAATATAAGGCATATAAACCACGTTGGACTTGAGGCTATTAAAAAAATATTTAGGTAACCTAGGTACAGTTTTATAATGATACTGTTGTCGAACTCTATCTCCTGTTATTCTTACTAAGTATTACTTACATTTAATCCGAAAGATCAATGTTCAAAATTAATTCTATTTACCACGAGACAAGTTGTGTTACTTAGAGCCAGCTGTGTTAGTAAACTAATTAGTGAGCACCGTTACCTATCCTGATTATCAAAGTGTAAATTTAATTTTCCACAACATGGCACGAGGAATTCCGTGCGTTAAAAGGAAGAACACGTCATTATCAAAAAAGATTAAATTACCAATGTAAAAATTTTCCATACACTTAGGTTTAGTTTATAAATGAAATTGCGATAAATGAAAAATACGGTATTGAAATTTTCTTAAAAATAAATAAAGACCAAAAATATTACTGACCAGCTAAAAGAGCAAAAGGTGTTACGAGTCTACAAGTTTATATAGAAAATATATTACAATATCAAGGACATATAAATATTTCGCTATATTTTTTTTCGTATATATAATACACTCTAGAGATTAATATCATCAACATACAATGATTTGTGTTTTTGCCTTCGTGTGGACGGTGAGTGGACTGGCGTAATTAAGGGCACAAAATGTAACAAGGGACACAACTTTTCAATGCGGCGCGGCTAATGATTCTAACGCGCCTAATGTACTCGTACTAAGCCTTGTTTTTACAGAGATTTTGCTGTAAAATAAGTAGCTAGTAGATAAATAGCCATCCACACTGATGAATATACTACTATCATAAAGAAGAATTAGAGAATCTTTGTTTTGGTAGTAGCGGTTATACAGGTTACTTGTAATATGTCACGATCCCTTTAAGGGGTTGTCAGGAAAATATGGGCCAATGAGTTTGTTTGGGGTCACACGAAGAGTATAGCGTATGATGTGTCACCTGTTCCTCCGAACATCGAAATATTAAAAACTCGCATTATTAATGCTGCTGAACAAATCAGGCAAACTTTACGAACAAGTGTCGTAAAAAGCACGTTAAGGAAAAGAATGCGCCTTGTATTCGCAATGAAGGGTCCCATGTTGAAAATGAATTGAAATAACATCATGTAAGTCTTCTTCTTCGTCGTTTCCTCACTGATGAGGATCGTGACCACATATGATCTTCCACTGAACACGGTCGTGTAAATAAAGATAGTTAAAAAATTATACTATTGATTTTTTATTTACTCTTCTTTGCTTGAAATTTATTGATTTTGAGACTTTAGTTTTGAGTTTGACTATGGTTATTGTAGCTCGTTGGATAGCATCGAAAGTGTAGATATTTTTAAAATAATACGCAGATACACGTTCATAGATTTTTTTTTCAGTACGTCATAAGTTTGTAAAACAAAGACATTAATTATTTCATCTTTTTAACTTTGGTGAGTCAAGGGTTAAAAATTCAATAAGTTATCGTTATGTTTGTTGTTATTTATTATTATTTAGAATATTGTTTATCATTCTATGACAATTTTACGAATATTCCTCAATTAATTTCTTTTTAATGCCCTTTAAAGTGATAGATTCGGGGATTTTTCATCAATAATAATAAAATAAAAAAAAATCTAAAATAGTTGAACATGGATTTTTTTAAATATTTTTCTATAATTGCCCCTGACAACCCCTTAAAGGGATCGTGACATGTTACAAGTAATCCTGTATATAATTATCTATTTTCAAGCTCCATAAGAACGAATAAACTATCATAATACCTTAATAACATATCATCAAATCGTTTTCTATGATCGGACTCGGTTATAACAGCTTAGAACATCCTGATGATAAAACAACCATAACTTCTGAAATGTTTCCAGAAAAATATTTGAGGACAACATTTGAAAAGCATTCAATGTAATGATCAAATGATAGTTTTTTTATATTTAATTTTCTTATTTCCAACTATTATTTAAAATATTCAGATTAGAAAATATAAAAAACTATTTATTATCTTCATTACAAGTTTATTTAATTAATCGGACTGTCCTCATAGACTTCCATAAAGACCCAAATCTTAACGAGAAAATCTAATATTCTCTTAAGTCTTGGTTAGAATAAGGAACAGATCCTTTCCTATGTTAGGGTATAGCGGTTAAAATGGAAAAGCCAATTTTTTGTATCTAATGAGACTTATTATTAATTTGCCAGAAATATTATGTGGAAGACCTGAATTATAAAACTGTTTACGTATACTGTTTATTTATATCAGTGAAGGGTGTTTAAACATTCTTTTTTGGTGGTCTTTTAAAGTGTAAAATAAAAAAGCCCACATAACCTATGGGACCCACATTATTACTGTATGTGAAGTATATGTAAATAAATACATAAAGATGATAATATGCTTTAATTTAGAATTTGCAGCAGTTAGTGTGAGAGTAATATATAATTTAGCGTCAACTTGAAACATTTAATATACAAAGCTTGTCAAAATGTCGGGTGAGATCTTATTTCATTAGAATTTTGGGACAAAAATAATCCTTTATTTAAATTTGAGCTTAAAAATATGTCAATATTAACTTTCAAAGGTTCATGCTTATTTTACTCTCACAATGGCTAGATAATTCGTCCGTTGATCCATTTATCAAATCAGCCAATCGTCCGTCTTCAAAAAGTTTTGCGCCTATATTTATTAAATCTTATAAATATTAGACGTATGTGTTAAAATGTTGTCATATTAAAATATATGAATCTTAAAGCAAAAAAGTTTTAACAAGTCGAAGCAAGGCGTTAAGTTTTCAAACAAGTTGTAAAAACTTGTTTGTTTTGTTGGTCGTGTTTGAAGGTAAAGTCGAATTAAGATTAAGAAAACGTAACAACTTTTTTATAAGTATGAAAGTATGATATTACTTTTACGAGGGCTCGTTTAATCAGATAAAATTTGGCTTTCAAAGTAAAAATGTGAAGAAAATGATCTAATTTTGGCAACGTTATCGTCACATAAAACGATAATAAATAGCTTCTGACTTTATTATTTATTTTTATTATTGTAAACTTTATTATTATTATCTATAATATATATAAAAGCGAAAGGTCACTCACTCATCACGAAATCTCCGAAACTATTACACCTACAAACTTGAAATTTGGCAAGTAGGCTCCTTATAGGACGTAGACATCCGCTAAGAACGGATTTTACGAAACTCGACCCCTAAGGGGGTAAAACAGGGGTTGCAAGTTTGTATGAAAGTCCTATATTTTTGAAGTAAGAGACTTGAAATTGAAAATGTATGCTCTATAGATGATGAGAAGGTGTTTAAATAATGTTTCTTTAAAAATCAACTCCCTTTTAGGGTTAAAACGGGGGATGGTAGGTTGACTCACGCATCACGAAATCTCCGAAACTGTAACACCTACAAACTTGAAATTTAGCAGGTAGGCTCCTTATAGGGCGTAGACATCCGCTAAGAACGGATTTTACGAAATTCGACCCCTAAGGGGGTAAAACGGGGGTGAAAGTTTGTATGAAACTCCTATGTTTTTGAAGTAAGAGACTTGAAATTTAAAATGTATGCTCTATAGATGGTAAGGAGGTGACCAAATAATGTATCTTTAGAAAGCAACTCTTTTTTGGGGTTAAAACGGGGGATGGTAGATTGACTCACTCATCACGAAATCTCCGGAACTATAACACCTACGAATTTGAAATTTAGCAGGTAGGTTTCGTATAGGGCGTAGAGATCCGCTAAGAACGGATTTTACGAAATTCGACCCCTAAAGGGATAAAAGGGGGATGGAAGTTTGTATGAAAGTCCTATGTTTTTGAAGTAAGAGACTTGAAATTTAAAATGTATGCTCTGTAGATGGTGAGGAGGTGACCAAATAATGTATCTTTAGAAATCAACTCCCTTTTGGGGTTAAAACGGGGATGGTAGGTTGATTCACTCATCACGAAACCTCCGAAACTATAACACCCACAAACATGAAATTTGGCAGGTAGGCTCCTTATAAGACGTAGACATCCGCTAAGAACGGATTTTACGAAAATCGACCCCTAAAGGGATAAAAGGGGGGTGGAAGTTTGTATGAAAGTCCTATGTTTTTGAAGTAAGAGACTTGAAATTAAAAATATATGCTCTATAGATGGTGAGGAGGTGTCCAAATAATACATCGTAATCTATATATATATTAAAGAGAAAGTACACTAACTCACTCATCACGAGAACTCAAAAACCGCTGGATGGTCTATCCATCCAGGTTGGACAAAAATAAAATTTGGCGGGGAGGTAGATTATAGTTAGCAGACGTTCGTTAAAAACGGATTTTACGATATTCAACCGCTAAGGGGGTTTAATTGGGGTTGATAGTTTGTATGAAACATATACAGCCTGAAAATAAAACTAAAAAAGTGGTGTATAGAGAGGTTTTATAAAAATAACTATTAAATTATACTAAATTGTGCCTGTTAAAAAGTTACTCAGTTTGATAAGTATTTCAAGTGACTGAAATTAAAAAAAAAATGCGTTAAACATCTTAATAGTAATGCTTATCTTCATAACCACGCGGGCGTAGTCGCGGGCAACAGTTAGTGTATTATAAAACAAAGTCCCCAAAAGTGTATGTAATCGATTCGCTCAAAATCTACGGAACGGATTTTCATGCGGTTTCACCATTGGAGAGAGGGCTCCACCATCAGCAAGAGGAAGGTTTACGGAACGGCTAAGCCGATTTTGATGAGAGTTTCACTGGAAGTTTGCCGGGAAAACTTTGTGACACACTAATTTCAGCGCGGGCGAAGCCGCGGGCACAGCTAGTTGTAAATAAATGTATGAAATAAGGTTTGTCTCGTGTCTTATACTCAATATATTATTGTGGAATACATATTCATAGTGATGAAATTATGAAAAAAGCCTTTATACAATCGATTTTAATGGAAAGCTAGTTTTAAATTATAATTGTATCTTCTAAGAAACAAAACGTATGAAAAGTTACTTATATTCGCATCCATTAACCAAATCATTATTATACCTTCAAGTTTATCTATATATCTATACAAATAAATAAAATTGGAGTGTCTCTATGTAATTTTAAAATAACTGCTTTTTACTAAATGCATATGGATGTATACATGGTACATATACCAAAATAACATTTGTTACAATTTTTGTCTGTCTGTCTGTCTGTCTGGAGTATCTTAAGCTTCTTTATTTTGATTTTAGAAATTTATATATATATTTATAACTCTGTGAACTGAACAATAACTTTTTTGTTAAATTCCACACGGATGAAGTCGCGGGCACAGCTAGTTTTAAAAGAAATTAGTTTACGATTTACATGAGAACATTCTTTAATTCCAAGTTTATAATTCATTAATTATATATTGAAAATATAACATTAATAAGGCACCCCAGAAATTTGTGCTCTCAAATTTCAAGTTCTGCTCCCTACCAATTAGCAAACGAGGGTATGTCCACCGGAAAATGACGTTACAACAGATCTTATATATAGTTAATAATAAAGAGAATTATCGAAGAATCAGACTTTTTTAATTTTTATAGATGGGGAAATGCTATTTATGCATTATCCCCGCCGCCGGAGCAATGGGATTGTGGAGCTCCCAGCCGATTGGCAAACTATCCAGTAAAGCCTCATCTGTTTCCATCGGCACCATAACGGGACGCCATAGGGTCACTTGCGTATACTACCACAACGTCCTAGTGTACAGCCTCTCGGTCCCGTCGGAAGGTATACACGAGCGGTCAGCATTCAACCCATCCGCCGTCCAAGTAGTAGGAGACCAGACTCAGGAGCGTCCCACCACCGCCAGGACTGGCAACCCGTCTTCTCGAGTTGAGTGGGGGGGATGGGAGGAATCTCTCCCTCACTAGGCGCAGTAGCCCAGGGTGCATCGCCAGAAGGTCACCGACAGTTGGCACCCCGTGAAAAGTCGGAGTAATCAACATAGTTCAACTCATCCTCAAGATGGAGTCACTAATTTCTGGAAGCACTATATCAGGATCTTGGGGGGTACGTTTGTCTAGTCGTGGATACTTTTTATTTCGGTAGGGCACAGAAATATCCTAATCAAAATCTGTAGTACCTCGTCTGGGGACTCAAATCTTTTTTTTTTTAAACTTGGGCTCCGAATCATGAGTCTGGGAAGGTGATTGTTCTTAAGATAGCCTATTCATTTCAGTTCTTTGAATTATGCTTCTTGTATTTCTATTCTTCATACTGTGTCTCTCTTTCATTCATCATCGTCATTTTCTGGCCGGGTGGGTTCACAACTACTCTAAGCTTTATTATTATATTTTATATCAATTATTAATACGAGGAAATGATGGTAAGACAGGTTTACAGATTATTTATTATGTTTCCATTTTTTTTACTTACAACTAATCTTACATCTATTTACTACTCATAGTTTATAAATAGCTTATACATATATACTTAAAAGTTAGTTTCTTACCTCATTGTGTATTCGACAGTAACAGATTCTTGAAATTTTGAAAAATTACCGGACAAAAAAAATATAAATGTAATTTTTTTTAAATAATTAAAATTAAAATATATTACGAACACATTTCAATACATCAATTTTAGCTTTTTAGCTTCGTAACAATATATTGGTTAAATTTATGTTTAAATTATAATAAATACATATTGCTGTTGTATTTCATTTTACGTAGGTACCACGTTTTCGTTTTAACGCTCATTAATCTTGGTTTGGCAATTGCCGCAAAGGGACTCCCGCCAATTATTCATTTGAGGTGAAATAAAATGACTACTGTTCATTGATGGTAACGTATCATTATCGAGCATTCATTTTAGTTCATCTAATTTTAAATTGTTCTGTTCTACGGTAAAAAACACACAAAAAAGAAACTAAAAATAGGGTAACTGTAGTTTAAACTTTATTGAACTGAAAACAGCAAAATTATAAAACTTTAATATAATAGTGTCATTATTGGAGCGAAGTTCCTTACGTCAGGCTTGACATTTGGCTGGGCGACCGAACTGAAAAAAATGTGATACTAAAACCGCAAGAAAAATATATAACGGAAGTGACGTAATATCAGTCACACAACTGTATAATATGACGTTTGTAAAACTAAAATATTACTAGTAAATTTTATACTGTCGACAAAAATAAATAAAGACATAGTTTTTTTTATTTTACTTTACGGTATTTGTTATTTTCTAAAATACTAAATTTCCTAAATACTTTTATGTACTTAATTAAAAACCAATCAACAAAAAAAAAAAAAATCAAGAACTAGAAAATATATATAAAATTAAACAAATTTTTTTCAAATTGTGTTGCTTCTATACTGTCCGAAGGAACTTCGTTCCTACCTGGTGTCCCATGACACCACATATTTTTTTTACTATTGTACTACTAAGAACCTCGGTATTTGTTTTGGTTTAGGTCGGAAGCAAACGTACGTTCCACTTAATGGTAAGCGATTAGTGTAGCTTAAAGATGTATGTAACACCAAAGCATCGCAAACCCTACCCCCGACCTTCCCCCCTGGGGGAAAAAATTTAATGAGATCTGGCTTCCTGTCATAATCCATCAAAATCAGTGTTGTGTTTTAAATTTCGGCATTTAACATATTTTTTATTTGTACAAATTTTTGGATTTTTTATAGCCATAAATACATTTGTTGCAGAAATAATAGCGCCTATTTTATATCTTCTTATAGCTTCTCGAACAGTACCTCGCTCTAAATGGTTGTAAAGTTTTGTAATCAAAGTTGCGAGAACTATTCTTAAAGGTTAAAATAATAAAAACGTTCTGATCGTTAAGTGGTTTTGACAAAACGTTATTGCTGAGTTCAGTCACGTGGGGTCAGGAGAAAGAAAAGAGATTTAATGTAATATACTTTAATGAACAATACTTAAAAATTACCTTAATGTACATCTTACATATCTAAAACATTTTTAATATTAACTAATACTAAATATACCGGGTGATTTTGAAAGCGTTTTGGAAACGAAAATTTTGAATTATTTAGCAATAACAGAACCTATATATAACGTTAATTTAATAATATATGTATTTTTTTTTCATCAAAGTCGATATTCATATCGTTTACAGATAAAAAGTGAGAACCAGTAGTAGCGCTACACGGTAGGTACATTCTAAAAATAGAAATACTATACGTTTTAATAGCGAGTCACAAAATCGTATTAGCCAATAAAAACAAAGCTACCGAGTTGCGCCGGAGTCGACCAATGACGGCGTTGCTCACTTGTCCTTGTAATCGTCGGCGTCCCGCGTCCCTGGCTTTCAGTCGGTCAGTAATACCATAGCGGTACATTCGTAAACAAGGTCAAGGATGTTTAAATTATTATTCGCCGGAGTTTGAAGATGTTCTTGAGTACTTCGAGCGCGATCCCTGGCGGAGGACAAGGATGGCAGCAAGAGAATTCGATGTTAGCCAAAACTTCGTATGGAAGATATTACGTACACAAGGATTACACCCGTATCATTTTCGTAAGGCTCACGTAATAAACAACGCACCGGAAAGAATCGCCTTTTGCCAGTGGTTGTTAAGGGCCTGTGTCTTGGCCACCTGGAAGTCCTGACTTAACGCCCCTGGATTTTTTCTTGTGATCGGAAATAAAAAGTTATACACGTCAGTCAATATGAAAGCTGTGATGATTTACGCATTGCGATAGTGGACGCTTTTGATAAAGTGAAAAGTGATCAAGACACATTAAGAAAATTAAAAGACAATTGTATTAAACGCGTACGTTTGTGTATTGAACGCAGCGGACTCCATTTTGAGCAGTTGCTTCGATACAGAGAAGTGTAAATAGTGTAAATAAACTGTTAATAGGTATGTAAGTTAATTATTCTGTAGAAAACTCAGATTTTTTAAATACGCCTGAAGTTTATACCTACAGTCCGTTTATAAATTGATTTGTTGTGAAAAGAACAATCGTGGTTAATAATCGAAAAGAAGTTTAAATAAAATAGGTATTTCTGACGGTCCTAAGCCCGTGTAAAGTATGAAGGACAAACGAGTCTATCTACGTAAGTACTCGCTAGCTCGCGCCTATAGGTATACTTTTATCAACCGAAACGCGCACGGACGTGTTTCATTCATATAAAATAATGAATGAATGATCAGTGCCTTACTACTTTCCAAGTCGATCGAATAAAAATGAATATTAAAATTGAAACTTTTTTTTAGTCAACATTACAATTGATTTATCCATTTTTATATGTACTATAGATGATTCCAAAGTAAAATATTTCGTTTCCAAAACGGTTATAAAATCACCGTGTATATTATACACGGTAACTACTTAAGATCTAACTACATGCACTAATATTTATTTACATTTTACTCTTAATTCTAATTTTATCTTCACATCTGAGGTATGGCTTATACATAATAATTTTTTTTTAAATCAACTACACACATTTCTATCTAAACATATTTACATTTCCCCTTACCCTTTTCTATTAGGTACAGTATTGCTAATAATATTATTAAAGATTACTGTCTTTTCCTATGTTTCCTAATTCCTATTTGTTACTACATAAATGTATAACCTATATTTACACACAAATATATTTCAGTATACTTAATTGCTGTTTTTTTATTGGCAGTTTTACATATATTCTTTACAGAATTTAAGGAACAAGGCTCTGTTACTGGTTTGCATATTGCAAAGCAGTTACTTTTTACTTTTATAATGATGTTTTTACTTATTCGCACGCCGAGTTGATTCTCACACTCATGGCGATCACACAGGTGGTTTGGACAGTCCAGGAGGGAGTGGAGGACTGATTCCGAACACGCAAGGTCGGAACTAACATGACGGACTCTCCTTGCAATTAAAACGGTGCAAGTAATCGGAGAATCCGCCATGCCCCGTTAAAACCTGGTTGGTAAAACAGGATCTGCTGTTTCACCCTCCCGTGCCAGTGGCGATTCCATTCGCAAAGCGAGCGTATACGGATGCATCACTTGATGAATGACACCGGGTAGTTCTCATAGTTAAAACGCTATTTAGACATCATCGCAGCTTCCTTGGTCAGATGATCGGCAAGCTCGTTGCCCTCTAAACTCAAATGGGCTATGATCCATAACAAACTCAAACATTTGCTCCGGATCTATGCCTTCTGCAGGTAGCCCCGAGACTCGGCTCAGATTGGTTATCGTCTCCAGTGCCGACAAGGAGTCAGAATAAGCTCCAACTGATCCAGCTGAAGAACTGTGCTCGGCAATCATCGACGCCGCTTTGCATATAGCTAAGAGTTCAGCTTGATAGACAGTGCAAAAAGACGGCAAAGTAAGCTCGAGGGTTATAATTTCGGCCGCACCGCTCTATATGGATAGCGCGGCCCCCATCTTGCCCTGAATCTTGCTAACGGCCGTGAAGTTTTAGCGTCAAAATTGATATAGGCGTTAAAAGTACCTGGTCTTCCATGCATTCACACGCACAACTACACCATAGCTGTTGTTAGTTTGACATTGACATATTTAACCACATATTCAAAAATTATTTCTTGCTCTGAGGAGTATTACTCAGGAGAGTACCACTGTAAGTATCTGAAGAATTCCTTTTGAAGACCCTGAACAAAAATAATTTACTTACATCGTTTTTATTTACCAAAAGTTACAACGTTAAAATTTTTCTAATAGTTACATAAATTATAGCTCATCAAAAATATACATATACTCTGCGCTTTAAGTTAAAATGATTGCTATATCAGCAGCAGCCTTGTGTACAATATAAAATGTGAAGCCATTAAAAATCGTAGTCCGTCTTATTTCAATTTTGGTTTAAATCCAGATTTTAACATAAGATTTTATTTTTGTCCTTGTAAAAAATAAACACCAATATAACATATTTTTGAAAAAAGGTACAGTAAAAAAACTTTATACTCTACGATTACAATAATAGACTCTCGAACTTATATCGACTTTTTACTTCCCAGGGAATATTAACTGGTAAAGTTGGTTATAAATAGGTCAATAAATAAGTCATCTTTATGAAAGACCAAAAAAAGTAATATAAGATCGTAAAAGAAGATAGGTAAACCTCTTTATTGAGTTACGTTTTAACTCACGGCATATTTAATATGCTTGTAATTTTATTAATATGAGTTTCTTTTAACGTTTCACACTCAACGGTCCTCAGTAGGACGAGAATCCTGTATCGGAAGTCTGAAAAGGCACAAACGCCCATATCCAAAATCTACATATATTAGGTAGTCACTATGACCACTTCTTTTTTTTTTACGTGGGTAAAATCCATCATGGATACCCTCCAGTGCGGGGGCGCCAGAAGGTTATGTCAGACTCCTACTGACTAAAAACCACCACGTGTGAGCAATCGTCCACCTGGGTGGGGCGAGATGGGGTCGCGCTAGCATTCGCCACCTCGCCCTGGCTCACTATGACCACTGGGCTAGCGCGTCGTAAAATTGTAATTAAGTATATTTTCTGTTATGTTGATAACAAACACGAGATACGACTGTAACGTTACATTACTAGATGCCTTTGAAACAAAATTAAATGCAATGGTAAAAACTTATTCCCGCCGGTAATATGATAAAATACGTATAAACTCCCTGATTTATTATAAATACATATAGGTTACGACACAAGTTAAGAAGTTATTTAAGTGTTACTTGCATTCATACAAATAAGCATAGTAAAACTGTTGTTTAAAGTGATTGTTTAGATCACGGGTGAGCAACCTTTTTTTATTGAATTTTAGTGTGAATTTTTTGAAAATTTGAAAACTCTGGCGGGCCGCACAAAATGTCTATTCGGGCCGCATACGGCCCGCGGGCCGCGTGTTGCTCACCCCTGGTTTAGATCGATTAGTTAACAGTGAAATCATCAATTACTATTATTAATGACACGCTACTATGTTTGTTGTTTTATAATTCTTATTTTTTTCTTGAGTTAAGAGATAAAGTATATTTCTTGTTTGTATAAGAATTATAATTTTTCTCTTAAGTTAGAATACAAGTATAATTTAAATAAAAAGAATACCCTACTTACGGTGAACTCAAATATATAGCGATTAAGTAATAAAGTAATATAAATAGTTTTTTTTTTATCTGTCACAGCCTTACGAGAGGTACCCAAACTATCAACAGTACCAAAGAAAAGACTGATTTTTAAGTATTCCTTATGATTCCCTTTGAATATTTTTGATTACTTTAATATATTATTGATTTGATTATGTAGGTATGATGATGCTTTGGGCTATATTGGGGAGGCCTGTGTCCAACGGTGGACTGTGATAGGTTGTAGCGAAGCGATATGATTAAATAAAAATTTTGCATCTTCTTTACAGTTACTAATAGACGTATATCATTTTACCATCTACATTATTTATTTTGATTTTGTATAGAAAAGAATAGTGAAAAAATCAGTATATATAGTATTAATGGAAATAAAATAGATTTCTTTTACTTAGTAGTAGTAGTAGAAGACTAAATAAATCGTAATATATTATATATATATACCATAATAGTTATACATAACTGTAAATTTTTAAGTATTCCTTATGATTCCCTTTGAATATTTTTGATTACTTTAATATATTATTGATTTGATTATGTAGGTATGATGATGCTTTGGGCTATATTGGGGAGGCCTGTGTCCAACGGTGGACTGTGATAGGTTGTAGCGAAGCGATATGATTAAATAAAAATTTTGCATCTTCTTTACAGTTACTAATAGACGTATATCATTTTACCATCTACATTATTTATTTTGATTTTGTATAGAAAAGAATAGTGAAAAAATCAGTATATATAGTATTAATGGAAATAAAATAGATTTCTTTTACTTAGTAGTAGTAGTAGAAGACTAAATAAATCGTAATATATTATATATATATACCATAATAGTTATACATAACTGTAAATTTTTAAGTATTCCTTATGATTCCCTTTGAATATTTTTGATTACTTTAATATATTATTGATTTGATTATGTAGGTATGATGATGCTTTGGGCTATATTGGGGAGGCCTGTGTCCAACGGTGGACTGTGATAGGTTGTAGCGAAGCGATATGATTAAATAAAAATTTTGCATCTTCTTTACAGTTACTAATAGACGTATATCATTTTACCATCTACATTATTTATTTTGATTTTGTATAGAAAAGAATAGTGAAAAAATCAGTATAGTATTAATGGAAATAAAATAGATTTCTTTTACTTAGTAGTAGTAGTAGAAGACTAAATAAATCGTAATATATTATATATATATACCATAATAGTTATACATAACTGTAAATTTTTATTTCGAAGAAACTAAAATGAACTTTGTGTTAGAATCTAGGGCAGTAAAACTATTTCACAAAATATAAAGATTTTCACTATTCTTTTTTTCAAATACTTTACAGTGTAACAACGCCGAGCTAGCGGGTGGGAGAGCGATAAAAACTCAATGTTGAGTGTAATCCGGGATAAGACCCTAATTTCATGGCCACGATTTACGCGTTGACCGCCAGTAAAGCGTTATTAAAGGAAATAATTAGAATAGTAAATACTACTTTATTTTATACCAAAATGTTAAGTTACAAAAACTATGCCATAAAACTCATGAAGAAAACAATGAATTTTGATTTTATCTTTTGTAATAAAATACTGACCTCATTTTTAGTATCTTATGAAAGGCCACTGAAAAAGAAAATATTTTTGCCGCTAAAATGTAAAAACCTCAACATAAACGCGAGCAAATTAAGTGAAAAAACTGCATTCATTACGAGCTCTCCTCATGCACCTCTCATTTCACACAACGTCTGACAAAGATTTCTATTCGCAGAAATGAAAAAAAGTTATTGCTTTTGGTCGCAAATTTGAAAAGTCAGTAAAAATTCGGGTGCATAACCTAATACCAAAAGTTTGGCTCTATAATGACCTTGAACTGTGTATATAATTATAAACATAAATAAATATCAAGTTATTATACATATGTAAGTATGTAGCTAAGGTATGTCTGGTACGATACGGCCGGTGCCGAAAATTCAATGCTAGATATACTCATAGTTTGGTACTGTCTATTTTCTCTGATAGTAGAGTTTGAAGAAATACAGTGTCATACTACTGTATCTATGTGACATTGAATCTTTGTTCTGAGGAATCAAGACCGAAGTGTTTATGTGCTTTATTTCACGAATAAACCCCTGTCTCTCTTAAAAACTTTAAATCTTAAAAATATAAAAATTAAAAAAAATTGAAATAATTCTAGTGTTATAATTTTCTAATTTTAAAAGTATATAATTATACTACAATTTTATGTGGTTTTTTTATCATAAATTATTGGTTCGTATTGTTGTACAGTTTTGTACCTATATAAGTACATTAGTACACAAATGTTTATATATTTCGTTGTTTGATTTTAACTACTAAAACGTGGCTACGTCCGTAGAGAGTTCATTCTCACTCGATCTATTGGACTAACAAAGCAAACTTTGTTTTTACTCGATTGGTTAATTTATAATTTTAACATTTAAATGATTTTACTTCTTTCTTTATAAGGTTATAAAAGAAACA
The DNA here is from genome assembly GCF_905220565.1 of Melitaea cinxia. Taxonomy (NCBI): domain Eukaryota; kingdom Metazoa; phylum Arthropoda; class Insecta; order Lepidoptera; family Nymphalidae; genus Melitaea; species Melitaea cinxia. Next base: position 5,795,800 of record NC_059399.1, read on the forward strand.
TTAGCACTGCTGATGTTACACTTTTAATACTAAAGTTTTTCTCCATGCTTCTAATATATTTGAAATCAATTTAATCAAAAATAAAAAAGAACTGGAACCAGATTGGAGTCGCATCATAGTTATAGCTTTAGTTGTTTATACATTAAAAATTATAAACTAATATGATGACATGGTTAAAGAATCATCATTATGCATTTAGATCAAATGTTAATAAAACAATATATAATCAAATATATAGCTTCAGATTTCCCTATGGTGATTAAAATTTCACATATTAACATAAAGTAATCTTTTCATGAAATAGATTCGAATTGCGGTCGACAACCAGTTTATGTATCAGTCATGGCGCAAAAAGAAACATACGTGATATCTTCATTTAAATTAACTAGCCACTTAATGAAAAAAGTGTGTGTGTTTGTAAGAACGTAAGAAGTTATACTTCATTGGCAAGCTAGCTTCATGCTGCTAACATCTTCTTCGTTGACTAGTTAACTTCAGGGTGTCGGTTATTTCCGTAATTATGTGCGCGGGCATAGTAAAAATTTACCCTCACAATTTTTCCCTAACGCACCAAAGGAAGTATAACTTAAAAAAAACTTAAAGGCTTTGTTAAATTTTAGTCTGATAGCATCAAGAAGAACCTAATCAAAATGCCGTTTTACATACATATGATAATACGCATGGAATCTTCTGGACCTATTGTAATTTTATTTTGAGTTAGACAACGGTCGTAAGCTTTAAAACATTACAGGTACGACTAGTGTAGTAAATAAAAACTGTGAAAAAGAGCTGTAGCAGCATTTGATAATTTATGTAATAAATATAATAAATAAAACTAGTTAGCCCGTTTTATTTACTACTGTCCTGTTGCTACGAGTAATAAAGAGTCACTATAATCTAACCTAGTCAATTTGAAATATCGTACGAAACATTGCGTAACTTCGTATATATTTATCAAATCGATCGTACCATTGGTCAGAGATTCGTATCTGCACTAGACCATAATTTTAACCTCGACAAAAGAGATAACCCTTTTCATAAATTTGGTCAAGTTTGTTTGACCACTGATATATTTCTTTATATAATTAAAATTACACAAATTAGTAATTTTTAATAACGATGTGACTAATGGTGTTTAGTTTTAGTACATCTCTCCCTATTTTCACTGAATTGTTATTACTTTCCTAATTGATTTATGATTATAAATATTGTTCCACTTTTGTACACTTAAAGTAATCATGGTAGATAATAATTGTGTTTGCTTGAAAGTGCACGTCAGATTTCAACCAAATTAATGGGACCATGCGACATGTACCAGATTTCGAATGACAAAAGACTTATCAAAATCGGTAAACTCAGTAAAAACTTATGAGGTGACACAAATAAGAAAAAAATACAGTCGAGTTGAGAACTTCCTTCTTTATTTCAAGTCAGATAAATAATGTATGTGTGTGTATTTAAATACAGTTGATCTAAGAATATCTTTACTTTTTAGAAGTCGGCTGAATTATAGAGCGATATAAACCCGTTAAATATAAATATAACCAGCAGATACAGTCGTCGTATTCATATTGTCATATAAAGTACACAGCGTATTTCCTGAACGACATTGTAAGCATCTCCACTTGATCGACGCGACAGACAATACAAAGGAAATCTGTACTTTTCTTTATTTTTTTACGCCTTAGTATATAAAGCTGAATGTAATTTAAGTACGAAGCTTATTTTAAGATCTCTTTTTGTTTATCTAGTAAGTTCTCTTTTTTTCATAACTTTAACGATGACATGTTCACTATATTAATCTTCTTAAGAATAGATTATATAAATTTGACTGGGTGGTTGACTTTTGGTCAACATATTATATCTTTTGTAATCAATATAGACTTTGGATACATACGTATAACGTTTTATAGAAATATATTGGGAAAATTTATATTGCTATTTATATAAAACCTATTAATTGTTATGAATAAAATTATATGAAACATATTATTGTGGATAATATTAAAAATTAGCAATGTTTACTTTGCATAAACTAAGGTATTATTATGAATATAATTACCATACAATTACAAATATTGTATAAACTGATCATTCGCGAAATGTACTGTTCAAAATTATTTGCATTACTACAGATTCATTATATAAATTCAAGCAGAAACTTCACAAAATCGACACAATGGACTCAATAATAGTTATTTCTCACACCCTTTTAGTTTCCTGCCTAAATTGCGTATATAATCGATGATTATGCTCAATAGATCGAACACGAGTCTAGTGTGGGTCGTCGATTGATTGCCCGGCCGACTAATTAGATAGCCCTTTAATTAATTAAGTCAGTCGGCCGGAGGCCCGGCGCTGCTGTACTGAATGTCGGGAAATATTTGCGCAATGACGGCTTTGATGAACTCGCTTGTGACATATACATATATTCAACAAATTGAACACTCAATCGAAATTAATGCGATTGACTCAGAATAGATTGATATACATATAAGTAAACGTATACTTCATTACCTAAAAACTGCTTTAATTTTTCACAAATCAATTCGCGCGGCTTTACTAGTGTTTGTAAATTACTGAGTTATTTTGTTAAGTCATATTTTGACGTTTTGTACTGCCTCAATACATTAACATTCTTATGACACGAGAGATTTTAAGTGAATCTTAGTACCTGCGATTAATTCAACGAAACAAGAAATTAATTCAATCAGAGGTGTAAATGTATGATTTTATAAACCTATCTTGTTTAGTAATTAGATTACTGAAAAGACAAATTTGAACTTCTGTAAATGAAACGAAATAGTATTCTAATGTAAAAAAATGTTATATAACCTAATGCGTTCCCTTAAATATACCAAATCCTTTAACATGTTTTTTAATACAAATTTAAACATTCGTCGCAATTTAATTTAATTTAATTTAATTTAATTTAATTTAATTTAATTTAATTTAATTTAATTAACTCTTTATTGGAAAGAGTATTTTGAAAGTTTGTTTGAAAGAGAGGAAGTACAGGTACAACATACGGCACCTTCCATGGAAGCGAGTATAAATGTTGATGAAAGTAAGCATGGATGAAATAGTGAAAGCGTTGAAAAGTATGAGATTAGGTAAGGCTGCAGGGTATGACAGGATTACCGTCGAATGCTGAAGGCTGGACATGGCATAGTGGCTAGCCAGCTGTACCGCCTTTTAAATTTGTGCTGACGAAATAGGCAAGTACCGGTAGATTGGTGCAAAGCCGTAATCGTCCCATTGTACAAGGGAAAAGGGTCACGGCAGGTCTGCATAAATTACCGCGGTATAAGCCTCCTCAGCATCGTCGGTAAAGTGTATGCAAAAGTGTTGATTGAGAGGGTTGTGAATGAAACAGACGAAAAAGTATGGGATGCACAAGCGGGATTTAGAAAGGGAATGGGATGTACGGATTTGGTCTTTTCTTTGCGGTGTATAGCCGAAAAGTGTTTGGCTAAAAGTCTATTGCGCGTTCGTGGATTTAGAAAAGGCCTATGATAGAGTGATGAGGAATGAATTATGGTCAGCATTGTCCATGAATGATGTGAGCAGTATCCTCATACGAGCATTGCAATCTTTTTATAGGGATTCTAGTACTTGTTAGAGGATAAACGGGGCATACACTGAATGGCTTAATATCGAAAAAGGTGTTAGACAGGGATGTGTAGCGTCACCGTGGCTGTTTAATCTATTCATAGACAATTGTTGACAGATTTAAAAGAGAATGAAAGTGGGTTGAGAATCAATAAGTTACTCGTCTAATGTCTTTTCTATGCTGATGACCAAGTATTACTTACGTCTTCGGCCGAGGAGTTGCAGGAGATGGTAACTGCTATGAGTGGAGCTTTTGTAAGAAAGGGAATGAAGATGAATGTAAAGAAGACGAAAGTGATGGTGTTTGAATGAGATGAGGCAGTGACAGGCTGCAATATCGTGATTGGAGATGAACAAATTGAAAAGGTGAATGAGTTTGTGTATCTGGGTTCAAAGTTTAGAAGAGATGAAAAGTGTGAGAGCGATATTGAAAGAAGAGTGAATGCAGGAAACAGGGTGAATGGAGCTTTGCACTCCTTTATGAGTAGTCGGAAGATTTCTAACAAAGCTCGTTTCGCTGTGCATGAGGGGGTGTTGGTTTCGACACTCGTGTACGGAAGTGAAAGCGGGGTATGGCAGAAGAAACATGAAAGCAGGATAAATGCAGTTGAGATGAGAGCGTTCAGAAGTATGATAGGAGTTAAACTGAGTGACAGGATAAGGAAACGTTGTGGTTTGAAAGAAAATGTAGTGACAAAAACTGAGAAAGGTATGCATGCTCAGATGGTTTGGTCATGTTGAGAGAATGAGTGAAGAACGATTGACGAAAAAAGTTTATAAGGCGAGTGTGAATGGAAGCGTTGGAAGGGGTAGACCTAGGCGGACGTTCCAAGACCAAATAAAGGACGTCTTGAAAAAAGGCCAGGTCAAGAGTACCCTAAACCAAAGAGCATGTATGAAAGGAATAATGAAAGTGGACGAAGCGAAAGAAGTATGTAAGGATCGTAGCAAGTAGAAAGAAGTGGTCTCTGCCTACCCCTACGGGAAAGAGGAGTGATTATATGTATGTATGTATGTAAAAGTGTAAAATAATCACCGTACCTTAACTGACCAGCATCAAGCTATGATGGCAGATTTTCCAGGTACAGTTCATAGTATCTAAACATTCGCATTTTATTATTTAAATATACAGATTAATCTCCTTAAATACTATAATATCATATTAATAATTACACTCTGTACATTAAGTAAACAAAAATATATATATTTTTAAATTTTATTATATTCAAACATATGAAAAATAAACATATACTCTTATATACTCGTAAATGTAATGAGAGCCGTAACTCAATTTCAAAGCACAAATACAATAAAAGGGCGCGCTTGCATTCAAACCAGAATATTTACAATGGCTCTATTTGAAACAGGAAAATACCTCTAACATAAATAGCAATAAGCTCGAGTACAGGCTCAAACTTCGGGGAAGGGTTTCGCAGCGTACCGACTAACATGACAAAAGCGACTATTACTTCAATATAGTTAGTTTGACGTTCGTCGTTATGTTATTAATTAACTGTTTATTTGTTAACCTACGAAGCGTTTGTAATAAGTTACTGTATACCCTTAAAAATACCACGGAACTATCATTCTACAAGTATTTTAGTTTAGAATTTAAATATCATCAATTAAAAAATCAAAATCAGTACACCCAGTAAAGAGTTATGCGGATTTTCAAGGGATTCGGATTTCAATTTTCCCTCCATTATATATATAGTTTCCTTATCATGGTACTACACTTGGGATATCTTCTTTCCAATAGAAAAGAATTATCAAATTCGGTTCATATACGACGAAGTTATCCCCGAACATCGATAAAAAATATATATAAGATCGAATTGAGTAACCTCCTCCTTTTTTGAAGTCGGTTAAAAATGTAAAACGGTTACGTTATTAATAACGGTACATTAACTTACGGTTTCAGATCTAAATTATTAAGAAATAGCTTTACTATAAATTGTACATTGCAAATTAGGAGTGCATGTTTCTTTTAATGGCGATAATTACATAAATTTTGTACATCACATCAATCATCATTGGTTATTAAAAGCATGATTTGATACTCATCATGTTCACAATATAGTCTTAAAAGTTATTCTCAAACTTCAATAAAACTTGTACAATTTTATTGGATTCTTACATTATTTAAATGAAGTAAAATATATTTCTAGATATTTTTTCTTCATTTGTTTACAATATAATAAGGTAATTTATAACAATTTCGATAAGTAACAAAACATACCGAAAGTGCAGACACAACACAAAATTATTACTCATAATAGTACAAACATTCAGTTTTTTGTGTTATGTGATAATTCAATATTATAGTGATAGAATATTAAACATTATTTGCAAGAAAAGCATATTCAATAGGCAGTACTATGTTCGCAATGACCTCGTTACTGGTTATTAGTTATATCGCAAATGGCGATAGCGTTGAAAAATATTTCTGCTACTCCCGTATCTAGGTAATGCTTGGAACATTATTTGCCGTATAGTTGAGCAATGAAAAAGCACCCCTTAAAATATTATTATTGCAACTAGATGCGATGTTATTTAACATGAAACTAAATTTAAGATGTATTAAATAACACGTAGAAAATTTGTATGTCTACATAAAATATACACAGTAATTATTAAGAGGATTAGTTAAATTTATGTATAGCTAAGTGTACATTAATATATCTATTTATGTCTAGTTAGATTATAGAAGCGATTTACACCTGATAATAAACGGTTACCGTAGCTTATAGACGTCTGCAACACCCGAAGCATCGCAAGCGCATTGTCGACCCTATCTCCAATTCCTCCCAGGACCTTACTCACCAACAGGAATACAACACTGCTTGAAAGCAGTATTATTTAGCTGTGATCGTCTGTAAGGTTGTTGTATTTCCCCAGACGGGCTGCTCCAGATTTTGAGCAGGATATGTTCTGCTGTGCCCTACCTCAATGAAATACACTTATTATTCGTGGAATTATCTAGGAAGATGAATATTGGTCAGGTCTATAAGAACAGGGTTTTTCTTAATACCATTAAGCATGTCTAAAAAATGATTCAACGTTCTTGTAAAAAAAATGAATTGCTAAATGTGTTGTTAAGCGCAAAACTGGTTAGACCGATTCGGCTGATTCTTTTTTAACCGTGTTAAAAAAAAGTTGGAGGCTCTGAATTCGACTGTAATTTTTATGTGTGCTACCTCATACATTTTTACTGAGTGTTCTGATTTTGATGATTCTTTTTTTAATCGTAAGCTAGTGCTTGTTATATGGTTTCATTTAAATTTGATCGCGATCTGATGAGTACATTTTCAGTATTTAACTAACTGTTGTATCGACTACCCACGTCGTATTACTTGTCAATGAAAATTGAAGTCGTGTGTTTTTTTTTTTTCGTTTTCAGGCAAACACAATTATTCAAGTTTTCTAATACTTTGTAGAAGATTTTTATGAAAACAAATCTTAAGAAAATTGTTCAGAAAACATCGAAAATTTAAGAAAGCTTAACGACTATTTAAACTTTACTCGTTTGACAATTCAACGGAGACTGTTGGTTGGCTAGTAGGTAGTAAAAATTGACAAATTCAGCACAACAGTATAGATTTAGTTAATAAAACTACTATACAATTTGTTGAGTCGGAGTACAATGGGTCGGTAGGTGCAAGCTTAGCTAGAAGGAACACACTGAACCTATTTAATATGAAATTAATGATTACTTAAGAAATTGTGTTGTTTTCAAGAACAAAATACCTTATAACAAAATCTTAAGCAAACATTAAAATAAACATTTTTGAATATATGCGAACCCGCGTCTTCGACTGACCGTGTCGGCGCTCTAGCCCATTAAGCTATGGAACGATGTACCCGCTGGATCGAAATTTTTGATATGATAATTTTTTATATTCGGTTTAAGCGAACCGTGGCGCCGTCTAGATCAAAAATTCAAAAATATTTAGAATTCCTAATGTGTGGGTAACACAAAAATAAAATCGTAGATATTAAACATTAAAATACCTACAAATTTTAATTCAACAAACTATCCATTCAGTTTTCATGTACTCGAAATAATTATAAATGTAGCGACCTAAAAGTAAAATAATTTTCAGAAGCATAACACTTATGCAATCCACCGTTAAGTAATTAAAACTTGCCTGCTTTATTAAGTATTTTACGAAATGCTTTTGGAGCACTCGACACAATATTTTCTTTGTATGCAAAACTTCTTGAAACAAAAGCATCGTAGGTGGCAAAACAACAAGTAAGGGATAAACTCTTAATAAAAGTAACTGCATTTGTCTTGACAAGAGTATTGACATGTAAAAAGATATTGTAACGAATTAGAGGTTAATTTAACCTCTATCTAATACAAAGTAGCTTCTGATTACAAATACGCAGAAATTACTCAAGACCACCTTTTACGGTAATTTGAAAAAAACCCATATATATGGCGCAATGTGACTGTAACTTCAATTCGATATGCATTATTTATAAATATCGCGTACGTCTCGTGATGCAATTTTCAAGTATCCGCATGTACGTGATTTATGTCATGTTACATCTTTATAATATGTATATGAATACGTTTGAGTTGCGTTGCCAAATATATTTATTGAAACAATTTGTCATTGTCTGACATAAGCAACTACGGTATTCGAAACAATATCATTGTAATTATTGTTATTATTTTATGAACGAGAGATATATTAATATTATCTAGACTATAATATATTATTGTTTAGATATTTTAACAAGACTTATGTATTTCAAACAGCAAGAGCAGATCAAATGCAGTAAATAAAATGTGATAAAAATTAGTTTGAAAATATAAAATAATATTCTACTGATAATGTTTTATGAACGTTTGTTGATAATATTACAATTGCTAAAGTAAATAATAACAACAACAAAAAAAAAAGATGACTGTAAAATATATTATCGGATAAGCAACAAATTAAAATAAAATGAAACATATACTCGCATTGCTAATATTACTTTTGTGTGTAGATCATAAAGCGAGCTTGTCAGGTACTTTCTAATGTCTCGAGAGTCGAGACGCGTCCTCTCCAGAAGCAACACAAAGCCGTATTTATCTCTATTTATACTGATAAAAAATCGTTGATAGTGCCTCTGCACATGAAGTATCATAAATAGCTTTTTTAGTTATCAGTCATAAGGAAAATATAAAAGTTTCTTGTTATTTATTCGTAGATGATTAAAAATATAAAGTAAAAAAGAAATCAATAACTAAACTTTTTACATTTTATCTATCATAAAAAGACAACATCGTCATAAGAATTTCAATTTCTATATTATAGTAACAGAATCACTAATAGAGACTAAAGATTAAATTAAGAATATTACAAGGACTTGAAACATCTGAGTTCTATTCCAAATTCTCTACAAAACTGTTTTTGTACGAGATGATAAAAACTAATATTTCTATTTCATAGTTGTCGCTTAGTAAGAAAAGTAAAACAAAGATTAAAGTTATGTTTTAAAGCACATAAAAGCTGTGTAAATAGCTGTGGTGTTACGGCAGTAAAGAATTAGCCACCCCCTTTCTTCCAGTGGGTGTCATAAGAGGCGACTAAGGGATAACACAGTTCCACTACCACCTTGAAGCTTAAAAAGCCGACCGATGACGGGATAACCATCCAACTGCTGGTTTTGAAATACACACAGCACATGACAGCAGTGTCTTCGGTGCGACAAAGCCAGCCCACTAACCCGCTGGCCCAGCGTGGTGACTATGGGCAACACACATGAGTTCACGCCATTTTTGGCGCGAACTTGTGGAGCCCTATGTCCATCGGTGGCTTGCCATAGAAAGAAGTAAGTGAGTTACAAAAAAGCTTAATTTTATGAAGATTCTTCTTAATTACACGGGTAACTGTTTTAATATAATAATAAAATTGATAACATAATTAATTTTGCTTTAATATCTTTTCATTTTTCTATGTACTATCGAATGTATTTTATTTGCAATGAAACTAGATTCTTTAACTATACATAAAAATATTTAAACATTTTGCACGCTATAGCCATTTGCTTAATAACAGGTATAGTTAGGTTGACTATTCAGAATTTATCCAAGACATTCTCCATTGCAACGAGGACACTTTAGTGGTTTTGTTGACAAGCTATCGACAAGGTAGAGACGTTGTCTCTGTATCTTGTCTAATAACGTCATACCGATTACCGAACTGCTTGAAATAGTTTCAGGCATATTCTCAAACATTCAAGTTTTCATTGGGATACTTTAGATGAATTCTAATATTACACTCTGATATATTAGTGAATAATTAGCGTTATTGTATATGTTATGTCATCGTTATTGTCAAGGAAAATTGTAATGCCGATCAATGCAAGAGATATTTGTACTACTCATAACAAATATTTGTTTATGGTCTGGCGGTATTTTGTGTAGACCACACATGATATTTATTATAATATATCTTAAAAACACATATAATGTTAAAACTCATTCACATTAATTAATTATTTATTTCAGTTTAAGCTAAGCACTAATTTGTTGCAATATCTTTTTACATGTCGGTAATATAGACAAAATATATGCAGTTAGTTTTTAGAGTTGATCCCTTACTTTACGTCAACATTTTTATTTTTTAGGTTTTGTGTACAAAGGAAATATTGTAACAAGTGCTTCAAAGCTTTTTCGTAAAATACTTTATAAAGTAGGCTACTTTTAATTACTTAACGGCTGGAATGCACAAGTGTTATGCTTGTGAAAAAGATTTTATATTTAGGTCGCTACATTTATAAATATTATGAGTAGGTACATTGTTATTTAAAAAAAATACCATTTTTGAAGTTATACTTCTTTTGTCGCATTAGGGAAAAATTATGAAAGTAAATTTTTACGATGTGCGCGCACATCGTCACGTTAGCTAGTCAACGAAGTATAACTTCTTATGTGCGTACATAAGTATACACATTTGTTTTTGAGTAGTTATCAATGTCATATTAAACAGGCTCAGTTGGTTCCTTCTAGCTAATTTTGCAACACAAAACTATCCAGACGTGCTGTCTGCTAGTCTTACAAGTTGTGTAGTATTTTGATATTGAGCTGATTCTATACTTATGTATATATCGACATCTGATGTGAAGCACATTGTAACTAATGAAACAATGTTTTTTAACTATACCATCAAAATAATGAGGGGAAAAAAGGTATCTTATAATATGAGAACAGTATTTATACGACCACTAGAACTTTTTAGATGAAAATTTTTTTTATTGTAACTCAAAACAATCCAGATTTCTGCGTTAAAAAAATTGAATTTCTTTTACGTAATAAATCCTTTTTTCTCTTACTGTTTTCTCTTTCAAAAGGTTGGATTAGAAATGAGACTCTTTCTCGCGCGAGGAGCAAAGTAACCAACAAAGGCGCAAAACTAGCAAGTTGAAGTTGTAGTGGGTTGTCACCTGTGTTGCAGGACCGATGGCAGTTGGAACAGATCTGCCCTGGAGCAGAGACCACGTGTTGGCAAAGGCTGCGTGAGACGTCCTAAGGCCCGCTGGACCGACGATCTACGTAATATTACCGGTGTAGGCTAGATGAGGACTGTTTTAAACTGATGTGGCATTCGCATTCGCTAGCGCGACCCCATCTTGCCCCACCCAGGCGGACGACTGCTCACACGTGGTGGTTTTTTAGTCAGTAGGAGTCTGACATAACCCTTCGCCCCCCCCCAACGCCGGAGGGTATTCATGATGGAATTTCTCCACGTAAAAAAAGAAAGGATTGCCTTAAACCGGGATGTCTGGCGTGAACTAGGGAAGGCCAACGTCCAGCAGTAAACTTCAATAGGTTGAACTGACTGATTACAGGATATATGTAGTAATCTACTAATTTTTATACTTTAACAACATATTTTAAGTATATTTTTATTATAATAGTAGTCCTCTTTAACGCAGTGTATAACAGTAGAGTATAATAAAGTGCATATTTGTGTACTTTATTATACAATTAGGTGTCATAGGGAAAATGTAAAGGTAGTAAAGAGGTTCGAAGTGTTATTAGGAATGGACAAGCGAAGTGCTAGCGGAGTCACTCTACTATGAAATTGCGCCATTGAGTCCCACAAAATAGATGTGATAATTTAACGAGTTCTGAACACTGCAGGAAGACAAAAATGAAACTTACTTTTGGATATTTCCTTACTTTTTCGAAGTTAAAAGTGTAAATATTAAAAGGCGTGAGCATTTTTAGTCGAAATTAGTACTAGTATTATCGTACAATAGATTTAATAGTTCATTATCGCAAATCTTGTAACTACTGTGTCTTTAAAATTTAATTTATTTTTCGCTTAATTTTATATACACTTGTCTTTTTACGTAACTGTATAGAAATTTGCTGTGTGGCTACGGCACTAAAGAATTTAGCCACCCCCTCTCTTCCCGTGGGTGTCGTAAGAGGCGACTAAGGGATAACAAGGTTCCACAACCACCTTGGAACTTAAGAAACCGACCGATGGCGGGATAACCATCCAACTGCTGGCTTTGAAATACACAGGCCGAAGACGTCTTCGGTGCGACAAAGCCAGTACTGCGGTCACCAACCCGCCTGCCCAGCGTGGTGACTATGGGCAAAACACACGAGTTTACGCCATTTTTGGCACGAACTTGTGGAGGCCTGTGTCCAGCAGTAGACTGTATAGGCTGTAATAATGTATAGAAATTTTTGTGTAAATGTAACTTTTCTTAAGCTTTACCCAATTGGTTTTTAGTTTATGTGAAGTGTAACAAAGAATTAATTCTTTTTGTAAGTCTGTGTAAGACAGAAAATAATTTTCCTTAAACGATTTTAAATACAAGTAACTAACAAACTGTGTCGCTGATAGGATCTAATCGAAAATTAATATTATGTACATATTATGAAAATTTAACCTATATTAGGAATAGCAACGTATACATTTAAAATTATAAATTTTAACTACTCTTACGTGTGGTAAATAATATATCAATGCACTGAACTTTTAATATGTAGCCTATATGCATGTTTATTTATGTAAATAGACATTAGAAAAGTTTACGTAGTTATTATAAAGATATTTTGTATGCCCTAAAAAATTCTATTTGAAGCTTCAAGCCACGTTATTAATCATTGACTGTGGAACTGTAAAAGTTATAAAAAAATTCCCGCTACAATTTTGCGTTTGCGATCCGAGCGTCCTTTTATGTGAGAATTTTCGGCATAAATTTAGCTTTGACACCTCAAACCACAAAGTAAATGCAACGTATTCTGAGAAAATGATTCCGCATTTGAAAGTTAAAGGTTGTATTGACTTTTTATATTTTGAAATCGAATTGTAAATATTTATCGAAGAATTTAATTTTTGTTTATGGAACATGTTTGTATTTATTCTTTATTTTCACTCTGTATACATTTATATATAATTTTATCAGAAGGGCTAACTCAATCTTACATTTAATGGTAGAAGTTACTTTAAATGGAGGTACGGAAATACACAAAATGTCAAAATGCCGAAACACTCAGACAACGGTGAACATTTGTAAGCTATATATCTATGTTTTGCCATGAAGAGGGATTGAACCTGCGATTGTTAGCACAATAGCAAATGTTATGATAATCGATCCATTTTTGTGGTCGGTTGAGTTGACGCTTCTTATGCGATGATAGTAACAACAAGATCTGAAAAATAAATTGTGTTGTGTGCGAATATGGTGTGGATATATAATATATACATAAATATTGAATCCTATTGGGAATGAAATTCACAAACGTTGTCGTTACCAGTGTTAATAGACATTAATATTTTTAGAAATTGTTTAATTTTTTTGTGACCAAGATTTCTGTATGTGAATGTATGTGGTTTATACGTGTGCCTTCTTGCATAATATTATTGCTTTATAGGTAGACATAAAAAGAAACCTTACAAAAATCCGCGACTCGATATTAGCTATATACTACATATAATATTATGGTTATTCAGTGTGATGAAATATATTCTATATAGGTGAAGCTCAAGAGACATTGTGTTAAGAAATTGAATCTCATTTTATCTTAAACTGGATTTTCCTTCTTTTCCCGATACAGCATTCCAGATTGTCTTTTCTTAATACTTGTTATGCATAGTGTTCGCAGATGCTGCGAACGTGTAGGGTCCATATTGTATTATTCCATTTCGCAAAACTCGGGACCTCATATTGAATTAATATCGAATACCGTACATTTTATACCGTACTTTATTATTAAAATGCTTCTAGTTTAAATGATTCTGGTTTAAATGAAAGAATCGTTTAACTGTCATTACGTTCTGCTCAGTAGTTCCGTTTAGTTGTCCGATTGCTTGTCGACTCCGACTACAATGAGTCGAACGACTTCCTGACCATAATGAAACCTTTTCGTCTTTTGACGAAACGAATGTATAAAAAGTTAAAAAAGAGTTCTTTTAGGAAGATTACTTCCTTACTCAGGCACATTTCAGCTTAATTCATTATATCAATAATCATTCATAATATTATTACAGAGGAAAAATATGAAGGATTAGAAGTGTAATTTTATGGCACTGTTAATAACAAAATTAATTGTGTGATGAAGGTCAGTGTCGCAGAATAATTATGTCTTCTGTTAGATTCGAACCTCATATTATCGTCAACGACGTTATCGAGCTTCCATATAGATATTCCACCTGATTTGTTTGTGTATAAAGTAAGTATAAAGGGCGTAGAATACCCTAAAGGTTTTTGAAGTAAAACTTCTTTACGCCCGCTTGACTTGGGGAGTAAAGCTGGTGAATGTGTGACGAGAGCGTTACGAAAAATATGATCCGGCGAGGCGAACGTAAGTTGAGAGGGAGATATATGTTAGTGAAGATAGAAAAAAATGGGTTACATTTCGTAAAATTTACTTCAGTCGTGTGGTCTAGAGCACACTCGTCTTTTCATCTAAAATAATTGTAAGAGATTTAAATTTACACGAAATACTTGTACCTATTTATAAAGCTAGATTTTTTTTTGCTATTACCTTAAATAAAATTACGTATTTAAGTTTGATTTGAGTGGTTTGTATAGCTTTTTTTTCATTTTTAGGTTAATATTACACGAGTACAGCCGTGGCCCACTGCTAGTTCAATATTTTCGATTGCGTCCTAGATAAAAAAAAATGTAGAATTTTATATCAGTCTTTCGTCTTATTTATATCAGTCTTTCATCACACAACAACACGCAACACAAACATAGATAGTAAGTACACAGATATATAATATAGACAGTAAGACGAATTTGTAACAATATATTTCGAATAATAATAATAATAATTGTTTATTTGCAAGAATATGGTGTTGAAGTTGTATAAGATTAACATTAGTATACTCGTAGTCCAAAGATGTTCTACCTTACGGTGTGCAAATATTAAATATATATGTGGTTCAATACAATTTATTTTTAACATCAACTGTAGATTATTTATCATTGAATTATTTTTACATTATTATTAAATTATTTATAGATTAATATATGAATTTATCGAAATAAATCAAACAGTTTATGTACTGTACAGAAAATCTAAACATGTATAAATAAAAATCAATTATGATTTTTTAAAGAGGGTATAATTCATTTTAAGCCAACGAGAAACTAAAACCACTAAAGTGCGTTTATAAGTGCGTTTCGCAAAAATGGTGTGTTGGCACCTCAATGCATAGATTCTTAGATTTTAATCTATAATAATCTATAATAAATTAGTCTAATAAATCGAGCCGTAATTTTATTGCTTTATATTTTATATTTACAGTAGATATTATAATTATATTCCTAATCAGTGAATATGTTTTTGCGGTCGTTCCGTACAATTATTTGTATAGTTTTATTAGCTCGTTTAACACTCTATTATGCAAAACATTAATGAACAAGTAGGTGCAAATAATCATATTATTGACATGTGTTTAATTTTGTTTTGTTTTGTCCACTGAATATAATTATAGTTCCTATTTAAATTACAGTTAAACATTTGATGTTTTCTGAATTCAATAATGATATATTTGTGGCTTAATATAACTTTTTTCATTCTACTATTTATATACCATGAGTGACCTACACTTCAAAATTAAGTTACATTTTGTAATAGTCGATACATTACTGTCAAAAGTTGTATGTATATTTCAGTCACCTTAACAGAACAAATTGGTACTAGTATTATTTAAAACTAAAACAATATGATTAAAAACTTCCAAGTCGGCCTGCTTGAAAAAGTATACCTTGAAATTGAATTTAAAAACTGTACAGAATAGTTTTCTTAATCGATAAAATAATGAATAATACCTTAAAGAAAATAATGTTATTTTACGATTGTTATTAAGACCCATATGGTAAATAGTGTGTGAAATTCCAATGAAAACACGAAAAAAAAAATCAGAGAATAATACCAACAATTGCTGCGGAATAAAACGGTCTAGAGAGACACTTTATTAATCCACGGAACTCGTTTAAAACTCATTTTCATCTTATAATGACTGTGGACAAACAAACCAAATGAAATGAACGGCTAAACAAAAACAATCGAAATGTAAACGGTTATCTTAATTCCATTTGAAAAGGAAAATTGTTAAATTAAAACAGAGTCTTGTTGTCAAAGATACTGCTTAGTGTTTCATTTTAGTAAACTATACTACTATAAAAACTTCTAACTTGATTGAAGTGAAATTTCTTTAGAATCGTTGTGATTTTAAACATAATGAAAAACATAAACATAATAAATGTATAGGAGAGAATGAGATAGAATACGTTATTGCTTAAAACGCGTAAGTAAACAAAAAGTAAAAAATTTTGCACGGCGTTTACGACCTTTTTCACGTGACGACGATCATTGTCGATCGAACGAATTGCAACAGCCTACCCTCCTACGACTTTTCAGAAGTTTCACTTCGGCCGTTTGTGAATTGCTGCACACACACACTTTTTCTATATAAGTCAGATATTTGAATTCTGTATATATTGTTAAATTCAATATTTATTTAAAATTAAAAAAAGGTCACATCAATGCATTGTTATTTCTTATTTTGTGTATATGTTGCAGTCAAAACTCTTAACCAGTCAAAAGCACTGTTGACTAGCAAAATCAGTCAGAAGTACTTTTGACCGTTTGCTTTAGTCAATAATACTTTTGACTAAAATAACAGTTAAAAGTACTTTTGCCCAATGGAGCTGGTTAAAAGTACTTTTGACTAAATGATTCCGTCAAAACTCTTAAAAAGTAAAGGTGGTTGATAAAAATAACGACAAACGCACATATAAACTTTTATATTACTCATTATTAGTGGAGAACGTGCTGATATTAGAACAAAAATGAGTGACTACGAAAAGAAAGAAGGCTTTTTGCAAAGAATTTTAGCGATGGAAAATATGAAAGATAATCATTTCAATGTGATGACAAAAGAAAAATTTGAAAAGTTTGCAATGGATGTGGAAGACGCGAAGTTTAATGAAAAGGAAACACCATCACAGTACAGTAGACTACAACGCTTTAACACATTGAAGTTTGTGGTATAAAAAATTAGTTACAAGCACAGAACCTGTCAAATATTTTTGCCGGCTGAGGAAATCTATGACATTATTGATGCTGCTCATATTTCTATAGGGCATGGTGGTCGCGATAGACTTAAGAATGAAACGGCAAAAAAGTACGCTAATGTTACAAAAAAAATGATTAATATATATTTATCAATGTGCGAAGTATGCCAAAGGAAGGAAAGCAAGAAAAGGATGGGTCAGGTTTAGAAACCGATCCTGCACACTGAAATGAACAGCCGCTGCCAAGTCGATCTGATTGACATACAGTCGCAAGAAGATCTCGGGCATAAATTTATTATGGTTTATCAGGATCATTTGACTAAATTTATTCACATCTAACGAGTTAATAGTGCTTTTAACTGACGCTTTTTTGCAGTTAAAACTACTTTTGACGGAGAGCGTCAGTCAAAAGTATTTTTAACCGCGAATTTGCAGTCAAAAGTACTAATAACCAATAACTTTCAGTCAAAACCACTTTTGACCAACTTGTCCAGTCAAAAGTACTTTTGACTGATTTCGCTAGTCAATAGTACTTTTGACTGGTTAAGAGTTCTGACTGCAACATATACATACGCATATGCACTATATGCTATAATACAAGCTTTACGCGCAAACGCACCAAGATGATTTGAATTGATGATTTTAAACCTATATATTTTTATTTTATTTAAGAAGTACTATTAATATATGAGGATTAATATTAATATAATACGTTATTACTTTTATATACAAACTAGCTGTACACGCGTCTTTGTCCGCGCGGAAGATTCTATCTGGATACCTACCTACTCATTATTCTTTTAGCGCCGTGATCCTGATCCCGTGCGAATTATGGGATAAAAAATGTATGTTGCTATGTGACCTCCTTTATCTTATTTTAGCCGTTTCAGCGACAGTTGTGGAGACATATAGACAAACATTTAAAAATGTTTTAATTTATCGTGTTATTTTATAAAAATAACTTTAAAGACTTAACAACATAGTAATTTTTTGTTATAAGAACGTAGTAATTTTATTTTATTTGTTTTAACTATTTATATATTTAATTTGATACATAATTTTTATAATTTAAACTTTTTCGGATTATAATTGTTTTTGCGGGCAAAAATTGTCGTATTTAATAGAAAAATGTTTGGTTATTTCATATCTATTTGAGCGGTAGGTACTTGTGCATGTGAACAAAGTTTTTTTGCGGATTTTGTGGTAAATCTAAGATAGAAAGCCGCATATATATTGCTCAACAGCCTCCTCTATCTTCTAGTGAAAGTCCCATAAAAAGTCCAGCCGTTCCGGAGATTAGCTCGGAAAAACAGAGACACACAGACAAAAATTTTAAAATCGCGTGTTTGTCTTTTAGTATCGTGTAAATAACAATATGCACTTGAAGACACACAATTATTTTGGAATCACAGACAGACACTTTAATTTTATTTATATGTACAGATTAATATGCGCGTAATTTTAAAGCGACAAAGTCCTACTCGTACTTATTTAGAAATTTTTAGATGTTTATCGACCTATTTGCATTTTTATGTTGACAAAAAAATTAATAATTTGAAAGTTTGAAAGTGCTGTAATATGTAGGGATAGTGTATTATAAATATAAAAGTTGAATGTGATTCATTTCAAATATTCTAAGTTTTTTTTTTTATATACTGCTAAGATAACAAAAAACGGTTATGTGTGTAGTGCTTACGGGCCGCCGGATGATAAGCGATTACTATAGCCTAGATGCCTGCAACGTTAAGAACATCAAAAGCAACCCTTAGAAACTTAAACATAATACTTTTTAAGAATTTTCTACACAGTCTCACGGGAATCCTATAATTTTCCTAGCCTTGAAAAGACGCAAATTATTAATCTACTGAAAAATTCAATTTCTTCAATTCAAGTCTTTATCGATTTTCATCCCATTTTAAAGCTATCAAACCTGTTCAAGATACTGGAGCGGGTTGTTACAATTCTATTCATCAAATATTCTTTAAAATCCTTATTAATCCAGTTTCCGCACGGTGATGACACTCGTCACAAATGCGGAATAAATTAAGCTTGCTTTAAGCTCTACTGAAAATTCCAAATAAAAAAATTATAATTTGTATGGGAAGTTATTGTAAACTATTGTGCGTTTAAAACAGGGATTTCAAAATTTTCATTTAATTTTCATACAATTTTTATCTGTTTTTATCTGGATCCAGACAGCCCAGATAAAAACAAATCTCCTATGGGCAGCAGTGGGATGTTACAAATGGAATTTATCGACATATCTGCCTACAATATTGGAAGTTCTCCACTACAATGTTTACAATTACGGTACTATAATAACCACCTAAAATGATTTTCTTGACTAATATCGTAAGAAATGAACGGAGGTTCAGTTACTCTGTTACTACATTTTCGAGATTGATGTTAGTTGATAAGTTTTTTCATTTTTTTTTTTTATAAAAATTCATTTACTGTAGTCATTAATCTTAAACATACATTTTTAAAGGAACGAAATTTTTTGTAGTAAACATGGAATGATCAGATTTTCGACGAAGGTTCTTTTTGTGTTATGCCAGAACAAACAAGTTTAATTTACATAAAACTTAAAAAAAGTCTAGACGGACTTTACGGTACTCTACACAGTATATAGTCTTTTGTTACATGTGTTCTATTACTTCATTTCAACTTCATTCTCATCGGCATATTTATTATTTCAAGGTGGAAAAAATGACCTCTACCGTACAACATGTATGTATAATATACATTGGGCACATTTATCGAGTGAATTATTTTGCTACTACTAATTTGTTAATTATTCGATTTTGACACCAAATATTATTGATTATACATCCGGCATCCACCGCACTGTATTTCAATGCCTCTATTGTTAATGTTGTAAATCTAATAGCAGTTACAGTTTCTTATATATTAAATGTAATACACGATACGTATATACGATATTCTCAGTATTAAATCTTAATATACTATTACTAAATTATATAAGTATCCCAATTATAGAATATATATTGATAAAAAATAAATCGTCATAGAGTTATAACAAAAAAAAAAATCTAAACTTAATATATTTCAATTTAAATAATCTTCTTCTATTTAATTTTATTTTATTTCAAAAGTAAGTTTAATGAAAGATTAAAAGATAATAGATGGGATGTGTTGTTTCAGTGTTTAAATTACATGTACAAGCAATTTATTTACAAAGCACTCAATCCTCACGTGTCTAAGAGAGTAATTTTAATTTAATCTCACCGCAGAGGATTGCGAACTTTAAGTCTTGTAAAACCAGAATAAAGTTAAATATTCTGCAAAGGAAACTAGGCGCGGTACAGATGTAGCGCACGGAGTAAGATATTGTTTAAGCCTTTGAACTACGAAGAAAATAGAAGGAAAATTTATTTGCAAGTTAAGCTCCTATATATATGTCAATTTTATTTTTCATCGAAAGTTGATGCTTGTCCTGTGATCCCAACAAAATTTGATCGAGATCTGATGACTACTTTTTGAGTAATCTTTGATAACGCATATTTTCTCGACTACTATTTGACTATTACTTGTCGATGTAATTGAAGTCGGTTTTTTTTTCGTTTGCGAACAAACACAATTATTTCACTTATTGAACTTTAGTCATTTAACTATAATAAAAATCTTGATTATATAAGCGCTGCCATACTATAAATTGCCGATCTAAAACAGCAAAACAAACTTTTTGGTGATGTGGGACCATTTGACAAAAAGTCCATAATGGCATAACAATGCCACGGACCACCAACTATATGGGCTTAAAATCTAGAATGCTTTGTTAATTAGTATAATTACATATAATTTCGTAGGTGTTGGTACGAAATTAAAGCTATTTGCTTTTTAACAAACGAAACAAATAAGCGTAGTAAGACTTACTTACTATAATTGATTAAAGCATATTATGTAA
This sequence comes from Melitaea cinxia, assembly GCF_905220565.1. Lineage (NCBI taxonomy): Eukaryota > Metazoa > Arthropoda > Insecta > Lepidoptera > Nymphalidae > Melitaea > Melitaea cinxia. The sequence continues at coordinate 5,816,891 of NC_059399.1, forward strand.
CCCTATTTGTATACCATATGTGTATGTAAACCTATTTGATTAAAGAAATTTTAATTTTTGATAAATATTGATGACAAAATTGATTTAGTCTTATGATAAAGAAGAAAACATGACTGTTGGAACTTATCTAATTCAGACATAGTATCAATTTATATTAAAATTGTTGAACTGAATAAAGTTTAAATTCTTAGTTTTTTAGTAAATTTAGTAGAAGCTTGTATTAAAAATATTTTAAAGAGAATTTATTATTCGACAGACAGTTGAGAGTAAACAATTTAAAACACGAATGAAAAGACAATGGAAGCTTTTTATTTGGGACTAATATTCGCTCTCTTGAAAAATACAAAACTAAGAAAGAAATACAAAATTTTATTTCAACAAAACAAAACATTTACGTGTTGTATTTATTAAGTGACATTAAATTTTATTGTAGTTGTGGCTTCTTAAAATTCAATATTATAAGACCTTTTTTTCTTTTACATGTTATTTGGAAGCGATTTATAGTATATCAATTTGGTGCTTCAAATATAAAATAGTTTGTCCAGTTCAATTTTTTAAATTGTTTTTGAACCAACAACGACTAATAATTTCAACCAATTTATCAAGACAAAATTTTTTATAACATATTTTATTGAACTAATATACGAGTATTTAATAAGTAATTACTATATTACTGATATGTGTAGTATTATGTAGTGTAGTTATAGTATAGGACACATGTTGTATCGGTATCTGATAAAGTCATCTAACGTTTAACGGTATCTAACAGAAAAAAAATTATTTTGAATATCATACCAAAAATTGACTGCTGCAGCGGGGATCGAACCCGCGTCTCCGACTGACCGTGTCGGCGCTCTAGCCAATTAAGCTATGGAACGATGTACCCGCTAGATCGATATTTTTGATATGAGCGAACCGTGGCGCCGTCTATAGTGAGCTCTTTACAGAAACCCGTAACTATTCAAAGTTTCATATTACAATGAAAATCTTTGACAGGAGAGGACACCATGCTATTTTAATATTTAAGATTTTATTTTTGTGTTACCCACACATTAGGAAATCTAAAAATTTTTGAATTTGATATTCACATTTTCATATTTCACATTTCATAACACAAAAATAAAATCGTACATAGAAAAAAAAGTTATTTTCACCAAAAAACTTAACTTTGTCTGACAGAAGTTTCTATTCGCAACCTGTGTCTCCGAAAGTATCGTTTATTAGTTGAAGTAAATCCTTAAGCACCTGTTTTATATCTTAACGATAATGCCTATACTGATATAACATAGGATTAAGCTGGTCATTATAGACTCAAAGATTAAAAAAAAATATATATGTTTTAAATTCTGTAGTGCTAATGTTTTTTATTTACATTTTGGAATTTAAATTCTTTTTAAAAATATTTTTATATGTGTAAAATATATTTGTTACAATAAGTATTACCATTTATCAAACTGAGACTGAACGTAAGTAAAATCGCTCAGATCCCTAGTAAACTTATTAGGAGAAATATTCGACTAGAAGTATACTTCTGGTATTTCGTACAACTTGCAAATCGTAAAGTGAATTCATTGGATCGTGCGGTGTAGTCGAAGAGCTTCTCGAATATATTGAGTTAAACCAGACGTTTGGACTCTTGGAATTCTAAGTTTGGGAAGTACGAGTCTATACACCAAAAGACGTAAAGCGAAAATAAACCGAAAAGTTTTATTGATTTTATATTATTAAGTAGTTTTATATGAGTTGTTTATTTAATCTGGAATATAGTTTAGAGAGTTTTTTTAGAGCCTTTTTATTGTAAGCATACTACTACACTTTAAAAATTACAATACATTACAACAATGAAGCTACATTGAACCTACATTTTAACAATGACGCTCTTAGCTCACATAATTTTGCTCTTGCGTCGTAAGTACACATAATAATCGCAATTGCTCTCGATTTGAAAGGGAAACTAATAAAGGGGATGACATAATAAAAGACGACAAACGAACAAAGAACACACAAAAAAAAAACTATCATATTTTCTTTCTCTGGCGCATAACCAATATTCACTCTGCGTTACAATAGCGTTTTAGTATGAGTTTGGAGGTTTTTTTATGAGGTAAGGCTCAGCAGTATATCGCCCAGAATCGAGCAGCCCATCGGGGTATGTATCTCAACCTTAAATAATTAATAGTGACAGTAAATATTAATATTTTCCAGGTCGTAATTGTAGACTAAAAGCAATCTCAAGCATTTTATAATATTACGGAGAAAGACGAATGAAGAAAGAAAAATCATCGGAAAAGTATTAAGGCCGTGTTAAAGTATCGGCTGTAGACTGTGAGTTAAAGACAATTCAATTATTGAGAGTTGTAGCGCAGCGTCTTTAATAGGATTCCGTCTGCCGATTGACCAAAAGAAAAAAAAAAAAAAAACAATGAAGGAAAAGTAAAATGTTTTAGCTAAACTTAGATTAAATTCTTTGGGAGGACATTTCGTAATGCTGATGTAAATAATACTGTCATTTTTATCGGATTATAATTAATCTATTTAATTTTCCCGTAACTTTTAGGACGAAAAAGAGGGAGATAAAAAATTGACAGCCTGAAAAGAATAATTTAATTTTTTATTGTTTTTTTTTTGTGTATTATAAGAATTTACAATGTGATGTATTGTAGTACTTTACTAAAACTGTGACGATGGTTTATATACTTACTTTTTGTTAAAAAAAATGTTTTGCGACATTTTAAGTCATAAAAGATTTATTGTTATCTATACGTCATTGTGATCCAGATCGCTTTAGCAGCTAAATTTCTAAAATCACTACTTTGTGAATTTATATGGATATACAAAATGAAATGTTCGTTAAGTATTAGTCAATCATCTCCATTATATGACACAAAAATAATAACTAATTGATAATAATTATATTATTAATAAAATGGAAATTCAGAACAAATAATTAACTCCTAATTTACTGTATTTATTTCGAATTGATAATTTGAGTTACATTTGGTAAATGCAAAAAGAAAAACATAATAACGTATTCAGAGCGTTATTAGAGTTCATTGTACAGAATATTTTATAGTGTTTAGCATAAAAATCAATACTAATATCATAAATACGAATGTAGCTTTGCTTGTCTGTTAGGCTGTCACGTCTAAAATATTAAACGAGTTTTGGGAAAGACTATAAGCTACCTTTTATCGTGAAAAAGGGCTTGAAGGAGCTTAAATAGGAAATGAAAATTTGTAAGTTACTAGCTAGTAACGAAACGCAGACATTGTCACGGGTACCAGCTAGTTACTTATAAAGCAATAGGTACTGGGATCGGATGGCTCCTGCACCTCACGATCGTACCAGGTTTATCTTCAAAATTTCGTCAGACGGAGGCTAGAGTTAAAACAAAAAGATAACTAGCAAAATTGTTTATTTGTTTATCTATATACTAGCTGTGCCCGCGGCTTCGCCCGCGTTGAAATTAGTGTGTCACAAAGTTTTCCCGGCAAACTTCCAATGAAAAATCGGCTTAGCCGTTTATTAAACCTTCCTCTTGCCAATGGTGGAGCCCTCTCTCCTATGGTAAAACCGCATGAAACTTCATCAAACTTCCAATCCCCGTTTTACCCCCTTAGTGGTCGAATTTAGTAAAATCTGCTCTTAGCGGATGTCTACGCCCTATAAGGAGCCTTTCTGCTAAATTTCAAGTTTGTAGGTGTTATAGTTTCGGAGATTTCGTGATGAGTGAGTCAACCTACCATCCCCCGTTTTAACCCCCAAAAGGGAGTTTGTTTCTAAAGATACATTATTTGGACACCTTCTCATCATCTATAGATCATAAATTTTACATTTCAAGTCTCTTACTTCAAAAACAAAGGACTTTCATACAAACTTGCAACCCCCGTTTTACCCCCTTAGGGGTCGAGTTTCGTAAAATCCGTTCTTAGCGGATGTCTACGTCCTATAAAGAGCCTACCTGCCAAATTTCAAGTTTGTAGGTGTTATAGTTTCGGAGATTTCGTGATGAGTGAGTGACCTTTCGCTTTTATATATATTATAGATTATAGATATAGATATAGATTATAGATTGATACGCGAAGCAAAAACTTTGTACCCCTTTTTACGAAAATTGCATAGAGAAGGAGTGCAGAATGCTAACATTTTTTTTTAATTATGCATGAAATATAATCTAAAAAAAAAAAAAAAAACATTACACACACTACGATGTTTTTGACACACACACGTATAATACGTCTTTGACCAGGGGACCTTAATAATGTTCGAGTTTACAATTTAAATTAATTATGGTCGAATTTCGACCACTGAGTGACCACTAATTTTAACAGATACACCAGACTTATTAATAATATTTAATACAAGTGATGAACTATGCAGTTTTATTAAACACAACAAATTGTAAGATAACAATAACATTCAATAACATAACCGCGTTGGTGTAGTGGTGCGAGTATACGCCAGCGTCTTCGGGTTCGGTTACCACTCGGGAAGGATATTTGTTCTTGTACACATATTCGTTATCGGTCTGGGTGTCTGTTCTTGTGGGTCTTACCAAAGTGCTCGGTTGTTCTTATAAACACCTTAAAACGATCGTTATTCATAATATGGAATCTATCCCCTAAGCCGCAGTAGAGTATCGTGACAGGCTATAAGCTTCAATCCTTCTCTTACATGGAGAAAGAAGCCAATATCCAGCTGTTAGATAATACAGACTCTTAATCAATAAATCAATAAATTCAAAAATAACAAAACATTCCTCGTATATCATATTAATCCGATCAACCGTAACGTATATAATAATAATAATAATAATTAATAATTTAATTTAATAATAATAATAATTAATTAAGCCGTGTGGTTCCCGGCAGAGTAGAATAGGACCAGCCCTTCCTACGCCTAGGCTGTCGTAAAAGGCGACTAAGGGCAACAAAAGCTGCATAACACCTACGCATCCTCCTCGGAGAGCGTGAGTGCCTCTCCAAGTGAGTATATTAGCACTCAAAAAACTAAAATGATGGAGGACGATTTGGAAAGGCGCATAGGGCCGCTGCCTGGGGGACGCCAGGGCGCGTCTGGAGCTGGCGCTGGACGTGGCAGCATGCGGGCCGCCAGCCAACCCCGCCGACCGGCACCACCACCTGACCGGTCGGGTTATCCACCATCCCCACCAGTTGGCTTGGCGACGACAGAGTCCCAAGGGACTCAGCATTCGTTGCCCGCCGCTGGTGGAGTACGTCGCATGAGATGGACACCGAAAATGAACGAGAGTGTCATGCGTGCGTACTATAGGGCTGTAGGACGTGAAACCGGGCGGACTGGCTACCGGGCAGTAATGCACCGCGAGTTCCTACTGCTTGAGCCTACGCTAACTGTTACGGAACAGAACCTGGCAGATCGAGCTCGGTACGTCCAACGAAAGGGCATATTTGACGCCGCCGAGCTCGAACGATTTCGACGTGAGGCTGCTCCTGAAGTCGAACCCGTGTCCACGGTGCGCAACGAAGTGTCAACGCAACAAGAAGGCGTTCGTAGCGAAGCGCCTGTGGAGGTGATCACTGAGGGAGCAGTCGCCCAAAAAGTAGAACAGATGAGAGGGATCTTGCAAGAGGCGATTTCCGAGACTCGAGGCGCTCCTCTGGAAATGAGACCGCGACTCTCTCGCCTCCCTCTCAATGCCGCGACGCGGAATGCCATTGAGGCAGCCAACAGACTGTTGCCTTCCTATTTGGAAGGCAGCCTCAGCTTGGAGGATACGGGTTCTATTCTCTTCGGCGCCGCTCTAGCGGTGCACCGCCTTGTCGGAGCCAAGACCCAGGAGTCTGGACGCGCTACTCATAAGAATAGCGACGTACCAGCCTGGAAGAGGAGAATAGAACGCCGTATCAACCTGGCCAGGGCCCTCATTGGTAGGCTGCTAGCTTTCAGGTCGGGCAACACAAGGCCAAGGATTGTGCGCTCTATTAGAATGGCCTTCAACGGGCTAGGCATCAGCCTCGATCAGCCTGACACAGCCGATAAACTAACGGAGCGCATCGACGGCCTGAAGCAGAGAATCGCGGCATGGGGAAAGCGCATTCGCAGGTACTCTGAGAGAGTTGAGCGCTTTCGACAAAATCGCCTCTTCGTGAGTGATCAGAAAAGGTTCTATAGAAAGCTGGAGAACCCGATATCGAGCTCTGCTTCCCTAAAACCGAGTACGGTTGACCTCGTCGCCTTCTGGCGCAACATATGGTCAGGGGAGGTGTAGCACGAGGAGGGCCCTTGGATTGCAGCGGTTCAGGACGCATGTGCTAAAATCGAACCGATGAACCCAATCGCCATCTCTACGGAGGACGTCAGTGGTGCGGTTCGGCGGGCTCCGAACTGGAAAAGTCCGGGGGCCGATGGTCTGCATCACTACTGGCTGAAAGGGCTCTCGGTCTGCCATGCGACCTTGGCTCGACAATACCAAGAGGCAATAGATCGGAAGACACTCCCGAACCTTTTCACTACCGGGATCACTCGCTTAGCTCCTAAGTCCACCAACACCGCAGATCCCACCAACTACCGCCCCATAACGTGTCTGACCTCCATCTACAAGACACTGACGTCCGTTCTGAGCTGTAAGATCTCACGACATATTGGTGAGTTTAATATCTTGTCTGCAGCTCAGAACGGATGTCGTGGAGGCGGTCGCGGTACAAAGGAGCTCCTTCTCATCGATTCTGTGGCGGGCCAGCTTGTCAGACGCAACCGGCGGAACTTTTCGGCCGCCTGGATCGACTACAAAAAGGCTTTCGACTCGGTACCTCATTCATGGCTCCTGAGGGTCCTCGAGCTGTACAAGGTTGACCAGGCAGTTCGAGACTTCCTCGGAGTATGTATGGGGCAATGGAGCACGATCCTATGTCTCCAGGGCGAGCGACTGACGGGTGTGGATGACCCAATCAGGATACGGAGGGGTATTTTCCAGGGTGATTGCCTGAGTCCACTATGGTTCTGCTTGTCCTTGAACCCTCTAAGCACCCTGCTGGAGCGTTCGGGGACAGGCTTTCAGTTTCGGAGAGGAGGTACTAAAGTCTCCCACCTTCTCTACATGGACGACCTCAAATTGCTGGCACCTAACGCTGCACGCCTGCAGGAACTGCTGAAAATCACTACGGAGTTCAGCAGTTCCATCAGGATGCAGCTTGGAGTGGATAAGTGTGCGGTCGTGCATGTGGACAGGGGTCAGGTGACTCAATCGTCGCAGCTTAGTCTCGAATTAACATCATTCAAGACCCTTTCCGAAGCTGAATCTTACCGGTATCTGGGTATGTCACAATGCATAGGGGTGAAGGAAGTGGATATGAAACAGGCAGTTTGTGAAATCTTTTTTGGACGGCTGACAAAAGTTCTTCGGAGCTACTTGTCTGGAGCCAACAAGGTCCGAGCCTATAACGCTTGGGTCATGCCCACTCTCTTGTACACCTTTGGCATACTCAGATGGACTCAGACCGAACTTGACGCCCTGGACAGAAGAGTCCGCACAACTATGACGCACCATCGCATGCACCACCCTAAGTCGTCGGTCATGAGACTGTACATCCCACGGAAGTGTGGTGGTCGAGGCATGTTAAGCGCTAAGACCATGCATAACCGCGAGGTGTGCAGCCTCAGGGCCTACTTTGAAACGAGACGGGACAGCGCTTTGCATGGTGACGTTTCAATGTGTGACAAAGGACTAACCCCCCTAGCCTTGGCCAAAGAGAACTGGCAGAAACCGGTCGTACTGAGCACCTCTGACCGGGAGACCGTATGGATGGAGAAGGAACTGCATGGACGGTTCTACAAGGCGCTTCACGCACCACACGTGGACAGTAAGGCCTCCGTGCAGTGGCTGCGATTCGGCGACCTCTTTGGGGAAACCGAAGGTTTTGTCTGTGCAATACAAGATCAGGTGGTCAAGACGAACAACTACCGAAAGCACGTCCTGAAGGATGTCACTCCCGACTTCTGTCGAGCTTGTCGTCATCCCGGTGAGTCACTCAGGCATGTGCTTTCGGGTTGTTCCGCGCTTGCTAATACTGAGTACTTGCACAGACACAACCAAGTGGCCAAGATTCTCCACCAAGAGCTTGCTCTTATGTACGGTCTCCTGGAACAGAGGATGCCATATTACCAATACTCACCGGTGCCAGTACTCGAACGCGACGGAGTCCGGCTCTACTGGGACCTGCCTATCGCCATACAGACAGGACGATACTGGCGAACAAGCCTGATATCGTGGTGATGGACAGGGCACGGTCGAGGGTATTTTTAGTGGACATCACCGTCCCGCATGACGAGAACCTAGTGAAAGCCGAGACTGAGAAAAAACGTAAATATCTGGATCTGGCGCACGAGATTGTCGACATGTGGGGTGTGGGGTCTGCGGAAATAATCCCTATCGTAATATCTGCCAACGGTTTGATCCTGGTTAGCCTCGCTCACCATCTGAGGCAACTGGGGATCCGGGACGGTTCGCTCGCAGCCAGGATGCAGAAGGCAGTTTTACTTGACTCGGCTAGGATTGTCCGCCGGTTTCTCAGCCTACAGCCCTAACCCCCGGCCGTTTGATCTCCCTGCCGGGGCGTATTCCTCCACCCGCTTATATTTATATATGTAAGTATAAGTAAATTTACTATATTATTTATATAAGTAGTTATTATAATATATGTATCTATTATGTATTGGGCGGGCGGAGTGACATTCAGTGGAATAATAATTTTACACAACAATAATCAACACAGTAACATATTACAAATAAAGAAGACAACAAGAAGAGTGTACAAAGGCGGTCTTATCGTTAGAAGAGCGATCTTTTCCAGATAAGCTTTGGGCATATAGGACACAGTGTAGTGAAAGCGGTAGGGAAGTGTACACAGAAAAGTGACAATTGTCACCTAGAACGATATCAAGTATCGAGTACAAATACACATACATATACAGCATAATACTACATACATACATAGATACATACATACATAGATACATACATACAAACATACATATATGTATATGTAAACGTATATATAGGTAAGTGGCTCAAAGTTATTAAGGTATTAAATCTTTAGAGCAATCATAATCGTGGAGCGTTAACTAACGTGACGCCTCGCGGTTGAAGTGAGAGCGCGGAGAGTGTAGCTGTCGGCCCGCGAGTCATGAGCCGAACAAACGATGCAAGGGAACCGTTTCATTTCCTTTCGCACATATTCAAGAGGCGACGAACAATATCTCAGTAACAATGGCTACGTAATTTGGACGAGAAGGCGCCAGCGGGACAATACGTCAAGTGACTCATTATTGTGGAAAAGTGCTTCAGGCAGAAAAATCATTTTCCTCACCTACTGTATCGCTGCAAGCAATGTGCTCCCTATTACATTTATAAAGTATTGAACGCCGGCCAAATGGTTGGCATGAAAATAAATAAATTTTCAAGTCATTTTGAAATTAAATCTAATACAAAAAAAGATTGTAATTAACTCTTTGCATAAGTAAATTTTGTAATTGAACCTGTTAAACATGTTTATTGAAAAAAAAAACTTTGTATTATTACTTATAAAGCTATAAATGAGTTATTATAGTCATAAATAATTGTGTTTGCTCGCAAACGAAAAAAAAAACCGACTTCAATTACATCGACGAGTAATACAACGTAGATCGACGAAAAAAATAGTCAAGTAACTACGCGTTATCAAAGATTACTCAAAAAGTAGTTATCAGATCTCAATAAAATTTATATGTGACCACATGACAAATATCAGCTTTCGATTAAATTAAAAATTATTAAAATCGGTACACCCAGTAAAAAGTTATTGCGGATTTTCAAGAGTTTCCGTCGATTTCTCTAGGATCCCATCATCAGATCCTGGTTTCCTTATCATAGTACTAAACACGGGATATCCCCTTTCCAACAAAAAAAGAATTATCAAAATCGGTACATTCAGTAGAAAGTTATGCGGTATAATACAACGAAGGTCGACGAAAAAAGCGTCAAGTAAAAACGCATTATTAGATATAATTCAAAAAGTAGTTCGGTCCACACGGTCAAAAGTTCTGATGTAACATACATAAAAAAAATACAGTCGAATTGAGAACCTCCTCCTTTTTTGGAAGTCGGTTAAAAAGAAAACTAGTATTATTATCATCACTCAAAACATAGCCATCAACAATCTTATCAACATAGTTTTGAGAGGTTGATAATTTTTTAAAAGCATGGGCATCATTTTTATACGAGTATATATTAGACAGATAAATCGTCAACTCTTAATATGATTCGTTAATAAAATTAAAATGTCTATCCTGTGCTTACTCGAAATTTAAAATTAAATAAAAAATGCATAATGCAGGCATACAAATACACGTACAGCAACCAACTGATATTTATCAAACAAATCAGTTACTGGATAGACTGTGACCTCGTAAGGCTGGCACTCTGATAATTTCGTTGGTGTCAAACATAAGAAATCATTGGTAACACTATTAATTAGTTACGATTGTATGCTTAATGAAAGTACTTGTTTATTTATTAATAAATGATAAATTATAACGTCATTGTTATTTATACGTTAAGAGCCATTTCACAATTTTACGCTCTGCAAGTTTAGGTAAATTTGGTCGCATCGTGCGAATCGTACGAGCCGCGCGATCTTTGTGCTAGTAAGTATAGTGTGACAACCAAAAGACCATCGTGATCATTGTTTAATGTATAATACAAACTAATAACTATGATATAAAATGTTTTTTACACAATTAATTTGTTAAAAATTTCAAGTATGTTATATAACAACAGTCAATAACTTTAAAATAAAAATAAAAAATCAATTTTATGAAACATTTTTTTTAAATTGATTTAATTTTTTCAGTTTACGAATGAATCTAATATTTGCTATATGAATAAAATAGCATTTTATGACGTCGACACCGACAAACATATTAATTAACAAATAACAAGACAAAAAGATTGAAAAGCCTATTTGTATTGATAGTGTGAGAAAAGAAAATTAAATTATACATTTGTTTACAGAAATTATCATTATATTATTTTACAGTCATTTTCGTAATATGTTTATTTTATTTATATTTTATTATGAAAGTATCAAATGCGTTTTATCCGCTATAACAACAGGCGCTTGGCGCGTGTGAGCGAAAGAGACGGCTGCGCGGAATTTGGCGTGGACCTTACCTCTAAGAGCGCTAGCGCTCGACTGATTTACCGGGCTTGATGCGTGGTAATATATACTATCTTTTTATTATTTAATATAAAATGTATTAAAAATAATTACATCTTTTAATTATTTTTTTTATAGTCCTTAATGATGTAAGTTTACTTTGATGAAGATAGTTCGTTAAAATTTCTTAGTTTTCTAAGAGAAATATCGCTTTTAAAATTGTACTTATTTCGAAAATATTCGTAACTTTAAATTTTTTTTTATCGTTTAATAGAGATACAAATGGAATAAAAATCTATGATAGTGTGCAACAAAATTATATTCCACATATTATGATATTTTTTAAAAATGGTTTCAACGTAGAGGTTATTGAAAAGTAGGACTTCAAAGTATACATTGCGACCGTTTACCTAGAGAGGAGGCTGATGAAAAGGTTAATAATTTTATACACATAATATAAATCAAAATTCTGATCCGACTATGGACTACAACAAAGGTTGCTTTATTATATTTCAAGAATATAAATTACATTATTGCATCCAACACTGAGATTAACGACGTCAAAATATTACAATTTCGCGGATTGTTACCGATTTTTGTGAAATGGCTCTTAAATCGATACGCCTGAAGAATTATTAAATTATCCGTAAAATCGAACGTGTTGAATTTGGATGCACTGTTTACTTTTCATCAAACCCACAGCTCCGTTAATAAATTTCACAAGTAAACTTATTCATCACTAATATATTAATATTTTCACTAATAACAAGAACGCACCAATGATAAATTCAAAGCGAATTACTACTTTTACGAAATTAATCAGTGAAATGTTGCGATTATGCGACCGTGTCAAAAAATCATAATTATTGGTAAAAACGGTATCGAATTCAAGACAATTTGATTTGACAGGTTATTCTAAGGCTGTGCCTACTCTCATTGTTATACCGACCAATGTTAAAAACACAATACTTTGTTCGTATTCCATATGACGCGCGACATTATAAAATTGTAGGATTATATAATGTCCTACTGTCATTGCTAACGTTTTGTTAGCGATTGTAGGCAGAAGTTTCATAAAAGGCCCGTCGTCGATTCGCGCGAAGCGCTGATATCGTATATATGACGGCGGGTTTTTTAGTTGAAGCGGATTTAAATTGAATTACGGTTTATGTCTTTTTTTTTAATATGTAATGTTCATGTTTTATATATTTGTTTTATCATTTTTAGTAACATGACAAGGTAGGTAGTGCCTTTCTGCACGAATGGAACATACGCACATATGGAACACAAAACACAAAACACATATGGAATGCACGCTACGGGGGGTGGTGCTATTCTACTCGGACGACACCACACGACATATGGCACGACTTAGGGCACAGCAGGAAATATCCTGCTCAAAATCTTGAGCGGACCAACTGAGGGAGTACCACGACACATACATATTGCTTTCATATTTCTTTCTTCAGCAGAGTTGTGTTTCTGTGGTGAGTAAGGTGACCAGAGCTCCCGGGGGATTGCGGGTAGGATCGGCACCGCGCTTGCGATGCTTCTGGTGTTGTAAACGTCTATAAGCTATAGTAACCGCTTACCGTCAGGTGAGCCTCTTGTTTGGAGATAATAGAAGACTACTTGTATAAAAAAAGCTTATCATATAAGGAATGGGCTCATGAGGTATGCGCTGATATTCCAGTGTGTTCTGACCTGTATATTTGTGAAAGACGTCACCTTTATTAGATGCATTCGGTCATAATTATATACAATTTTATAACTTTGTTCGGTACTAGTTTTGTGGACCTAGTTGTGTAAAGAAATAAAAACGATCAGAAAACAGATACAAACAGCAAACTTATAATAAGACTCTTTAGTTCTTTTTGAATAAAATAACGCAATAAAATAGTGAATTAATTAAAGTCATTATAACGATTAAATAGCAAGCAAACGTCGTTTAAAATTTAGATCAATAAGAACAATATAAACTTACATTTTTTTCATTAATCTTTATATTACTTATGATTATTTCGTCATTTTTAGTGAAAATAAAAGAATGAAAGTACCCTTAGTATTGTGTACACATTTTCACGTGCTCATATTCTGCGGCTGTGCTCCATACTCATCTTTGTTTCCTGCAATGAGAGCACTGGTTTTGATGCGCAATTTTTTGCATGGAAGAGAAAGCTCGGTAATGGGTCACTGTGTGTTTCGTATTATCAGAGTAAAAATGTATAAAAACAATATGACTTTGACTTTTAAATGAAACTAAAGTATAGATAAATATATTTTCCCCTCCCGAATCTTTCATTGTATTTTTAACGTATGATAACGCTCAGAATTGTAAGGATAACATTTTTGTAACAACTTGTTAATTTATTTCTATAGCATTTAAAAGAAAATTAATAATTTTACTTTAGAATCGATTATAAGTGGAAAAAGTACATCTAAGAATGTCCCAAAAAGAAATTTAAGTATCTTAAAATCTTTTTAATAAATTTTCATACAATAATAGCTTTAGAAACATAACTAAGACATTTGTAAAAGCAACGAAATATAATTTAAAACATATTTTCGTAACATGCTATAGTCAATATTCTTTTATTTTTTCATAATTACAGCTTAAGGCTAGATTTTTAGGCCAGATTTATTGTTCAATGTTAAGTGAAGTTTCGTAAAATCCTTGTTTATGTTTTTGGTACCGAAGTTTTAAGCTCGGATTTAGGTCTCTGTCTCGAATAATTGTTTGATTGAGATCAGTTCTTTACAATTCTTATTGCGGATTAAGAAAGTAGATTGAACTTCGACAAATTAAAAGGAAAAAAAATACAGAAATATTTTGAATTGAAATGTTCTTGTAGGTTTACCGAAAGCTATCTTTTGTAACAATATCACGTTTGAGTGAAATTATTGTACCATTCAATGATTCCAACAAAAATATGTGTTTACTGATATAAAATATTATATTCCATACACACACACACTTATTTGTTATATAAAAAAATGTCAATAAAAAAAATCAAAATATCTAATAGATTTGGGTTAAAAACGACTGTGAATTTTGTCCCGTCACCTTCCATATCTTCTACCTTCTGTGGATTATCCACTGAATAAATACTATTTATTTTTCAATACGTTTGATTATTTTTGTATCATGTTTATAACCACAGTTGCTGTTTTTATTCTTTTCAAATATTTTAACGTAATTTATTATTTTAACTTAAAGTTTTCTTCAAGCTATTTTTTCGTTATAATTAATTAAATACAGTAAAGAGTACTTGTAAAAAGGACTTATAGAACTTGTTCATCTCATTTTGACTCTTTTTGTTGAGATTAGAAAAAAATATAAAATGGATTCCGACGAAACTGGAATCATAAAAGTAAATAACGTTCTTTTCTTTACACGGAGACTTTGTTACAAGGTAGCGTTAACATTGATTGGATGATGTCTCCCTGAGATATATTGAACTCCATCTAATACTAACATTAGAAAGCCGAAAAGTCTGTTTGTTTCCCTTGAACATGTTTATTTCACGTTATCCTTATCCTTATTCATATTTAAAATTATTTTTGCGTTTGAACATCTTTTGTTGAGGACTGTCACACATTGAAAAAGTAACATAACGTGGCTTATGGTTTTGTAAAATGCGAATGAAACCGGACATGTCTTCCAGTCTGAGTACAAAATGAAGTCAAAAGTTAAAATATTGTCATAGAAATTAAATATTTTTGATCAATTGAATATACCAGAGTTGTGCCACTATAAAATCTCTAAAAGCTTTTGCATGTTAAATCGTATTTTCAATTTTTCCCGCAATGAAACAATAGGACGTCGAAGAAACGAAGAGAAATGTATAATACTGTTATTATACTGCTCACGTTACGGAAACTTGATCGTACTGTACGCTATTCCTTCAAAGTTGAGGCTGTTTGCTGTAATTAGATAACTTTTCCGTAAACAGATGGTATTTTTAACCAGCCAAAAGCGAGAGATATTTGGAGAATGAAATTTTGTTATGAATGCGTTCTATTTGACCTTTATTTGGCTATTATTTTATATGGAACAAGCTTGTAAAAAAAGATGCTAAGTATGTGAAAGGGCGAAACTTTTAAAACCTATTATTTAACTTGCAATGTATGTATGTATGTATGTATGTATGTTTGTTTGTTCGGGTGAAATCTTGCAATTCAATTTCTAAGCAGATATCCTTAACCAATTGAGCTGAAAATTTGTAAACAAGTTCAGTTTGGATCATAATGCATAGTTAACTTTGTGACGTCATTCTAAATCCAACATGGCGGCATATCCAAGATGACGAACTAGTTATTCTTAATGCACTTCTACAAGGTGGGTGGGTATCAAACGAAAGGGCTTGCTAAGAATAATTTGAATAAAGTATTATGCCTAACCATTTTAGTCCAGCGATAACTAA
This sequence comes from Melitaea cinxia, assembly GCF_905220565.1. NCBI lineage: Eukaryota > Metazoa > Arthropoda > Insecta > Lepidoptera > Nymphalidae > Melitaea > Melitaea cinxia. The sequence goes on from NC_059399.1 coordinate 5,832,489, forward strand.
AAAGTAAAAAACCTTTTTAAAAAACAAGCCTTTATTTGAATGCGCTAAAACGAAAAGAATAAACTTTTACTTTAAAACTTTTACTATCTAGTTATAAAGTCATTACATAATTTATATGAAAATAAAATAAAATTTATATAAAAGCTTGTCGCGACATTCACTTGTCCAGATAAACAAGAAAATTAAATAATTTCATGTGATTGATTTTAACTACTAAAACTTTAAACTAAGGAAATACGAGTAATCAAATCTCGCGACAAGCTTTTCTATAATATAAATTATGTAATGACTTTATAAGACTAGCTCTGCCCGAGACTTCGTCCGCGTGAAATTTAAAAAAAAAAGTTATTGTTCAGTTCGCAGAGTTATAAAATAAATAATTTTCTAAAATAAAAGTAGCCTAAGTTACTTCTTACTACATCAGCTATCTACTAGTGAAAGTCCCGTCTAAATCAGTCTAGCCGTTTCATAGATTAGCCGGAACAAATAGACAGATAGACAGACAGACAGACAGACAAAAATTGTGAAAAATCTCATTTTGGTATATGTGTATACATTGCTACGTGTTAAAAAATTGCTTGCTGGGTTAGAGCGTCACCCACAATTCCTAACACGAGACAACAAGAGAGAGAGTAAAAAAATCCTACAGAAACTTAATTAATTTTTTTTTTTAAACTCACAAAATCAACTACACTAAAGCAAAGCTATTACCTAAGAACTACAACGACTCACCCACAACAAATCGCAACTAGATCCCAAGACGGCGAGAGAATCCAATCCAAAAAAGAGGCCCCGCAACACTCGCCCTGAGGCTTATATACCCTAGCAAACCCCCCGCGCGTCGCGACACAACTACCCCCTAAGGTGCACCGCGACGCAGTACAATACGAGGGTATTCCAAAATTAAATCAGTCGCCTAGAAAAAGTAAATAGCAACGCTAATGCATAACTGCTATTATACATCAGCAGGAACGAAATCAGGCGCTATTAAAAATATATGCTACAATACCCCCCCCGACAGAGAAGAATTTTGCATCTCTGGCAAAATTCTAAAAAAAAAACTAATGTAAGGAGAGAATCTGGTAAGCTCATGAAGGGATTATAAAAGTTAACTCCAAACTAAGAGAAAAAAAAAATTTGATAGATTACTCATAAGAGATAATCGAATTACAAAAACACCACATATAATTTTGAATTCACTGCAACACTGTCTTACGACCCAATCATACGACACTAACATACAACATCCTGAAATTCAACTATCAATGTGAGTTAACCGACCTAGACAATTAACGCCCTGACACACAGAGTGACGGTCTATAAATGAGCACCACTCAGCAGCAACTTAAAATTTTTAATTTAACATTTTTTTTTTTAATCCATATTTAATACCGTATTCCTGATGTAGGCTTTAGAATGTGCATAACACAATTAGAATCGAATATATATTCGATAGAATAAAATAATATGTGGAATCGCCACCCGTTCCAGAGTTAAGTTGTAACACAACAACAACAACTTATGGCGTAGGCTTTAAACAAAAAAAAATTGAGTGAGTAGATACGTCGTTAGAGATGCACCCAACACACACAAATTAAGTTATTGCTCAGTGGAATAACCCAACAAAAATAAACACCAAAAGTACATTAGAGATGTACCCAACACACAACTATCATAAGTCATGTACTTGTATAAGCACAAAATAAAAAAAATGAGATCATCACCCGTCTCAAAAATGGAATACGTAATATAGATTTAAAACAAAAAGAAAATACAATATCAATTACCCTTACTACCAGAACTTCCTGTTAACTTCAAATCTTTAATATGCCAAACCCCAAGATCTTTACCATTCATATCCTGTAATACGTATACAAGAGGAGATCTTTTACCAACAATTCGACATTTGATAAATTTAGGCGCTAATTTCTTAGAAAAGTATTTATCTTTATCACTCAAGAAGTAAGTTTTCTTATAAACAAGATCACCAACATTAAATTCCGCAGTCCTACGACGCAAATTATAACTTGAAGTATTTTTTAAATGAGCGGCATACAACCGAAATTGAACTTTATCGAAAATACTCGCCAACTGACCTACGTTCTCCGCATAACAGTCACGAGGGGTAAAAATCATATTTTCTATACTATCAGAGTCCAAATAATGCGAACCACACGACACTAACTCCCTACCGAAAACTAAAAAGGACGGAGTGAAACCGGTAGTTTCATTTACCGCGCTGTTAATTGCAAATTGAATTTGAGGTAAGTACCTATCCCATGATCTATGATCCTCATCGACAAAGGATGCAATACAAGTTAAAATAGTACGATTATATCTCTCAACCGGATTAACCTGTGGAGTATAACGTGGAGTAAAATGAACATTAGGAACATTATAACTTTTAAAAAAATTGATACACTCATTACTAATGAATTGCGTACCATTATCCAATATTACCGACTGTGGAATACCATGAACTAAGAAAACACTATCCTCAATTAACTTAATTATTACTTTGGAAGTTGCGCGCTTCATAGGGAAAATTAAACAAAATTTTGAAAAACAACAAGTTACAACCAATATATAATTATTTTGTTTTCTACTAATAGGCAATGGACCCATAATGTCAATTGAAATAACTTGCCAAGGACGGACACAATTCTTAGGACGATCCATGACACCTAATGTCAAATGATTTTGAGCTTTATATTCTAGACACTTAGAACAATTATTGACATAATTTAAAACATCTTTATACATTTTCGGCCAAAAGTACTTTAAATTTAATCTTTTAAGAGTTTTAAACATACCCAAATGACCCGCAGTGGGAACATCATGATTAATTGATATTAATTCCGAACGATGTTCCATAGGAATCACCTCCTTCCAATCAAACTCCGATGTTAAATAATTTTTATTTTTAGACAATCTAAATAATTTATCATTTTTAATACAATAATTTTGAAACGATGCTGGCTCATTAGCGCAGCCATTGAAAATATTAAGAAACCATTTATCATTACCTTTATAATTTGAAATTGAAAATATACTACTCACGGGAAGCGAACGACTCAACGCGTCCGGAATAACATTATCACAACCCTTACGATGTTTAATCTCAAAGTTAAACTCTGATAACCTAGTACTCCACCGAGCCAAACGCCCCGACGGGTTTGACAATGATAAAAACCACTTAAGAGCACTATGATCCGTGTAAACTGTAAATTTTTTACCATTATCGAGATAACAACGCCAATGTTCGACCGCTGTCAAAACCGCCAATGTTTCCCGTTCCGTAATACCATAATTTTGTTCCGGCTTGGTAAATGACCTACTCATATATGCGACAGGATGTTCTTTCCCTTCAAAGGTCTGAGAGAGCATCGCACCAATCCCATAACTACTCGCATCCGTGTGAACTTCAAAAGGTTCGTTATAATTAGGACACCTGAGAACAGGAGCAGAGACCAAACACTCCTTAAGCTTTCTAAAAGAACAATCCGCCTCCTCCGTCCATTTAAATGGAGGTGCACCCTTACGAGTAGAAGTTAATTTATTTAACGGTGCCGCCAAGGTACTGAAATTCTTAATGAAACGACGATACCACGACGCTGTCCCTAAAAAACGTTTTAAGCCCTTAACATTGGTTGGAGTGGGAAAATTAACTATTGCAGAAACCTTATCCGGGTCCGTACGCAACCCGTGTTTATCGATTACATACCCCAAATATTTCAACTGACTCCTAAAAAAACGACATTTATCAAAATTAATAGTAAGATTACATTCTTTTAAAATTTCCAATATTTGTAATAAAATAGAAACATGTTCATTGAAATCCGCGGTTGCAATTATTAAATCATCAACATAACAACAAACTTTAACCCCGAAACGGTTTCCAAACAACTTATCTACTAATCTCTGTTGAGTGGCAGGTGCGTTAGTTAAACCGAACGCCATACGTTTAAACCTGAATGTACCACGTGACGGAATATAAAAAGCAGTTTTATCCCTATCCGATTCCTGAATCTGAGTTTGAAAAAAGGCACTACAAAAATCGATTGTTGACAAATAATGAGCATCCCTAAGATTATCTAAAATTTCTGATATATAAGGCAAACTATATGCATCCTTTTTGGTTACCGCATTCAGTTTCCGACTATCCAAACATAACCGATAGCTACCCGTATCCTTTCCCTTAGGAACCAAAAGTACCGGAGAACTCCACTCACTCTGACAGGGTTCGATGACATCCAACTCAAGCATCTTATCAACCTCCTCCGAAAGAATTCGTTGTTTCTCAGGAGACATCCGATAATAACGTTGCTTAATGGGAACAGCATCCCCCGTATCAATTCTATGAGCAACCACGGTAGTCAACCCTAAACCTTTACGCTCAAACGAAACAGAATGAAACTGATTAATAATGCTATCAACAATTGAACGCTGATCGCTATTTAAATGTTCATAACCCGTAATGACGCCATCTGAATTATTACACAAAACAGATTCTTGTTTAAAACTAACTGAATTAATATATTTCGGACAAATTTTGAATATTTTCCAAAAGTCAATGCCTAAAATGATATCTGAATTAATTTCCGGAAAAACAAAAAATTTTATAAAATGAAGTTGATCTTCGAACGCAACCGGTAAACACAAGTAACCAAGAGAAAACAACTTGTTCCCGTTAGCCACAACCGCAGAAATAATATTATCTTTAAAAAGAGTATAACCTCGTTGTAAGAAATCCTTATAGAAATTTCCCCCCAAAATTGATATAGACGCACCAGTGTCTAAGAGACCCGACAACTTAATGTCATCTATATGTATAACAGCATAAGGCCTATTTTCAATACAATTATCATTACACAGAACCGAGTTTAATTTATACGATAAAAAATAAATTGAAATTGTTTTAAGCCAAGAATCCCAATCAGATTTAGAAAAATTAATATTATTACTAGTTTTAACTCGGTTCCAACTTACTCGTTTTTTTAAATCTTTAACCCCATTATTATATTTCGATTTACATTTAACACAATCGGGACGCTTAACATTAGGCTCTCCGCAACCAAAACAAAACACAACATTCCGATCCTTAAAACAATCGGCATAAGAGTGAGAAAACGATTTACAACGTTGACAATAAACAGTACGATTCGACGCGCGATCACCGATGGAATTAATGCTCGGCTGAATTTTACTATTGCTATTATTACTAGACACAGAATGTTTACACTGAGACGGCAATGATGTATGAGAATTATTGTAAAACGAGTTGGTAGGAGACAAAAATTGACGAGAGAATTTATGCGCTGAAGGAACAGAACGATTAGAATTAAAACGATTATTTTTATTAAAATACCCCTGATTATTAAAATTATTCGAATAATTAAATTTTTTAAATGAACTTTTAAGAACGTTTTTAACGCCAGTATTATAAGCTAAATCAGGTGCAACTAAATCATCCGAGACATTCTGTGGTTCGTGAAAATCTAAAAGTCTACTTTGAACATTTTCATAATTACGACACACATTCCTAAGCTGATCAATTGACGTTATATCTGATGACGCTAACATCCCTGCGTAACAAGGTCTAACGTTGTGTAATAAAATTTCTAATTTAAATTTTTCCTCAGGAGGAGTAGTTAATCTGTTAAACATTTCATCCATAACAGCCAAATAAATTACAATAGACTCATTCACCCCCTGTGTTCTATTTTGAATTTCCCTTAATAATTTGTAATCAAAATCTGGTTTATCGAAGTCCCTACGCAAATATTCTAAAACTACTTGCCAATCTGAAACCCCAGCACACACACTCCTATACCATTTTAAAGCATCGCCAACAAACAGCTGCAACGCAAAAGATAAAACTTTGTCATCCGCAATGCGATGAATAGTACAATGCTCCGTAACCCGGCGTATAAAAGTGCGTACGCAAGATTTACCGTCGAATTTAATTTTACTTAAATCTCCTAAACTGTTATGATCACAATGAACCGTTACATTCAAGGGATTACTAGATGATAACGAAGAAACTGTAAGAAATGGAGATTTATTAGACGATTTTAATTTATTAACTACCCCACAATAATTATTAAATTGATCAACACACAAATCGTAAATGTCCCTATTCTTCTTAACCTCATCCTCATCCAATCTGCCAATCCTATGATACAAATGAGCCAACAAATTCCCTGCCCTCAATAAACTATTAAAATTCGGATTAGAATTAATAATTGATTTCACTTTTATCAAGGTGTCACTAATACCGCCCAAATCGGTTATAATATCCAACGGACTGACCAAAATCTCCTCTGACGGTAACAATTCCGATAATTGTAATATGTGTTTACGTAAAGCTAAAACCGTGGCAGCTGGCTCCTCATTCCGAACAACCACCTCATATTCTAACTCAGCCTTAGGCAGGGATACGAATTTTATTAAGTGAGTCATCGTAGCACAATAATAAAATTTAAACGAAACAAAAAGTACAAAAAGAAAGTTCGATTTAAATTAATGTTAAAATGTAACAAAGAAGTACAAAGTAAGCAAAAATATTCGTTAATAGAGGGTAGTAAAAAAAATTTAGTTACGGCAAAAATTATTGAGCAAGAAATAATTAATACAAAAAGTAGGTAACTGAAAATTTTTAGCAAGGAACGATTAACAATGTAAAAACCGTGACTACGCTCGTACAAATCTTTTAAATTAAAATAAAAACTAATAATAAAAACTTTTAAATATTCACTTTAATTTTTAAACATACTAATATAAATACACAACCTAAACGAAACAGTAATCAAATTTAATTAATAAAAATGAAAAGTAATAATTTAACACAATTCACAAAACACAAAACACACAAAGACACAAGAACAAGACCCTTTCCATACCCAGAGAAAACACTTGCTAGGAATAAGAAAAAGAAAAAAAAATTGAGTGCCAATGCGATACCCTACAAAATAAAATAACCAAAATAATTCACCGACAAACAAATAATTCCAAATATTAGAGAATTTTCGTTGGGCGCCAGTGCTACGTGTTAAAAAATTGCTTGCTGGGTTAGAGCGTCACCCACAATTCCTAACACGAGACAACAAGAGAGAGAGTAAAAAAATCCTACAGAAACTTAATTAATTTTTTTTTTAAACTCACAAAATCAACTACACTAAAGCAAAGCTATTACCTAAGAACTACAACGACTCACCCACAACAAATCGCAACTAGATCCCAAGACGGCGAGAGAATCCAATCCAAAAAAGAGGCCCCGCAACACTCGCCCTGCGGCTTATATACCCTAGCAAACCCCCCGCGCGTCGCGACACAACTACCCCCTAAGGTGCACCGCGACGCAGTACAATACGAGGGTATTCCAAAATTAAATCAGTCGCCTAGAAAAAGTAAATAGCAACGCTAATGCATAACTGCTATTATACATCAGCAGGAACGAAATCAGGCGCTATTAAAAATATATGCTACAACATCCATATGCATTTCGTAAACAGCGGTTATTTAAATATTACAAACAGACACTCCAGTTTTATTTACTTGTGTAGATAGTAAAAGATCTAAAGTAAAAAATTATTTTTTTCGTTTTAGCGCATTTTAACATTCCGGTTTTCCTCATCCCACATTCAGCCACCACCGGCAATCTTATGTAGATCGTTGATCCAGCGGGCTGAAGGGCGTCCCACACTACGTTTGCCCACACGCTCCATTCCAGGACACGTCTGCTCCAGCGGCCATCAGTCCT